>NC_045611.1:59127582-59750082 GCF_009762305.2 Zalophus californianus | reverse complement strand
CAGCATGAAAGGATGCAAACTGGAGAGAATCTTCTCAAATGTACTGATGCTGTTAAATCTTTCAATCATATACTACATTTTGGTGATCATAAGGGAATGCATACAGGAGAAAAACTCTATGAATATAAGGAATGCCATCAAATCTTTAACCAGAACCCATCATTTAATGAACATCCACGACTTCATATTGGAGAAAACCAGTATGATTACAAAGAATATGAGAATATCTTTTATTTCTCATCATTTATGGAGCATCAAAAAATTGGTACTGTAGAGAAAGCGTGTAAATACAATGAATGGGAGAAAGTCTTCGGGTATGACTCATTCCTTACTCAACATACAAGCACTTACACCTCAGAGAAACCCTATGAATATAATGAATGTGGGACATCTTTCATCTGGAGCTCTTACCTTATCCAGCATAAGAAAACTCATACTGGAGAGAAACCCTATGAATGTGATAAATGTGGAAAAGTGTTTAGGAATCGTTCAGCCCTTACTAAACATGAACGGACTCACACTGGAATAAAGCCCTACGAATGTAATAAATGTGGAAAAGCCTTCAGCTGGAATTCTCATCTAATTGTACATAAAAGAATTCATACAGGAGAGAAACCTTATGTATGTAACGAATGTGGGAAATCTTTCAACTGGAACTCACATCTTATTGGACATCAGAGAACTCATACTGGAGAGAAACCTTTTGAATGTACTGAATGTGGGAAATCTTTCAGCTGGAGCTCCCATCTTATTGCGCATATGAGAATGCATACTGGAGAGAAGCCCTTTAAATGTGATGAATGTGAAAAAGCTTTCAGGGATTACTCAGCGCTTAGTAAACATGAAAGAACTCACTCTGGAGCAAAACCATATAAATGTACAGAATGTGGAAAATCCTTCAGCTGGAGCTCCCATCTCATTGCCCATCAGAGAACTCACACAGGAGAGAAACCGTATAACTGTCAGGAATGTGGCAAAGCATTCAGAGAACGCTCAGCCCTCACTAAACATGAAATAATTCATTCTGGAATCAAGCCTTATGAATGTAATAAATGTGGAAAATCCTGCAGTCAGATGGCTCACCTTGTTAGACATCAAAGGACTCATACTGGAGAAAAGCCCTATGAGTGTAATAAATGTGGAAAATCCTTCAGCCAGAGTTGTCACCTTGTTGCTCATCGGAGAATTCACACTGGTGAAAAACCTTATAAATGTAATCAATGTGAAAGATCCTTTAACTGTAGCTCTCACCTTATTGCACACCGGAGAACTCATACTGGAGAGAAACCATATAGATGTAATGAATGTGGGAAAGCATTTAATGAGAGTTCTTCCCTCATTGTACATCTAAGAAACCATACTGGAGAAAAACCCTACAAATGTAATCATTGTGAGAAAGCTTTCTGTAAGAATTCTTCTCTTATTATTCATCAGAGAATGCACAGTGGAGAGAAACGCTTTATATGCAATGACTGTGGAAAAGCCTTTAGTGGTCACTCAGCCCTACTTCAACATCAGAGAAATCATAGTGAAGAGAAACTGTGAATTGAATTGATAGATTTTTCTTTTATTGTACATTTGGCAACACATTGAAAAAGAAAAAAAAGTATAAATCAAGAGGGGAAATTCTTTAGTAAGAATTCAGGAAGACTTATTATTCAATAGAAAATATCTTCTTAGAAGAAACCTATGAATGAAAAGACTGGAAAAAGCTTTCAGCAGTTATGTAGCCTTTATTTAACATCAGATAATTACAGTGATGAAAACTCCAAACTCCTCTGATGGTCCACCAGGAATCCTACTTAAGGAACATGAATGGAGGGAATGAGACTTCTTTTCTAGGGAGATCTCAACTATTTGTGGATCAAAGTGCATTGTTAAGGGGAAAACCTTATTCTGGGAAGTTTTTCAACTGAAAATACACTTTTGCATCAGGCTGGAATGATAGATGGGAAGCTTTATAGTAACATCTTGTTCATAATTGTGGAAATGCAGATTTTGCTGTTATAAAGGGAGGATGTGGGTGCCCTTTAAGGAACAGAATATGAAATACTAAATCTGAATTTAAGAAAAAAATAGTATTGAATGGGATATTTACTGTTGGTCAAGATTAACCTTAGAAAAGATTAGTAAATGAGATTACTAATGGTGGAAAGATTGTTACCTAGAAGTATGAGACTGATCAAGAGGTGACAGTTTATGACCCAGTGTGTCAGTGTCCATGGTTACTCATGATTGCATCGTTGGACAATTCATTTGTAATTTGTTTTAGGCAATCACTGTAAGTTATAATTGTGGACACCGCATCAATATACAAAATGTTACGGAATGAAAAGGAAACAAAATTGTACATACATATCTATTATAACATCTAAAAAATGTATACAGATAAAGACTGGAAGGACCCATGGAGAAATTAACCTGGTTAATTTAAGATTTTTTAAAAATTTTACAAACATACAGCACTTATCATGTGCTAGACTTTGTTTTAAATGCTTTTCAAATATTAACTTGTTCAGTCTCCTTAATTCTACGAGATAGGTGTCTTTATTATTCCAGTTTTGTAAATGGAGAAACTGGGGCAGAGATGTTGAGAAACTACCTAAGGACACACAGCTATTAAGAAATGGAACTGAGATTGTTTGGCTCCAGAGTCATGTTTTTAACTACTATGTTATGCTGCCTCTCCAGTGATTTTTTTTCCCTAATTTTTTTCTTTTGTTCAGTTTTCTATAGTAGATATTTAATAATAAAAATCCAGAAATCCCAAAACAATGAGAAATAAAGTTACCTGGCTCTCTGTCCTGAATGATTTCTGGTAACATGAGAGCTAAATTCCCTTTGGAATATGAAATCTGGATTGGACATTCAGAATCACTGCATTTTCTGGGACCTGGGTTCCCTAGGATTTCACTACCCATAACCTTGAGGATTACAGCACAACAAATGGCTGGAAGACTCACCGGAGGTTTGGGCAATGCTGAGGAATGCCCCTTGATGGGTTTAGAATGGCCCTCATGGGACAGACAGCAAGAGACACCACTGCACATGGGAGCAATATTTCTCAAGGTCTCCCTCAAATTCAGTGTTTATGTTTTCTTCTCTAGCTGAGAAGATTGCTTGATAGTAGGGGGGCTTCAAAGGGAAGGGAGCTCACCACGTCATCAGAGTGAAGAAGTCTCTCTTTTCCTAGTGGAAAGGAGCCAAGATGGTTGAGAGGATTTAGGTGACTTCTCTCCAGTTCACAAATATTTCCTGTATTTCCCTAAAGTAGGGCTATAATTAGAGGCCGACAATTCTTGGATAGGTTTCAAGGGTATGGGTTAGAAATCTAGGATACAAAAGGTTCATCTAGTTCTTGCAGGGCCCGTGACTTCCCATTGTCTGAGAAAGCGGCCGACTGGTGTGGGGCGGCTGTGTTCACCATATCCTGTAGCTGGAACTCACGTAGGTATGTGACATCTGATTCCCTCCCTACCTTTCAGGGCTTAATGCATAGTGGTCACCCAATAAATGTTGCAGGAGTAAATTACTGAATGGATTTCTCATGTGATTTGTGCAAAGACCTTTAGAGAGAATAGAATTAGCAACATCTCTTAAGAGAAAGCAGTATGTATCAAGTCATAGTGTCACTATATGGGTATAGTATTCTAATACCCGATGTAACACACTTTGAGCAAATTCAGTTTCTCTGATTTAGGGACCCCAAAGGATCTCATAATTCATATACAATATTATACAAGCATACTGACAAATTATTCTATATTACCCAGCTCAATATCCTTTAAAAAAAATTTCTAAAAGTGCCTCTTGTGGCCCAGCTGACATCACAAGTCAAGAGAAAGTCCCAGACTTCTGCTTCCTCCCGGAAGGATCCCCACATTCCTACTACCTGTCACACAGCCCTTATGTGCACAGTGTGCCTTGGATGTTCAGGACTCCCAGGCCCCCTCACTTCCCTTATTCTAACCCATGTATGGCTCAGTTCATTGCCCTTTTGACCCTATCTTCAACTCCTCACCAACTCTGGAACCTTCTGTTGGGCCCAGCTGGAACTCTTATTTGGCCATGAGCTCTCCCTTTTCACCTTCCTGCTGTGATTGAAGTTTGGGTCTCTCCTACACACAGTTTCTCTTACGATGGCTCCAGGGGTGGCTCCTTTCCCTCCCACTTTTCTTATTTGCTGCTTCTAGATTGTTCCTCCCTTCTCTCTAAAACTACCTCTGATTCTTGGGACATGAGACCATCACTCCAGCTTCCCTTCATTGCAGTCATCTAATGCGTCACTCATCCACATATCAAAGATTTCAGCACCTGCCTTACTGCATCTAGAACCGCCTCCATCATAATACTTCTTGGTCCCATCATCCATCTAGATGATCTTCCCATGCGCTGACCTCAGTTCTTTGTCCCCTCTGCTCATGGTTTTGTCAACCACTAGGACTATTCCATTACTAGTGACTGGAACACCTTCACATTCTGTGTCCTAAGCTGGTTGACTATTTAGTATCAAGCTTCCAACAATCCCTTGACTTACCCTTGACTTAACCTTCCCTCGTGCTCACTGCCGGCGGACGACTTTGCTTCCTATTTCCCTGAGAGAACAGAAACAATCAGCAGAAGCCTGCCATAACATCTACCTTCCTTCCACAGTGTCCATGCTTTCCCACAGGTACCTATATATGAACTGACTCGGTTGGCTCCAGAGCCAGCCTCCTCCATACTACTCAAGGTCATTGCTCCAGCAAAGTTTCCCTATCTCGTGTATCATCAGGTTTTCCCTGTGTACTGGATTATTCCCACCAACATGCAAACTTGCTTCAAAAAACAAAAACAAAAACCTTTCAATACCACATTCCCTTCTAGCTCCTGCATAATCTCTGCTTTGTTGTAGGAAGCAAATTTTTCAAGAGTTGTCTTTTTTTTTTTTAAGATTTTATTCATTTATTTGACAAAGAGAGACAGCAAGAGAGGGAACACAAGCAGGGGGAGTGGGAGAGGGAGAAGCAGGCTCCCTACTGAGCAGGGAGCATGACTTGAGCCGGAGGAAGACGCTTATGGACTGAGCCACCCAGGCGCCCAAATAGTTGTCTTTACTTATCCCTACTTCCATTCTTTCTTGAACCCTCTCCAAAGCTGCCTCACTGCCAGATGTCTTCCACATTGTTAAACCTAGTGGTCAATTCTGTTTTTTCATTCCTTGAAATAGCATTATAGATAATGGGTCATTTCCTCCTTAAAACATATTTTTCAGCTGGCTTTCTGGACTTCCCTCCTGAGTCTGGCCTTCATTTCAGGCCCCCTTGACTGTTTCCTTCCCACTTCCCTTCATATTGTGAGGATGCCCTGTTTTCTACCTGTTTACACCTCTGATGGTCTTATCCAGTCTTGAGGCTTCAAACACCACTGGTATGCTGAGGACTTTACTTTTAGGGCTACAGTTTGATAAATGTTGAAAATGTGTACACCCTTGTAACCACTACTACAATCAAAACAGAGTATTTTCACTTTTCCAGAAAGTTTCTTCATGTCTCTACAGTTCATCTCCACCCACCTCACTCCCCCAAGCCCTGGGCAACCACCTATCTACTCTGTCACTACATGTTAAACTTTTAGACTTTTGTACAAATGGAATTACACAGTATTCTATTCATACACTTGCCTTTGTGTCTGGATTTTTTTTGCTCAACATAATAGGGTTTTTTGGAGCCTCAATCATGTTGTAGCATGTTATCAGTAGTTTACTCCTTTTTTTGCCGAGTAGCATTCCATTATGTGGGTGTGCTACCATTACTTATTCTATTCACCTGTTGATAAACATTAAGTTGTTTCCAGTTCTTGGTTGTTGTAAATATAGCTGCTATAGACATTCTTCTACAAGGCTTTTGTATATTCAAGTTTTCATTTATCTTGGGTAAAAACCTAGGAGTGGAGTAGAGTTTTGTGTTATGTTTAAGTTAATAAGACACTGTCTGTGGGACTTTTATTTTATTTTTTTAATTTTATTTATTTGACAGAGACACCGAGAGAGGGAACACAAGCAGGGGGAGTGGGAGAGGGAGAAGCAGGCTTCCCGCCGAGCAGGGAGCCCGATGCGGGGCTTGATCCCAGGACCCTGGATCATGACCTGAGCCGAAGGCAGACGCTTAACAACTGAGCCACCCAGGTGCCCCTGTCTATGGGACTTTTAATCTGATGTCTTTAATGTTTAACATTCTGGGAAATTTATGTCTTTTTTATGATATCCTTTTTTTTTAAATAACAAGAACAATAAAACATTTTTGCACAAGGATATATACATAGGGAGAAGAAAATAGGGATTTCGAAGAGCATCACAAGAGATGAGAGGTCAGTTTTTAAAAGCCTGTGATATGCTTAAATCTGAGACCAATGAATAAAGCCTTACTTTTGTTTCAGTGACAAATGGTAACAGAAATGAAAGAAGGAGAATGATGATAGTGAGGCTTGCACAAGGATTAGTAAATAGAGAAAACAACAAGGAATGAGCTACGCCAGTCTACAGTATTCAGGCTCTTTCTGCCTGGATTTCTTTTAAACCTCCCTGATTAAGACCCTTCTGGGGCACCTGGGTGGCTCATTTGGTTAAGCATCTGTGTTTGGTTCAGGTCATGATCTCAGGGTCCTGGGATTGAGCCCCATGTTGGGCTCCCCACTCAGCAGGCAGTCTGCTTCTCCCTCTCCCCACTTGTGCTCTCTCTCTCTCAAATAAATAAAATTTAAAAAGAATCTTATGGGGCGCCTGGGTGGCTGCGTTGGTTAAGCAACTGCCTTCAGCTCAGGTCATGATCCCGGAGTTCTTGGATGGAGCCCCGCATCGGACTCCCTGCTCAACCGAGAGTCTGCTTCTCCCTCTGCCTCTCACCCTGCTCCTATTCTCTCTCTCAAATAAGAAATCTTTTAAAAAAATCTTACAAAAAAAGACTCATACCCCAGAGCACCTAGCGGGCTTTGTTTTTCTGAACTCCCCCTATTCTTTTTTTACGTCTTTTATACATCCTTGACGGTTATATACAGGCACAGTCATTTATACCCACTCATGTCGCTAATCCACCAGGGTGCTCTGCTCTCCAGTTCTAGCCCACTTCTTTGGGAAGCAATCAAGTATTCCAGACAAATCCATCTTCTGATTCTATGCCTCTGTATTTCCTTTCTAAGCTTTGAACATTTATTTTTCTCTTTTTAATTTTCTTTGTTTACCAGGGAGTAACTGCCTCCCTTCTCATTTTGACTAAAAGAAGAAGAAAGAACTAGGAGGCAGTAAATCATCCCACAGATAGTCAAATTTGACAAATGTTTTAGTTCTTTCCAAAGTCAAATTCCTATGTTTCTGATTTTATCTTGAGTAACCTTGCAGTATAAATGGTGTTATTTCTGTAGTAAAAACAAGGTAAACCATGATTGTAATAGTTATTATTAGCATAGACCAATATACAAATATTATAAAATTTTATAGTATGTAATAGTAGACTAAAAGAATTTTGAGTGACATATTCTGGGATATGTGTTAAACACTTTATGGAAATTTATGTATTTTTTAATATATCATCCTTTTGATTTAAAATGTTTCTCTTTTAGGACTCCTGTTATTCAAATGTTAGCATGCTTATGTCTGTTGTCCAAATTTCTTAACCTTTCTTTTATGTTCTCTAATTCCTTTTCCTTCCTTTTTTCTGGACATTTCCTCAATTTGCTCTTCCAGTTTGCTAATTTCTTTATCAGTTGTCCATTTTGCTATTTATTTCCTCTACTGTGTCTTCAACAATTGTTTTACCTGCCTAATATTTATATTTGGTTCTTTTTTATGTGTTAATATTTTCATTTTCTGTTGCTAATACCATGCCTTATCTCTTTAAATGTATTTAATAGACTAATTTAAAATATTGACCCATCTGTTCTAATATATCTGCTTCTGATGGAATCTGTAATGCAGTGTGTTTTCTCTTGAAATTGTTATGCTCAGAAAATTGCTTATTACTTTGGCCAGTAAGTGTATTTCCTTTGGGGTCATTGGTTATTCCATCAGTTGTAATGCATACATGTGATGGGATCAGATTCTGGTCCCTATAAAGAGTTCAGGCGTGGGGAGAATGGGTCCTGGGCGGGGAAGTCGAGATATCAGAAAGCCAGTCAATGACTCCTCACCTCCTGAGATAACTCCTTGGAATGTGATTCGCCATCCCCAAGCTCTGAGGAGGCAGGGTGGAGAAGCACTTGCCTGACGTAATGTGGTCCTTGCCTGTTTCTCAGCTACTCATAAGCACAGTCTACTGCCTCGCCTTGATTCCATTCCTCAGGAAGCCCGGACCAGAAGCTGGGTTACTGCAGCTGTGGGCACAGACACTGTTCCAAGGCAAAAGCAGGGAAGAAGCAAGAGCAAACTCCAGAAGTTCCTTTTGTTTATTCTCACAGCTCAGCTGTCTCCTGTTGTAGCCACCCAGCCCAGCATACTAGTTCAAATCAGGATCAATCCAGGTCTTTCTAGCAATTTCTGATATTCCTCATCTTTTGCCTCCTTAAGTCATACCGGGTTTATCTCAGATAGGTGCCTGTAGGGCATGTAGGGACCAGAATTAGAATCTCAGTTGTGAATCTTTGAATAGATTGTCTCAACATGAGGTCTGTGGAAAGATACTGGAGACCATGTCCCATTATACCTTCCCTTATTCTCTCAACTTCTCTGTAGGAGCAGCACAGGCAAGTCCAAGGCCAAGACGTTCTATTTAAAATGGCAGAGCCCCCCGCTTCTTGATTCCCTTACCCTGCTCTATTCTTCTAGTCTAAATATTTGTAACATCTATCAACTTCAAGCACGCTATATAACCAACTTGTTATGTTTCTTTTTATTGCCTGTATCACTTTTACAAGATACAAGCTCCAATAGGGCATGGTTTTTCACTTGTTCAGTGTTCTGTCACCAGGACCTGGAACAGTGTCTGGCAAGTTCTCAACAAATGTCTGTTGAATGAAAGGCCAAACCAGCATTAGGATTATTCCCAAACTCAGTCTCTAACCCCCCTCCCATGTTGTTATGACAATAGAAGGGTCCTAAGAGAGTCCAGGGAAGACAACCCAGGCCAAAGGGAAGAACTTGGGGGTGTGGATTTATTAGAGCATATAGAGGAAATAATGGGTGAGATTGATCTGGATTTTGAATAATTGGAAAAACAAACCTCAATGCTTAAGAACTTCCTGGGCGCTATACTTGCCTTGGTCTATTTACTGGATGTTATAATTGTCCAGTGAGTAAACCAGCTGGGTTGGGGGGCTCTGAGCTCATTCTTTTGGAAGTTGGTATAAACTGGGCAGGGACTGCCATATGACTCAATGGATCTTCCAGTGCCTTAACACTGACAGGGGGTGCAGAGACCCCAAACAGAGGGCAGGGAGGAGATCTTTCATATGCATCATGTGTAAATGCATGTAAGCAAGTCTTTTAAGGTCGTGATATAAATAGCCCAGTTACAAACACCCTAACTCTGGACATCTTCATTTCCAATACATTGATACCCAAAACCATGTGTGAAAGCCGTGTTTCTGTATTGGAATGACATTCTAGGGGCTTTGGGAACCCCCAAGCAGCTTTAACCGGTAAGGACAGAATGATTTTGTATTTACAAAGTCCCCTCTGGCTACTCTATGGGGGTAACAGACTAATGGAGACAATAGTATGAGAGGAAGGCAAGCGTAGGGGCTGCCGGTGGCTCCGACCAACGTGGTGCAGACGTTGTGGAGAGAAGCGATGAAAATACTTCCCCCTGCATAGTCAGACAAGGACCTCAAAGCAAGGGGCGCCTGGGCGGCTCAGTGGTTAAGCGTCTGCCTTCGGCTCAGGTCATGATCCCGGGGTCCTGGGATTGAGCCCCGCATCGGACTCCCCGCATCGAGCCCCGCATCGGGCTCCCCGCTCCGCGGGAAGCCCGCTTCTCCCTCTGACCCTCCCCCCGCTCATTCTCTCTCTAATAAATAAATAAAATCTTTTTTTTAAAAAAAAAAAGGACCTCAAAGCGAGATAAACACAAAGCAGCCACATCGTAGCGAAAGTACTGAAGGCCGAGAGAAGCTCAAAAGCAGCAAAAGATCGCGGCCACGGCCGAGAAGCTTGGACCCGATTTACATTTTACTGGGATAATAATTTGCAACTTTCAACCTTGAGCAAACCGCCAAGGCAACCAGAGGACAACGGGAGCGGGGAGAAGCCGCAGGGGACCCTACCCTTGCAAGAAGGGCCCTGGTGAGCTTCGCGCGTGCCGGCTGTTTCTCCCCGGCCAGTTAGCCTCCCGGCATATGGCACCAGGCAGGCGGGTGGTGCAGCTGAGGACCGAGGGAGCCGCAGAGGAGACGGTGGGCACGCGCGTTCCCCTCACACCCGGCGCCCGCAAAGCTGAACAGCCCGGCGGGGCCGCTCGGCCGCTGGAGCGGACCCTCGCGGCCTGACCCGCAGCAGCCGCGTCCCGCCCCGGTCGCTGCAGACCCTGCTCCAGCCTCCTCACGGCTCCTGGAACCGCCCCTGCCTTTCCCGCTCCACGGTGCCCTGGCTCGTCCCGCCCCGCTCTGCCGCGAGAAGGATTCGGGCGCCGATCCCCGACCCGCGTTCACCTCGGGACAGGCCGCCCGGCAACGGGGGTGCGCGGAGGCGTCTCGGGTGCCGCGGTCGACCCGCCTGGCCGCAGAGTGCGCGTGTTATTCGGGAACCTAGGAGACACGGCAGGGCCGCGCGGCCTCCCGGGGCGCGTCCACCAGCTCCGGGGAAGTGCGCGGTGAGGGTTCTCTCTCGTCGCCTTATAGCTGGTGGCCTCGCCCGGCTCCCTCTGCAGGTCGTCCCATTAGCTGGTGGCCTCGCCCGGCTCCCTCTGCAGGTCGTCCCATTAGCTGGTGGCCTCGCCCGGCTCCCTCTGCAGGTCGTCCCATTAGCTGGTGGCCTCGCCCGGCTCCCTCTGCAGGTCGTCCCATTAGCTGGTGGCCTCGCCCGGCTCCCTCTGCAGGTCGTCCCATTAGCTGGTGGCCTCGCCCGGCTCCCTCTGCAGGTCGTCCCATTAGCTGGTGGCCTCGCCCGGCTCCCTCTGCAGGTCGTCCCATTAGCTGGTGGCCTCGCCCGGCTCCCTCTGCAGGTCGTCCCATTAGCTGGTGGCCTCGCCCGGCTCCCTCTGCAAGTCGTCCCATTAGCTGGTGGCCTCGCCCGGCTCCCTCTGCAGGTAGTCCCATTAGCTGGTGGCCTCGCCCGGCTCCCTCTGCAGGTCGTTCGCTCCCAGGGCTGCCGGACTGATCACGGCGGCGGGAAAGTTCTGTGGCTGGTGGCCGCGCTCAAATCCCCCAGATGGACCCCTCGAGGCCCTGCGAGGACTATAGCCTGGGGGCAGTTTGCAAATACTGGAACAACAGGCGGCTTATACGCCAGCCGCACGTGGGGTAGATAAAGGGGGGGGGGGGTTCCGTTTTACAAACACACGGACGTTTTAATGTTGAGGGGAAATTGAGAAGAACTGAAACCTGTGGTGATAAATTTACATACATTTTCACGAGGCATAAATGAAAATGTGAATGATTAAGAGATACAAGTGCTTCTTGCATGAGTAGACCCAGTAATGTAGAAATGTGAGTTTTCACTAAATTAATCTGCAAACTTAAGAACATCCAAACTACTTATCCAAAATAATAGCTTTTAAAAAGAAATGAGCTATCAAGCCATGAAAAGACGTGGAAGAACCTCAAATACATAGTACTAACTGAAAGAAGCCTATCTGAAAAAGCTTCATACTCTATGATTCCAACTATATGAAATTTTGGAAAAGGCAAAATTATGGAAACAGTAAAAAGATTGGTGATTGCCAGGGAGGGGGTGAAGGGAGAGATGAAGAGGTGGAGTACAAAGGATTTTTAGAGTGCAGCTATGCTGTATAATACTAAAAGTTTGGATAAATGTCATGCGTGATACATTTGTCAAAACCCATAGAATTAAAACACCAGGAGTCAACTGTACCCCATGAGGAGCTGCTCAGCGTGGGCACCTAGAGAGTGAGCTCAACCAAGCAGGTGGGGAGCAGAAGGTGAGTATCCGTGGGAAAGTAGTTTTACTGGGGGCCGGGATGGAGTATGCAAGAATACATGAGACAGGGTGTCATTGAATGGTGATAGGTCACGTTCAGGGGAGGGCAGAGGGGAAAACTTGTGGCAGGGACCAGTCTTCTCACTTAGGTAACCTGGTCATCGGGGTGGGGTGCTCACAGCCTATTTGTGTGGCTGTTGAGGCAGCAGAAAAATAGAAAGTTTTAAAATTTACAATACAGCGAAATGGGTGAAGGGGGTAAAAAGGTACAAACTTCCAGTTACAAAATAAGTAAGTCATGGGGATGTAACGTACAGCATAGTGACTAAAGTTAATAATATTATATTGCATATTTAATGCTATAGTTGCTAAGAAAGTGGATCTTAAAAGTTTCCATCACAAGAAAAAAGTTTTGTTGACTGTATGGTGATAGATGTTAACTAGACTTATTGGGGTGATCATTTAGCAATATCTACAAGTATCAAATCATTGTACACCTGAAACTAATACAATGTTATGTCAATTAGAATTTAAAAAATTACAACACAATCTACTTCATGGTGTCTCAGCATCATTAACAATACTAATTGTGATGGGTAACGCTTGGGATTGGCAAACTTTGATATAGGAAGAGTCCTATTAGTCATATGACAAGGGTCTGGGACCCACTTCTCAACCAGGTACCCCACTTTGTGGGAGAAAGCCAAGAGAACAGGTTGGGCACTCTGGATTTAAGGGAATCTGTTGGAAGATTTTGGTAATGTCATGAAAGACTTTTATCTCTTGGCCTAATCTTCACAACTTGACCTGACCTACACATCCGTCAGTACCATTAAATCATAGTGGTAAACCCTAGTGGTATTCTGATGGATTAGTACAAGTCATCCAGCGGGGCTGGGTGCATGGAATGTATGAGCCAATTCAAGAACCAGTCTTGAAGAGCCAGGTGTCCAGAGACCTAAGGGAAAGGACTGGGTAAAGCAGTAGTAACCATTGGGAAGTTGATATCCTAAAACTAACTCCAGAGAAAGCAGTGTCCGTGGGGATCCTGACAGTCCAAAATCAAGTCTAACAGTAGCAGTGCCCATAGGGAAATTGGTAGTCCAAAAACAAGTCCAAAGGGGCACCTGGGTGGCTCAGTCAAGTTAAGCATCCAACTCTTGATCTTGGCCTGGGTCTTGATCTCAGGGTCATGAGTTCAGACCCCGTGTTAGGCTCCACGCTGGGCTTGGAACCTGTTTAACAACAACAACAACAACAAAAACTCCAAAGAGACACAGCAGATGAACTTGTTCAGATGCGTCTGAATGGCAATTCTGAGATTGCAGGACTTACAGAAAGAGAGTGGGAACCACGTTCTTATATGGATCATCCCCCAGGCAAAGCTGGATGGAAGGAAGACAGGAGTGGGAATTAGGGTGTTGTAAGACTAAAGCAAGAAGGGGCGCCTGGGTGGCTCAGTCATTAAGCATCTGCCTTCGGCTCGGGTCATGATTCCAGGGTCCTGGGATCGAGCCCCGCAATCGGGCTCCCTGCTCAGTGGGAAGCCTGCTTCTCCCTCTCACTCCCCCTGCTTGTGTTCCCTTTATCACTGTCTGTCCCTGTCTGTCAAATAAATAAAAATCTTAAAAAAAAAAATAAAGCAAGAAGCTGGCAATATCTAGAGGGTCTTAGCTTCATCATCTCACAAACATTCAGAAAGGATAGCTGGGGAGGCATCTGGGTGGCACAGTCAGTTAAGCATCCGATTTGGTTTCCGTTCAGGTTATGATTTCCGAGTCATGAGACTGAGCCCAAGTCGGGCTACGTGCTCAGCATAGTGTCTGCTTAAGGCTCTCTCTCCCTCTTCCTCTGCCCCTCCCCCTCCTCTCTAAAATAAGTAAATAAATAGAAAGAAAGAAAGAAGAAAGAGAAAGAAAGAAAGAAAAGAATGAATGAATAGCTGTCCTTTGGGTACAGTGCAAGTGGAACCAGTTTCTTTTTTTTTCTTTTTCTTTTTTATTGTTATGTTAATCACCATACATTACATCATTAGTTTTTGATGTAGTGTTCCATGATTCATTGTGCATAACACCCAGTGCTCCATGCAGAACGTGCCCTCTTTAATCCCCATCACCAGGCTAACCCATCCCCCCCTCCTCTAGAACCCTCAGTTTGTTTTTCAGAGTCCATAGTCTCTCATGGTTCATCTCCCCCTCCGATTTCCCCCCCTTCATTCTTCCCCTCCTGCTATCTTCTTTTTTTTTCCTTAACATATATTGCATTACTTGTTTCAGAAGTACAGATCTGTGATTCAACAGTCTTGCACAATTCACAGCGCTCACCATACTGCATACCCTGTGGAACCAGTTTCTAATCCCAGGGGACTTCACAAGCATCAGGAGATCTGGTCTGCTATTGTTTTTTTTTTTTTTTAAGATTTTATTTATTTGACAGAGACACAGCAAGAGAGGGAACACAAGCAGGGGGAGTGGGAGAGGGAGAAGCAGGCTTCCTGCTGAGCAGGGAGCCCGATGGCAGGGCTCAATCCCAGGACCCTGGGACCATGACCTGAGCCGAAGGCAGACGCTTAGCGATTGAGCCACCCAGGCGCCCCTATTGTTAGAGGTGAATCAAAACCTGCCTTGAGTATTTTGAGAACTACTGGATGGACAAAGGACAAGTACAAGGAACAACCTTCTATGCTATTTTCAATTCCATTTCCACATTTTGAGATGATTCAACTAATCTTCTTTAAAGAAACTTCTGGAGGCAGCCAAAGGGGTCTAGGGTTCTGAACAGTACCCAGAGGGTGGAGGTGTACTGAATTGCTTTTTTGCAAATACTCTCCCATATTACAACAAGAACTAACGTTCAGTGCCAACACTATTTTTGAGCTTTGTATAGGTTACATTATAGACATTGCTATAACCCTGTGAGGTAGGTGCTTTCTTTCTCCTGTTTTTACAGATGAGGAAACTGAAACCCAAAGGGCTTAAGTAACCTGATCAAGCAGAAATGTCTAGGAAGCCAGAGACTGGGACTAGCATTCAGGCTTCTGACTACAGAGCCCTACTGTGTTCTCTGTTTGCCTCTTAGGTGTCCCATTGAATTATAATTGATCTTTGCTGCCTCCTCACTGGTCTGTACACTCCCTGAGGGCAGGGCCCTGGTTTTATTATCTGTACCCACAGATAAACCTCCTTCTCCCACGCCCCATCCAGTTAGTATCCCCATTGGTTGACTTGGTTCCGTAGAGGAAGTCCATGTGGTAACATGAGCTGACCTCACATTGGTGGCTCCAAGTCAGAACCCAAACATTCTATAGGGAGCAGAGTTTCTTAGTTCCTCATAAACATAGGGCAGATACTACACTATAGCTAAATATATCCTTTCATCCATATGATAAAAGACTAAAAGTTTTGGAGTGATGGACAAGGTTCAAAGTTCTTTCACCTTTCTAGTTTTGTTTTTAATGGAATGCCCACTTCTTTTATGCTTGCCTTATGGAGGTGAGTTCCAACCAGTTGAACTAGCAAGAGACTTAATGGGTAGCTTCAACCATTGTTTTAACTTGTTTCAGGGGAAATAAAAAGGGGTAATTACATTTCACTGCTACAAGTTTTCTTTCAAAGGCTACAGATAGTCACAAACATCCACAAATGTCACTAAGCAGGAAGGTGTTTTCTCGGGACTCAAGTCATTGTGTTACTCATTGGGTGAAATGAGAACCATAGTCTGGGGTCCTCCTATTTACTATATGAATGTGTCTTTTCTTGTGTATTTGTTAGTAGCATGCTCCATACAATAATATAATTAGATAAGCATTGCTTGGAAATTAGTCTGATATTATTCTCTCTCCATAAGCTGGGCTTTCTTTTTAAGGATTACTGTGCTTCTTTTTCATTTCACTTAGCACACAGAGAAACTTTGACTGCCTCAGGATCTTTTGAATGTGTCTGTATGACTTTAATTGTAATTTGGGGGATGTTATGGCGGTAGACCGTAGGAATCCAGATACAGATGCTTTGCAAGTGTAAAATGTTCTTTATAATCATCTGTCTTCTATGCTTTGCATTTTGAGTCCAAAAACTCAAAGTTTATCTCAAAACAGAGAAACTGACCCTGACAATTGGGGAAGTCAGGCAGTAACTCCTCATGAAGATATATGGTACTTATAAACAATCTCTGTTCTGTACAAGGGAAATGCTATCTGCACAATATAATAGCATCTCATTTCTGTAGGAGGAAAGGATATTGCCATGGGGCCCTCCCTGACCCTGGCTCTCTGACCTCTGATGAGAGCACAGACCCCTTCAAATCTGTCAGGTCCTCAACCAGCTCATGTGACTGCAAAAACAGACCAGAAGCCAAATGCATTATGTTCTTAACTCTCCATATTCATGAAAGGAAACGCTGGATGCAAACAGAACAAATTGCCAATTAAACCACCTATTTCTATGAGGCATTGTAATAAATTTATTAACAGCATTTACTGTCTTAGCTATTAGGTCCCCTTGTCTAATACCAAGTTATTTATTTTCCTAAATTTGTGTTAAACTTGTGTCTTCTCTCTGATCCCTTTGTACGGCCTTCTAGCTCTGAGACCTACTATGCCCAAGCAATTCCCAGGGCATAATGGTAAGTCAAGGGATCTGGGAGGGGGCTGGGATTCAGGGACATTTCCCAAAGCTGTTGTGGTATATGGCTCCAGAGGACGCCCCACAGTGGTCATCACTAATCTGTACAGCCCTTTCTGCAAATTAGAAAAAAGAATGCCCTCTGGATGGTTGGTTTTGTCATGATGACACTCAGAGCAGATTAGAAAATAGCACAGATGTCAAAGCATCAGGAAATACAGAAAATCTTAAAAACACAATTAATACATGCAGCCATCCCAAACACATTATTAGTTTTTCTAAACTCAACTATGAATATATCACTTGCCTGTTCACCCCCCTACCGCCAAAGCCCAGAGATTGAATTCTTGCCAAGGTATCAGGAGACCTGCATTCTAATCTTTACTTTGAAACTAACTTGTGTTATGAGCTTGCTTGCACCAGAGGTTTGCTGAGACCTCTGCTGTGCCTGAGCTTTGGGTCCCAAGTTCAGGTTCCAATATGTAGTTAGAGGACAGAATTGTTTTAGATCATTGGAAGACTCCAATTTTCTCTGTAACCCTTAGCTCTTGGTTATATGGAAAGATGCCTAATTTATAATAAGGGAAATACGCATCCCAGTTTTCAGCTATCATGTTGAAAGTGAACAAAACGTTTCATTAAAAAAACTCGCAAAGGAGTTGGGAAATATAATCTCTCGCTTTTTTTTTTTTTAAGTAGGCTCCACACCCAGTATGGAACCCAACACAGGGCTTCAACTCTCAACCCTGAGACGAAGACCTGAGCCGAAATCGAGAGTCAGACGCTTAACCGACTGAGCCACCCAGGCGCTGCTAATCTCACATTTTTTTAATTGAAGTATGATTAACATATAATATCCTATTAGTTTCAAGTGTATATAATCTCATATCTTGTGTGTAGGCAAGGAATGAGTGCAACTTGTGTAGAGGGCAATTGCCAATCCTTATAAATATAAAAAGAACATATTTACTTTTTGGCCCAGAGTATTGAAATATACCTGGGATTTATTTTAATCAGGTATGATAAGACATACAGACACAGAAATGATTGTTCATGAAGGAAGAACATTATACTCACAGATTCCTAGAAGCAGGAAGCAAAAGGGAACAAGAGGGAAGAGCATGGCCCATTGTCTTTATTGGTATTTTCATGGGAAGGAATGGGTGAGGTGGGGTAGGTACACAGAGTAGTGGATAGTTGGAATGATTTTGGTGGCCTCTGGGCTATAGGGATGCTTCCTAGTTGTCCAGCACCTGGCCCTGGGATAATTTAGGGCAGGGGGAACATTGGCTTGGTGTGTGAGAGGTAGCTGGGGCTGTGGACTCTGGATTGATTGGTTTATATCAAAGGCATGCTCTTGGGGGAGTTGTCCGTGAACTGTAGGAAATAGCTAACCCTGGGAGGGACAGTCTGTCCAGGATCAAAACCTCAAATGTGAGAGCATCAAAAATACAAAAAATAGGAAAGCCTGGCTGGCGCAGGCAGTGGAGCATGCAACGCTTGGTCTCAGGGTTGTGAGTTCGAGCCCCACATTGGGTGCAGAGATTACTTAAAAATAAAATACCTTTTAAAAATACAGAAAATAAGAAAATATAGTCAATATACCCAGAAATTTCATTTCTAGGAAATTTGATTTCTAGGAAACTTTATTAAAAAAATATGTTTCTCAGAGGAGTGCCTGGGTGGCTCAGTCGGTTAAGCGTCCGCGTTCAGCTCAGGTCATGATCCCAGGGTCCTGGGATCGAGTCCCACCTCGGGCTCCCTGCTCTGCAGGGGGGGTGGCTGCTTCTCCCTTTCCCTCTGCCTGTTGCTCTCCCTGCTTGTGCTCGCTCTCTGTCAAATAAATAAATATTTTTTAAAAAATAGGTTTCTCGGGGCACCTGGGTGATGCAGTGGGATAAGCATCCGACTCTCGGTTCGGCTCAGGTTGTGATCGCAAGGTCTTGAGATCTGAGCCCTGCTTTGGGTTCTGCACTCAGCAAGGAATCTGCTGGAGATTCTCTTTTTCCCTCTGCCCCTCCCCCTCATGCTCTCTCTTTCTTTTTCTAAAATAAATAAATAAATCTTTAAAAAAATATATGTTTCTCATTTCCCTAACCCACCTACTCTCCTGTTCTGCTTGGTGACTTTCACATCTATTTTTCTTGCTGTGCAAAACCCCCAACTCACCCTCAGGGGATGACCTTGTTTCCTCCATCACTGGCAAAATACAAGCAGTCAAAAGAGAGTATCTGCATCCGCCTCCCATCTACCTGCAACTGCACCTTCCTTCTCTTTCTTCCTTCCTTTCCAGGTGAAGGATGGCCCCAGCCAGTGCGCCAGCATCCATCTCCACCAACTGGCATAGGCACAGTTGGGAATTCTCTCCTCATTTCCTGTAGTATCACAATTTAAAGTATCACTCCCATTCTCCTGTGAATGTGCTGCCAGTTCTCCCATCTTAGAAAGCAAAACCCATCTCTTGATCCCTTATCCCTTCTGTAAGCTGCCCTCACTTCTCTCCCCTCCAACACCAACGTTCCTCAAAAGAGTTTCTGAAACTCACTATCTCCAATTCCTTCCCTCCTGTTCTCTCTCAAACTATGTCAGTCACTGGCATCCCCACCACATCACTAGCCCTGCCTTCATCGATTTCTCCAATGACCTTCCCGTGGCCAAATCCAGCGGCCAGTTTTTAGTACTCACTATATTGAAACCATCTGTAAACCATTTTTCCTCCCTGCCCCAGTATTTCATTGGGAAAACCTGAAAGCATACAGAAGGGCAGAGAAAATTGTAGAGTGAACACCCATATTCACCATGCCTGCTGTCTACAATTATTTTATACCGCTAGCCTTTTCGTAGTCCAAGTTCTTTTCGTCACGTTTGGCTGAGCTTTCATTGATGGGTGAACCTCAGGGCATTTTTAGTTCAGTTGCTGAAATCTTTCTGCGTCAGGGAAGGGACAGAGAGTGAGGGAAGGCCACGTGCAGGATGAAGAGTAATCACCTCAATTTGTCAGATTTTACAAGTGGCTGAATAATGTACTTGCTTTGCCAGTTGCTCTTTTGTTCGATTTGTATGAACAATAACTCTCTGGTTATAATTTTTTAAATTTCAGGTAGTAGGAAAGGTGATACACGTAACCGTATAAAGAACAACCAGAGTTTTATAGCACACTCAACACCCACGAACACCGACACCTGGAATGCAGGTTCGTGGAATGGCATTCTCAATTTCTCTGTAACATCCTTTCGGCACAGCCCTGCACACCCTGAGACCATCGGTACAACCCCTGAGTCATCAAACTAAAGCCACTTTCCTTTTAGCTACAGAGATGGCAGGTGCTGCTAGACTGAGTCAGGGATCCTGTATTTCTACAGAGTAAAAGAGGACTTTGACAAAGGACAAGAGGCAGAGGAAGCAAATGGAGTTAGGGATTACTTTATGTGGGAGTTCAAAGTATATTTGTTCACATAGGCTGTGCGATCTAGCCTCCGTAGTTTTAAAAATTAAGGATACTATTTTTTATGGTACTTCTGATTTTGTCTCCCAACCGCCTTTGAAATAACAGTATGATTAACAAATATATTAACTGATAGACACAAGTGAAACGAAATTTTATGAGAACTTTTCTTTCCATTTTTAGCACTGATTTCGCACAGACCTGCTCTTGTTCAAGTAATTATAATTGCGTGTGTAGCCTTTACCATTGCCCTGATATGTGGAATCGTTATTTCCTATGTGATATAGTAAGTATGTCCTAAGTAACATGTACCGTCCTCAACTAAGACACAACAAACTAACTAGGTTATTGTTTAGTAATGTTAATGATGGTGATGGTAATTCTTATAATCACTACATTATTATAGTCATGCCATATCTGCACACTAGCGTTTTTCAGAATATGGACTGTACTCATGGTGGGTCACAATAGAAATGAAAAAAAAAAGGATAGGACAGAATACAATTTAGTAGGATAAAAAATATTAAACATTACATTTTGTAAATGCTGATTTTTTTAATTTTTAAAATTTTTATTTTTATTTTTTTTAAAGATTTTATTTATTTATTTGACAGAGAGATAGAGAGCACAAGTAGGCAGAGTGGCAGGCAGAGGGAGAGGGAGAAGCAGGCTCTCTGCTGAGCAGGGAGCCGGACATGGGGCTCGATCCCAGGACCCTGGGATCATGACCTGAGCCAAAGGCAGCCGCTTAACCGACTGAGCCACCCAGGCGCCCCATAATTTTTAAAATTTTTAATTAATTTATTTATTTTGTTACGTTAGTCACCATACAGTATGTCACTAGTTTTTGAGGTAGTGCTCCATGATTCATTGTTTGCATGTAACACCCAGTGCTCATCCCAACACGTGCCCTCCTTCAAACCCATCACGGGGCTACCCCCTCCCCCACCCCCTCCCCTCTGAGACCCTCAGGTTGTTTCCCGGAGTCCAGAGTCTCTTGTGGATCGTCTCCCCCCCTGATTCCCCCCCTTCATTTTCCCTTCCTTCTCCTAATGTCCTCTGTGCTGTTCCTTATGTTCCACAAATAAGTGAAACCATATGATAATTGTCTTTCTCTGCTTATTTCACATAGCATCATCTCCTCCAGTCCCATCCATGTCGATGTAAAAGTGGGGTATTCATCCTTTCTGATGGCTGAGTAATATTCCATTGTATATATGGACCACATCTTCTTTATCCATTCATCTGTTGAAGGGCATCTCGGCTCCTTCCACACTTTGGCTATTGCGGACATTGCTGCTATGAACATTGGGGTGCATAGGGCCCTTCTTTTCACTACATCTGTGTCTTTGGGGTCAATACCCAGGAGTGCAATTGCTGGGTCATAGGGTAGCTCTATTTTCAACTTTTTGAGGAACCTCCATAGTGTAAATGCTGATTTTTAACTTTTCAGAAAACAAACACACAGTTATGAGATAAAATGTATTTCCTATTGTGGATCATGGTCAAAATGCTTGAAAGCCACTGTCTGAGATGCTGGCATCCTCCCGAAATGTGGTGTTCTAAAGGGAACTTGAGGCATCTGAATAAGCAAAGAGGAAGTCAAACTCTCACTCTTTGCAGATGACATGATACTCTATCTGGAAAACCCAAAAGACTCCACCCCAAAATTGCTAGAACTCATACAGGAATTCAGTAAAGTGGCAGGATATAAAATCAATGTGCAAAAATCAGTTGCATTTCTATACACCAACAATGAAACAGAATAAAGAGAAATAAGGATTCAATCCCATTGACAGTTGCACCCCAAACCATAAGATACCTAGGAAGAAACCTAACCAAAAAGGCAAGGGATCTGTACTCAGGAAACTATAGAATACTCATGAAAGAAATTGAGGAAGACATAGAGAAATGGAAAAACGTCCCATGCTCATGGATTGGAAGAACAAATATTGTTAAAATGTCTATCCTACTTAGAGCAATCTACACATTCAATGCAATCCCTATCAAAATACCATTAACTTTTTTCACAGAACTGGAACAAATAATCCTAAAATTTGTATGGAAGCAGCAGAGACCCCAAATAGCCAGAGTAATGTTGAAAAAGAAAACCAAAGCTGGTGGCATCACAATTCCAGACTTCAAGCTCTATTACAAAGCTGTCATCATCAAGACAGTATGGTACTGGCACAAAAACAGACACATAGATCAATGGAACAGAATCGAGAGCCCAGAAATGGACCCTCAACTCTATGGTCAACTAATCTTCAACAAAGCAGGAAAGAATGGCCAATGGAAAAAAGACAGTCTCTTCAATAAATGGTGTTGGGAAAACTGGACAGCCACATGCAGAAGAATGAAACTGGACCATTTCTTTACACCATACACAAAAATAGACTCAAAATGGATGGAAGATCTAAATGTGAGACAGGAATCCATCAAAATCCTTAAGTAGAACACAAACAGCAACCTCTTCGACCTTGGCTGCAGCAACTTCTTGCAAGACATGTCTCCAAAGGCATGGGAAACAAAGGCAAAAATGAACTATTGGGACTTCATCAAGATAAAAAGCTCTTGCACAGCAAAGGAAACAGTCAACAAAATCAAAAGACAACTGACTGAATGGGAGAAGATATTTGCCAATGACATATCAGATAAAGGGCTAGTATCCAAAATCTTTAAAGAACTTATCAAACTCAACACCCAAAGAACAAATAATCCAATCAAGAAATGGGCAGAAGACACGAACAGACATTTCTCCAAAGACATACAGATGGCCAACAGACACGTGAAAACATGCTCAACATCACTCAGCATCAGGGAAATACAAATCAAAACTACAATGAGATACCACCTCACACCCGTCAGAATGGCTAAAAGTAACATGTCAGGAAACGACAGATGTTGGCGAGGATTTGGAGAAAGGGGAACCCTCCCACACTGTTGGTGGGAATGCAAGCTGGTGCAGCCCCTCTGGGAAACAGTATGGAGGTTCCTCAAAAAGTTGAAAATAGAGCTACCCTTTGACCCAGCAATTGCACTACTGGATATTTACCCCAAAGATACAAATGTAGTGATCTGAAGGGGCACGTGCACCCCAATGTTTATAGCAGCAATGTCCACAATAGCCAAGCTATGGGAAAGAGCCCAGATGACCATCGACAGATGAATGGATAAAGAAGATGTACTATATATACACAATGGAATATCATGCAGCCATCAAAAAAGGAAATCTTGTCATTCACAACGGGGATGTGGATGGAACTAGAGGGTATTATGCTAAGAGAGAGAAGTCAATCAGAGAAAGACAATTATCATATGATCTCACTGATGTGTGGAATTTAAGAAACAAGGCAGAGGATCATACGGGAAGAGAGTAAAAAACGAAACAAGATGAAACCAGAGAGGGAGACAAACCATAAGAGACTCTTAATCTTAGGAAACAAACTGAGGATTGCTGGAGGGGAGGGGGGTGAGGGGATGGGGTAACTGGGTGATGGGCACTGGGGAGAGTATGTGTTGCAATGAGCCCTGGGTATTATATAAGACTGATGAATTACAGACCTGTACCCCTGAAACAAATAATACATTATATGTTAATTGAATTTGATTTTTTTTTTAAAAGTGAACTTGATACTTTGGCAGGAATCTTAGTGCAAAGCAGAAAATTGTGACTGCTCTCTTTTCACTAGACACTTGTTATTATCTGGGAAAACAGTAGCGTTTGGAGAAGATACTTCATCTTGTTTGCACAAATAAAGTTTGTGGCCAAGCTCTTTCAAGTGATATGATCATTTTGATTGAGTATTAGACAAAAGAGCAGACTGTGACATCATGCTACTCTGACCAGAATGATATACTGATTCCTTCTCCAGGATTCAGTGCTGGGATTCTGTTGTATCCCATCAGAAACAGCTTGAGGAAGTAATAAATTATTTGCTGTATTGGAATTGAGTATGAACACAAGGAATATGTTGCCATGTATGGGATATTTTTTAAGGTAGCCATTTTAGGACCACCTTCAAATATGTCCAATGAAGGCAAATAAGATTAAAGGTAAAAATTGAAGACATTTTACTAATGAGAGAGTGTAATCAGCATGTTTAGTTCTGCAATATCTAACAAGGTGGTCTTGCACTGAATTTATATAACTGCAATTTCAGTTTATTTTCATTAGTATAAATAAATAAATAAATAAATAAATAAATAAATAAATAAGTATATATATATATATATATATATATATATATATATATATATATATATATATAAAGAGAGAGTTTTCTAAGATAATTCACTAAAACATCCTCTGGGACTTGTAGTGCCCAATTAAGTTGCTGAACTAATATCAACTCTTATAGCTTTTACATTTGTGTTACTCATAGGGCTGCACCAAGCTATTTCAGAGCATGAGGCAAAAGGAAAATTACATGCCCCAAAGTACATGTTTTAATGTAAGTTTTAGTGGTTAACTTTTTCCAGAAGTAGGTTTTGAAAATACTATTTGTAAGTTTGCTTTCATTTAAACCAGGAAAGTAAAATTACAATAAGCTCTGTTTCTGGTATAGAAAATATTTAAACTTAAGGTGAGTTTTGATATACTACTTTTCAAATTGGTAATACATTATCAACTTCTTTAATGTTCTGGGAAAGAATAACCACTTAAAAATACATAAAAACATGGGGCATCTGAATGGCACATTTGGTTGGGCCTTTGACTCTTCGTTTTGGTTAGGTCATAATCTTGGGGTAGTGGGATCAAGCCCTGCCTGGAGCTCCACACTCAGCACGGAGTCTGCTTGGGGCTCTCCCTCTGTCTTCCTCTGCCCCTCTCCACTCCACCCCTTCTCTGAAATAAATAAATAAATCCTAAAAAATTTTTTTAAAGATTTATTTATCTGAGAGATTACAAGAGAGAGCACAAGCAGGCGGGGGGTGGGCAGAAGGAGAGGAAGAAGCAGACTCCCCACTGAGCAGGGAGCCCGACAGGGGGTCAATTCCCAGGACCCATGAGATCATGACCTGAGCTGAAGGCAGACACTTAACCAACTGAGCCACCTAGGCGCCCCTAAATAAATAAATCTTTTTAAAAAAATACTTAAAAACATGTATATAGGGACTCACCTTTTTCTTTTGACTCAGGTTCCCATATGGTTCATCACAGCACTGTTGGATCCTACGTTTATTTGAAATTTTGATATTTGGTTTATCATGGATTTTTTCCCCATTCATTTCAATTTGTTAAAATACTGAGCTAAAACATTTATCATCATTACTGAATTTTTTTGGCATGCCCTTAAATTTTGCAACTGTAATCAAGACATTGGAGACCAGGATTTGGGTGATTACTGTTTTTTTTTTTTTTTTAAGATTTTATTTATTTATTTGACAGACAGATAGAAAGAGGGAACACAAGCAGAGGGGAGTGGGAGAGGGAGAAGCAGGCTTCCCACTGAGCAGGGAGCCCGATGTGGGGCTTGATCCCAGGACCCTGGGATCATGACCTGAGCCGAAGGCAGACACTTAATGACTGAGCCACCCAGGCGCCCTGGGTCATTACTGTTAACAATGTTTAGGATCAGGCCAGTTCTTCCTAATTACATACATCAAACAATTAGGAAGGTATATATGTTAGGAAAAAGGAAAGCATTCTATTTACCCCTTTTCACATCAAACAGAGATAGCTGCATAAAAATCCACTTCTAGGGCTGGATCTGGGGTGGGGTGAGCAAGGCACTCACCTCAGGTGCAAAATTTAAGAGGGTGCCAAAAAATTCAGTCATCAAGATGAGTAATATTTTAACGCAATATTTTATAAAATCAATATATTTCAAAAAATATCCATGATGTACAAAACACCAACATTTTAAATACAGGATCAGTAACATTGTTGGGCCAAGCCATATCAGAGAGTGGAGCAAAAGGAAGAATCAGTAATACCTATATGGACTTCATTTAAAATGTTGATATTTTGTTCATCATGGATTTCTTGGCACTCATTTTTCTTTTGTAAAATGTTGCATTAAGATATTTAGCTTAGGGGCGCCTGGGTGGCTCAGTCGTTGGGCATCTGCCTTAGGCTCTGGTCATGATCCCGGCGTCCTGGGATCGAGCCCTGCATCGGGCTCCCTGCTCTGCGGGAAGCCTGCTTCTCCCTCTCCCACTCCCCCTGCTTGTGTTCCCTCTCTCACTGGGTCTCTCTCTGTCAAATAAATAAATAAAATAAAACATTTTATTTATTTATTTGACAGATAGATAGAGAGCACAGGTAGGCAGAATGGCAGGCAGAGGGAGAGGGAGAAGCAGGCTCTCCGCCGAGCAGGGAGCCGGATGTGGGACTTGATCCCAGGACCCTCCTGGGATCATGACCCAAGCCGAAGGCAGCCGCCCAACCGACTGAGCCACTCAGGTGCCCCTAAATAAATAAAATCTTTAAAAAAAAGATATTATAGCTTAAAAAGAAGATATTATATTATCTTGCACCCCACAGGAGTTCCTTATTCATCTCACCTAGTCCTGGCCCTGAACCACATTTGGCACTGTGACTCCCCCTCCGCCTGTCAGCACACACTAGAGATCAATCTGTTTCTGCTTCCCTCCCCTGCCCACCACCATGTACTAGTGACTCCTTTTCAGTCAAATGTCACAGGATGAAGATGTAATGATCTCCCTTGACAATTGTGCTCTTAAATTCATCTACGTTATTCTCCAGTCGGCTGGTCCAGGCTGAGGAAAGACAGCAGCTGGTGTGGCTCTATAACAATGTCAGGATACCATTCCTGGGAGATGGTGACGACGGTGTCAACGATGACAAAGAGGCCTCGGAGGATGGGAGCCTGGATGAGTCCACCTCCCTACTTCCAGAGAATGAGGAGGAGCTGGAAAAGTTCATTCACTCAGGTAAATGACTGACCATTTTATCTCGTCAGATGCGAAGTCACATGAAAGCTGAGCTGTCCATGACGTTTTGGTTTCCAAAGGCAAAGCTAGGAGGGATTTAATGGAGTTTGAGGTAATAAAGGTGAATATTTACAGCCACATCTACAGAAATGAACTGTTCTCATCAAATTATACAGAGGGGCAAACAGCCATGGGTTGCTTGGTTCCTTTTGTGGGGCAATTCCAAGGACCAAAAGCAGAGTTCAGGAGACAAAACTTTCCCCAGACTAAACTCTTCCTTTAAGCACACTCATCAGTGTAGCATTATTCCCGAGTCTAGAACACAGACAGACAGATGTCTCTCTTGCACAGTCTGCCTCCGTCTGATGTGAACAGGATCCAGCCCACAGAACAGACCCTTGTATGAGAGATGCTCACCATGCCTGCAAATCTTTGTGAAGAGAAGGCAGCATATGTGCTCATATAAACCTGATTTTGTAAAAGTTCTGAGATACCCGCTTAAAAAAATTCGAGAGCAAAAATATGTAGAGTGCAGTGTCTGATTCAACCATGTCAGTCTTCCCTTGTATGGACCTCCTCTCTAACAACCGCAGACGCAGGTAGTCAGAGACAGGCTGGAAGGCCAGGAGGAGGCGATCAGTGATGTTTACTGACATTAATGCCCTTGTTTACCCTTGGGAAATATTTTTTTCAATGTCTTTTCCTTACTTCGAAGTATAGCTTTTCTTCATTCTTTTAAGTTTTTATTTAAATTCCAGTTAATTAACATACAGTGTAGTATTAGTTTCAAATGTACACTACAGTGATTCAGCACTTCCATATGACACCCAGTGCTCATCACAACAAGGGCACTCCTTAGTCCCCGTCACCCGTTTCTCCCCACCCCTGTTTCTCTCCACCCTCCCACTCACCTCCCTTCTGGTAGCCATCAGTTTGTTCTCTATGGTTAAGGGTCTGTTTCTTGGATTGCCACCCTCTTTTTTCCCCCTTTGCTCATTTGGTTTTCTTTTAAAGATTTTATTTATTTATTCGTGAGAGACAGAGAGAGAGAGAGAGGCAGAGGGAGAAGCAGGCTCCCAAGGAGCAGGGAGCCCGATTCGGGACTCGATCCCAGAACCCCAGGATCATGACCTGAGCCGAAGGCAGACGCTTAACCATCTGAGCCACCCAGGCGCCCCTGCTCATTTGTTTCTTAAATCACTCATATGAGTGAAATCATATGGTATTTGTCTTTCTCTGACTTGATTCACTTAGCATAATATTCTCTAGCTCCACCCTTGTCATTGCAAATGGCAAGATTTCATTCTTTTTTATGGCTGAGTAATATTCTATTATGTATATATACCACATCTTCTTTATCCATTCATCAACTGACATTTTTTTTAACTGAGCATTTATAAAGCTTGTATATTAGATGTGGGAAAATAACTTTATTTTGGGGGGGAGTAAATAACTTTAAAATTCAATCTTCACCATCCTTTTCAGACAAATCACATTCATTATATCTTGAAAATTCTACTTTTTACACCTTTATTTTTCCATACCTTTTCTGTCACCTATCTCTATTCCTCATTTATTAGTATTTCAGTAACATTATGTCTATGTTTTAGTTATTAGATCCAAAAGAAGAGAGTATATGGTAAACAAGAGATTGAAGAAAGAACAAGATTTATTAATGGAAACAAAAATAGGGAATTCTATGCACAGTATATTCTCAGAGGATCTATGAGAGCAAACGGAAGAGATGCAGGACGTGCTAGCCAGTGTGGAGCCAACAGTTGCAAGGACAACCCACGACTGGGGACCTGAGCATGACTTACTCCTGGAGAGCTCTGTTCAGAGCGCTCTAAAGAAGAAAACTAGAAGTATATAACAGAAAATAAATCCATATGTGCAATGATTCTTGATTCTTAGCTCTCATAGTCCATTAATAATTATAACTTAATTGGAAAAGAGAAAAATCTAACTTCATGAATATGAAAAGAGACTGTCAGGATTTTTTTTCTAAATTTTTTATTTATTTATGTTTTTTAGGATTTTCTTTCCTTGGTCCTAACCAAAAACACAAATGATTTCTTTGGGCAGACCAAGCTAAGGAATTGCTTTCATCATACAAAACTTTTCCAGGGCTATTATCTATCAATTCCAGTACCTTGCCTCTATTTTCCTCACAAGGAAGCTGAGAATATCAAAATAGATATGACACTGGATTAAGATGCAATCATCCCTGTTTTTAAGGAGCTGGGACCTGGTGAGGAAAAAGGGTCTGCAGGCAAGGAGCTGTAAAGCATGGCCAGTTGTGGGATGCTATAAGCCGGGAGCTGCTGAGAGCTGTGGAAATATAGGAGTCAAGACTGGATCCAAATGGGTCAGTGCTTTGGAAAACGGTCTGATGGTTCCTCGGAAAGTTAAACAGACAGTCACTACATGGCCTAGCAATTCCACTCTTCGGGTTAGGTCCGAGGAACCTGAAAACACACATACACAGAAAAACCTGGACACAAATGTCCACAGCAGCATTACTCATAAGAGCAAAAAGGTGGAAACAACCCAGCTGTCCATCAATTGACAAAAAGATAAATAAAATGGGGGTCTATCTATACAATGGAATATTCTTCAGCCATAAGAAAGACAGAAATACCGATACATCTACAACATAGAGAAACCTTGAAAACGTTATGCTAAATGAAATAAGTTAGACACAAAGGTCACACGCTTTCTGATTTCATTTATCCAAAATGCCCAAAATAATCAAATCCATAGAAGCAGAAAGTAGTTAAGTGTTTCCAGGAACTGGGTGAGAAGAGAAAAGGGAAGGACTGCTGATGGGTGTGGGGTTTCTTTTTGGGGTAAGGAAAATGTTTAAAAACTAGGTAGTTGTGATGGTTATACAACGTGGTGAATATACTAAAAAATGAAAGAAAAAAAAAAAAACACCACGGGACTGTACTCTTTAAAAGAGCAAATGTTGTGGTATGTGAAAGAGATCCCAAACAAACTGTTGAAAAAAAGATTTTGTCTAATTTGAGGGTGAACTGAAGCCAGACCTAGGCTTCCTGACTCTTCCTTCCAGTTTCCATCCTTCCTAAAATAAAAAAATTATAACAACAACAACAAAAATTATAATAGACAACATGACAAAGGAATAGTGGGGTATATATGAGAAATTGGGACAGTCCAAAGAATCTTTCAGCCAACAGTTTGCACCTGCCTTGGTGGTGCAGCCAGGAAGGAGTTACGTGTGGGATGGGTGGCCCAGGGGACAGCAGGGCAGTGCTGGCCGGTGTCCTGCACCGATCCACAGCCCCCAGACCCTGGGTGGGCCTTCAGTGCCCTTCAGTGCAACCTCATATCCTTGGGCAAGACACACACCCAGCCCCTATGAGATAAAATCCTAAGTTAGGAAGCAAGACTGCTATCTTAGTTGGCTCAGGCTGCCCTAAAAAAAATGCTGTTGATGAGGTGGCTTAAACAACAAATATTTATTTCTCACTGTCCTAGAGGCTAGAAGTCCAAGACCAAGGTGCTAGCATGGTTGAGTTCTCGGGCAAGCCCTATTCCTGATTTCCTCACATGGTGGAGAGAGGGAGAGAAGCAGCAAACTCTCTCGTTTCTGATTATAAGGGCACTGATCCCATTCATGAGGGCTCCACCCTCATGGCCTGATTATCTCCCCAAGGCCTCACCTCCAAATGACATCACCTTGGGGATTAGGGCTTCAACGCAGGGGATGGGGGAGTCACAAACAGTCTATAGCAATTGCTTTTATTTTTTTTAAGACCTTATTTATTTCAGGGCGCCTGGGTGGCTCAGTTGGTTAAGCGACTGCCTTCGGCTCAGGTCATGATCCTGGAGTCCCAGGATCGAGTCCCGCATCGGGCTCCCTGCTCAGCAGGGAGTCTGCTTCTCCCTCTGACCCTCCCCCCTCTCATGCTCTAGCTCATTCTTTCTCTCAAATAAATAAATAAAATATTAAAAAAAAAAGACCTTATTTATTTCAGAGAGAGAGAATGCGTACGCAGGCATGAGCAGGGAAGGGCTAGAGGGAGAAGCAGACTTCCCACCAAGCAGGGAGCCCGATGCGGGGCTCGATCCCGCAACCCTGAGATCATGACCTGAGCTGAAGGCAGACGCTTAAACGCCACCCAGGCACCTCCCCCCCATCCCAGCTACTTAAAATTTACTGGGAGCTAGCTGGTACTAGAGGAAGCAGGGTGGAAATCCATTACATCATTGGTAACTCTCAGAGCAATTATATCCCAGCGTTCCAAATCAGGTGAGGGCCCAGAAAGTGGGGAATCCAGGGTTCAGTGTACCTCTGTGCCTCTGGAATCCATCAAGGTTTATGGCTAGGCTCTCTGGGCATTGGCCCCCAGCCTGGTACATATTCCAGTGTTGGTTTTGCGGGCAGCTCACTACATATCATATATAGACACCAGCATGGAGAGGCTGGACTGCTTTTTATCACCTTGAATAAACCAAGGAAGGGAAGAACATGAGTCTTCATGGGCAGATGTGTCTTAGCAGAAACCACTGTGGTAGGTGGAATTCTAAGATGGCCCCCAAGATTCTTGCCCCTGGTGTACATAGCTGTATCATTTCTTCCCCTTGAGTGTGGCTCTGCGAATATGGAAATGTCATGTATGGCCCTCCCATGATTAGGTTGAGGAGATAGAATAGTTGCTCTTTTAATTGTTACATTATATAAGACTCTGACTTAGCCAACTGGAGAGCCACCTCTCTGAGTCTTTAGGGACTGGCTCCATGCAGGGAAAGACTTCCACGAATCAACCTAGCATGAAAGCTTGAGGCCTTCTCATATCTTTTCCGGGCATCATGCATCTCCCCTGGTGTGTGTCTGTGTGTGTGTGTTCCCCAATTCTACATGTCTTAATTTTCCTAATGGTCTCACACCCAATGCTTCTGGTGTATTCCTCTGCCTAAACTGTCCCCAGCCACCTACCAGACTGCTGTCTTCCCGCAGCTATCCCAAGGTTTGTAATCTGCCAGTGTCCTTACTGCCTCCAACCTGATTTCCAAACGATTGCCACCATTCCCATCATCACCGAGGCAGACGATGCAGAAACTGGACCCTGGGTCAGCTTTCAGACAAGCCAGAACACGGCAATCAAGCCCCACTGTTTTCCTTCCTTCCTGGACTTCTGTAGACCTCTAAGTGATGCATAAGTACTCGTAAAGCTATTTTGATCAGCATGTTTTGTTTATTCAGTGTTTTTAAGGATAGTAAGGGCCTGTAGATTCCGAGTCTGCCATTTATTGATGTCACTCTGGTTTAAGATTAAACTTTCAAAATTGTTTTTCTTATTGGCATGGTTGGCTTTTTGGAATTCTTGTCATCTATACAAAAGGTTTTCACTTTTGAGTGAGATGATTTCTATCTCACTAATTTGTAGGACTTCTTTATTAAATGATTTAATTATTTATATAGCTGCTTTTTAACAATTATGAGTGATTCACATATCTTCTAAACTGTGTGGCTCATCATTTCTGTTTTTGTGGTATTCTGTAATCATAGACTCTTTCCTTTTAATGTAATTGGTTATATTTTTTGTAGTTGGTTATATTTAAATACATACTTACTGTCATATTTTTGTGTCTGTTTTGAGAAATCCTCTATGTACATTGTACATGCATTCTCTTCAATCAACTTGTAAAACAGTCGTTCCTGTCATTCCAAGTAAGCTCTCTCCACCTGCAACTAATATTTCTGTATACTTTGAAGAAGAGGTCTAAATTTGTATTTTACCATTAAAAATTTTTTTTTAAGATTTTATCTATTTATTTGAGAGAGAGCAAGAGCCAGAGAGCACAAGCGGGGTGAGAGAGCACCAGCAGGGTGAAGGGCAGAGGGAGAAGCAGACTCCCTGCTGAGCAGGGACCCCCGATGCAGGGCCTGATCCCAGGACTCCAGGATCATGACCTGAACCGAAGGCAGGCACTCAACCAACTGAGCTGCCCACGTACCCCATATTTTACCGTTTGTATACTTCATTGCTTCAGAATATATTTAAAAGCTTACATTCCTATTGCTATCTCATGCCACTTCCCCCATAAGTGAGGATCAAAATATACACATGACCCTTTAAATGAGCTATATATTCTGTTACATTTTTTACCTAAATTCTATGCCCCTGTATCAATATCACAGTGCTTTTTACTGCTCTTTCAGAGAAATTACTGCAGACTTATTTAGATTATCTTTATATATGATCATTTGCCATATGATTTTTTAAAAGATTTTATATACTTACCTATTTTAGGGAGAGAGAGAGAGAGAGAGTGCGTGAGCGAGCGAGCATGGGGGGAGGAGCAGAGGGAGAAGGAGAGAGAATCTCAAGCCAACGCTGAGCTGAGCGCAGAAGCAGAGCCCAACAGGGAGGCCCAATCCCGTGACCCGGAGATCACAACCCCAGCCAAAACCAAGAGTCAGACACTCAACAGACTGAGCCACCCAGGTGCCCCCCATATGATTTTTAAAGATATTTTCTCGAGGGCTGACTGCCTGGCTTGGTCGGCAGAGCATGTGACCCTTTTCTTTTTTTTTTTTAAGATTTTATTTATTTTTTGACAGAGAGAGACACAGCGAGAGAGGGAACACAAGCAGGGGGAGTGGGAGAGGGAGAAGCAGGCTTCCCGCTGAGCAGGGAGCCCGATGTGGGGCTCGATCCCAGGACCCTGGGATCATGACCTGAGCCAGAGGCAGACGCTTAACGACTGAGCCACCCAGGCGCCCCAGCATGTGACTCTTGATCTCAGGGTTGTAAGTTTGAGCCCCATGTTGTGTGTAGAGATTACTTTAAAAAAAAATCTTTAGGGGCACCTGGGTGGCTCAGTCAGTTAAGCATCTGCCTTTCGGCTTAGGTCATGATCCCAGAGTCCTGGGATCCTGCCCCATGTTGAGCTCCCTGCTCAGTGGGCAGTCTGCTTTTCCTTCTCCCTTTGCCCCTACCCCTGCTCATGCTCTCTCTCACGCACGTGCTTTCTCTCAAATAAATAAAATCTTTAAAAATAAAATAAAATCATTAGTGCTCGCTTCGGCAGCACCTATACTAAAATTGGAATGATACAGGTTAGATTAAGATGGTCCCTGCACAAGGATGACACACAAATTCATGAAGTATTCCATATTTTTTATAATTTCTAGAATTATATAGATGAATTGTCTCTCTGTTTGGTTTTGTGTAGGCACCACTTTTGTTTTATGTTTGTCTTAGCTGCATGAAATAAAATTCTTAATTTTTGAAAAAAATAAAATCTTTAAGAAAATATTTCTCAAATTCCTAAACATGATTGATTATAATTCTGACGATTTTTTTCTACGCCCTCACTAAAATCAAGCTGTTTAGCACAATTCATAGTCATTTTGTGTTGCAACAGAACTGATGACACCAAATTACTAATTGATATGTCCAGGTTGGATTCTTCAGTCAGTGTTTGAAATTTTCTTTTTTTTTTTTTTTTAAGATTTTATTTATTTATTTGACAGAGAGAGCACAAGCACAAGCAGGGGGAGTGGCAGGCAGAAGGAGAAGCAAGCTCCCCACTGTGCAAGAAGCCCAACTTGGGGCTCCATCCCAGGACCCTGGGATCACAACCTGAGCCGAAGGCCGACACTTAACTGACTGAGCCACCCAGCTGCCCCGAAATTTACTTTTTCTGTTTTAGATAACAATGAAATTGATATTTTGTGACTTTTATATTCCTTGTTTATTGCAAAATTCTACTGGCTTGATTTTTATTTTTATTTGAGTATTCCCTCCAAGATTTTCATCTAGATAGGCTTTATTTAGGAAACAAAATTAAGAAATTTACCAATATATTTAATTTATTTTAGTCCTCTTTTCTTTACTTGGCTATAATCTAGCATCAACTTTATGTTGAGAAATGAGTTATTTTAGTTTTTTTTATTTTGTTATTGACATGATATTCTGACTCTGGTGTATTTATTTGACTTGATTAAACCCCCACAAACCCATCATCTTTCCTTCAAAAAATCCTGATAGTTTTGTTTGTTTAGGCACCTTCCATACTTGCCAGAACCATTGCCCTTTTTCCTGCTTCTTTTCTTACCACTTTCCCCTGATCATACAGCATATTGCAATCATGACATTGCTTATGATAAAAGTGCTAAGTATTCAACTGAAATAAGTTTATTTCGTTAGTTTACACCTTACTGCTTTTGATATTAGTTTTAATGGAAAGGTTTTTTTGTTTTAATTAGTGCTTAAAAGTAATGCAATACAGGGGCGCCTGCATGGCTCAGTCTGTTGGGTGTCTGCCTTTGGCTCGGGTCATGATCCCAGGGTTGTGGGATTAATCCCCGCATCAGGCTCCCTGCTGCTCCCCCTGCGTGTTCTCTCTCTGTGTCTGTCTCTCTGTCAAATAAATAACAAATTAGTGGGTGGCTCAGTCGTTAAGCGTCTGCCTTCGGCTCAGGTCATGATCCCAGAGTCCTGGGATCAAGCCCCGCATCGGGTTCCCTGCTCAGTGGGAGGCCTGCTTCTCCCTCTCCCACTCCCTCAGCTTGTGTTCCCTCTCTCGCTGTGTCTCTCTCTGTCAAATAAATAAATAAAATCTTTAAAAAAATTTAGTTTAAAAAGTAATGCAACACAGTATTGAGTAGGCAGCTTTTGTAAATTATCCTCCATAAAATGAAATTCATTTTCAGAACTTATTGTCAGCTATTGGCACTTTGAAGAATTGAATGCACTTATCCTCTTTACCTCTCAAATTTATTATATCATTTGCTATTTATTACCACTAATTTCAATAGCATATTACTTTCCAGGTAAGAAAAGTCTATCACTTCATACAAAGTCCTTCCTTTAATGATGACTGATTTAAAAAAAATTAAATTGTGTGAAAATTAGTAACAGGAAACTTCACTAAAATGTAATGGTGAAGTTTCAGCAGGGGGAGCTCTCACACCCTACCACTTGTAGTCAGTTGCAGACCGAACAGGAAGAAAGATTTGACTCTACCCCGACTTGACCTTGCAGCGGATACTATTTTATGCTACAAGCCTGAGAATGAAAGGTTTCCTTATCCCTACCTCATCCCACAACAGCTCAGAGGATTAGAATCTACTCTGCTTCGAACTTCCAGTTTATTCCAAAGGACTTTTAATTTATAACAGCCTTCCCAACTTACCTCTTTTCTTCTTAAAAAAAAAAAAAAGTATATATATTCTTTGTTCTCCGGACTTGCCTATGGCTTTGTTGCAGCTTATTTGTCCTGGATTGCAATTCTCTTTTAGTCCCAAATAAAACCATCTTTTGCTGGAAAAATAACTGGCAGTTGTTATTTTTAAGGTTAACAGTTTGAAAATTACCTTTTATTTTTTAATTTTGAAAATGCAGTGTAAAATAGTCAAATATATTTAAACATAAAACATGTTATGGAATTATCTAACATTTTATTTATTTATTTATTTATTTATTTATTTATTTATTTATTTATTTATTTATTTGAAGGGGGGAGGAGCAGAGGGAGAGGGACAAGTCAACTTAGTGCTGAGCACGGAGCCCCCACACAGGGCTCTATCCAAGGGCCCTGAGATCATGACCTGAGCCAAAATTAAGAGATGCTTAACTGACTGAGCCACCCAGGTGCCCCTGAATAGCATTTTAAAACGATATATTAGGTGACATGGATGCTATGAACAACATGTCTAAAATTTCTTACCTTTAATAAACTCAATGACAATGCTATTTCTACATGAAAGAGCTATTTCTTCTCAGGGAGAGTCTTATGCTTAATGCTTAACCTTAACTAGGATTTGCTGGTCTTTTTTAAGTCTTTCAATTAGATGTGTTAATGTTCTTCACAGGCTCAAAGTTTTCGTGAAGAAATTGTCTCCATTGAATGGTACTCTATTACTCAGGAACATGGAATCTTTTAATGGAAAAGCAGAATGATCAGCTCTAAAAACTTTCCAATTCAAGAATCCCCAAATTACCCATTGTGCACCAACATCATCACTACTGGAATTTCTCCAAGATCTTCACTTCTTTCACCATCCAAGTTACTTCTCCAGAGACATTTCTGCCACCATCTCTGTATCACTACATAGTCATAATTAATAACCGTCTTTAAAACTTTTTAAATTGAGGTGTAATTGGGGACACCTGGGTGGCTCAGTTGGGTAAGCGTCTGCCTTCGGCTCAGGTCATGATCCCAGGGTCCTGGGATCAAGTCCTGCATCGAGTTCCTTGCTCAGTGGGGAGCCTGCTTCTCCCCTCTGCCTGCCACTCCCTCTGCTTGTATTCTTTCTCTCTCTGACAAATAAATAAATATTTTTAAAAGTTGAGGTATAATTGACATATAACATTATATTAGTTTCAGGTGTACAGCATAATGATTCCATATTTGTATACACTGTGAAACGACTACGATAACTCTAGTTAATATCCATCACCTTACACAGTTACAAAAATTAATAGCTTTCTATAATTTGCATTTTACAACTGTTTTTCTGAGATATCAATTCTTCATGCAGAATACTCCCTGTAATCACAGGAAATGATAACCTCTTTTCAGTCATGAGATGAGATCATGGATTTAAGCTACTCCTACATTTTGGGATTCAGAGCACCGTTTGCATGCATGCTCCACCTGTGAACACTGCAGACATTGTCCTGTATCAAAATAGTATTTCTTCCATTTTTCTATTTTTGAGATCAAGGTCAGATCTTAAAGGAAGGGAATATAAGGACAATGAATAAGAGGTGAATGGGGGGCGCCTGGGCGGCTCAGTCGTTAAGCCACTGCCTTCGGCTCAGGTCATGGTCCCAGGGTCCTGGGGTGGAGCCCCGCATCGGGCTCCCTGCTCTGCGGGAAGCCTGCTTCTCCCTCCCCCACTCCCCCCTGCTTGTGTTCTCTCTGTGTCAAATAAAGAAATAAAATCTAAAAAAAAAAAAAAAAAAAGATGTGAATGGATAAAAGCTCATCAAATTGGACATCACAGGTTATACAGACCCATATCTGTACTCTTGCTTCAGGGGAGCACATCCTCCTCCATCTTTCTTGTCATGTCCCTATCTGGAGTATTTTCCCTCTTGTCTCTGAACATACACAGTTCAGTTCCTAAAACTGGCTCTAATTCTTCAGAGCGCATGCATTTGAATTACTATACGGTAATTTTTATTCGTTTCCTCTACCAGTGGACACATTTTGTGACTCACTGGAAAATTTTGTGCATTTGGATCTGTAGCCTTTGGGAGCATCCGAAAGGATATGTTTAGCTTCTGAGAGCATGTTGAGCTTCACGGACTCTAAAATAACATATCTCCAAAGAGGTGCTCAGTTGCACCCAGACTCCCTAGAAATCTATGTACGGCCTCTTTAAGAAGGAGCTAAGTCCTTCCTCCCTACGGCAACCTAAAGGCGCCATTTCCCAGAGGTCCTCGCGGCGCAGTTCGGCCTTTTGGGTTGGAGGTGAGGCGCGAGCGCCCTTACGCGCGCCTGTGGCTCTGTGAGAACTCCGTTGTCCGGAAAGCTGTGCGACGAGGGGCCTTGGCCTTGGTCACCGGGCACAGCAGGAGCAGAAGCCAAATCGGCGTTTCCGGCTGAGCCCCAAACCGTCAGGGCGGGACTTCCGGTATCGCTCTGGTAGTCGACCGTTTTGGCTGTGCCCTGAAGTCCTGTCAGTCGGCTCTGGGATTCGGAGCGCCGGGCGGGCGCCGCGGTGACGGGACGGACAGGGCGCGAGGGGAGACGCTGTCCCCGCCGCACAGATTCGGGCCTTGGCTGGCGGGGCCGGGGCCCTGACCGCCGGCCCGGGTGTCCGCTCCGCCCGGAGTCCGACGGCGGCGGCCGCGCCCAGGGGCCCGCCGCAGGGAAGCGCTCGTCCCCCGGGCCCTCCCCGCCGTCCCCCCACCAGACCCCGGAGGCCCGAGCGGCTCGCGGCCCTGCGGCCCAGGCCCCGGCGTCGGACGGCGCGGCGGCGGTGGGCGGGGGCCGGGGGCCGTTGGTGGGGGCGGTGGGGGCGCTGAGGCTGAGCAGCCAGCGCCGGCCTCCGTATCAGGGCCGGGCAGGGGTACGGGGCGACCCGAGTCCGTCGAGCCCCGCCGTGGACTCATTCCTCCAAGGCTGGCCTTTCCGCGCGTCGTGGCCTCGGAGGCGGCCGTGCAAGCACAGGAAGGTGCTCCGTCCCTCACCCTGCGCCACGCGTTCCGTGGGTCGTGGTGCCTCCGGACTCCGTGCCGCTCGCTCGGTCCTTGGGCCGAGGGCCCCCAAGCGTGGGGCCCTACGTCCGCGCCGCGGGTTATCGGGAAGTGCGCCTGTTTCTGGCGGTCGCTGCAGACGGCCGTGAGGAGCCTACGCCTGGAATTGGTCCCGGGCTGTGTCGGGTCCTGGAGGTGATAACGGAATGTTCGGAATGTTCAGGAAACCACGAGTCTGTCTTTCAGGTGGGAACCAGGAGCCGGGGGGCAGGAGTCGGGACTGCGTGGCCGCCTGAAAACCTGGGTGTCCGCTCTAGGGGTGATGGGAAGCGTGCTTCGGAAGACGGAGGCGAGCTCCCCAAGGCCCTACAGGCCCCGTCTGCGTGCGGAGTGGGCACTGACTGCGCTTGAGGCGGAGGACGGAAGCTCAGGGTGGCGGCCATCGCCGAAGTCCGGCCGAACGTTGGGGGCCGGAACCACGGCTGGGAGGCGGCTGGACTGCGGACCTGTGTTTTGAAAGCGGCAACCAGATTTGCTGATGGAATGCTGAGGCTGTGGAGCAAGACTCGGAGGCGGTGTTGAGAAGTAGGGATGGCAGCTCCGTCATCGCTCCTGACGAACGTGGTTATAGGACTAGGAGTCACTGCGGATACCAGGAGCTGTGCTTTGACCCACCAAGAGCCTGAAATGTTTCGGAGACCGCTGAGTGGAGGCGTTTAAGCGGGCCGCTAAATAAATAGGTCTGAAATCTGGGGTGTGGTTCAGGGTGAAAACAGCCCAACTGTGGTGGCTACTGTGTGGACCCAAGCGGGTGAATGTGGGTCACTTTTAGGAGGGGTGATCTTCAAGTTGTGGTGGTAAAGCTGTTAAGGGACCATGAGGGGGAGGGCGGAGGTAGAGGCCTGGGGCTCTGGCCTGGATACCTGGCTGATGGTGTCAAGCTTTACAAACACGGTGGAGGGAGGCAAGTGGTTATCAGTGGGGATGGGGGAGGGGGAAGGGGTGGAGGGGCCTCAGAGGTAGTGTTATCTGGCAGGTGGCCAAGGCCTCCAGGAGAAGAGTGGACGCGAGCTGGATGCAGAGGCAAGATCTCAGGTTAGAGCAGGGGCTTATTCACCACTTTCATGAGAACTTTGGTGGGGCTTGTGGTGTTTCATTCATCTTGAACAGTAAGGTCGGGAGCATATGTGGTCATCTGTCAGGGTCACTAGGCCAGTGGGCTGAGCTTTGGATGAGGGTTAGGGGGACAAAGAAAGGCTATGACTATTGAGGGGACAGCAAGTGTGGCACAGAAGTGGAGGAGGGCCATGTGGGCGTCTGAGAGCCACATGTCGTTCTGAGGCAAGGAATGGAACCAGGCAGGGAGGTCGTCTTAGGTTTTGGTGCTGTGGCCACTAGTGGAAACCATGGTATGTAAGAGATAATAGTGGATCCTGTTTGAATATGTCAAGCATGATCTGGATGCCATTTGCCAAGTTGTAGCATAGGCCTAAATTTAAGACCCATTATGGGTGCCCTTAACGTGTGGTGAAAATGGGATGGTGAAGTTGGCTTGAGTGCAAATTCCCCTCCCCACTCCGCTCCTGCAGGTAAGCTCTCCCAACCAAACACCTCCTTTTTATCAATGAGACCAGAGCAGTTCCAGTTCATCCCTTTGTAGAGGGTTTCAGTTCCCTATCAATCTATGGAGTTATGTAACAAGCCAATCACATCTTTTCATGGGAACCAAGTTAAACTTCTTCTTGATGATACAAAGCTTACATCCCAGAGCTCCTGGTGATTCATTTTTTTTTTTTTTTTTTTTTTGGAGTACAACCTCCATGTTGCCCTGTGTGGTGTAGCATGTCCTCCTTTCACATGCCGTGAGTATGTACTTAATGAATTGCTGTCAATCTCATCTGGCCGGTGTCAGATATCGTATGTTTGGCCATCTCCATAACTGTAGGGTAGGAATTCCACCCTCACCAGTGGGATGAAGAGATGCTGAATAAAACACAAGATGTGGAGAGTCCAGGGACATGCCAGGTCACATGGAGTGGGCCAGTGAGGTGGTGGTGGCTATGGGATCCAGAGATGTGAGAGATGTGCCCTCTAAAGAATGATGTTCACTGGGAGAGAGATTGTACCTGATGGTTCCAGGACCTGGTATTGAGACCTTGGCCATAGCAGGGTAATACGGGCAGCTGGATCCCTCTATGCCAGGCCCACAGCTCAGATATATATTTGTCCACCTGCCTCTTGTTGCTGGTGTCTGGATCCCATGATTAATGGGTTCATGAAGACACAATGGTACCAGTGGTGCCACGGCCTAGTTTCTCCTCTGAGTTGGGGAGCTTGGAAGGAGGGTGGGCATGGGGTAGATGTTGTGGGGGAAGGGATTGGGCTCCTCCGAAGTGGACTGTTGTGGTTCATCTGTCACCATTCTAGCAGGGCACTGTGACCTTTGAGGACGTGGCTGTGTACTTTTCCTGGAGGAATGGGGTCTCCTTGATGAGGCTCAGAGATGCCTGTAGCACGATGTGATGCTGGAGAACTTGGCACTGATAACCTCCCTGGGTAAGGCCCTCAAACCTACTCCTGTGTCCTGAGATACCTTTTGTCCTTCTTCTTTCCTGAGGGATAGCTGTGTTTTTCTCACATCAGGACCATGGGCTTTGCTTGCTTCCTTAGTTTCCTGGGTAGGTGCTGTGGTTGGTTGGGTGGAGGTGTGTGCACTGCCCTCTTCTGTCCTTGAGTAGCCCCAGCGCCTGCTTCCCTGCAGACTCCCAGGGAAGGATGCAGGGTCAGGCATCTTACAGTCATCCTAATGACTCCTACCTTGCTTGCTTGCCCTCCCACTGGCCAGGTGACTGTCCAGATCCCAGGCACCTGTGTGCCCCAGGTCTACTTCCTTTTTCTAGCTGACATTTCCTCATGCCAACCTGTGCTGGGTATTGCCATTACTGACATAGTCACTACTTATATGGATCAGAATCTGTTCTTTCAAGATCCTCCTCTGAAGCTTTGTAGTAGTTTTTTTTCCTGCAGGATATCATGTGTTGAGTTGTGCTAGGCCAATCCTGGGTGCCCTTCTGTCTTGTCTTTCCCTGAATACTTGTATCGCCCAGGTCCCAGGTAGTTGCTTATGTTGGGGGTGGGGTAGAGAACCCCTGGTGCTTCACAGGATGGAAATGAATTGTCTTAGTTCATGCTGCTATAACAAACCAACATGGTTGGGTGGTTACACATATTTTTATTTCTCACACTTGTGGAGGCTGGGAAGTCCAGATCAAGGCACCAGCATGGTATAGTTCTGGTGGCGGCCCCGTTCCTGGTTCATAGCTGCTGCGTTCTTTCTGTGTCCTTACATAGTGAAAGGGGCTAGGGAGCCCTCATTTATAAGGGCGCTGATCTCATTCATGAGGCCTCTACCTTCATGACCTAATCCACTCCCAGAGTCCCTACCTCCTGATGCCATCACATTGAGGATTAGAATTTCACCAAGCATTTTGAGGGGGACACAGACTTTCAATCCATAGCATTCCACCCCTGGCTCCTAAAATTCATGTCCTTCTCACATGCAAAATACATTCATCCTATTCCAGCAGCTCCCAAATCTTTTTTTTTTTTTTTAAGATTTTATTTATTTGACAGCGAGAAAGCACAAGCAGTGGGGTACAGCAGAGAGAGAGGGAGGAGAGGGAGAAGCAGGCTCCCTGCTCAGCAGGGATGCGGGGCTCGATCTCAGGACCCCGGGATCATGACCTGAGCTGAAGGCAGACACTTAGCCGACCAAGCCACCCAGGTGCCCCAAGAAGTCTATCTAAATATCATCTAAATCAGATGTGGGTGAAACTTAAGGTACGATTTATCCTGCAACAAATTCCTTTCCAGCTGTGAACACATATAGCCAAATAAGTTATATGCTTCTAAAATACAGTGGTGGGACAGGAGTAGAGTAGACGTTTTCATGCCAAAAGGAAGAAATGGGAGGGAAGAAAGAAGTGACAGGTACCAAGTCTAAAACACCCAGGCAAATTTCATTAAACCTTAAGCCTCAAGAATAAACCTCTATGGTTCAATGGTGTGCCAGGCCACTAAGCAGCAGTCCCACCTCCAAGGCTCTCCTAGGCAGCAGTCTTGCCTCTGGTGCTCTCCTGCATTGGGGTCTCATGACTACAGCTTTTCCCAAACTGGAATCATGAGCTGGTGACTCTAACCGGTATTGGGGTCCAGGTCCTACTGCTTTGAGTATTGCCCCCCTGACTCTGCTGAGCACACTACAGCTCTCAGCAGGGTCCCCCTCCCTGAGGCCCTGGTAGGGACAGCCTGGCCTGCCTGAACCAGAGAAGTGGACCCACCCTTTGAAATCACTGTGCCCCACTGGCCCATGCTCTCTGGTCTGGTGTGGGAATGGCAGCCCTGAGGATCCGATCACTTTGAGGTGTGAGGTGGGTAGGGATTGTCATTCTTCCCTCGTCTTGAAGAACAGCACCTGGCTTCTATGGAGATGGCTGATAAAGTCTGTGGTACATCTGCATACTAATATCCTTATCAGTCACTTGGCCATACCCGGAGTGTTTCCTTATGAACACTGCTTTTTCTTTTTTATTCAATGTGGATAGGCTGAGAATTTTCCAAATCTTTAAGTTCTGCCTCTTTTTTGCTTAACCATCTTATCTTCAAATCATTTCTCTCTAACTGCATTTTATTATAAGCAGTCAGGGAGAACCAAGCCACTCCTTCAACACTTTGTTTAGAAATTTTCCCAACTAAATATCCAGTTTAATTGCTTTTATGTTTTACTTCTACAACACACTAGAAGATGAACAGAATTCATCCTTTTGTATCCATTGTCCATAGCATGTTCCTCATTTCTTCCTGAGACTTCACCAGAATGGTCTTTACCATTCATATTTCTACCAACATTCTGTTCACCATTACTTAAGTATCGTCTAAGAAGATAGAAGCTTTCGGTACAATTCACCTCTTCCTAAAGTCTCACCAGAATTGCTCTTAGCACTGCCTTCATGACAGTATCGGCCTTTGCTAGTACACACTGCAAAGGTCTTCCAGCCTACCCATCTCCTAGTGTCAAAGCTCCTTCCGCTTTTTTAGGTATTTGTTGCAACAGTACCCTACTTCTCATACCAATTTCTGTTTCGGGCCATTCCGACTGCTATAACAAACAAACATAGGCTGGGTGCTTAAAACAAGAAATACTTATTTCACAAGCCTGGTGGCTGGGCAGTCCTCAGTTGAGGTACTGGCAGATTCAGTGTCTGGTAAGGGCCCCTTCCTGGTTCATAAACAGCCATCTTGTACCTGTGTCCTCACATGGCAGAGAATGAGAGAGCTCTCTGGGGTCACTTCTACAGGGACACTAATCCCATTCATGAGGACTTCACCTTCATGATCTATTCACCTGCCAAAGGCCCTCCACCTCCTATACCATCACCTTGAGGGCTTTTCAACATAAGAATTTTGCAGGGACACAAATATTGAGTCCATAGCATGAATCCCGCCAAAGCAGGAGGAGCTCAGTGGGAACCTGGCCCGGGGGGACACACAATGTCAGAGCTCTGTTCAAATCATATCAGAAACCTATTCCATTTGGTATTGGTGGTAGTAATGACAACGGTGGCCAAACCTCATTAGTGCCTTTCCCATTCTTGACACTGCCAACTGGTCATCTCTGCTGCTTGTCACTTCTACTCTTCCAACTCAGGGTTATTCCCCATGTTGGTGAACTCCGCATCCCACCCATTATTGCTCTGCCTGCTGGGCTCTCCAACATCGGTTTCCAGATGTTGTGTCATGATGTGTGCACATATTCTTAGACAGCCATTGAATACCAGCTGCTCTGTTGCAGTCATGTTTTCATGGGCCCGAACATACATAACTTCTACATAACACACCATGGCAGCAGAAGACAAGATGTGCTGAATGTTACTTGTAGGGGAACAAGTAGTAGACTGTGCCTTTCCCTCCTATATTGTACCCCATGGTGTATCTTTCACCTTGTGGGGCCTTCCACATCCTGTGATCTTTAGAGGCCCAGTTCTGCTAAGCAGCCCATCTGCAATCTGTACCCAACTCTCTTGTCTTCAAAACAGTCCTACTGATTCCTTGCTGGGTTTGTCAGGTACTTTTCTAGAGGTTTCCCCTTCTCACCAGTCAACATGTACTTTACCAGTGTTTCTTTTCTTCAGGTTGTTGGTGTGGAGTGGAGGATAAGGCTGCATTTTTGAGCAGTGCATTTCTGCAAGAGTATTGTCACTGGACAGGACTCCCAAAGCAGGTATGTCTCCCCAGAAGGCACACCTCTGTGAAATGTGTGGAACCATCTTGAGAGACATTTACCTTTGGTTGAACACCAGAAAACACATCCTAAGCAGAAACTGTACATGTGTGGGGCATGTGGAAAACGATTTCATGTCACTGCAAACCTTCATCAGCACCGTAAGCAGCAAATTGAAGAGAAACACTTCAGAAGCAACATGGGCAGAGCCTCGCTTTTGGAGAAATGCAAATTCTATGTGTCAGCGAAGCCCTTTAACCTATGAAGAAATTAGGAAGGACTTCCTGGCCAACCCGGGCTTTCTCCAGCAACAGGTCACTCACATCAGGAAGTCCAAACAGTTGAACTGAGTGTGCGGTGGCCTTCCACAGTGTAAGATGTCATTATAACAGGGAAGACTGCATGAAAGCTTTCAACCCCAAACACACATTTGTTCAGCACCAGCAAGTCCTCATGAGGGACAGATGTTACAGGTGTGGTGAATGTGGAAAATCCTTTAGCAAAAGCTGTAGCCTCGGGCGCCTGGGTGGCTCAGTTGGTTAAGCGACTGCCTTCGGCTCAGGTCATGATCCTGGAGTCCCGGTATCGAGTCCCGCATCGGGCTCCTTCTCCCTCTGACCCTCTTCCCTCTCGTGCTCTCTCTCTCTCATTCTCTCTCTCTCAAATAAATAAAATCTTAAAAAAAAAAAAAAAGCTGTAGCCTCCATGACCATTTGAGAGTTCACACTAGAGAAAAGCCTATAAGTGTGGGGAATGTGGGAAATCCTTTAGGCAAAGTTTTGGCCTCATTCAACACCAGAGAGTTCACAATGGACTATGACCTCATAAATGTGATGAATGCAGAAAATTATTTAGCAAGAAGTACAACCTCATTATGCATCAGAAAGTTCACACTGGTGAAAAGCCATATGACTGCAGTGAATGTGGGAAATTTTTTAGCTACAAATCTAACCTCATGACTCACCAGAGAATTCATACTGGAACAAGGTCTTATGAGTGCAGTGAATGTGGGAAATCCTTAAGCCACAGCTCTAGTCTCATTAAACACCAGAGAATTCACACTGGAGAAAGGCCTTATGAGTGAGAAATGTGGGAAATCCTTTAGCCAGAGCTCTCACCTCATTAAAAACTGGAGAGTTCATGCTGGAGAAAGATCTTATGAGTGCAGTGAATGTGGTAAGTTCTTTATCTCTAGCTACCGTTTCTTTCAGCATCAGAGAGTTCACACTTGTTTAAGACCTCACGAATGTGATGATTGTGGAAAGTTTTTACCAACCTGTCCAACCTCATTAAACGCCAGAGAGTTCACTCTGGAGAGAGGCCATTTGAGTGTAGCGAATGTGGGAAGTCCTTTAGCTGCAAATCCTACCTCATTACACACTGGAGAATTCACACTGGAGCAAGGCCTTATGATTATGGGGAATGTGGGAAATTATTTAGCCATAGCTCCACGCTCCTTCAACACCAGAGAGTTCACGCTAGGGAAAGGCCTTATGAATGCACTGAATGTGGGAAATCATTTTGCCACAGCTCTAGCCTCATTAGATACCAGAGAAGTCACACTGGAGAAAGGCCTTATGAATGTAGTGTCAGAAATCCTTTAGTGACAGCTCTAGCCTCATTAAGCACCGAAGAGTTCATACTGGAGAAAGGCTTTATGAATGCAGTGTATGTGGGAAATCCTTTAACCAGAGCTCTGACCTCATTAATCATCAGAGAGCACAGTAGAGAAAGACCTTATGGGTGTAGTGAATGTGGGAAATTGTTTACCTTCAACTCTAATCTCCTAAAACATCAGAATGTCCACAAGGAATAAAACCCTTCCCATAATACAGTTAAGTCTGTTATAGACTGCATTGTGCCCCCTCAGAACTCATATGTTCAAGTCCTGCTCCCCAGTGTAACTATATTTAGGTGTGGCTTTTACTAAGATAATTGAGGATAAGTGAGGTAATAAAGATGGGGGCCTAATGCAGTGTGACTGGCATCCTTAGAAGAAAAGATACTAGAAGGTATGCTCTTGCATGCTGTGTCTCTGTCTCTCTCCCCATGAACAGAAGACAGACTATGTAATAAGAGAGCTGTCTGGAAGAGTGGCCTCACCACATACCAGTCCTGATGGTACCTTGGTCTTGGAGTTCTAACCTCGAGAAGTATGAGAAAATAAATTTCTGTTCTTTAAGCCAACTAGTCTGGTATTTTGTTATGGCAGCCTGAGAGCGGACAAAGATACAAAGAAAGTACCTCTGCTTCTCCCTCTGCCTGCTGCTTCTCCTGCTTGTGCTCTCTCTCTCTCAAATAAATAAAATCTTTTAAAAAATTAAGTGAATAATGAAGACTTTCCACCATTCCATTCAATAGGAATACTGGCTGGGTCATAAAGTTCCCATAATTGGAAGGAGTTATCCCTTCTCTATGTCCTTATTTTTTTCTCTGCACAGAAATGGCCTTGAGGACAGCCAAGAGAGGCTACAAGAATCCACAAAACTTTTAGGTTATTTTATCTCGTGCCTAATGCTGTATGATTATAGTTCAGGTCTAAGAATTTTTGTAATACTTGACAGCCACAGTGATTGGAACATTGTGGATACTCGTTTAAAAGAGGCACATTCTAAGCACTTTGTTAGTCTCCTCCTGCTGCTGTTAATCTAGCGTTTTGGGGTGCCTGAGTGACTCAGTTCCTTAAGCGACTGCCTTCGGCTCAGGTCATGATCCTGGAGTCCCTGGATCGAGTCCCGCTTCGGGCTCCCTGCTCAGCGGGGAGTCTGCTTCTCCCTCTGACCCTCCCCCCCTCATGTGTGCTCTCTCTCTCATTCTCTCTGTCTCAAATAAATAAATAAAATCTTAAAAAAAAAATCTAGCGTTTTGTTGTTGTTGTTTCTTTAGTAATCTCTACACCCAAGGTGGGGTTCAAACTCCAGACCCTGAGATCAAGAGTCACATGCTTTTGTGACTGAGCCAGCTAGGTGTCCCTAATCTAGTGTTTCTGTGGCAATTATAATTTCCCCTACAGTCTTACAACCAGTGACACTACCCTACAGAATTATGGACATCAGGGCCCATAGCCCTACTGTAGGACCTGGGAGGTTTTCCTCACCGGTGCTGACCACAAGGCAACATGCCCTGTGAGTAAGAATTTCATGGTGCTCTCAGAAGCACCAAAATGTCATGAGAATTCCTCCCTTCTTAGGTTGACCCTGGAACCTAGAAAATATTACAGCATTTAAACTACAAATTAGAAAAGAAAAAGAAAAAAAACCCAAACTACAAATTAGGTCCAGAATGCCTGCAGTCTTTCACTGGAGGCCTTGGGCAGCAATGCAAACAAGGGCAAAACTGGAGAACTACTCTCTGCCGTCATACTGTCACCTCTGAGGCACACAAAGCTTGGTATCCCAACAAAAGGACCATCCCTTTGTTTGTAAAACTCAACTGTTTTTCAGATCATTACATATAGTGAACGGAACCCCTAGATTAAAGGTGGCGTAACAACTAAGGCCTCTATCATCATACAAACCAGAGCATAGGAAGGCAAGTTTCTCCTGGACTGGTGACTTGATGGCTGGGAAATTCCATCATAGGAATCACTTGAAACCAATACCCCTGGAAAAAGTTCATGTTGTCAAGTCAAGAGCATAGCCCACTGACTGAACCAAAAAATGGGACAGGTACAAGGCATAGCACATCAAAGAGAAAAAATAAAGGAGTACTCACTAGGACTTCTCCGTAATCTCTGCTGTGAATGGAAAACACCAAGGTTCCCTTCCCTGAACTCACTGGATTGGATGAATGATGTATACTACAGACACCTGCCAGGTGGTAGAGGTGAAATGGCTTCTGCAGAAACTACCAGTGGCATAAATCTGGAAGGGCCATGGGCAAGTTAAAAAGTTGCAGTGCAGCTCCAAAATACTTGGAATTTTTGTATATGTTTGGATGAGGTTCAATTCAGACAGCGCTCTCATTAGGGATCGCCCCAAGTTTTGATATATGGAAAAAGTAAATTGTACATCCCTGCACATGAAAGATATTTTTACCCATGTTAAATCTGTGGTATCCAAAGAGTGAAGGCTTTGGGCTTCTGGCTTTCTCACATTCATTTTATTCATAAGACCTTGATGCAGTGTGAACTCTGTTTCATGAGGCTGGTGTTTTTAGTAGGAGATTTCAACATACAGTGCATTCTTTTCTTCCGAGTAAGCATTTTGGTATTTTAAGGGCCTGAAGCTGTCATTCTAGGATTGCACACATTCCTCAAATTATAAGGTCATTTTTCAGTGTGAATTTTCTGACGTGTGGTGAGGGTAGAGCTTTGGCTAAAGAATTTCTCACATTCACTGCACTGATAAGGCTTTTCTCCAGTGTGAATCCTCTGATGTTGAAGGAGCACAAATTTTGACGAAATGATTTCCCACATTCACTGCATTTGTAAGGCCTTTTTCCAGTGTGTACTCTCCGATGGTAAACGAGTGAACAGCTTTTCTCAAAGGATTTCCCACATTCACTGCATTCATAAGGCCTTTCTCCAGTGTGAACTTTCTGATGTGCAATGAGGCTGGATATATGTCTAAATGATTTCTCACATTCATTGCAGTGATAAGGTTCTTCTCCAGTGTGAACCCTCTGATGTTGATGGAGCACCACATTTTGGCGAAATGATTTCCCACATTCGCTGCATTCGTAAGGCCTTTTCCCAGTGTGAACTCTCCAATGTTGAAGGAGTGCAGAGCTTTTCCTAAAGGATTTCCCACACTGACTGCATTCATAAGGCCTTTTTCTGGTGTGAACTCTGATATGTAATGAGGTTGGACATATATCTAAAGGATCTCTCACATTCACTACGTTCATAAAGCCTTTCTGCAGTGTGAACTCTCCTATTGCAGTGCAGCTCCAAAATACTTGGAATTTTTGTATATGTTTGGATGAGCAGAGCTTTGGCAAAAAGATTTCCTACATTGACTGCCCTCATAAGGCCTTACTTCAGTGTGAATTCTCTGATGTTGAATAAGATTAGAGTTTTGGCTAAAAGATTTCCCACATTCACTGCACTCATAAGGCCTTTCTCCAGTGTGAACTCACTGATGTCTAATGAGGTGGGAATTTTGGCTAAAGGATTTCCCACATTCACTGTCCATATAACATCTTTCTCCAGGGCAGATTGTCTGGCACTGAACAAATGGATATTTGCAGCTGAAGGTTTCTGTGCAGTCTCCCCTGTTGTAATGAGTATTTTCCCTTGGAAAAGCATACCCACACTTGGTTCCACTATTTGACTTCTCCCTGGTGTGTGTGGCCTGTTGATGATGAAATCCTGAGTTGTCCAGGAAGTCCTTCCCAACCTCCCCCCTGACACACAGAATTTGCAGTTATTCACAAATAAGGCTCTCCTTACATTGCTCCTCAATAGTTTCTCTCCAGTGCCCTGCTTTTGGTGCTGATGAACATTTGCTCTGAAATAAAATAGTTTCTTACATGCCGCATACATGCATAATTTCTGCCTGTGATGTGTCCCCTGGTACGCCCAGATGAAAAATGTCACTCAAGATCAAGCCACGCTCCTCACAGGGGTTGGCCTTCTGGGAAGATAGACCTGCATTGACAGTCCTGATCTGTGAACCCCCTTGAACTGAAATATGCTGCTCAGAAAGTGCTTCTTCATCCTCTGCTCCATGCTAACAACCTATAAGCAGAGAAATGCTGGTGAAGTACATGTTGACTTTGTGTAGGGAGACAGCACTACTACAAATGTATGTCTGACAAACCCAAGAATGAGTCCATGGGATTATCTGTAGGACAGGGCGGTTGGGTTCATGTTGAGGATGAGGCTGCTTAGCAGTATTGGCTGATTGAAGATGACATCTTGTGAGATGAAGGGCAAAATCATGAGATGTGACACAAAGAGAACAGGCAGGATCTACACCTCATTCCTCTGCAAACAACTTTCAGCAGCAATTGGTGACACATGAGTGCTATGTCAAATCTTATGTCCAGGTCCTTGAAAATCCAACTGCAACAGAGTTGCTGTTGTTCAGAGATTAAGAATGTGCCTACCTCATGACACAAATGTATACGCCAATGTCTAAACATTGCAGATGGACCAGTATGAAAAAGCACTGAGATGTGGAGTCTAGAGAGATGAGGATTATCCCCGAGCTAAAAGAGTAAAGAGACAAGTAGTAGAGCTGACGAGGTGGGTAAATGTGAAGAATGGGTAAAGAGAGGCCAAAATGAGGTGTGGGTGCCACTGTGATTGGCACCAAAAGACAAGCAAATAGGTCTCTGGTATGATTTGTACACAGCCCTGGTGTCATGCCCCTCCCCCAGGTGACACTTCTTAGGACCAGGCTATGTTTGAATTTGTCTTGCTTCACTTGGATTCCTTTCCATCCTGTGAACCTCTCCACACCTCTTGAATGACCAACTACACAGAACCTGGATGATTCAAATACTAAGGTAAAGACAGGACCGAAAAGCAGCTCTCACTGAACAAAATTAACTCAGCACATGACAGACCACAAGAAGGGAAACTAAATATTACAAAGAGAACCTGAAGAATAGCCCATGGTCAACATAAATCATGAACCCAAGTCAGCAATGGCAATTTCTGGCACAGGAAGAATGAGGAAATGTTAGCTAGAGGAACGAAGTAGAACCTAGGGTAGCTTGGACCTGGAAAATTCACCTGGAGATGGATTGCCTTCTCCAGAGAAGGCAAGCAAGATGGAATCCATGACTGCAAGTCTTCTGATTCTGGATCCATACCTTCCAGGCTAGGAATAACAGGTGTCAGGCCTACTCAAGGAAGGAGAGGGCAGTGTTCACACCCCAGCCCTAACAACCGTAGCACCTATTCAGGGAGCCGGGAAGGAAGCAGTGCCCAGGGTCCTGATGTGAAAAGGGCTGACATGCCAATGGATAAAGGGGAAGAGCAGAGACTAGCTCATGGTACAGGGGTACATTTGAGGGCCTTACCCAGTGAGACCACAAGTGCCAAGTTCTCCAGCATCACATCATGGTACAGGTATCTCTGAGCCTCAGCAAGGAGACCCCATTTTTCCCAGGAGAAGCAGTACACAGCCACATCCTCAAAGGTCACACTGACCTGCCATGATTGGGAGAAATGAAACCACAAATAGCCACTTTCCCAAAGACCTATAGTCCATTCTCACATATGCCTATCCCATGCCCATCCTCCCAATTCCCCAACTCAGAGTAGAAACTATGGGCTTGGTGCTACGGGTGCTGTTGTCTCCTTATGGGGCCATTAATTACTAGGCCCAGCCATCAGCAATAAGAAGCAGGCAGGCAAACAGGTATCTAAACTGTGAACCTGGCATACAGGCATTCAACACCCCTGCCAGGCAATTTCCCTGGTATGGACAACGTCATGTAAGCCCCAACACCAGGACCCTGGGACCCTCAGACATACTGTCTCTCCATGTCTACATGGAGACTGCCCATCTCTCACATCTTCCATACCACAGCTCTGCCCATGTCCACCACCACCTCATCATCCCTCTACTTAAGAATCTGCCTGGCCTCCACACATGTTCAAGTATTTTGAGCACCTCCTTTTCACTCCACTGTTGACGGTGGGATTCCTACTTAAGAGTTATGGGAATGGCCAGACACACAAGAATACTGGACAGAGGTGACTAGCAGCATCTTATTAACCATACATATTCACAGTCTGGGATAGGAGGCCACCACACACCACATAGGGCTACATGGGGTTACACTCTGGAAAACACTGAACAACCCGCAGCTGTGGGATTCAATTATTTAGTATCAAGAGGGTAGGTGCCCCCTGGTTCCTACAAGAGGATACAATTCTCTTTTCTGAATAACCAGAAAGAGCAGACAAGGAAGTGAAACCCACTACAGAGATAAGCAGGAACTATTCCTAATCCCTTTTATAAAAAGGGTTTAGTTAGAAGACCATATCTGTGGGGCACCTGGGTGATTCAGTTAAGCATCCGACTCTTCATCTGAGCTCATGTCTTGGTATCAGGGTCATGAGTTGAAGCCCTGCCATCGAGCTCCATGCTGGGTGTGGAGCCTACTTTAAAAAAATTTTAAATTGGGGCGCCTGGGTGGCTCAGTCGTTGGGCGTCTGCCTTCAGCTCAGGTCGTGATCCCTGCGTCCTAGGATCGAGCCCCACATCGGGCTCTCTGCTCAGGGGGAAGCCTGCTTCTCCCGTTCCCACTCCCCCTGCTTGTGTTACCTCTCTCGCTCTCTCTCTCTGTCAAATAAATAAATAAAATCTTTAATAAAAAAACTTAAAAAAATTTTTTTAATTAAAGAAAAAAAAAAGACCTTATCTGCAGGAGCAGAGCGAAGTGGGGACCTGGTGCTCAGGCCATTTGAGGTTGTCCTGGTTTCACCGTATGTTAAGGTAGCATATAATATTGGGACTTAATTTCAGGCCTTATACCACATTTAGCAAACGGCATCCAGAGGATGCTTGTCAAATTCGTACAGGAATCAATAGTGACCTAGACTTCCCATGGCTCTCGTTAGTGGTGCTAATGCCAAAGTCTTCACTGAAGGCCTCCCTGCTTGGCTCCAGTCCTTGCCTCAGTGTTGGCAACAAGAATCATGTGTTGAATTCAGATACCTACAGCCCTCTTCCACTTCTTTTTTTTTTTTTTTTAAGATTTTATTTATTTGACAGAGAGAGACACAGCGGGAGAGGGAACACAAGCGGGGGAGTGGGAGAGGGAGAAGCAGGCTTCCCGCGGAGCAGGGAGCCCAATGTGGGGCTCGATCCCAGGACCCTGGGACCATGACCTGAGCCTAAGGCAGACGCTTAACGAATGAGCCACGCAGGCGCCCCATCCCTCTTCCACTTCTATACTGTACTTGCTGTTCGCTTAGCAGTTGACCTTCCTCTTCCTCTGTCCACTTGACCTCCATTCAAGGCTCAGGCCACTGGTGGCCCACCCAAGGCCTACTGACCGTAACAGATGACATTTGTCCCTGATCTCATCTTCTAGGTTGAATGAGACATCCAGAGCACACCAAAGTCACCAAAAAATCCTGGAGGAGGCCACAGAGCAGTGAATGAGCACCAACTCCAACCTGACGGTCCCCTTGCTTCAATTACCCCTAGGCCTCCCATGCCCATTTTTCCCTTGGAAGCCTTGGTCACCTGCCATATCCTGTCCCCAGGACATCCTCCTTCTGCGGCCAGAATCCAACCACTTTTCCTAAGCCACTGCTCTCACCCATTAACCATCCCTTGGACTATGGCAATAGCCTCTACTCTTCCCTTCCTCCTCCCCCAACTCCAGTCTGTCCTCCACTCTACAACCTGTTAAGACCTTGGTAAGATGGCCTCTCCCTCCTCTGATCCAAACCTCCCACCACCTCAAGACAGACAAACACCTTTTCAGGCAACCATTCTTATCCTGACTATTGTCCTCTGCTTTTTTATCTCCTCTAAAAGAAAGGAGAGGGCTCCCTGCTCATGGGGAGCCTGCTTCTCTCTCTCTCCCTCTGCCCCTCCCCCTGCTTGTACTCTCTCTCTCTCAAATAAATAAATAAAATCTTAAAAAAGGGGGGGTGCCTGGGTGGTTCAGTCAGTTGAGTGTCTGCTTTCAGCTCAGGTCCTGGAATCGAGTCCTACATCAGGGAGTCTGCTTCTCCTCCTACCTCCCTCTGCTCATGCTCTCTCTCTCTCACTTTCTCTCTCAAATAAATAAATGAAATCCTTAAAAAATAATAATAATAAAATAAATGAAAGGAGGAGCACCTGGGTGGCTCAATTGGTTAAGGGTCTGCCTTCGGCTCAGGTCATGATCCCAGGGTCCTGGCATCGGGCCCCATGGCAGGCTCCTTGCTCAGCGGGGAGCCTGCTTCTCCCTCTCCCTCTGCTGCTCCCCCTGCTTGTGCTCTCTCTCTCTGTCAAATGATAAATAAAATCTAAAATAAATAAATAAATGAATGAAAGAAAGGAGACCTGTGGTTTCCTGACCACCACCAGCTCACTTTTACCTGTAAGCATTTGGAAATCTTGGAACCAGTTCCTGGAAGAACCCTCCACACCTGTTTATACTGGTTGCCAGTAATGGGATTACCTCTACATAAAGTGGACACAGACATACCCCAGGGCTCGGGGTTTCAACAAGATACTGACTTAAGGTCTGGAAGAGGAATAGAAGCACTAAGTCCTCCGACACCACAATCCAGAGAAAATGGGGGTAGAGGTTGGGCCCTCCGATGATCTGTGCGGGTTTCATAAGAGCTTCTGCAGTCATGGGAACATGTGCAAAGAGACAGGCATTAGAGAAATAGGTTCATGGTGGAGTTCAATGGGTTCATTCTTCCCTGTATTCGTCCCTAACCCTGGAGCTAGGTGACCTAAGGGTAGCTGTCTCACTCCTGGGCCTCAGTGTCGCCTCTGACCAGCAGTGACCTCAATGAACTCATCACCCTCCTCCAATCTGCTCTTTCTTTGAAGTCCTTGGGGGAGTTTTAGTTTTTAAAAATTTATGTATTTATTTGAGAGAGACAGAGAATGGGTGGGAGGGGCAGAGGGAAAAGAAGAGAGAATCTGAAGCAGACTCCCTGCTAAGCGGGGAGCCCCACACAGGGCTCCATCTCACGACCCCGAGATCAGGGCCTGAGCCAAAACCAAGAGTTGAAGGCTTAACTAACTGCACAACCAGGTGCCCCTCCTTGGGGAAGTTTTAAAAACCTAACGGAGAAGGTGTCCCTCCTTTGGCCAAAACTCTCCTTGGGCATCTGGAGTCCTCACACGAAGGAACACACCTCTGCCGGCTACTCCAGGCATGACTCTGTCTCATGCTCTCTGTTCCCCGAGGGCAGAATCCTCCTGCCTCAGGGCCTGCCCCCCCCCCAGCCTCCGCACCAGCCGGCTCACACACGGCCCCCTTCCCCCCCATCGGCGCTTCCCTGTTGTGTGGGAAACAAAGGCAGAAGTAAAATTATTAATAATTTCCCCACTACCTACAGCCCATTGACAAGTCCTTGAAATGGGCAGAGTACAATTCCTCTAGGGACTCAACGGCCTCAATGTTAATACCTTGCTAAGGGCAACAGGTAACGGCGCAACCCCAGGATCCTGTAACTCTACCTTACCATAAAAATTCCCTTGTAAGCTTCATCTCTCCCCCCGCACAAGATACACTTTGGCGATCATCCCCCAAGTATATGACCCACTGAGGTACATCTGAAGGGTCTCATGACTCCGGTTTATTAGACAGTAAAATGACCCTTTCCCAACAACAGCTAGCCCCTTCAAGATCCTGGAAACCTTGATTCCAAAATTCCTTAGAGACTTACACTACCCCAACCCCCTCCCAATTGGAAAGGATATACGTGACCCCAGTGCAGCTCTTTCTGCCCCCAGGTCCTATCCCTGTGCTTTCATAAAACCACCTTTTTGCACCAAAGACATCTCAAGAATTCTTTCTTGGCCCTGGGCTTTAAATCCCAATGTCTTTCCTACATCACCTGTCCTGACACCGGGGCCTGGGCGGCAGGGACTCAGGCAGGCGCCCCCTGGTCGGGTCTTTAGGATCTGTAGGGGGGAGGGCGGGGAGACCTGCGAAGGGCGGACGACGATTTTTACCTGAGCGGGTCCCCGGGCGCGGCAGCCGCCGCCGGACTCTGTGGACCGAGCGGACACCCAGGCCGGGGCCCCCGCTGTCCCCCGGCCTGCGTGGACCGCACTGAAACAGACCCAGGAGCAACCAAAAGGAGCACCACGCTCCGGACACCGGAGGTCACGCCCTGACCCTTGGTGCTCAAAAGGAAACGCCTACTAGCTAAGCCTTCATTGGATTCCGGAAAATGTAGTTTGCCCAGGGCACCACGGAGGTTGCGAATTCCGCAGCTGACTCCAGGAGAGAAGGCCTAGATCCGTCCTGAGGGGCACTAGGCAATGGCGTGCTCCTGTCCAACGGACATTATGAAAATGGCTAGAGAAAGAAAAGCTATCCAGCACTTCCCTCCCTTTGGTGTACAGACTGCATTTCAGGGTAAAAAAGTAGAAAATTAGGAAAATTTTCTTTATATATGATTTCTAGGTAATAAATGCGTAAGTCTTGTTAAAATGACGTAGAATACAGACATGTCTCAACAGCTTATGAAGTAATGGATCTAACCAAAGATCATCAGGCAATTACTTTAACCAAAAAACTTATAACAACAGCTGGCACAATAGATAATAGTCCAGTTGATGAAGTTTTAGAATATAGGTGAGGCTTAGGGGCGGCTGGGTGGCTCAGTCGTTGAGCATCTGCCTTCGGCTTGGGTCATGATCCCAGGGTCCTGGGATCAAGCCCCACATCGAGCTCCCTGCTCCACGGGAAGCCTGCTTCTCCCTCTCCCACTCCCCCTGCTTGTGTTCCCTCTCTCACTGTGTCTCTCTCTGTCAAATAAATAAATAAAATCTTAAAAAAAAAAAATAGAGTATAGGTGAGGTTCAGAGCCAAGGACCAAGAAAGAATTCTGGTGCAAAATGGTGGTTCATTAAAGCACTGGGCTGTGAGGGCTGGCTGATTATATACTATGGGGTTGGGGAAGGTAAGGAAAAGGGAGGTTTCAAAAGGATTTTTGTATGTTAAGACTCACAGGATACCAGAGGCCTTGCCATTGTCAAGTTAAGGTTGTTTTTCCTTCTAGTAAGGCATTAACATTAAGATAGTTGGGAACTTTCTGGAGAGACATTACACTCTCCCTGCTTCAAGTATCTGTCAATGGGCTGCAGATAATAAGGACATTTAATTGTATCTACATTCCCTTCTGGAAGCTAGGCCATTGATAGAAATGCTTTGTTCTTGTAGATTGCAAAGACATTTGTAAAACTGAGGGAGACTCCTGTCTTGTAGGATTGTGATCTCTATAAATTAACCATTTGTTTTTCCTTTAGGGCAGCCAGGAGTGCCTGAGGAGAAGTCACATAAATCCCATGGGGGGCAGGGGATTGTGGGGTGTCAGCTTCCGTTTTGTCCTCAGCTTGCCTTCTGTTCCCTCATCACAGTTGGCAAACCTTATAGTGGATAAAGAAACCTAATAACAGTTGACCCATTGTGCAAAGTTAACATCAGGAAACAGACACTCAGACTTAAGAGCATTTCTTTGTGATACAATCAAAAGTCTCATCCCTGCCTGTGGAGGACTGTGGTTAATCTGAATTTGACTGATGCCTGTGATTCTAATTATACATAAATCGGAAGCAATGTGATCATGAGATAAGGAAACTGAAGGGATCTGATAAAGAACTGCTTTTGCTCCTTTTCCTGCTTCTATTCTTGCTAGGACGAGCACCCCTACTCTACACATGCCTTATAGTACCTATAATGTAGGTCCTTCTTGTAAAGGTCAAGAAGTTAATGATTCCTTTGAGTCTTCCAGCGCAATAGATAACATCTAAGGAGTGACTGGTCGGGGTCATCATGTGTTTTCCAAAACCACTGACTCCACACGTTGACACCGAGACCCCTGGTTCCAGGGTATAACTGACTGATGGAGGACACCTGAGCACTTGTCCTTGTTTTGACCAGCTCCCCGATCCATAATACTACATGATAAATCATTGTAGAGTATTCAAATATCTCCTGAATTGTGCATTTCATTTCAATTTTTATAATATTTTATAATTAACAGAAGCCCTTCAATTTAATGTAATTGAATTTATTTTGATGTATTTTATGATGATGCTTTTTATATCTGCTTTGACAAAATCTGCTCTGTATATTTAACAAAGGGAATTTCTTCCATGTCCTTTGTTTTTCTTTTTCTTTTTTTCTTTTAGACAGGGAGAGAGAGAGAGAGAATGTGCAAGAGGTAGAGAGACAGAGAGGGACTTTTTTTTAAAGATTTTATTTATTTATTTGACAGAGAGAGACAGCGAGAGAGAAAAAAACAAGCAGGGGGAGTGGGAGAGGGAGAAGCAGGCTTCCCGTGGAGCAGGGAGCTCGATGTGGGGCTTGATCCCAGGACCCTGGGATCATGACCCGAGCTGAAGGCAGCCGCTTAACCAACTGAGCCACCCAGCGCCCCCAGAGAGAGACTCTTAAGCAGGCTCCACACCCATTGTGGAGCTCTATCTCACAACCCAGAGATCATGACCTGAGCCAAAATCAAGAGTCAGACGCTTAACTTCTGAGCCACCCAGGCATCCTGCTTCCATGACCTTTTAAGAGCTGTAATTCGTGTTGTACCTTAAAGCCTATCCATGTGAAATTAATATTTTTGTGTGTTTTGAAGTGGAAGTCTAAATATTTTACCAATTGGGTATCCCATTGCACAGACAATATCTTTAACAGCTACTATTAGGACAACTATAGCCATAAGCATAAACAGAAGTTGAACCTTTGGAAGTTTTACACAATTTCAACAAATAGTGACTTTAACTTGATATCTGTGGTAGGTTGAATAAGGCTCCCAGATAGTATATAGAAATTTTGCAGACGTGATTTTTTTTCTTCTTTTATGAAGATTTTATTTATTTATTTGAGAGGGAGAGAGAATGAGAGATAGAGAGCACGAGAGGGAAGAGGGTCAGAGGGAGAAGCAGACTCCCTGCTGAGCAGAGAGCCCGATGCGGGACTCGATCCAGGGACTCCAGGATCATGACCTGAGCCGAAGGCAGTCGCTTAACCAACTGAGCCACCCAGGTGCCCGATTTTTTTTTTTCATATGTGATTAATATGAGAGTTTTTCAATGGGATGATTATCTGGGGTGGATAAATCTGGGTGAGCTCTACATGTAATCACAAAGTTGGGGACAGGGGTGCCTGGGTGGCTTAAATGGTTAAGCATCTGCCTTCGGCTCGGGTCATGATCCCAGGGTCCTGGGATCGAGCCCTGCATCGGGTTCTCTGCTCCCCAGGAAGCCTGCTTCTCCCTCTCCCACTCCCCCTGCTTGTGTTCCCTCTCTCGCTGTGTCTCTCTCTGTCAAATAAATAAATAAAATCTTTAAAAAAAAAAAACAAAGTTGGGGACAGAGGGAGATTTGAATATAGAAAAGGAGAAGGCAATGTGATAAGGAAGGCAGTTTATTCTGCTGCAAGGAATATGGACAGCCACCAGAGGCTGGAAAAGGCAAAGAAAAGAATCTCCCCTGGAACCACTCTGCCCACACCTTGATTTTAGCCTCATAAGATTCATTTCAGACTCCTGGCTTCCAGAACTGTAAGAGAATAAATTTCTGTTGTTTTTAAGCCAGTAAATTTGTTACAGCAGCAATCGGAAATATCTAATGTAAAAAAGGGTAAACCTGGGCGCCTGGGTGGCTCAGTTGGTTAAGCGACTGCCTTCGGCTCAGGTCATGATCCTGGAGTCCCGGGATCGAGTCCCGCATCGGGCTCCCTGCTCTGCGGGGAGTCTGCTTCTCCCTCTGACCCTCTTCCCTCTCGTGCTCTCTGTCTCTCATTCTCTCTCTCTCAAATAAATAAAAAAATCTTTAAAAAAAAGTTTAAAAAAAAAAGAGTAAACCTCTTATTTGCCTGCAACAGGAAGCTGTATTTATTTTTTTTTGAAAAGTTTTCATTTCTTTTTTTTTTAAGATTTTATTTATTTATTTATTTGAGAGACAGAGAGAATGAGAGAGAAAGCACATGAGATGGGGGGAGGGTCAGAGGGAGAAGCAGACTCCCTGCTGAGCAGGGAGCCCGATGCGGGACTCGATCCAGGGACTCCAGGATCATGACCTGAGCCGAAGGCAGTCGCTTAACCAACTGAGCCACCCAGGCGCCCAGGAAGCTGTATTTATAAGACATGGTCTCAAAAAAAAAAAAAAAAAAAAAGACGTGGTCTCCACAAATAAAGATGGAGCTTTTTTTTTTTTTTTTAAGATTTTCTTTATTTGTTTGAGAGAGACGGAGAGTGCATGAGCCAGGAGGTGGGGGTGGGGGTGGGGGTGGGTTGGCAGAGGGAGGTGGACAAGCCGACTTTGTGCTGAGCAGGGAGCCTGACAAAGGGCTCAACCCCATACCCCTGAGATCATGACCTGAGCTAAAGTCAGAAGCTCAACTGACTGAGCCACCCAGGAGTCCCATGATGGAGCTAGTCTTTTTTTAAATATTTTTATTGACAGAGAGAGACACAGCAAGAGAGGGAACACAAGCAGGGAGAGTGGGAGAGGGAGAAGCAGGCTCCCCGGTAAAAGCAGGGAGCCCGATGCAGGGCTACATCCCAGGACCCTGGGATCAGGGCCCGAACAGAAAGCAGACGCCAAACCGACTGAGCCACCCAGGAACCCCAAATAAAATCTTTAATAAATAAAATAAAATAACACGTGAAACGGTAATTACTTCACAAGGAGGACATGACCTCGTGGTGTCCAAACATTTGACAATGACAGACACTGTCTAGTAAGGAAATGACATTCAAATGGTTGTGATCCTTTTCGGAGCCGTCTCAGATCTTAAAAGCAATTCTGTATATCTTAGGATATGGAGTAAGGAATATTATCTGGAAAAAAAAAGTGTCCCTCGCTGGGTTGATATAATCACTGATTATACAAGCTAGAGAAGTTTTCTGAGGAAATTTGTCCACTGACTTCATAGGTACTCAACATCCCTTTTTTTTCTTCCACTCCGTAGTCCTGTCTGGAGTCTTTTCTCTCTTGTCCCTAACCAGAACTTAAATTCGCAAAACTGATCTTAAACCTTCGTTCTATATGTATTTAAAAACCAGCGAGGTAATAGTTATTAGCTCCCAGATATGAGTAGACGGAGAGAGACTTACTGGTGGTGTGTGTCCATTTGATTTTGTGGTTTGGGGGAACATAAGAAATAATATGTCTATAAACATATCTGTGATTGGTCCAGAGTACACTTCATGAAATCTGGATGCGGGTGCCTGATGAGGAGAGAAGTCCCACCCCATCCTCGAGGAGTACCGGGAACCATTGACCGCGCCCTTCGCGGTGGTCCTTTGCTTTTCCCAGGAACCTCCGCCCAGAGCCACTTACTTGGACCTATGGCTCATAGAGAACTACATTACCCAGAAGCCTAAGCGCCGCAGTCCAATGAAGGCCCGAGAGAGGGGCGTTTCCAGGAGTGCGAAAGGCGGCTGGGCGGGACTTCCGGTATCTTCTTAGCATTGGACATTTTGTCGCTTTTTGCTAGGATCTACCAAAGCCGGGGCTTTCGATTGCTCTGTTAGGCCGGAGGTGGAGCGGTCGCCCCCGTTTCACAGAGACTAGTCGGAGGCTCGGCGTTAGCGACGCCCACCGTGGCCCCGCAGCCGCGGCGAGACTTGGGAAGGCCGTGTATGCGTCCCCGTCCTAGACCCGGGCCGCTCCGGGCCCCGCTCCGCCCACCGAGTCCGATGGCTGCGGCCGCGCCCAGGCACCCGGCTCAGGTAAACGCTCGTCCCCCGGACCCTCCCCCCACCAGACCCTAAAGGCTCGAGCCACGGCCGGGTGTCGGACGGGGCGGCGGCGGGGGGCGGGGGCCCCGTGTGCGAGCGCCGGCGTGCCGGCGTGAGGAGCGGGCTCCGGGCCGGGGGGCCTGAGGCGGGAGGAGGCTGGAGGGGGCCTGAGGCGGGAGGAGGCTGGAGGGAGGCTGGAGGGAGGCTGGAGGGGGCCTGAGGCGGGAGGAGGCTGGAGGGAGGCTGGAGGGGGCCTGAGGCGGGAGGAGGCCGGAGGGAGGCTGGAGGGAGGCTGGAGGGGGCCTGAGGCGGGAGGAGGCTGGGGGGAGGCTGGAGGGAGGCTGGAGGGGGCCTGAGGCGGGAGGAGGCTGCCCGCAGGGGACCGCGCGTGAGGCGGGGTCGCGCCTTTCCTGAGAAGAAGTACTCATTGTGAGGACTCTGGGAGCTATAGGGTTTTTGAATAGAAGCAGGACTTAATGTGAGTGGGGACTAAAACAGTAGCCACATTTTTCCGCAGAGCAAAACAGATTCGGCTGGGCGTGGACTATGAATGTGGGTTCTTGGAGACCGGTACGTCGGCTAGTGCGGCGGGCTGCCGAGGGTGTTGATGCTGGGTGAACCAGAGTGGTCCCGGGAGAGAGGGAAGTGGTCAGATTCCGGGTGGACAGAACCAGCGTAGTTACTGCTGCATCAGATGTGGGTGTGATTGAAAGTAAGGAGTGAAAAACCAAGTCTTTAATTTTTGCTGTTCTCTTGTTTTTCATGGACGTCTTGAAAGTGGAAATCGTGAAGTCAGTGTAGGGAGGTTTCAGAGGGATCCTAAGTTGAATTTTGGACATGGTTGATCCTGAGATGTCTGGGCTTAGAGGTGTCATATGGGATCTGGGATGGAAGGCGTAGGGTCCTGGGAGAAGCGGCTGGGTTGGAGATATCCACAGGGTGAGAATAGTGGTCTGGACAAGGTCAGGGCCTGGAGATCAGATTTAGGGGTAGCAGTCTTACGTATGTTGTTTTATTTTATTTATTTTTATTTTGAAAGATTTTTAAGTAATCTCTACACCCAACATAGGGCTGGAGCTTACAACCCCAAGATTAAGCGTCGTGTCCGCCACTGACTGAGCCAGCTAGGTGCCCCTTAAGTGTGTTATTTTAAATGGTCCCTGGTGTGAAAGGGGAGGACTGTCGCTGGAGGGCAAGACGGAGTAGGGGAAAAAGCGTGGGCGTTCGTGACACTGCACCAGGAGGAAGGAGCCCTGTCATTTGAAAGGGTTCTGCCCAGTGTCTGCATGCAGAGAAGGCTGTAGGGCATGAGGATCCCGGAATGGCATGGTGACCCACCAAGGTTGGGGTTCTGTAGAATGGCTACAGTCTGATGACCTCACCCTCACTTTTGAACAGCCTGTCCTAAAAGAAACACACATTGAAAAGCGCCTCCAGTGCTCGGAGTGATTTCACGTCACTCAGTCTTGCCAGAGACTTAAAATACCTCAATACCGTATGATAGATTGTCTCAGCCTCTTTATGTCTTTGACTAAAATTTTCCACGGACAGACTCACTGGGGTCATCTTGCCTCACAGGAAGTTCCTACCAAAGCATTCCTCTAATACAAGTTGTTCCAACACAAGAGATGTTTCGGCTCACATGCCCTAGATGTGATTTTTATGAGTATAGTGGAGGCAGAACTCCACCTGTAACCATCTTAGCTTGGACTCTTTTTTTTTTTAAGATTTTATTTATTTGACAGAGACACAGCAAGAGAGGGAACACAAGCAGGGGGAGTGGGAGAGGGAGAAGCACACTCCCCGCTGAGCAGAGAGCCGGATGCGGGGCTTGATGCCAGGACCTTGGTATCATGACCTGAGCCGAAGGCAGCCGCTTAACCAACTGAGCCACCCAGCCGCCCCTCTTTTTTTCTTTTTTAATTGAAGTATATTGACACACAAAATTACATTAGTTTCAGTGTACAAGACAGGTTTATACATTATTGGCTGGGACTCAAGAAACAGATTAACAAGCGAAAAATAGTTTATTGATGTGTGCAGCACAGGTGGGAGAAACCTAAATCAAAAGTAACTCAAAATGGTGGTTCAGGGTTCCAGTTGATATAGCGTTTCAACAAAGAATAAATTCGCAGAGAAATGACAGGAGTGTTAGACTTCCAAGGGCAGCAGACTGTGGGAAGGTAAACACATTGGAGGAAACTAATGTATGATTTGTTTGCAGATTCCTTTGGTGCCAGTCTCTGGGCTGGTAAGGATCTAGATCCAGTAAATGGAGAATTTATATCCTGCTTTTGGGCAGAAAAGGGAGATTTTTCTCTGTTTGCTGTTTCTTAATTGCCTTCAGCTCAAAATAATTTTTGATAATATAATTTGATAATTATTTTGAAAATAATATATTCTGGGGCGCCTGGGTGGCTCAGTCGTTAAGCATCTGCCTTCGGCTCAGGTCATGATCCCAGGGTCCTGGGATCGAGCCCCGCATCGGGCTCCCTGCTCCGCGGGAAGCCTGCTTCTCCCTCTCCCACTCCCCCAGCTTGTGTTCTCTCTCTGGCTGTCTCTCTCTGTCAAATAAATAAATAAAATAAAATAAAATAAAAAAGAAAATAATATATTCTGGTTTCCTTCTTGAACTGCAATACAGCCAGGGAAAAAAGTTTGCATTATTTAAATTTCTAGATTATTCTCACTTTGTATCCTCTATCTGATTTTATAAGAGAATTAAACATTAATGTCCTGAAGAATCCATTGTAGATAATGAATTGATTTTTCTTCCATGCATTTAGACTGGTCCTAGGCATGTACCTTCCATGGTTTTTGTTTTGTTTTGAAGATTTATTTACTTATTTATTTGTCAGAAAGAGAGAGAGCACACATAAGCAGGGGGAGCAGCAGGCAGAGAGAGAAGCATGCTCCCCACTGAGCAAGGAGGCCAATGTGGGACTCCATCCCAGGACCCTGGGATCATGACCTGAGCCCAGGGCAGACGCTTAACTGATTGAGCCACCCAGGCATCCCCTTCCATGAGGTTTTTAAGACAATATTCACTGAAATTATTTTATGTAGGAACCAGTTCTCTTATGGAATGCTATTTGTGAAGGTCTGTTTAAGATTATGACCACACCAGGGTTGCGTGGGTGCCTCAGTTGGTTAAGCATTTGCCTTGGGCTCAGGTCATGGGATCAAGCCCCACATGGACTCCCTGCTCAGCGGAGAGCCTGCTTCTCCCTTTTCCTCTGCTGCTCCCCTTGTTTGTGTGCGTGCGCTCTCTCCCTCTCTCTCTCTCTCTCTCTGCCAAATAAATAAAATCTTAAAAAAAAAAAAATTATGACCACACCAATTCCAGTGTGAAGGGGTGGGTTTAACCACACCAAGTTGCAATTCTCTGACCCACCTGGGTATCCTACAGTTCAATTCAAATCCGACACTATTTGGCAGGAAATACTGTGAGATCTCACAGGTTAAGGGTTTAGTCCTGTAAGACTGTCTGCCCTTCCCCTGTCAGACACCAGTCACACATCCATGCTATCACCTGTGTTTCTGACCCAACTGGCTATAGATTGGAGGTTCCAATGACCCCCCCCCCCTTGGGTTTGATTAATATACTAGAGTGGCTCACAGAACTCAGGGAAACATTTTACTTAATAGATTAATGATTTATTATAAAAGGATATAATTCAGAAACAGCCATATGAAGAGATGCATAGGGCAAGGCGTGGGGAAGGGGCACAGAGCTTCCGTACCCTCTCCTGATACACTGCTCTCCCTGAATCTCCACTTGTTCACCAACCCAGAAGCTCTCTGAACCCTGTCCTTTTGGGGTTTTGTGGAGGCTTCATTATATGGGCATGATTGATTAAATCCTCAGCAATTAGTGATTGATTAAACTCAGTCTCCAACTATCAGCTCTCTCCAGAGGTCTGGGGGTAGGACTAAAAGTTCCAACCCTCCAATCATGTGGTTGGTTCTCCTGGCAACCAGCCCTCATCCTTAGATGCCTTCCCAAAGTCACTTCATTAAGAAATCTTTTCTCTCATCACTTAGGAAATACCAACGGTTTTAGGAGCTCTGTGCCAGAAACAGGGACAAAGATCAAATACATACTTCTTGTGAATCACAGTATCACACTGACCTAATAAATAACTATATCTATGTTCATAGAGAATTCAGAAAACTTAATCTGTATTGTGACTTTATTTTTGCCTTAGTGAATGTAAATGTTTAAAAGTTCAGTGATATAAAACCAAGATGAATATCTTGTAAATGTTACATTCTTTTTTTGAATATTATATTCTTTTTTTTTTTTTTTTTAAAGATTCCACCTATTTATTTGACAGAGAGAGACAGCAAGAGCAGGAACACAAGCAGGGAGAGTGGGAGAGGGAGAAGCAGGCCTCCTGCTGAGCAGGGAGCCCGCTGTGGGACTTGATCCCAGGACCCTGGGATCATGACCCGAGCCAAAGGCAGACGCTTAACGACTGAGCCACCCAGGCGCCCTATCATCTTAATATCACCTATATGCTTATTCTTTGTTTGATTCTCTTTCTGAGAGAATAGGCAAGAGCAAGTAATTTATACATTTGGTACCCACAATTCTTTTCAGTTTTTTACTTTAAATATTTTATATATTTGAATTATAAAAAAAGATTGTCAGACTATTAAATGTATACGCAAACTTTATACAGTCTAATAAATGGTCCTTCATTACAAAAATAGAGAAAAACTAAAAAGAAGAATGGAATGAAGTAAGACAAAAATACTAATAAGAGGGTTGGAGTGATTATATTAATATGAGAAATTGTCAGCTTCAGAAAGTAATATTACCAAAGATAACATAGGGACATTTAAAATATTAGATAAGTAATTTAATCAAGAAAATGTAAGAATGCTAAATATTTGTACATAAGAATAAGCCTTCAAAAATTCTTTTAAAATGTTTTTTCTATTTTAACTTTTTTTCTAAAGATTTATTTGAGGGGCACCTGGGTGGCTCAGTCGTTAAGCGTCCACCTTCGGCTCAGGTCACGATCCCAGGGTCCTGGGATTGAGCTCTACATTGGGCTCCCTGCTCCGCAGAAGCCTGCTTCTCCCTCTCCCACTCCCCCTGCTTGTGTTCCCTCTCTTGCTGTCTCTCTCTCTCTCTCTCTCTCTCTGTCAAATAAATAAATAATCTTTAAAAAAAAAAGATTTATTTGGGGGGTAGAGAGAGAAAGCACACACAAGTGGGAGAGATAGAGGGAGAGAGAATCTCAAGCAAACTGTGCTGAGTATGGAGCCTGACTTGGGGCTTGATCCCTTGACCCCGAGTTCACGACCTGAATGGAAACCAAGAGTCAGAGGCTTAACTGACTGTGTCACCCAGGTGCCTCTTAATTTTATTATTCTTTTAAGTAATCTCCACATCCAAAGTGGGCTTGAACTCAAAACCCTGAGATCAGGGGTCATGTGGTCTACCAACTGAGCCAACCAGCAGCCCCCCCAAATGATTTTAATAATTAATAGAGTAGCACAAAAACAGTAAGGATATAGAAGACACCACCAATATCATCAGCTAACTTGATTCAATAAATATGCCTAAAACATTGCTCCATATTACAGCAGAATGCACATTCTTTTCAACTACACATGGAATATTCACCAAGATAAACTATATGCTGGGACATAAAATAAATTTCAGTAAGTTTTAAAATCGAGTTAATATAGAATGTATTCTCTAAAACATAAAAACCACAGACATTTAAATTTTACAGAACACTTATCAAAAAATAAAAGAAGACAAGGGAAACCAATAGAAGATAAACTGGGAGCATAATTTTGTAAAATAGGCAAGGATGATTTAAATATAGCATTAAAAAATAAAATATATGGAAAATGGATAAAGATTGCTATTAAAATTCAAGACTTCTATTTCATAAAGCTCATGGCAGCCAAAATTTAGAGTTAAGAAAGATTGAGAGAGGTTTTTCTTTTGGGGAAGATGGCAGAGTAGGAGGGCGCCTGGGTGGCTCAGTTGGTTAAGCAACTGCCTTCGGCTCAGGTCATGATCCTGGAGTCCCGGGATCGAGTCCCACATCGGGCTCCCTGCTCAGCGGGGAGTCTGCTTCTCCCTCTGACCCTCTTCCCTCTCATGCTCTCTGTCTCTCATTCTCTCTCTCAAATAAATAAATAAAATCTTTAAAAAAAAAAAGATGGCAGAGTAGGAGGATTGTAAGGTCACCTTGTCCCATGGATACTCCTAGGTAATGTACACTTCAGTGTAAATAAACCAGAAAATGACCCAGAGACTGGTAGAACAGACTCTCCGCAGGTAAATGTAGAGAAGAGGCCACATCCTCTCCCACAAGGCAGAGACATGATAGGGAACCAAACTGACCTACAAGACTATCTGTGGAAGGGAAGGACACTGTTGGCACAGAGAAGGGAGAGGAGCAGACCTGATACCAGGTACGCAGGGCACCAGGAACCCACACTGGGAAAACTAATACCCATAATATTTGGCTTTGAAAACCAGAAGGGCTTAACTTCTTGAGTTCTTAAAATCAGGGATGCCTAACACCTGGAACTTTAAAAATCAGTGGCTTGGAGGGTGATAGGAAACTGAGTCCCTGACCTTAAAGAGACAGCATAAAAACAGCCCCACTGAGATACAGCATAGATGCAGCAGTTTGGGGAAAAATGCCTGATATATACTGAAAGGAGATTTATTTGCTGGTTTCAAAACATGTGCTGGAGGGGCAGGGATTTTTAGGAGACTTCTCCAAGAATAAAAGTATGTCAGATGCCATTTCCTTCCCCTGTACCCCTAGGCTAGATACATGGACACCTGCAGGAACCATTGCAGAATGAACTCTCTTCACCTAGCTTGCCATTGGCACGCCCCACCCTCTCTAATCCAGCGTCACGAGTCCATCCAAAGTGGCTGTAGGTCCCCTGCCACAGCAGACCAGTGAAAACGCAGCTAGTACCATATGTGTCATGCTCTCCTGTGGACCCCACTCAGCAGGAGTTCTCTAAAGTGACTTTAGTTCCTCTCCCACAAGCAGAACAGCAGAGACCTTGCTAGCATGCTCACGTTCTACAGCAGACCCACCCCTCCAACACCCCTTCTACAGGACTCTTATCAAAAGAGGTGCCACAAGCGTAGCAGTGTGCAGGCAGTCTGAACAGGGGCTAGCACCACTGCAAAGTGACTTCTGTCCTGGGGAGAAGGGAGGGTAAGCATACACAACAGTTTGCGGCCCCAGCGCTGGGTTGGGGGCAGACATTTGGGCTGATTGCAGGCTACGCCAACCAATGAAAGCCTCTCAGGACAACACAGAGTGTCCTGCTGTTCAGTGTGACTGCAGCTCTGGCAAATGCCTGATTTGACTCAACTCAAGCCCAGGGTGGCCCCAGACTGCCCCATTAACAACACAGGGACCAAACCTTGCCCACAACAGGCAGAGAGCCACTGCAGATTAGTGAACTGAAGGCAAAAGTGGCTCAGCCACAATGGTAGAGTGCCCATACACACATAGGGGACACCGCTAAAGCACCAGGTTCTGGTGAAAAGGTAACATTGCACTGCAGGGAACTACAGAACCTTTTCCTCATAAGGAATTATTCACGACCAGTAAATCAGCCCTAGAAGAAATGTTAAAGGGGACTCTTTAAGCAGAAAGGAAAGACTATAAACAGGAGTAAGAAAATTAGGAAGATCAAAAGCAGTAAAATTAAATATATCTATAAAAATCAGTAGAGGGATTCACAAAAGGATATAAAGTACAACACCATAGACTTAAAATGTGGGGTGGAGGAAGAGGATTAAAGAATGGGTTCAAACTTGTGAGTATCAGCTTAATATAGATTGTTATATGCATAAGATATTATATACAAATCTAATGGAAACCACAAATCAAAAACCAGTAATAGGTATGCAAAAAAGGGACGGGGGAGAAATCTGACTGTATCGCTAAAGAAAAGCCAGAAAACAGAGCAGAAGGCAAAGGAAGAAAGGAACAGAGAAGAACTACAAAAATAATCACAAAACAAGTAACAAAATGGCAATAAGTACATACATATCAACAATTACTTTGAATGTAAATGGACCATATGCTTCAATCAAAAGACATAGGGTGATGGATTGGGTAAAAAAGCAAGACCCATCTATATACTGCCTACAAGAGACTCATTTATGACCCCCAAATCCATGCAGATTGAAAGGGAAGGGATGGAAAAGCATTCATTGTATAAATGGAAATGAAAAGAAAGCCAGGGTACCAATACTTACGTTGGACAAAATAGGCTTTAAAACAAAGTCTGTGGGCGCCTGGGTGGCTCATTTGGTTGAGCGACTGCCTTTGGCTCAGGTCATGATCCTGGAGTCCCGGGATCGAGGCTCACATCGGGCTCCCTGCTCAGCAGGGAGTCTGCTTCTCCCTCTGACCCTCTTCCCTCTCGTGCTCTCTATCTCTCATTCTCTCTCTCTCTCAAATAAATAAATAAAATCTTAAAAAAATAAAACAAAGTCTGTAATGAGAGAAAGAAGGGCACTGTGTAATTATAAAGAGAACAAGCCAACAAGAAGATATAATTATTTTAATTAATTATGAACCCAACATGTGAACACTCATATACATAAAGCAGCTAATTACAAAGGGAGTAATTGATAGTAATACAATAATAGTAGGGGACATTAACACCCTAATTACATCGATGGACAGATCATCCAAACAAAGTCAACAAGGAAACAGTGACATTGAATGACACGTTGGACCAGATATATCTAACATATATTCAGAACATTCCATTCGGAAACAACAGAATATACATTCTGCTCAATTGCATGTGGAACGTTATCCGGAATAGATCATGCTAGGCCACAAAACAAGTCTCAACGAATTCAAAAAGATTAAAGTCATACCATGCATCTTTTCTGACCACAGTGCTATGAAACTAGAAATAAATCACAAGAAAAAACTTGTAAAGAAGACAAATACAAGAACACAAATTCAGAAAAAATCTGTAAAGCCACAAATGGTGGCTCAGATTGTTGAGCGTCTGCCTTCGACTCAGGTCATGATCTCCACATCCTGGGACTGAGCCCCACATCAGGCTCCCAGCTTAGCAAGGAGTCTGCTTCTCCCTCTCCCTCTGCCTCTCCCCCCTGCTTGTGCTCTCTCTGTTTCTCTCAGATGAATAAATGAAATCTTTAAAAAAAAAAAAACATATACATGGAGGTTAAATAACACCCTACTAAACAATGTTATTCAACCAAGAAATCGAAGAAATAACAAAATACATGGAGACAAATGAAAATGAAAACACAACAGTCTGGGGCGCCTGGGTGGCTCAGTTGGTTAAGTGACTGCCTTCGGCTCAGGTCATGATCCTGGAGTGCCGGGATCGAGTCCCACATCAGGCTCCCTGCTCAGCGGGGAGTCTGCTTCTCCTCTGACCCTCCCCCATCTCATGATCTCTCTCTTTCTATCTCATTCTCTCTCTCAAATAAATAAATAAATCTTTAAAAAAAAAAAGAAAGAAAATGAAAACACAACAGTCCAAAATCTTTGAGATGCAGCAAAAGCCGTCCTAACTGGGAATTTTATAGCAATACAGGCCTACCTCAGGCAGGAAGAAAAATCTCAAACAACCTAACCTTACACCTAAAGGAGCTAGAAAAAGAACAAATGGAACCCCAAACCAGTAGAAGAAAAGAAATGATAAAAATTAGAGCAGGAATACAATAGAAATTAAAAATAGAACAGATCAATGAAATCAGGAGCTGCTGCTTTGAAAAGACGAACAGAACTGATAAACCTTTAGCTACACTGATCAAAAATCAAATTAAAAATTAAAAAGAGGACTTAGAATAAAAAATGAAAGAGGAGAAATAACAACCAACACCACAGAAATACAAAGGATTATAGGAATGTAATATTATATGCTAACACATTGGATAATCTAGAGGAAATGGATAAATTACTAAAATCATACAACCTCCCAAAACTGAATCAGGAAGAAAGAAAATTTGAACCCTCTGATTACCAGCAATAAAACTGAGTCAGTAATCAAAAATCTCCCAACAGGGCACCTGGGTGGCTCAGATGGTTAAGCATCTGCCTTTGGCTCAAGTCTTGATCCCAGGGTCCTGGGATCGAGTCCCGCATTGGGCTCCCTGCTCCTTGGGAGCCTGCTTCTCCCTCTGCTTCTCTCTCTCTCCCCTTCTCTCTCTCCCTCTGTCTGTCATGAATAAAAAAAAAAAAAAAAAAAAAAAAATCTCCCAACAGGTGTGCCTGGGTGGCTCTGGTCAGGATCCCAGGATTCCAGGATCAGGCCCCATGTCGGGCTCCTTGCTCAGTGGGGAAGCCTGCTTCTCCCTCTCCTTCTGCCTGCCACTCCCCCTGCTTGTGCTCTTTCTCTCTCTGTCTCTCTTTGTCAAATAAATAAATAAAATCTTTTTAAAAAAAATCTCCCAACAAACAAAAGTCTAGGGTTAGAGATGGCTTCTCTGGTGAATTCTACCAAACACTGAAAGAAGAGTTAATACTTACTCTTCTCAAACTATTCAAAAAAGAAAAAGAAGAGGAAGGAAAGCTTCCAGATTTATTTTACAAGGCTAGTATTACTCTGGTACCCAAACCAGATAAAGACATTCCAAAACAAAAAACAAAAAACAAAAAACTACAGGCCAATATTTCTGAACATAGGTGCAAAAATTCTTAATGCTAGCAAACTGAATCCAACGAAACATTCAAAAAATCATTGACCGTGATCAAATGGGATTTATTCCTGGGATGCAAGGTGGTTCAATATTTGCAAATCACTCTGATACATCATATCAACAAGAGATAGGATAAAAACCACACGATCCTTTGAATAGATGTAGAAAAAGCATTTGACAAAATACAACATCCACTCAAAAACCCTCAACAAAGTAGGTTTAGAAGAAATACACCTTAACATGATAAAGGCCATATATGGAAAACCCACAGCTAACATACTCAATGGTGAAAAACTGGGAGCTTTACCCCTAAGATCATGAGCAAGACAAGGATGTCCACTGTCACCACTTTTATTCATCATAGTATTGGAAGCCCTAACCAAAGCAGTCAGACAACAACAAGAAATAAAAGGCAGCCAAATTGGTAAGGAAGAAGTAAAACTTTCACTATTCGCAGAGGATATGATACTTTATATAGAAAACCCAAAAGATTCCTCCAAAAAACTACCAAACTGATAAATGAATTCAGTAAGTTCACAGGATACAAATCCATTACATTTTCATACACTAATAATGAAGTAACATAAAGAGAAAACAGTCACATTTATAATTGCACTAAAAATAACAAAATGCCTAGGGATATACTTAAACAAGGAGGTGAAAGACCTGTACTATGAAAACTATAAAACACTGATGGAAGAAAGTAAAGGTGACTAAAACAAAGAGAAAGATTCCATACTCATGGAATGGGAGAATAAATATTGTTAAAATGTCCCTTTTACCTAAAGCAGTCTATACATTTAATGCAATCCCTATTAAAATACCAACAACAGGGCGCCTGGCTTAGTCATTAAGTGTCTGCCTTCGGCTCAGGTCATGATCCCAGGGTCCTGGGATTGAGCGCCACATCGGGCTCCCTGCTCTGCGGGGAGCCTGCTTCTCCCTCTCCCACTCCACCTGCTTGTGTTCCCTCTCTCGCTGTGTCTTTCTCTGTCGAATAAATAAATAAAATCTTTAAAAAAAATAAAATACATTTTTCACAGAACTAGAACAAATAATCCTAAAATTTGTATGGAACTATAAAAGACCCCAAGTAGCCAAAGCAATCTTGAAAAAGAAGAAAAAAACTGGAGGTATCACAATCCCAGATTTCAAGATATACTACAAAGCTCTAGTAATCAAAACATGGTACTGGCAGAAAAATAGACACATAGGTCAATAGAACGGAACAGAGAGCTCAGAAATAAGCCCACCACTATATGGTCAATTAATCTTCAAGAAAGGAAGCAAAAAACAATGAATCATGGAACACTACATCAAAAACAAATGATGTAATATATGGTGATTAACATAACAATAAAAAATTTAAAAAAAAAAGGAAGCAAAAATATCCAAAGAGAAAGTCTCTTCAATAAATGGTGTTGGGAAAACTGGACAGCTATATGCAAAACAATGAAACTGGATCACTTTCTTAACACCATACACAAAAATAAACTCAAAATGGATGAAAGACCTAAGTGGAAGACTTGAAACCATAAAAATCCTAGAAGAGAGCACAGGTAGTAATTTCTCTGACCGGCCATGGCAACATTTTCTAGATATCTCTCCTAATCCAAGGGAAACAAAATATAAACAAAAATAAAATATTGGGACTACATCTAAATAAAAAGGTTTTGCAGAGGGGCGCCTGTGTGGCTCGGTTGAGCGGCTGCCTTCGGCTCAGGTCATGATCTCAGGGTCCTGGGATCGAGCCCCGCATCGGGCTCCCTGCTCGGCGGGAAGCCTGCTTCTCCCTCTCCCACTCCCCCTGCTTGTGTTCCCTCTCTGGCTCTCTCTCTGTCAAATAAATAAATAAAATCTTAAAAAAAAGTTTTTGGAGAGTGAAGAAAACAATCAACCAAACAAAAAGACCACCTAGTGAATGGGAGAAAATCTTTAAAAATGATATATCCTATAAAGGGTTAGTATCTAAAATATATAAAGAACTTACACAACTCAGCACCAAAAACCAAACAATTTAGTTAAAAAATGGGCAGAAGACATGAACAGATATTTCTCCAAAGAAGACATCCAGATGGCCAACAGACCCATCAAAAGATGCTCAAGATCACTCATCATTAGGGAAATGAAAATCAAAACCACATTGAGCTATCACACCTGTCAGAATGGCTAAATTCAAAAACACAAGAAACAAGTGTTGGAAAGGATCCCTTGTGCACTGTTGGTGGTAATGCAAGCTGGCAAGGTGACATATATAATTCATCTCCAAAGGACTGTTACTCAGCCATAAAAAACAATGAAACTTCGCCACATGGGATAATGTGGTTGGATCTAGAGGGTATAATGCTAAGTGATCATTGGTCAGAGAAACACAAATACCATATGATTTCAATTGTATGTGGAATTTAAGAAAGAAAACAGACATGAGGAAAAAGTGAAACAGAAAACAAGACTCTTAAATATAGAGAACAAATGTGGTTACCAGATGGGAGGTGGGTGGGGGATGGGTGGAAAAGCTGAAGGGGATTAAGAGTACATTTATGATGAGCTCTGAGTAGTGTGTAGAATTGTTGAATCACTATATTGTCCACATGAAACTAACATAACACTTTGTTAATTATACTGAAATTTAGGAAAAAAGTTGAGAGAGGATATCTCCAATGTCTAAAATTAGGAAGGGATCAACACATAGTCCATACAAAGAAATAGTATGAATCAGAGCAAGAAATAAGACTCTAGTCTAAATGGACAAAATATGAGTGGTCAATGGAAGGGGGGACCCAAGTGGCTATCAGACCTATGAAAATATATACAAACACATTTAAATTTAGGAATTCATACCAAGTACAACTGTCTTTACCAAACACATAATAGAATGTAAAGACAATTCTAAGTCATCTGAAAATTTTACTAGAACTAACCTCATGAATATAGACACAAATAGTACTAAGACTATGTTGATAACGTTCAGCAGTATATAAAATGTACTATACACCAAAACCAAAAGAGATGTATTCCAGTGATGCCAGGTTGCTTTAATATTAGAAAAACAAAGAATGTTATCTAACATAGTAACAGCTTAAAGAAGAAAAATCATATCAATTTGTGCAGAAAAATCACTAGCATAAGTGAATGTAACAGCGCTATGTATAGGTTCTCTCCTTTTACATAAATGTATAAATACACACATAGGAGGTAGATAAAGTTGTGAGTGAACTGTAGTCTATATGTCAACAATGTGTAGAACACAACAATTGATAACATTTTTACAGATCAGTTCTATAGCATCAGTAAAATTCTTAGGAATGAATATAATGAAGTATGTTTAAGTTCTTTTATTAACATTCATTTCCATATATTGAAAACTACAAAGTTGTTTGAATATTACCGAAACTTCATTGTTGAAACCTACAAACACTTCTGCTGAGAGAAATTAAAGGTGTCCTAAATAAATGGTATGATATTTTCCATAGAATTCAGTGGCTTCATTTTTTCTCCCTAGAAGTGTACAGTACCCCCTTTGGTCTTCAGTATTAAAGGATATTGTCCTTTCGGACATGGAACCTGGTGAGTGCGAGTCAGGAATTCCAGTCTGAGCTTCCATTGAATAGAGAGATCTACCTGAGGCCCAGTTTGCCTCAGGACAGTTGGAGAGGTTTGGGGGGTGAGTTTTCTGGTTCCCACAAGAGATGAACACCTGGGACCCTCTGCATCAAGAGTGCAGGTTAAGAGGGTGTGGGTGGTCCAGGGTCACTTTCTTCCATTGTGAAGGGTTTGAAGTGCTGGGAGAATGACCAGAGAATAGCATGTAGTTCCCCAGGCAATAATCCCAACCACCCTGTGTTTTAGATACTCTTATTTCCCCCATGTCAATGACAAGGAAATGGAGGCTTAGAGAGGTGAGGCTTCCTGTCCAAGGAACAATAATCACTAATGGGATTACTTGCTGCAAACCCAGGTAGCTTCCCTCTAGAGCTCAGGCCCTGAATTCAGATGCCATCTGCCAGATTCCGTTGCCAATTTGAACCCAAAACGCTATGTGATTGGTTATAATTCAAGTTCAACGTTTGTGAATTTGAACATAAGATCTAGAAGAAATGTGCTACAAAATTTGAAATGATGTCCACCTTTAGCTACCATTTAGTCCGAAGGAAAAAATATTTCTTAAATTGTAAATCTTAATCATCTTGCTTAGAAAAACATATCCTTTGTGCAATGGGCTACCTGAAATGTACAAAAGCATTCTGTATGTTTGATAACTTTTTTCTTGGAATAATTTTGAATGTCACAGATTGTACACACTATGCCATCCTGTAAAATTTTTAATCATTCTTGCTAAGGCTACTTGTTGGTCTGGGGTATGTGTATTTGAATTTTCATAGATACTGTCTTTAATTCTGCAAATAGGCAATCTGGATTCACCTTCCACCACGTGGGTACGTGAGAGCCCTGTTTTGTGGTGATGAGGTTCGTATCCAGCGCTAACTGTACGCCTTATTTTTAGTGCTTTATATATAACATCACCAAGATGTAGGTACTGTTTTTTCTTGCCATTTTAATAAATGGAGCGTTATGTGTGAGGAACATTTAAATATCATCAGAGACGTCTGCCAGGGAGGTTTTGTCTTCATTTTTCATTTTATATCACGGAGGTGAAACTGTTCTCCTCGTGTCCCGAATTAGGAGGGGTGAGGCACACTTGGGTGGCTCAGTGGGTTAAGTGTCTGACTCTTGGTTTTGGCTTAGGTCGTGATCTCAGGGTCCTGGGATTGAGCTCTAGGTTTGGCTCCCCACTCAGCCGGGAGTCTGCTTGTGGATTCTCTCTCTCCCTTTGCCCTTCCACCTGCTCATGCTCTCTCTCTCTCTCTCTCTTTTCGCTCTCTCGGATAAGTAAATAAACCTTTAAAACAATTAGGAAAGGTGAGGCTGAGATATACAAATCCTGAACCTCCAAAATACCCAGGGACAGTTCATTTGTGCTTAGGGCATGGGCCACCTGCTGGAGACTTGAAGAGGAGGCATGAAGCGCAAAATGTGGCTTGGGAGCAACTGGCAAGCTCAGCATACCTTAGGCTTTCAATAAATGATTCCTTTGCCTTCCACCTTCTGACCACCCTGGCTTCCTTTCTGAGCCCTGTGGAATGGTGGTTACTACAATACCCAGAAGGCTCTGCAACGTGAGGTGGCAGCTCCCGGCCAGTGATGGCCCAGGAGAGGGAGTCTTCCTGCCAGTGCTTCAGTCACAGCAGGTTTTCCAGAGTCTCTTCTTTGTGGTGGCTATATTGTTTTGTTTTGTTTGTTTGTTTTCAGAGAGGACTGTGTATTGGAAGGCAGGTGGGCCATCCTGGGAGACTTGCTCAAAGAGTTAAGGCAGGATTCCCACAGGCAGAGGGGATAGCTGACTGCTGGAAACTACGGTTATTCAGAGATAATGGAACCCCCCCCCAAAAGGGCAGGGTTCAAATTAAGTCAAATGGTATGAAAACCTGTGTGCAAGAAATCAAGGGAATTCTAAATTCTGTCTCCCTAACATGACCAAAGCTGTAGCAGGGAAATGTGCACAGAGACTCTTTGAGCTGTGGAAGAGTCATGGGCACTGACTGCTTATGCCTAGCTGCAAGAATGATCCACTTTGGGCGACCCCAGTGGACTCCAGGGACTCTGCGGCCTCTATGCCAACACACAGTCAATGAAGCAGGTGTGAACTGCACTTAGCTGTGCAGCCAGCCTGGGCACCAGTTACCCAAGCTGCTTCCAAACCTATTCCCATCCTGGGAAGAAGGATTCAAGGAAAGGGTTTTAAAATGTGTTACTTCTTCTAAAATCAACATCCTAATAACTTGGTTAAGCCTGTGCAGCTGGTGGAACAGAGGCACCCTTCTGGCCCCTGGCCCTGCACGTCAGCAGCAAAGGCCACTGGGCTGATTGTGGCCCACCACACAAAGGTTACTGGTTAAGAGGCAGCAGTGTCAAGGGCATTGTCCCACCCCTACCCCCACCAGAGCTCACATGCTGGAAAAGTCCCATCTTGACCCACACTTTCTTGTAGAACCTGCTGTCAGATTTAGGAGGGGGTCCTGAAATTTCTTTGGTTGGCTCTAGGGATGGGCGATGCTCTTGATGTGAAGGCCACTGATGGCATTCAGAAAGACGAGGAAGGAGGTGGTGAACGTGCACCAAAATGTCAGGGTGAAGCCGGTGAGTGTGACCTGGTTCCAGAGGAGGATCACAACACTCAGGAGCCCCACCCCCACCCCAGACAAGAGGATGAAAGAGGAGGACAGAGCCCACGGTCCACTTGCACCACGAGTGGAGGTCTTCACAGACCGGGGACACCGTGACAAGGTCCAAGCCCAAAATGGCAGCCATTGTGGTGGCTCTTTTGGCTGCTGCTTTTCTTGTGCCTGTGCTGTAAGATTAATATACCTCTATGTGGTATGTTGGTTTCTAGGGGTGTAGAGTGACCAAGGGGAGCACTAGCATCTCCATCTCCAGCCGTCGTGCTGCTACTCTTGTTTTATCTACAGGCTTCAGTGAGGACTGCTAAGCTTATGGCTGTGTGCTCACCTTCCCCCAAATGGAATATTTGTTCCTTTATTCCATCCCCGAAATTGTGTCTCTGCGCCCTGAGGACATGGACTCAGTCCAAGCAAGCAGTTATGTGGAGAGATTCCCCAGTAGGACCCAGAGAGATAAACCCATCCTAGGCAGGTAGAGATGCTTGGAGGTGAGGCTGAGCTGTGTTCAACACAACATGGGTCTCATTCCTTTCTGGTGGAGGCAGCAGAGGGCGAGAATTCTAGCCTAAAATGGTAAGCTCAACCTCTGTCCTGAGGGTGGCGGGAGCCATAGGGAATTTGGAGCGCTCTCAGCAGGCTCCCTCACTGCAGAGTGGAGAAGATTGTGAAGGGCTGGGGTGCTGGTGGAGGCGGGTGTGTGGAAATAAAATAAGCCACCCAAATGAGAACAAGCAAAGGCTATTTATTCAGAGCTTGCTGGTACCATCACTTGCATTTGGCTGAGGCTTAAAGGCGGGCAAGGGAGTGGGAAAGCTGATTGGCCCCAAATTGGAAGCAGGTGCAAAAGTTAGGAACGATGGCAGTTTTTACTGAGTCTTGACCCTCCTGGTCCAGTTGCTGCAGTGGTTGTGGTTTGGCTTCTGCTGGTTGTTGCAAAGGTGGTGGGTCAGAAAACTTACGTATGTTTGTATTCATTCATTTATTTTTTTAACACAATTTTATTTATTTTAATATTTTTAGTTGAAGTCCAGTTGACATACTAGTTTCAGGTGTACAGTATAGTGTCAACCATAAAAATAAAACTGCCAGTTATTTTGCCAGCAAGAGATGGGTTTATTTAGGAATCGCAGGAGAACTGCAATCCTGGTCAAGCAAGTTATGGCAAAACCACAGGCAAGTCTCCCAAACAAAGGAGAGGAATATGCTTATTAGGGGAAGGTGGAAGTTGGGAAGGCTCTTAAAAACAAAAAGTCCATTGAAGGAAACTGGGAGTTTGAAGTATAATTGCTTCTTATGGGCTGGGCGGAGAGCTGTGATCCTCTCTCATTGGCTGGGCTGTTGGGGAGTGTGCGAGGAAAGCCTTTCCTCCTTCCGGGAGGGGATAGTAGTTTCCATGCGCAAGGTCTGTCTCATATTTGTAGAGGACTATGAGCGGTAGGGCATATGACAGGTCCCCTTCCCGTACCTCCCAAGTCCATTTTAGTGAGGTTTCCTTGTATTAATTTTCACAATAGTGATTTGACAGTTAAATACATTATGAAATGCTCAGCAAGATGAGTCTAGTCACTCTACCAAATTATTACAGTATTATTGGCTATATTTCTTATGTTATACTTTTCACCCCCATGACTTATTTGTTTTATAACTGGAAGAATTTTACCTTTATATGTGGTCACCACAGGAGAACCAAGGGGGAGGCTATGACTATAGTCCCAGGGAGTATTGATGAGCTGTGTCAGAGTGATTGCTGTAAAGGGGGCAGAACAGGTTGTGTTCTCCTTACTTTACTCGGGCCTGTTTTGTGTGCTGAAGTGCATTGCGAGAGGGAGGGTGGGGAGGCAGAGATGACTCAAAGGTGTGAACGTGCTGCGGCCATCAACTGAACCCGGAAGGTCTGTTGTCAAATGGATGTTCAGAGGATTAGGTGGGGATGAGAAGGTTGGACTGTGAGGGCACAGCATGTGTCTAAGAGATAAAATAATGGCTTCCCAAAGCCATGCATGTTCTAATCCCTTGAGCCTCTGGATATGTTACCTCATGTGGCAAAAGGGACTTTATGTGTGTGATTAAATTAAGTATATTAACAACATGGAGAGATTATCCGGTGGGCCCAGTGTAGTCGCAGGAGGATGGAGTCAAAGATTTCAGGAAGTAAACAGAGGTCAGAGTGATAGTAATTGCTGGCTTTGAAGACGGAGGAAAGGGCAGAGAGTCAAGGAATGCAGGAGGTCTTCAGAAATTGGGAAAGGGAAGGAAACAGATTCTTTTGTAGAACTGCCAGAAGGAACACAATCCTGATAACTTCTTGTTTTTATCCTGGTGAAGCCCATTTTGGATTTATAATCTTTACAACTGTAAGAAGAAAAATTTGTGTTGACTTAAGCCGCAGAGCTGGTAACGATTTGTTAGAGCAGCTATAGGAAACTAATACAGTGTGCAGCGGAGAACCGGAAGAAGGCTGAGGGTACCTGAAATATGCCTGTAGTCCTGGGTGCCTGAGATTGAAGAAAAGGTACAGATTGGGAGGCCTCCAAGCAGGAATGGGGCTTTCCTTTGGCACTTGGGGCCACTGGAGGTTTGGGGCAGGACGGGATCCTGGTGGTATTGCCAAGCACTCTCTCCATGCTGTGTGCAGAGCGACATGTGAGGAGTCTGGTGTGCTGTCTGTGGTGTGGGTGAGAAGAGTTGTGGTGGGTAGCTGAAGCGGTGAGGGAGCGCTGGTCTGAGAAGTGATGTGCACAAGAGGAGTCAGTGGGAACCGATGGTCCTGCAGCCCCGTTACTGGGGGCTTCTGTGAGAACAGGGAGCCCAGGCGTATGTCTAGGAGGCCTGGTTTAGGGTACCCCCGGGGGGATTGGCTGGCAAGTGGGGAAGTGGGTGAGCATGACATTGTTGTGGGTAGACAGAGTGAGGATACTCAGTCAAGAGACTTCCTGGACCTTGTTGGCCCTGTCATTGCAGGTCTGTGTGATCTCAGAGGATGTGTTTGTGTCATTCTCCCGGGAAGAATGGATGCTCCTTGATGATTCTCAGAGACTTTTATATCAGGATGTGATGCTGGAAAACTTTGCACTTTTAGCCTCACTGGGTAAGGTCTGCATGCCAATCCCATCTGCTTTCTCTTTTTCTCCAGGGACTGCTCTGTCCTTCCCATGGTCAGATCATAGGTACTGCTTTCTTTCCCGGTTTTCTGGAGTAGGTGCTGTGAGTGCTGGGTTTGTGCTGTATGGAGTGTTCTCATCTCTTAGTGAGCCAGTCCTGAAGCCATGCAGCAAAGGGCTTGGGAGTCACAAGGTGTCGTTTGCCCAGTGGATCCCGTAGTCTTGGTCATTTTGGGGGCTGGTGAATGTCCAGAATTATGGCACCTCTGTGCCTAAAGATCAGCTCCCTTTCTCTAGGGGACATTTTCTGGGGCTTAATTGTACCAGGAGTTACAGGCACTCACATAGTCACTACTTATGGGGACCTTTGTGCAGTTCCTCTAAAACCTTCCTTCAAGGTTTTTTTTTTTAATTTTTAAAAGATTTTATTTATTCTTTAGAGAGAGAGCGAGAAAGAGAGCATGAGTGGGGGGAGGGGCAGGAGAGGGAGAGAATCCCAAGCAGACTCCGTGCTGAGCATGGAGCCCAACACGGGGCTCAATCCCATGACCCTGGGATCATGACCTGAGCTGACACCAAGAGTCAGACGCTCAACCAACTGAGCCACCCAGGCACCCCCGCCACGAGGTTTTTTTTGGTAATAATTTTTTTTTTTAACTTACGGAGTGTCATAGGATGTCTTGCTCTGGCCAGTAGTGGTTGCTCACCTGTCCTGTGCCTCTCTTAGGCATCGTATCCTCCAGATCACACTCAGTCGCCCAACTGGAGCAAAAGGAAGACCCCCAGATGGCTGCCCAGGTGGATATGACCCCAGTCTCAGAAAGAGAGGCTCAGAAGGGACCTGGACTTGGTGAGTGGATATGAGGGAAGGGCATCAAACCTAGCGGTACTCACTTTTCACACCAGTGTTCGGCTTCAAGGCTGGTGGCCATCCTTGGCACCCGTCCTTCCCCATTCTTGACACTGCAGCTTATCTCCTGTATGCCTTCTAGCCCCTTGCCATCTTCCATCTGCCCGGCACCCAGGCTGCCCCCCCCGCCGCCGCCCCGCTGGGTCTGCATCGTTCTGCAGCTTTGGCGTACACTTAACATGTCATGAGATGCGCACATATCCTTAAATAACCCTTGAGCCCCAGCTACACACTTGTAAGTGGGTCTTCCTGGGCCTGCACGTGCCCTGTCTCGACAGCCAGATACCTGCTGGAAGCCATTTGCTGTTCTCTGTTCTCTGTCCACATGTCCTTGTCCTCAGGAGGCTCCCTTCATTCAGTGCCCTTCAGAGACCTGGTCTGCATTGCAGCCCCTTCCTCAGCCTGTCCCTACCTCTCTTGTCCTGTAAACAGCCCCACTGAGGTGTTCCCAGGTGTGTCGTGCACGCAGTAGTGATGGGGTTGCCCCTACCCGGAAGTCTGACACGCATGTCAGCGGCACTCCTCTGCTTTCAGGTGGTCGGTGTGCCGTGGAAGATGAGGCTACGTCCCCTGAGCAGAGTGTTTCTTTAGAAGGAGGGTCACGAGTCAGGACTCCGGGGGCAGGTCTGAAGCCCCAGCCGCGTGACGTATCTGGCTCAGTATGGAAAGAAACCTTACACCTGACTGAGTACCAGGGGGGAGAAGCCAGGTTGGAACCACACACGGGCGGGGCCTGTTGGAAGCACTTCTGGCTCAGTGCAAACGTCCATCAGCACCACACTGCAGAGAAACCCTTCAGAAGAGATGAGGGCAGGGACTCGGTGAACAGCTGCAGATTCTATGTGCCAGAGAAGACCTATACACACAGTGAGGGTAGAAGGGACTTTACAGCCACCTCTGACCTTCATCAGCACCAGGTCCCCCACAGTAGGATGAAGTCCCACAAGAACACCAGGCTTGGGGGAGCCCTTCACCCTGGACAGCGGCATCACAAGTGCATCGAATGTGGGAAATTGTTCACCCGCAAAGACACACTTACTCGGCACCGGAGAATCCACACTGGAGAAAGGCCTTATGAGTGCAGCAAATGTGGGAAATTCTTTAGTCAAAGCTGTGACCTTTTTAAACATGAGACCATACACACTGGAGAAAGGCCTTATGAGTGCAGTGAATGTGGGAAATTCTTTAGACAAATCTCTGGCCTGATCGAACACAGGCGAGTTCACACGGGTGAAAGACTCTATCAGTGCAGTAATTGTGGAAAATTCTTTAGTAGTAAGTCTAACCTCATTAGACACCAAGAAGTTCACACAGGAGCAAGGCCTTATGTATGTAGCACATGTGGGAAAGAGTTCAGCCGTAAACACACACTTGTTCTGCACCAGAGGACTCACACTGGAGAAAGGCCTTATGAGTGCAGTGAGTGTGGGAAGGCCTTTAGCCAAAGTTCCCACCTTAATGTACACTGGAGAATTCATAGCAGTGATTATGAGTGCAGCCGATGTGGGAAAGCCTTTAGCTGCATCTCTAAACTCATTCAGCACCAGAAAGTTCACTCTGGAGAAAATCCTTACGAGTGCAGCAGATGTGGGAAAGCCTTTACCCAAAGGCCAAATCTTATTCGGCACTGGAAAGTTCATACTGGAGAACGGCCTTACGTGTGCAGCAAATGTGGGAAAGAGTTTAACCGCAAACACACACTTGTTCTCCATCAGAAGATTCATACTGGAGAAAAGCCTTAATACCACAGCAGATGTGGGGAATCCTTTAGCCAAGGCCCCCAACTTATTGTCCATTTGAGAATTCCTAGCAGTGATTAGGAGTGCAGCAGACATAGGACAGTCTTTACCCAAGCACCAAACTTTATTCAGCACTGGAAAATCCACACTGGACAAAGGCCTCAGCAGTACAGGGAATGTGCCGTCTCCTTGTTGAGCCTAACAGCTCTCTCCAGAGGGAAGCTCTGAGAGTAGGCTTTGTGAGGGAGCCATCATTCCAAAGTGGTACCTCAGACATAGGAACTTCTGCACTGGGGAGGTTCCTTGTGAGTGCCTGGTATGTCAGGTGCTATCAGGAGCTGTGTTGCACATTGTAAACTGCCAAGTCCCTTTGCCAGTGGCAAAAGCCGTGCCACTATGACCATCTGTCAGTCCCACAGTGTGTCAGTCACTCCAGCATGCTTAGGCAGGTAGACCTGTGCTGTCTCCACAGTCCCTAGAAGGAGTCATGATTGGCCTCCATGGCCCATGGGGGGCCTCATTTCCTCCCTTTTGTCTGGGTTAAGCATGGAAAAAATCACACAAGATGGGTTTTCCAGGTAGCTTGCAAAGGTTTATCTTCATGGGCTTTTTCATCTTGTGTGATGCTCATTGTGGATGTGTATTGTCTCACGGCCTCCAGCCCTGGAAGCACATGCCTCACCTCACTCATGTTTGTACAATAATAAAGGGGTTATTCTTTGAGCCACTTTTATTTTTTAAAGATTTTATTTATTTATTAGAGAGAGAGCCCGAGCGGGGGTGGGGGGCTGCACAGAGGGAGAGGGAGAAGCAGGCTCCCTGCTCGATTCCAGGGTCCTGGGAATCATGACCTGAGTTGAAGGCAGATGCTTAACTGAATGAGCCACACAGGTGCCCCTCTTTGAACTACTTTTAATCTGGAAGGTTCTGCTCATTGTGTGTTGAGGACACAGTTGTGTTCTACCAACATGAAAGGATAAAGTTTGTGGGAGTCCCCAGTTTTTCATGTCTCAGAGGGGACACGATGATGGCAGAGAAAAGCTCTCACTCCAGGTTTGGCCTACTTTGCATTGCTACTCAAGGTCTTATGGGAAAGACTTAGGAACTTTGTGAGACCTGTCATGCAGCCTGGGTGCTAGTTTAATTTGTGGGTCCATAAGTAACTATGTGGGGAGGTTTTTGTGACAACCTCCAGTGCATCTGGAAGCAGAATGAGTTTAGTCCCTTGTCCCCATGGAATGTTTCATATCCCCAAGCACTATTAAGAGGAGACTGGCCTCCAGTACCTGGCAAGGACCCTGAATTCAGAATTCAGTAGGTAGACGTCACTGGCTGGAAGACCACAGGAGCCAGGTGGGAACTATAATGGACACAGACACAAAGTGTGATTAATACGGAGTTAGAGAGATTGCAGCACACTAGACAGATGCCCCACGAAAGGTACCTGCTCACAGTATTCCCGTATTATGGCTGAGTAGGATGAGAAGAGTACAGAAATGGTCAGGAGTTCCAGAGCCGTTTCCTGTGGCCAAGATCACTTCCAGGACAAATAACCTAAATATTTGTGGGTTCCCTTAGACTCTAGATGCCTCAGTCAGAACTGTTGCTGCGCTGGCAGGAAAATGGATTGAGAGAAGGGAGATCTGGGATTCCAGGGATGTGGCTTTTGTGACTTACCCAATATTTTTTTTTTTTAAGATTTTATTTATTTGTCAGAGAGAGAGAGAGAGAGAGAGAGAGAGCACAAGCAGGGGGAGTGGCAGGCAGAGGAAGAAGCAGGTTCCCTACTGAGCAAGGAGCCCAAAGAGGGACTCGATCCCAGGACCCTGGGTTCCTGACCTGAGCTGAAGGCAGACGCTCAACTTACTGAGTCACCCAGGCGCCCTGACTTACTCAGTGTTCTTGGTGACTCATATAGAAACAGCTTTCCTGAGTTGCCAATTTATGCTGCCACTGAGGCAGGACCACTCCCAAGGCACGAGGAGAGAGAGATGACGGAGTAAATAGGGTTGCCTATAGGATTTAGTTTGTCTTTTTCCTACTTTCTTAAGGTGGACTGTTATTTGTTTGAAAACTCCCTTCTAATTTAGTCATTTTATAAGTTTCCCTGTAATTACTATGTTAGCAGCATTCCCCACATTTTGATATATTGTGCATTTGTTTCATCTTAAGATAGAATTAGCTTAAAATTGGACTGAAAGAGTTCTAGCTTTATTTCTAGGAGCTTCTGAGTATCTGTCTTTGACACTCTGCTGAGATAAGGGCCATGGGATTTATTATGTGTTGTTTAATATCCAGAAATTTCCTGACCACACCTAGTCCCAGTTTGGTTGCTGATGGTTTCCAACTGGCATAATGGTTAGACAGTCTGGCTTGACTGTGTCACCAGAAAGGCATAAAAACTCCTACTGGAACCTTCTGACTCTCTGGAAGCCAGGGTTCATCACTCACATATTTGTGGCTTAATCTGGGACTGAATCACAGGAGTGTGTGAATAAGAATCTGGGAAGCTGCGTGGATGTTTGACCCCCAATATGGCCCCGCATTTCTTTCTCTTGCTATGTTACGTCCTTTGCTTTTAAGAAAACCTCACATGAGTATGTTCTGTGAAGTCTTGCAAGTATTTTGAATTACAATATTTGTGAAATGTTTGCAGTTGGTGATAAGGATGGGATATTTAATATAACCCCTGATTTTAATTCAAATAATAATGACTAAGAGGGGAGCGCCTGGCTGGCTCAGTTTGTAGAGCATGTGATTCTTGATCTCAGGATCATGAATTCAAGCCCCACATTGAGTGTGGAGTCTACTTAAAAAAAAAATGACTTAGTGCACAGGAAAAAAAGAAGACAAGAGGCTGGTGAGGAAGGATTTTTGGTAATGGGATCCCTGCGTTGCTTATGTACAAGTGCTGCACTCAGAAACAGGAGGAAAACATAAGTGAGAACTGGAGTCTGTAGGTCCATGCTGAATGGATTGCAAATCAGATACAAACTGAGGAGATGTCAGCCAAGAATGTGGTTCCTTGGCTGCCCCCGCCCCCCCGCTTCTAGTAAAAATAAAGGCATCGGAGAAGCAGCTAGAGGCTCTTAAAGGTGTAGATTACAGCGTGTGATTCAGTATGAAACCATACCTTCTATCGCCATCCCTCTGAGCCAGCTGATTGACATGATAAAAGGGGAGACAGTATGATTGAGGCATGATGTTAGGCATCTCTGTTCAGCTCTCTTGAGTGGGTTTTTATACTGGGGGAAAGATAAGGATTGAGCGCCTGGGTGGCTCAGTTGGTTGAGCGACTGCCTTCGGCTCAGGTCATGATCCTGGAGTCCTGGGATCGAGTCCCGCATCGGGCTCCCTGCTCAGCAGGGAGTCTGCTTCTCCCTCTGACCCTCTTCCCTCTCATGCTCTCTATCTCTCATTCTCTCTCTCTCAAATAAATAAATAAAATCTTTAAAAAAGAGAGAGATAAGGATTATTCAGAAGAAAGATAACTATAAATAAAAGATGGAGGAATTCTCAGAATAACTAAATCAGATAAAGATGTTCAGGTGGTTGATTAAAAGTAACATCTTTAAAAAGGAGAAGGTAGATGGAATAGTTAATAAAATTTTGGTGGATCACTAAGAAATTGGCAATCTGTTCAAAGAACTGGGACAAATTCAATTTATCCTAGTCAAAATAAACTTTTAAAATATTAAGATAATAAAAAAGAGGGCTCTATAATCTTCTCAGAACCTGTTTTGATTATAACCAGGCAAGGAAATGCAGAGGATTATGACTGAGTGATGGGGTCTCATGACCTTCCAGCAGGGACCCCAAGTCTGCTTTCATTGGTATTGGTGACGTGGCCTTAGGGCAGTAAAAAATACACAGTTGCTAGGCTTGATGATCTGTGTATTGTTACGACTTAAAAGTCAAATGAAAATTGAGAGGGAAATATTACAGGAATGTGATGTTATTCTAGAAGGCTTACAGGTGAAAGCATAGTCCACAAAGGAATTTCTGGACAGAAACCATGTATGATGTTGCCTCCCCCTGACCATAGTGCATTATTGGAATGGATATGATGTTATATAAATCTACTGAGTCCTTTTTTTTTTTAAGTAAGCTCTAGGCCCAGTGTGGGGCTTGAACTCAGGACCCCAAAGATCAAGAGTCACATGCTCTGCTGACTGAGCCACGTGCCCCTAGCTAAGGATCTTTGATTTTTTTTAACTTAAAAAATTGTTTAGGCTTTTATTTATTTAAGTAATCTCTACACCCAGCAGGGGGCCTCGAACTCACTACCCCGAGATCAAGAGTTGCATGCTCTTCCAACTGAGCTAGCCAGACACCCCCAGGATTTTTTTTTTAATTTTTAATTTTTTTATTTATTTGACAGAGAGAGAGGGAACACAAGCAGGGGGAGTGGGAGAGGGAGAAGCAGGCTCCCCGCTGAGCAGGGAGCCCGATGAGGGGCTCGATCCCAGGACCCTGGGACCATGTCCTGAGCCGAAGGCAGACGCTTAACGACTGAGCCACCCAGGCGCCGCACCCCCCAGGATCTTTTAGATGCAGCTTTGTTAGTATTTACAAATTCCCATTTAAAGGTCTCATGGTATGTAAGGAAAACTGATGGAAAGGAGAGGTTAACTGTAGATTTTGGAGGACTTGGTAGTTGTAACCCCCACCCTGGCCCCCAAATCATCAGCTGTATCTAATATGCTATCTACAATTAAAGTTATGCTACATGCTCAGAGACATCAGTATTTTGTTCTGGATTTGGCTAATGCCTTCTTTTATATTAGGAAGCCAAAGCATTCCTTAGAGATGGACCCCAGTATGCAGATACTGTGTCCTCAAAAGAAGATTTCAATAATCTGGCTGACACTTGGGCCTTGATTTAAACTCCATTCCATGACAGTATCTAGTGTATGGGCAAAGGCCGCTTTTGGAGGGGAAGGCCAAGAAAATACCACTCTAAATCTGACATATTTTGTAATGATCTTTGTCTAATCCATAATATAATTGTTATTTGGTGTAACACTGGTATAACCGGTAAGATTAATGGATTCTAATGAGACCTGTGGTAATACTGATACAGATTATGAAGCATATTGGGAAACTGAATTAAAACCTCTACAGGATGCTTTCTCAATGGAATATGTTTGGCCAGAAGGGGAACTAGAATTAGTTAAAAATAACATAATTTCAAATCTAATGAATTTACTGACACCTTTAATTTATTAAAATTTAAAAAATTGAAATTCCAGTGTTATTAATGTACAGTGTTATATTAGTTTTAGGTGTACAATATAGTGAACAATTCTATACATTACTCAGTGCTCATCATAAGTATACTCTTAATCCCCCTCACCTTTTTCACCCAACCCCCCACTTCCCCTCTGGTAACTATCAGTGTGTTCACTATATTTAAGAGTCTGTTTTTTCATTTGTCTCATTTTTCTTTGTTTTGCTTCTTAAATTCCACATATGAGTGAAATCAAATGGTATTTGTCTTTCTCTGACTGACTTATTTCGCTTAGCTTAACACCCTCTAGGTCCATCTATGTTGTTGCAAATGGCAAGATTGCATTCTTTTTATGGCTGAGGAATATTTCATTGTATACATATATATACCACATCTTCTTTATGCATTCATCTATCAGTGGACAGATGTTGCTTCCATAATTTGGCTATTGTAAATAATGCTGCAAACATAGGGTGCATATATCTTTTTGAATTAGGGTTTTCCTATTCTCTGGGTAAATACCCAGTGGTGGAATTACTGGATCATATGGTAATTCTATTTTTGTACTGATACCTTTCTTAAAGTTCAAATCTTGGTGGTGGAGAGGTAAGCTGGTTACCAATCTTGTACATGATTACAAACACCTTTGTTGCTGGAATAATTTGTTTTTGAAATTTTCTTTAAACCAATAGCCACACCTGGGGCACCTAGGTGGCTCAGTCCGTTAAGCGTCTGCCTTCAGCTGAGGTCACGATCCCAGGGTCCTGGGATCAAGCCCCGGGTCCGGCTCCCTGCTCAGCGGGGAGTCTGTTTCTCCCTCTCCTCCCCTCTCTTGCTATCTCTGTCACTGTCTCTGTCTGTCTGTCTCAAATAAATAAAATCTTAAAAAAAAAGCCACACCTCATATGATGCACACATACTTAATATTTTTTTTTAAAGATTTTATTTATTTATTTGAGAGAGAGAGAATGAGAGATAGAAAGCACGAGAGGGAAGAGGGTCAGAGGGAGAAGCAGACTCTCTGCTGAGCAGGAAGCCCGATGCGGGACTCGATCCCGGGACTCCAGGATCATGACCTGAGCCGAAGGCAGTCGCTTAACCAACTGAGCCACCCAGGCGCCCCATACTTAATATTTTGGCAGCTATCTTTTTGCAGTGATGCAGGCAAAAGATTAAGAATGTGTGATTTATGGGCGCCTGGGTGGCTCAGTTGGTTAAGCGACTGCCTTCGGCTCAGGTCATGATCCTGGAGTCCCGGGATCGAGTCCCGCATCGGGCTCCCTGCTCAGCGGGGAGTCTGCTTCTCCCTCTGACCCTCCCCCCTCTCATGTGCTCTCTATCTCTCATTCTCTCTCTCAAATAAATAAATAAAATCTTAAAAAAAAAAGAATGTGTGATTTATAATTAAAAACACTTAACCAACAGGAGGATACTGTAGAGGATGGAGATCGTTTTATAGTTATCTCTGGGGACATCTGGATATCTAGTTTGGTTCTTTGCCGAGATAAAAGCAGTGGGAATACAACATGCTCCTTAATGTCTTAAGCTCTCCCAAGGTTGGTTTCTTTCCTGATGGCTTTCACTTGGCTCAGGTCATGGAACCAGAGGGGCCTTAAAGTTCCTGCTGGGAACTTATGCTTTCAGCTCTCCTAAAGTCAAGCTCCATCATCACACAGATCTTAGTGGTTCAATCCAGACATGAAGCATGTCCAGTTGTGAATAAGGATCCTGAGGGTCTCTGTGCAGATGTGTCTTTAAGCCTCAGTGCTGGACTGTTCTTTGTCTAGCTGTATCCTATGCCCTGTATTTAAAAAAAATGCCCTAAGGGAGAGTGCTCTCAGAGCCTCACAATTCCAAAGACAGGTGTCATATCCCTGTAGGTATAATCATAGTTAAAGAAATCAATGTATATAGAAATGTATACATGTGTACATAGCCTAGCCCCCCAACTCTGACAGTCAATGACTTACCAGTCTAAGAGAACGCATCTAGTACTCAATTGTTTATTTACAAATACCATTTTCTGATGAGAGGAACCAGAACTCCTTGGAGAAGCTGATTCCAATCTGGGACAGAAAAGGTGCAACATGTGCCTGAAAATATTCTTGCATTTGGGAACAAGGAAATTCTCAAAGAATAATATTCACACACATACACACACACAGAGGCTGTAGCTTTAAGGTGTTCCCATCACCCAAATCTGGGACAAATTTAGCATCAAAATAAATTCTTAAAGATTTTACTTATCTATTTGACAGAGACACAGCGAGAGAGGGAACACAAGCAGGGGGAGTGGGAGAGGGAGAAGCAGGCTCCCCACGGAGCAGGGAACCCAATGCAGGGCTCAGTCCCAGGACCTTGGGATCATGACCTGAGCCGAAGGCAGATGCTTAACAACTGAGCCACCCAGGCTCCCCAGCATCAAAATAAATATTGATAGTAGTTAATTATAAACCATTGAATATATTAAGAATCAGAGCCCAATTTCTTTCTCAGGCAGTGATTCATAAAAGGTCCAGGTTTCCTTCCTGCACTCCAAAACTAGAAAATGAAGCAAAATATATGATACAGTTCAAGATATCGCCAAAACTACCCTCAGGTTCAGTATTTCACTAGAGGAATGCACAGAACTCAGCAATGCCATTATATTCACGGTTACAATGTATTACAGCAAAAGATTAAACCCAGCAATAGAAGAAGGCCCGTAGGGCAGGGTCTAGGAGAGAGCAGGCACTGACCTTCCAGTTGTCCTCTCCAGTGGAGTCAGGTGGATGGCACTGATTTTCCTCAGCAACTATGTATGACAATACACATGGAGTATTGCCAACCAGGGAAGCTCACTCAAGCTTTGGTGTCCAGAATTTTCACTGAGGGTTGGTACTGCAGACAAGTCTGCCCTTGTTGCTGACCGTAGTCTCTAGTTCCTCTGGAAGTAGAGCTGATACCTGTGGGCCGAGTTACCACCCACATGGTCATGTGATCATACGATCCGGGAGGGAGCTCCGTGTGTGTTTCCAAATTTGGGCCTAGGGGAAAGGAGGTTTACCTGCTTGTGAATACAAAGAGTACCTCCTTGGATTCCCCTGGTAGCATATTCCTGCACAGATCATTTCCATTTTATTAGGGAACACTTCTGGGCACTGCCTTCCTTATTAGCGTGTTTCTCTAACATCACCTGAATCATTATGGGTATTTCAGGTGTCAGAATTACTCTGTTTTTCAGTCTTATGAGCAGTTTCAAATCCCAATGGCCAGCTAGTAATTGTATCTCAAATGGAAATTTTCTGGTCCAACATCCTAGCAGTTGCCCCTGGGTAGCTTCAGAGGCTTTTGCCATTAGATAGGCCCCAACCTGGATTCCATATAAGGCTATCACAGAATCATAGAACTAATGTATGCTATCAGCATTCCAGCTTCTAACCATGTCATTAAAGTGATAATCTCTTTGTCTACCAGCTATTTATATTAACAACCTGTGTGGACTCAGGCAATCTTACTGGTACTCATTTGGCATGTGCAATCTATATTGTTTGAAGGACAAATTTACATGCTTCCATTTTACAGTACCAAATAAGGGAAGATAGGAGTCATTGTTCCCATATGGATATTTCCTTGTCCCAGCACCAATTACTGAAAAAGAATTCTATACCTACTGCACTTCACTATAATCTTTTTCACAAGTCAAATGGCAGTATAGGGATATTATTTTATTCTATTTCTCTGTTTGTCTATCTGTGCCACAATCAAACTGTCTCAATTTGTGTAGTCTTATAATGAAATGGTGTGATCTGGTTGGGTAAAGCCTACTAATTTTTTCTTCTTTCAAACTGTCTTGACAGGTTTTGGCCTTTTGATGTCCCTATAATTTATTTTATTTTATTTTATTTTTAAGATTTTACTTATTTGACAGAGAGAGACACAGCAAGAGAGAGAACACAAGCAGGGGGAGTGGGAGAGGGAGAAGCAGGCTTACCACGACTGAGCCACCCAGGCGCCCCATTGTCCCTATAATTTAAAGTCAGTTTGTCAGTTTTCTTCTCTTTCTCACACATGTGCGTGCGCACACACAGGCTCACAACTTGCTGGATTTTCCTTTGGATTGCACTGAATTTATAAAGCAATTTGGGGAGTCCTTGAAACCAACATGAAACACACGTAGATTACATTTTGAAGTGTTTGTTCAAAGTGTATTCCTCTCACTTTATTGGTTTGTGTCTTATTAAGTTATGTCCTAAAAATTATAAATTTCCTTGTGAAATTTTTTGACAAATTTATAATGTACAAATTTTAGGTGCATATTCACTCTGACACACTTCTCACCTATTCACATCCAGCTCCCCAGCTGGAAAGAACATGATTTACAATGGAGTGTGATATTGTGATTTATAAGAAAGATGTTTCGTGATTCATTTGTGAGCTGTTCTAGCAAATTAACTGAACCCAAACTGATCCTGAGAAACTCTGATCTATAGCCAGTTGGTCTGAAGTACAGGTAACAATCTGAACTTGCAGGTGATGTCTTAATTTGGTGGGGGTGGGGCAGTATTATGGGACTGGACCCTTAACCTGTGGAATCTGACGCTATCTCCGGGGTGGATGGAGCCAGAATTGAGTTGAATTCTAAGACACCGAGCTGGTGTCCAGAGAATTGCTTGCTTGGGTGTGTGGGAAAATTCCTGCCCACATTGAAATTGATACCAGAACAATTAGTGAGTATCCTTCATTCATTTTTAAGTAACCACTAATGTTTCTTAACTCACCTCTGATCCACTTCCTCTTGAGTTAATTTCTTCTCCCCATTCCCTTGGTGGAGTTTACTAGTCAGTGACCATAGGAAGTCAATGATAAATGATAGTGGGACATGATTCCCCCATAGCCCCACAATTGGGTTATCACCAGTCCAGTAGTTTGCCGACAGTGAGGCATCTCTTCAATATTTTAATGTTAATTACTCTTTATTTCATTTACTCAATTGCAAAATGAAAGAAGGAATTACAGACTTAATTAACCCTGAGTTGAACCATCACTCTGGAAAATTTGGGAGCATAAAGTTCTCAAAAATCCTACTGTGTAAAATGTGGCTCATAAAACAATATTAGAAAAGATATAACGTTTTACATATTTGGCATTCTGGATGGTTTTTTCACACATGTCTTTACAATTGCAGGCCACACTAACAAACTCCAAATTACAAGTCATGCTTGAATATTATTTTTATAAAAGATCATGTAAATTTTGTGTAAGGGGAAATGGACATAAAATAATATTTCAACAAAAGACTAAGTATGTACTTGAGAACTTCAATGACATTTCCAGTGTTATGCATTTTTCTAATGTTTGTGAGAAAAACATTTCATAACTTATGATCTCTTCCTCTAGGAATTTCCTGTTCAGAAACACTGCCAAGAACATGTTAAGATTACCATTCTTATTTTACATTCTATATATTTAAATATTTTATCTTTTATTTTTTATTTTATATATCTTTCATTTTCCATTACTTTTTAATTTCAGTGGATGCAAATATTAAAAAACTGTTTTGTTCCAAAAAAAAAATGTTTCGTTCCATCTGGTTTGGTTCATGTTTAGTAATATTTTACTCATAAAACTTTGAAAACATACTGCAATATTTTTTTAAAGATTTATTTATTTATTTGTTTAAAAGAGAGAGAGAGCACATGAGAGGGGGGAAGGGTCAGAGGGAGAAGCAGACTCCCTGCTGAGCAGGGAGACCGATGTGGGACTCGATCCAGGGACTCCAGGATCATGACCTGAGCCGAAGGCAGTTGCTTAACCAACTGAGCCACCCAGGCGCCCCTGCAATATTTTTATCTAACAGATTTGCCATTCTTTATGTTTAGATCTAGTACTTATTTTTCTCTAAGATTAAAGCTAGAAATATTTGCTACGAGTTTTTAACTAAATCTCCAATATTTTATTTTTTCCAATATTTTAATATTTAGTAATTTATTTTAAATACATTATTTCTTCCAATAAATTCATCATTTACTTTTATCAAATATAAGTGCCTATAAACTTATTCTAGTTATAAAATAGTAAATATGGGTTCTTCTTGTTTTTACCAATAAAAATATTGGTAGTGATATTTTATGTTATAATGCAATTATTTTCATCAAATGGATTTATTTAAAATTTGCTATACTTCTATTTTTAAATTATTATTTTTAATTTCTTGAGACAGCGAGAGAGTGCTTAAGTGGAGAGGGGAGGGGAGGAGGGAGAAGGAGAGAGAGACTCCTAAGCAGCCTCCATGCCCAGGACAAAGCCCCACGTGGGGCTTGATCTGAACTGTGTGATCATGACCTGAGCAGAAATCAAGAGATGGGTGCTTAACCAACTGAGCCACCCAGGTGCCCCTTGTGCCTTTGTTAATAGCACAGGAATATCATAAACATTTATATTTGTATTGGAATTTGATTCAATAAGGTACTTATTTTTGTGAATTTAATTATTGCAAATGGAAAAGTTTTCCTGTAAGACAGCAGTTCTCTGTTATTATTTGAAGTGGATATTATTAATTAAATGGCAATTGTTAGTTTTTCAACATTTCCTCATATTTCTTAATTTAATTTTATTTTTTTTAAAGATTTTATTTATTCATCTGTGAGATAGACAGGGAGAGCAAAAGCAGGGGGACTCCAGGAAGAGGGAGAAACAGACTCCCCGCCAAGCTGGGAGCCCTGCATGGGGCTCTATCCCAGGACCCGGAGATCACCACCTTAACCTGAAGGCAGACACCCAACCGTCTGAACCACCCAGGCACCCTATATTTCTTAATTTTAATATTGTATTGCACGATTTTGGTTGTGGGTTTTTTTTTTAACCAACTTTTTTTTTAAAGATTTTATTTATTTATTTGAGAGAGAGAGAATGAGAGATAGAGAGCACGAGAGGGAAGAGGGTCAGAGGGAGAAGCAGACTCCCCGCTGAGCAGGGAGCCCGATGTGGGACTCGATCCCGGGACTCCAGGATCATGACCTGAGCTGAAGGCAGTCGCTTAACCAACTGAGCCACCCAGGCACCCGTGGGTTTTTTTTTTTAATTAAAATATTTTATTAGGGCACCTTGGTGGTTCAGTTGGTTAAGTGTCTGCCATTGGTTCAGGTCATGATCTCATGGGTCCTGGGATCGAGCCCCTTTTCAGGCTCCCTGCTCAGCAGGGAGTCTGCTTTTCCCTTTCCCTCTGCCACTGCCCCTGCCCCTGCTTGTGCATACTCTCTCTTAAATAAATAAATATATAAAATCTTAGAAAAAAATATTTTATTTTACCAAAAGATTTTGTGGGGCACCTGGGTGGCTCAGTCAGTTGAGCGTCCAACTCTTGATTTTGGCTCAGGTCAAGATCTTGGGTTGTAAGATGAAGCCCCATATAGAGCTCTGGCCTCAGTGCAGTCTGTTTGGGTTTCTCTCTCCCTCCAGGCGTCCCATGTGTTTTGTTTCTTAAATTCCATGTACGAGTGAAATAATATGGTACTTGTCTTTCTCTGACTATTTCATTTAGCATAATAGTCTCTAGCTCCACGCACAGCTTTGCAAATGGCAATATGTCATTCTTTTTTATGGATGATTAATATTCCATTGTATATATATACCACATCTTCTTTATCCATTCATCATTTGATGGACCTTTGGACTCTTTCCATAATTAGGCTATTGTTGATAATGCTGCTATAAACATTGGGGTGCATGTATCCCTTTAAATAAGCATTGTTTTATCCTTTGGGTAAATACCTAGAAGTATAATTCTGGGATCATAGGATAGTTCTATTTTTAACTTTTTTTTAAGATTTTATTTATTTATTTGAGAGAGAGAGAGCACATGAGAGGGGAAAGGGTCAGAGGGAGAAGCAGACTCCCTGCTGAGCAGGGAGCCCGATGTGGGACTCGATCCCCGGACTCCAGGATCATGACCTGAGCCGAAGGCAGTCGCTTAACCGACTGAGCCACCCAGGCGCCCAAGATTTTATTTATTTATTTGACACAGAGAGACACAGCGAGAGAGAAAACACAAGCAGGGGGAGTGGGAGAGGGAGAGCAGGCTTCCGCGGAGCAGGGAGCCCGATGCGGGTCTCGATTCCAGGACCCTGGGACCATGACCTGAGCTGAAGGCAGACCCTTAAAGACTGAGCCACCCAGGCGCCCCATACTTGTCCTGTCTTTAAAAACCTTTCCCTTTCTGTAGCGCTTTGGAGCTGCCCTCTACTTGTAGATGGGATGCTGCCCAATTCACATATCAATGAATAAAGCCAGCAAACCTTTACAATGTGATGGGTTGAATTTTTGTTGCTTAACGGGAACTAATCTGTTCGCAACTAATCCTACTGAAACTTATGAAACTGACTCTAACACCTCAGGGTGCAAACATTTGAGGAGCAACATCTTTCCACCTCTACACAGACTCATTCCTTTCTGAAATGCTGTACGAAATGATATGTCATTTACCTCAGTAAAAGTATTTACGAGCATCTCAAATAGTTTTCTTTGGAAGCTGACATTCCTGGAGTCTGAAAGCAGGGCTCTTCTCTGCCTTTAACGAGGAGCAAACCCGGTCCCTCCGGGGCGGAGCCGCGCTTTCCAGCATCCCTCAGCGTGCCACGTGACCAAAGCTCGCGACTCCGGGGCGGAGGACCCCCTACCGGAGACCGCCAGAGCCCCGGGAGCCACACCACCCGGAAGAGCCCGGCTCCGAGCGCAGAGCGAGGAGCCAATGAGGGACCAGCACACGGCGTTTCGAGGCGAGCGCAAGCGCCGGGGGCGGGACTTCCGGTCGCGTCCCCCCGCAAGTCCTCCAGCCTCAGGTTGGCTCCGTTTATCCCGTAAGGGTCCGGAGCGCGCGTCGGGGTCCGGGGGCCTGCTCGTGAAGCCGCGAGGGGAGGCGCCGCCCTCGGCGCACACAGTCGGGTCCCGGTGTCCGCTCCGCTCCGGCCCCGCTGCCGGCCCACCGAGTCCGATGGCGGCGGCCGCGCCCAGGGAGCCGCCGCAGGTAAGCGCTCGTCCCCCGGGCCCTCCCCGCCGTCCCCCCACCCAGACCCCGGAGGCCCGAGCGCGGGGCGCCGGCTCGCGGCCCTGCGGCCCAGGCCCCGGCGTCGGACGGGGCGGCGGCGGGGGGCGGGGGCCCCGTGTGCGAGCGCCGGCGTGCCGGCGTGAGGAGCGGGCTCCGGGCCGGGGGGCCGGCCGGGGCAGGGGCCGGAGGGGGTCTGCGCCGGCGGCGGGGAGCAGCACATCGCCCTTCTTTCTGTCGGGAGCACAGTGCGGCGCGGCCAGGGAGGCCCGCGCTGCCCGAGAAGCCCGGCCCTCCTGGCGCTGCTGAGGCGGTCTCCGCCCGGGGTCAATAGGCGTGGTCTGGCCGCGAGAGAGGAGAGCCCGCCGCGGGGGTGAGCGAGGAGGCCGGGCGCGCGGGAGGAGGGAATCGCGGTAGTCGGCGGTGGAGTCCGCGGACCGCTGCTCTGCGCGCGGTGGCTGTTGGCGAACCGGTGGACTCCCGGTCTGTGTTTTGAGAAGGGCCGCGGCAAGTGGTGCGTGTTGCAGGTGAGAAGAGAAAGGGGGCGGGGAGGGAGCGCCCCAGGGCTTTCGGTCCGTGGACCTTAAAAATGAAATAAAGACTGGCAGTTATTTTACCCGCACAGATGGGTCTATGTGGCAACGGAAGAGAAGTGCAATTTGGAACAAACAGGCTGAGTCAGAACAGTAGGCCAGTGTGGAGAGCACGAGAGGTAGTCTTGTTTCAGGGGAAAGAGGCGAAGTTGGGACGGCTGTTATAAACTACAGGTCCACTGGAGTAAACTGGGAGTTGTGGCTTCTCATTGGGTGGGGTGATGAGGAAATCCTGTCTTTTCGAGTCTGGGGTAGTGAAGTAGTGTCCCATGTAAGTTGAAGTCCGTCTCTTTGGGTTGGGTCTGCAGTTGATCACTGTGGTAGTGTCTGAGAGTTCCTCCCAGTGCAACCTCCCGACTCCAATTTAGTGAGGTTTCCCATCATTAATTTTCACAAGTCCTAGCAGCTGAAGGGCTGGAAACTCCCATCATCCTGATGGAAGGTAGCAGGAAGTTGTGTATCCTTGGGGATGTCGTAACTTGTTTTGACATTGGTAAGCGACTTAGATGTTTCAGAGAAGTGTGAGTGATGGCGTCAAGTGGGCAGCTGGACAGGACGTTTTGGGAAACTGGGGGAAGGATGCATGATGGAGAGTTTGAAAAGTGATGGCTACTGTGTGGACCAGGGTGGAGATTTGGCTCACATTTAGGAAGGGAAGGCAGAGAATCATGGTAATAGGCTAGTAGGTCAGAGGGTCCTAGTAAAGTGCTGAGGAGTGGTTTTCTGGCTCAGCACGTGGTTGGGGTTACTGGACATTGCCAACACAGGTGAAGGGGAGAGAATGATCTGGCAGAAACATGGGCAAGCCCTCCATGGGATGATGGGACAAGAGATGGCTAGGACACCTAGGAGTAATTTTGCCAAGATGACAGTGAAGTTGGGGCTGCTCTTTATTCAGTGCTGTAGGCTTCACAGAATTTTGCGGTGAGTTTTTACGGTGCCTGAGGTGTTGCAGAGTCTTGCTGGTAGTTCAGGTCTGCACAAATGCAGTCATTTCTGCTTTGCTCTGCCTGGCAGGGGAGACCCTTAGGGCTGGGGTTTTCACAAAGGTTCAGTAGAGGATGATTGGTTCCCGATTGTGGCGGGACAGCGTGGGCAGCAGAGAAGTGGAAGAGGGTCTGTGAGTATCCGAAGCTGACCGTGCTTGTGAGTGTCTGTTACTGAAGGGAGGGTTACAGGCAGCTGAGGAGGGCTTCTCAGCAGCATGTGAGGCTTTCCCTGTTTTGGGATCCATGGGAGTACTGGGTGGGACTGGAACCTGTTTGAGTTTGTCAAACAGCCTGTGGATGTCACGTGACAAGTACGAGTGTGAGTCAAGGGAGGATCCTTTGTTGTGGGGCAGGAAGGTGTGGGAGTTCATCTGTGGGGTCTGAAGACGTGAGAGTGGTAGAGTCTACAGAATCCTGTACACGTGGAGGGGAAGTGTGAGCTAAGGGCCTCAGCGCCCTGGTACTGAAGACTTCCTGGTAAAGCAGGGCCTATAATTGGCTGTCTTGAGGGCACAACGTGGGAGACTCCATGGGAATACCGTGGCAGGGGGATGACCTTGCAGGCCAGACCCAGAGCTTAGAGTGCATCCATGTGTCCCCCTGCCTGTTGCTGCTGAGGACTGAACACAGTGATTGATGGGAAGGTGAGAGGAGCGTGGCATTAGAGGCCCCAGGACCTGGTATTTATTCTGAGGTGGGGAGTCTGGGGTGGATGTTGGGGGCTTGGATTGTGGGTTCTCAGAAAATGTTCATGGTTCCAACTTTTCCTTTCATGGTAGTGTGGTGTGACCTTTGAGGACATTGCCGTGTACTTCTCCTGGAAGGAGTGGAGGTTTCTTGATGAGGCTCAGAGACGGCTGTACCACCATGTGATGCTGGAGAACTTTACACTTATATCCTCACTGGGTAAGGCCCTCAGCCCCCACTTTGACCTGGACTAGACTCTGTACACCCGTGTCCCCCCTCTGCATTTTCCAGGGTAGGTTTGTTCTTCTCTCGTGTGGACTGTGGGCACTGCTTGCTTCCTCAGCTTTCTGGTTAGTTGCTTTTGTTGCTAGCTCTGAGTTGTTGGTGTGCCCTTCTCTCTGCCCTGCAGCTCCCAGTGCCCTCTGTGCTGAGCCCTGATCGGGTAAGATTGGAGGTCATGGTCATGCAGTGAGGCTGATGGATTGCACCTTGCTTGCCCTCTCCCTGGATGGGTCTGTGTGTCCAAACCCATGCCTTTTCAGTGGTCCAGGTTTTGAACCCTTCCTTGAGGTGCCATTTCCTTGTGCCTGCCTGTGCCTGAAATTGCAGGCATTGGCATGGCCATGTAGGTATACTGTGGGCTGCTTCTCAAGACCTTCCTGTATGGTTCTTCTTCCACCTGCCCCCCCTTCCTTCAGCTTTGTTGAGGTATGATTGACAAATAAAATTATATTATTGAAAGTATATTACATGATGACTTGATATACAGTATGAAATTATTACCTAAATAAAGGTAATCAACACACCCATCACTTGATATAATTACCTTTTTCTTGGTGGTTGTGAGAAAGCTTAATATCTACTCTCTTACCAAATTTCAAGTGTACAATACAGTATTAACTGTGCTCGGGCATCTGGGTGGCTCAGTCGTTAAGCGTCTGCCTTTGGCTCAGGTCATGATCCCAGGGTCCTGGGATCAAGTCCCACATCGGGCTCCCTGCTCAGCGGGAAGCCTGCTTCTCCCTCTCCCACTCCCCCTGCTTGTGTTCCTGCTCTCACTGTCTCTCTCTGTCAAATAAATAAATAAAATCTTAAAAACAAAACAAAACAAAAAACAACTGTGCTCAACATGCTGTACATTAGATCCTCAGAATTTACTCATCTTGTAAGTGAAAGCGTGTACCCCGACCATCTTTCCATTTCCTCCAGTCCTTAGCTTCTGGCGTTCTACTTTCTGTTTCTGTTTTTGTTTGTTTGTTTGTTTGTTTGTTTCAAGAATATCCATATATGTGATACCATTCACTATTTGCCTTTTCTTTGTGGTTTATCTGACTTAGCATAGTATTTTCTTTTTTTTTTAATTTTTTTTTAGATTTTATTTATTTATTTGACAGAGAGAGAGACAGCAAGAGAGGGAACACAAGCCGAGGGAGAAGCAGGCTTCCCGCAGAGCAGGGAGCCCGATGGTGGGACTCGATCCCAGGACTCCAGGATCATGACCTGAGCCGAAGGCAGTCGCTTAACCAACTGAGCCACCCAGGCGCCCAGCATAGTATTTTCTAGGTTCATGCATGTCGTGCAAGTGGCAGTGTTGTTTTCTTTTTTATGGCTGAATATTCCTGCATTTGTGTGTGTACTTTAAACACTCAGGCACGCTTACTGATGTTTCCATATATTTGCTATTGTGAATAATACCTCAGTGGATATGTGTGTAGAGATACTGATTTTGTTTCCTTGGGATACATACCTGGAAATGGCAATGGTGGACCATATGGTAGGGATTTTTTTTGTTTTCTTTTTTAATTTAAATTTTGTTAGTTAACATACCGTGCTTCTGGAGTAGAATTCTGTGATTCATCACTTACATCCAACACCCAGTACTCATCACAACAATGCCCTCTTTAATACCCATCACCCGTCTAGCCCACCGCCCACCCACCTCCCTCCATCAACCCTCAGTTTGTTCTCTTTTGTTAAGTTTCACTTATGGCTTGTTTCCCTCTCTCCTTTTTTCTGTTCCCCCCTCCCATATGTTCATCTCTTTTCTTTCCTAAATTCCATATATGAGTGCGTGAGATCATATGGTATTTGTCTTTCTTTGATTGACTTATTTCACTTAGCATAATATACTCTAGTTCCATCCACATAGTTTCAAATGGCAAGATTTCATTTGGGTTCTCTTATTTGGTTATTGCTGATGTTGCTGTAAACATTGGGGTGCATATACCCCTTTTTATCTGTATTTTTGTATCCTTTGGGTAAATACCTAGTAGTGCAATTGCTGGATCATAGAGTAGCTCTATTTTTAACTTTTTGAGGAACCTCCATAGTGTTCTCCAGAATGGCTGCACCATTTTGCATTCCCACCAACAGTCCAAGAGTGTTCCCCTTTTTCCACATCCTCACCAACACCTGTTTTTTCCTGTATTGTCTTTTTTGAACTTTTTTTTTTTTAAAGATTTTATTTATTTGAGAGAGAGACAGCGAGAGAGCAGGAGCGGGGAGGAGAGGGAGAAGCAGGCTCTCTGCTGAGCAGGGAGCCTCATGCAGGGCTCGATCCCAGGACCCTGAGATCATAATCTGAGCCAAAGGCAGACACTCAACCATCTGAGCCACCCAGGCGCCTCTCCTGTGTTGTTAATTTTAACCATTCTCTCAGGTGTGAGGTGGTATCTCATCGTGGTTTTGATTTGTATTTCTCTGATGATGAGTGATGTTAAGCACATTTTCATGCGTCTTTTAGCCATCTGGATGTCTTCTTTGGAAAAATGTCTGTTCATGTCTTCTGCCCGATTCTTAACTGGATTATTTGTTTTGGGGTGTCGAGTTTGGTAAGTTCTTTATAGGTTTTGGATACTAAGCATTTATCAAATATGTTGTTTGCAGATATCTTCTTCCATTCTGTAGGTTGCCTTTTAGTTTTGTTGATTGTTTCCTTCGCTGTGCAGAAGCTTTTTATTTTGGTGAGGTCTCAATAGTTCACTTTTGCTTTTGTTTGCCTTGCGTCCGGGCAAATAAGTGTTTAATAAAGAAGTTTTTACAGCCAAGGTCAAAGAGGTTTCTGCCTGTGTTCTCTAGAATCTTGATGGTTTCCTATCTCACATTTAGATCTTTCATCCACTTTTGAATTTATTTTTTGTGTGTGGTGTAAGGAAGTGGTCCAGTTTCGTTCTTCTGCATGTGGCTGTCCAGTTTTCCCAGCACCATTTGTTGAAGAGACTGTCTTTTTTCCACTGGATATTCTTTCCTTCTTTTGGGAGATTAGTTGACCATAGAGTTGTAGGTCCATTTCTGGGCTCTCTATTGATCTATGTGTCTGTTTTGTACCATACTGTCTTGGTGACTACAGCTTTGCAGTATAGCTTGAAATCTGGAATTGTGATGCCTCGTTTGTTTTCTTTTCAGAATTGCTTTGGCTATTTAGGGAATTTTGTGGTTCCATACAAATTTTAGGATTGTTTTTTCTAGTTTTGTGAGACATGCTGGTGGTATTTTGATAGGGATTGCAATGAATTTGTAGATTGCTTTGAGTAGTAGAGACATTTTAACAATGTTTGTTCTTCCAGTCCATGAGCTTAGGATGTTTTACATTTGTGTCCTCTTCAGTTTCTTTCATGAGTGTCCCATAGTTTATAGTTTTCAGAGTAAGATCTTTTACCTTCTTTGGTTAGGTTTATTCCTGGCTACCTTATTGTTTTTGGTGCAGTTGCAAATGGGATCAATTCCTTGATTTCTTTTTTGCTGCTTTGTTACTGGTGTATAGAAATGCAACAGATTTCTGCACATCGCTTTTGTATCCTGCAACTTTGCTGAATTCATGTATTGGTTCTAGCAATTATTTGGTGGAGTCTTTCAGGTTTTCTACAGAGTATTATGTTGTCTGCAAATAGTGAGATTTTGACTCATATTCATACTGATTAGGTCCTTGGCAGTCAGTACTGCCTCTTGTTCTCTTTTTTGAGGTAAGTTTTTCCATCTTGGCATTCTGTCCAGAGAATAGATGGACGAGAGAACAGAATAGTAAAATGGCAACAACAACCCCTTAGAAATATACACTAAACAAATCAGAAGAGACCAGAAACCGAAAAAAATATAAAAATTGTTAAAAAGTGAGTGAGAATATAATCAGACAGGTGAACAGAACAGAGCAGTACACTGGATCCTGTGTGTATTTTGGTCTGTTTGTTAGAAAACTAGATCCCAAAAGTGTAAGGAACGAAAAACAAGTATGTACAAAAATAAAATTAAATACAGTGAAAGAATAGAATGTAACTTTAAAAATGAAAATTAAAGACAAGAAAAAATATAAACAGGTAAACATACACTGTATCCTGGGTGTATTTTGTTCTGTTTATTAGAAGAAACTACATCCCAGAAATATGAAGAAAAAAACTTATATATCCATGAATAAAATTAAATACATTGAAGGAATAGAATGTAACTGTAAAGATGAAAATTAAAAAAGACTTAAAAATGGGGCGCCTGGGTGGCTCAGTTGTTAAGTGTCTACCTTTGGCTTAGATCATGATCCCAGGGTCCTGGGATCGAGCCCCGTATCGGGCTCCCTGCTCAACGGGAAGCCTGCTTCTTCTCCCACACCCCCCACTTGTGTTCCCTCTCTTGCTGTGTCTCTGTCAAATAAATAAAATCTTAAAAAAAAAAAAAGACTTAAAAAAAAGAGAATATAATTAGGTGAAGAGAACAGAGCGATACATTACATTCTGTGTGTATTTTGGTGTGTTTGTTAGATGAAACTGCATCCCAAAACTGTAAAGAAAGAAATACATATATATATGAAAATATAATTAAATACAGTGGAGGAATAGAATGTAACTCTAAAAATGAAAATTAAAAAGGCCTTTAAAAAAAGATTGATAAAATAAGAAATTAGTTGAAAAGGAAAAAGAAAAATATTAAAATTGAAAGGCTAAGGAATCATGAGGAAAAAAACATGAATTCTATGTACTGTTTTCCCCTAGTGCTGGAGTTTTGCAGTTCTGTGTGATCAGTAAACTTGGTCTTAGTGGGAGGTTCTTGTTGATCTTCTGGGGGGGGGGCCTCTTGCGCTGATTCTCAGGTGTCTTTGCCCTGGGAGGAATTGCACCCCTCTTGTTAGGAGGCCCGGCTAAGTAAGGGGCTCTGGATTGCTGTATATGGCTTTTGTTCCCTGAAGGCTTTCCCTGCAGCTTAAGCAGATGAGAACGAAAATGGCGGCCTCCCAATCTCCAGGCCCAGAGCCGGAACCTTACGCTCCCCAGTCCTCAGTGCACCCTCAGGGAAAAGCAGGCAATCACTCCTGGCTCCCCAGTCTCTGGCCATACTCCGTGCTCACCCAGCTTGTGACGAAGCGTTTGGGACCCTGGGAGTCTTCAAACCCTGTAGATCCCTGCAGTGTGCATGCGGAAGAGGGATCTCACCAGGGCTCTGATGCTTGCTGAGCCCCTGCTTGGAGAGTGGTCGCCCTACGGTGTGGCAGTTCATGGTTTATGGCAACACTGAGCTGAGTCCCCACTCTTGGGCACCCTGATTGCAGCCGGATTCCTAGCTCCAGTGTCTGGGAACTCTGCGGCAACTCAGGCACCCCCATTCTTTCTGTGACCCCAAGGATCCTGAGACCACACTGTCCTACCTAGTATTCTGCCTTGCTTGCTACCTGAGCACCTTTCAGGCAGGGACATACCTCACTGGAACAGCCTTCTAAAAGTTCTGATTTTGCATTCTGCTGCTGTATCACTTTCTGGTGGCCGGCTTCCAGAGGCTCCCTACCCCCGTGGTTTATCTTCTGATATATCACCTTCGATTCACTTCTCCACACCTCCTACCTTTCAGAAAGTGGTTGCTTTTCTATTTGTAGACATGCAGCAATTCTTTTCTCAGGTCTCCCGTGGAGTTCACAGGTATTCAGAATAATTTGATAGCTATCTAGCCAAATTCCTGGGACCAGACAAAACTAAGGTTTCCTACTCCTCCGCCAACTTGGACTCTTTCTCTCCCCCCCCATTTTTTTTTTAAGATTATTTATTTATTTGACAGAGAGAGACAGCGAGAGAGGGAACACAAGCAGGGGGAGTGGGAGAGGGAGAAGCAGGCTTCCCGCCGAGCAAGGAGCCCGACGCTGGGCTCGACTCCGGGACCCTGGGACCACGACCCGAGCCCAAGGCAGACGCCCAACGACTGAGCCACCCAGGCGCCCCGCCCCCCAATTTTTTAATAGGACAGGGTCGCCATCTTATTTTAATGTAAACATTTAATACCAGAGATGAAGTTAATTTTTTACCAATTCAGAATTTTTGTGAATATATGAAATTTCCATTTTATTGTATAGTTTATATCACACTAGTTCAAAGCATTTCTCTACATGTATTCCTTCTCTCTTTTTAAGATTTTATTTATCTGAGAGAAAGCACGTGCGAGCACGAGCAGAGGGGAGGGGCAGAGGGAGAGAGAGAAGCAGACTGTCCACTGAGCACAGAGCCCCATGAGGGGCTTGATCCCAGGACCCTAGTATCATGACCTGAGTGGAAATCAGACACTTAACCCACTGAGCCACCCACGTGCCCCTACATGTATTCTAAAATAGCCCCTTTGGAATGATTTCCATCACCTATAAGTGTAAATATACAAAGGACCTTGATTCTAAACAAACAACATCTCAAATGAGTAACTTTTAGTTAGAGGATAAGAAAGTCATCAGATGATTGCAGTTGTTAATATCCAAAGGACACTTTGTTGAAATGTTTCTTCTGATGCAACAGTTATAAGTTGGAATATTCAAAAAACAAGGGCAGTACAAGAGTACAGTAAACCAAACTGCTGCAGTTTAAGCCTCCCAAAGTCCTAATCCTTTAACAGAAGCAAAGCAAAGCATCTTTGCTGCATGTTAAATGGGTCTCCAGTATTTCCATCTAGCTGATCTTTCAGAGCTAGACACCTAAGGCAAACGAATACATGTACCATCTTAGTTCTGGTTGGTTTAATTATCCTGAAGAGTTTAATACCCACCCATGCAAGTCCAATGGTGGAAGGTCACATAGATCACTCTGGTAATTGATAGTAAGAGGGTGTAAAAGCACAGGCTGGTTGTGCTGGTCCGGCCCTGTGGGAAGTTTTCTAACACGAAGAATGAGGAAAACAGTTCTGCTACAAAGACCAGTTCATTAAGCGTAGTCTATATAGAAAGACAGAAACATTCTTCTCTCCCACGCGTTATATGCCATCCTTGTTCTTAAAAAGTAGGTGGTATTAAGAGGATTTAGTGTTGTATAAGTATATATTATGGTCTAGTACTGCTCCATTTCCACATATTTTGATGTCTTCCCAGCTGCCTGTGGTCTCATTAGGAGTCCCATCAGTGACTGGGTGGACTGTTACCAACTATTGATTCAGTTGTCAGTGCTTGTATCTGACCCTCCTTTGGGAGAGTGGCACACCAGGAGCTCTCCTGTATTGCTAGTATAAAGTGTGGTGTGATTCTCCACCCTGTTGTTCCTCTCTGCCGATGTCTATGACCTCAGTGGGGGCAGGCACCTGTGGGCATCTGGATGAAGGCGTGCCTATAACATGCAACTCTCAGGTGAGTCTACTCCTCACTCCACTCAGACTCGTGTGGCCACCAGTGACTAAACCTCACTGCATCCTTGGCCAGCCCATTTTGTTCCTTTTTATGATTTCTATATTTTTGTTGAACAGCTTATTTTGTTTATTGTGTATCTTGTTGAATCGTCTACCTGTGTTTTCTTGTAGCTCACTAAACTTTGTTAAAACAATTATTTTGAATTTTGTCCGATAGATCGCATACCTCCATTTCCTTGGGTGTGTTTTCTGATAAATTACTGTATTCCTTTGATGGTGTTATGTTTCCTTGATTTTTTGTTTCTTACATCCTTGTGTTGATGTTTGCACATTTGATGGTGTGGTCACTTCTTCCAGACTTTGTGGTACTTTTGGGTCAGGAGAGTCCTTCACCTACTGGTGGGTGCAAGGGTATCAGCTTCATGGGGTGTGGCCGTTCTGGATCTGGGGAAGGCCCAGTGATAAACTGTGCAGCTCTGTCACCTGTCAGCATCAGCGAAGGCATCAGGAAGAGACAGCAGGATGGTCAAGGCTGTAGTATCCAAAGCAGTGGAGAAGACTGCTGAGGAACACCTGATGGCTTTTTTTCCATGGAGAGTATTGTGGCAGAATTGATGTCGGTGCTTAGTCCGACTTTTAGGCACCCTGTGGGTGTGGCAGCGGCACTGGTGTCTGATGGGCTGGCACTCATGAGCAACCATGGAAGAGGGTCTGGTGGGCGGGCACTTTCAGAGCGACAGCAGTTTTGGGCCCTGGGACACCGGTTACACCTCACTGGTGTTAGTTTGCTTTGTGAGTTGCAGCCACACCCCGAGCAACCATGAAGTTTGTGTCTGCATGTGCATGGAGACACAGTGGCTCTGAGGTCCTGGCTTCTGGCTAACCTATCTGGAGACTATTTCCATTCCCTGGAAGACACAGGTAGACCTGATGCAGCGGGGGGTCAGGGTCTGGAATGCCGGCACACATAGACGCAGATCTGGGGCCCAGGACATGCACAGGGTTGGGGGGCAGTTGTAGTCCTTGTTCTGGAGCTGCACAACAGCAGCTCCTGAGTCGGGGGAGCAGGACACAGTAGCTTTATATTCACTGAGTCCACGATAGTGATGCATGTTGGTTAACTCGGTGGCAAAAGATGCCATTGTCCACTGTGGAGCAGGCAGCTGGAGTCTGCTGAGCAGGGACTGCTGTAGCACCTGCCTTGAGTGAGTGATAGAGTTCGGTCCAGCCCTTATTTCTGACGCATCCCCATATCTCCAGTAAAGTCTCGAGCTGTCCTTTGTGCATGCTTGCACTCTCCTCTATGCTCCGCTGTGTAGTAATTGGTCTTAATTGGATTTTTGAGCCCTCTGAAGCTAATGTCATTCATGGACAGCTGCTGAATTCATTTTTGTTGGGGTGAAAGATGGTACCCTATTCTACCATTCTGCTGCTATCAGTCACATAGGATGCTTGTCTGGGTGCTTTGTATCCTGAGTAGCTCTGGGACAGTGCTGGCCATCCACGTGGCCTGTTTTCCTCCAGTATTTCTTCCTTGCCTTTCCTTTTCATTTCCCTTTCCTTGCCCTTTTCTTTTCTTTCCTTTTCTTTCTTTTCTTAAGTAGGCTCCACACCCAGTGTGGAGCCCAACACAGGGCTTGAACTCATGACCCTGCGATCAAGACCTGATCTGGGATCAAGGGTCGGATGCCCAACTGATGAAGCCACCCAGGTGCCCTTTCCTGCACTATTTCTATCTCCTGGTACCTGTAGTTGCTCAGGAGGGCTTACAGGGAACAGTCCTTTGTGTATCATAGTATGGACGTGCTCTGGGCATGACCAGGTGGCCTCGCAGGGGCTCTGCTTCTCATGAATGGCAGGTGGGAAAGGTGTGGTATCAGGCCTGTGTTCAGATCATACTGGGAACCTTTGTTTGTTCAACCAGAGTTCAGTGTGATTGCCGATGGCCACACCCCATTTCTATCTTTTTCTTCTTCACTGTTGACAGTTTGTGGACTTCTGGGTTCTACTTCTTTTGTAATTACATGACTTGCAGTGCAGGGGTAATCGGTGCTTCTCAGGCCTCTACATCTCACCCATTTCTCTCACTGCTCTTTCTGTGTACTTTGGCATCCACACTTGCCCAGTTTGCCATGAGATGTTGACATATACTTAAACTGACCTTGAACAGCAGCAAATTTCTTGTGAGTGGATTTTCCCACAGCCTTCTACTCAGCCACGAAACAGGCCAACATAAAGCTGTGGGCAGAGAACAAGTTGTAGAGCCTGGCTCTCTTCCTTCTGGCTAGTGTGCTCTCCACAATACTTTGACCTTAGGGGCCCAGTAATGCACAGTGGCCACTCCTTCAACTGAATTCCATCTCCAGTGTCTGGAAAAGCATGCTATAAACTTGTGCCCAGGGAAGACAGATGATGTATGTGATGGGCTCACCCCCTCGCTATAGTCAACACAAATTTCACCAGTGCTTCTTTGCCTTCAGGTTGCTGCTGTGGAGCAGAGGATGAGGCACCCTTTGCCCACAGCACTTCTGTAGGCGTGTCACAGACCAGGACGCCCAAGGCAGCTCAGTCTTCCCGGAAGACCCACCCCTGTGAGATGTGTGGTCCAGTCTTGAGAGACATTTTCCACTTGGCTGCGCACCAGGGAAAAGAAAACAGCCAGAAGCTGTTGAGGTGTGGGGCCTGTGGGAAACGATTTTATTTCAGTGTAAAGTTTCAGCAGCAGCAGGAGCAGCACGTGGGAGCAGAACCCTTCAGAAGCCGTGTGGACAGGGCCTCTGTTGTGAAGAGCTGGGGATCCCATGGTTCAGGAAAGCCCCTTAACTGTGGAGAAGTTCAGAAGGACTTCCTGTCTGGCTCGGGGCATCTGCAGCAAGAGGCCACTCATACTGGGGAGAATCCAAAGGAAATCACCCAGTGCAAGGCAACTTTACAAAGCAGAAAAAGTCATGATACTTGGGGAGAATTCAAGAACGCCTTTGGTCCCAAACACACAGATATTCAGGACCAGGGTGTCCACCTTGGAAGACAGTCCTTTGTGTGCAGTGAATGTGGGAGATCTTTTAGCACTCATACTACTCTCCATTATCACCACAGAGTTCACACAGGAGAAAGGCCTTATGAATGCAGTGAATGTGGCAAGTCTTTTACCCGAAGACACAGACTCAATATGCACCTAAAGGTTCACTCAGGTGAAAGGCCTTATGAGTGTAATGAATGTGGGAAATCTTTTATTTGTAGGTATGAACTCCAGTATCATCATAGAAGTCACTCTGGAGAAAAACCTTTTGAGTGCAGTGAATGTGGGAAATCTTTTACCTATCGCTCTGCCCTCAGTTATCATCAGAGGTCCCACAGAGGAGAAAGGCCTTATGAATGCAGTGAGTGTGGAAAATCTTTTACTTCTAGCTCTGCGCTCAGGTATCACCACAGAGGTCACACAGGAGAGAGGCCTTATGAGTGCAGTGAATGTGGGAAATCCTTCAGACAAAAACATTCCCTCTCAATACACCAGAGAATTCATAGTAGAGGAAACCCTTACAAATGCAACAAATGTGGGAAATCTTTTTCTTGTAGTTCCAGTTTCCATTATCATGAGAGAATTCACACAGGAGAAAGGCCTTATGAATGCAGTGAGTGTGGGAAATCTTTTATAAGTAGTACTGCCCTCCATTATCATCACAGGATTCACACTGGAGAAAGGCCTCATGAGTGTCATGAATGTGGGAAATCTTTTAGCACTCACAGTGCTCTTCAGTATCATCGCAGAGTTCACACTGGAGAAAGGCCTCATGAGTGCAGTGAATGTGGCAAGTCCTTTACCCGAAGAAATAGCCTCAATATGCACCTAAAGGTTCATTCAAGTGAAAGGTTTTATGAGTGTAATGAATGTGGGAAATCTTTTATTTGTAGGTATGAACTCCAGTATCATCATAGAGTTCATTCTGGAGAAAAACCTTTTGAGTGCAGTGAATGTGGGAAATCTTTTACCTCTCGCTCAGCCCTCAGTTATCATCAGAGGTCCCACAGAGGAGAAAGGCCTTATGAATGCAGTGAATGTGGAAAATCTTTTACTTCTAGCTCTGCGCTCAGGTATCACCACAGAGGTCACACAGGAGAGAGGCCTTATGAGTGCAGTGAATGTGGGAAATCCTTCAGACAAAAACATTCCCTCTCAATACACCAGAGAATTCATAATGGAGGAAGCCCTTACAAATGCAACCAATGTGGGAAATCTTTTACTTTTAGTTCCAGCTTCCATTATCATCAGAGAATTCACACAGGAGAAAGGCCTTATGAGTGCAGTGAGTGTGGAAAATCTTTTATAAGTAGTACTGCCCTCCATTATCATCACAGAGTTCATACTGGAGAAAGGCCTCATGAATGCAGTGAATGCGGGAAATCTTTTATCACTCGTACTGCTCTCTCTTATCATCACAGGGTTCACACTGGAGAACGACCTTATGAGTGCAGTGAATGTGGGAAATCTTTTAGGGGAAAATCTAACCTCTCTCAACACTGGAGAGTTCACACTAGAGAAAAGCGTGGTTGTATTATGAATATGCAATTTCCCTATTCAGTGTAATGCCACTGGTGGAAACTTTTTATGTTTGTTTTTAAGATTTTACATATTTATTTGACAGACACAGCAAGAGAGGGAACATAAGCAGGGGGAGTGGGAGAGGGAGAAGCAGGCTTCCCGCAGAGCAGGGAGCCCGATGCAGGGCTTGATCCCAGGACCCTGGGATCATGACCTGAGCCGAAGGCAGACGCTTAACAACTGAGCCACTCAGGCGCCTGTGGTGGAAACTCTTTGAGGAGCGATTTGCCTGATTTGAATCTTTTACAGTGGGGAGATTCCTTATAATGTTGGAAGTATGTGTGGGTATGTTGCATTTTCTAAATTGTCCAGAGATCTCTCTAGATTTATGTAACTGACAGTTCTGTGACCCTTTCACTTCTGCCAGCTGGTAGGTCCACACAGTGCACGTCAGTCCTCACCCCCAGTGTACTCAGAGAAGCTGACCTCAGTTCCCATGAATTGGAGCAGATTAGCAGTAACCTGAGGTCTTAGGGGCAGCTTTCCCTCTTCCTTGAATACCTTCAGGGCGTGGACCTGAATCAGTGATAACCCAGAGAACAACATGAATTTGGCTGACAGCTTATAGAGAATGACTACCTTTTTCAGGAACATGTTGGTCTCATGTGATACTTCTGATTAGTTTTTCTAGGTTCCAAGTCACAAACTGGAGAACTTATCTGCTCCACGTTGATTTGGCTAAGATGATAATCAAGGCCTTAGTGTTTTAAGTCCTCTTTAATCTTGAATGTTCTGTTTACTGTGAGGGGTAGTTTATAAAATGATTTGGGCTCAACAAGCATCAAAGGGTGAACTTTTTAAGAGTCTCAAATTATCTGTGCCTGAGGAGGGAGAGGATGATGGTAGGAAATAGCTTGGCAGTTTTGTTTTGTTTTGTTTTAAAGATTTTATTTATTTATTTGACAGAGAGCTAGAGAGCACAAGGAGGCAGAGCAGCAGGCAGAGGGAGAGGGAGAAGCAGACTCTCCACTGAGCAGGGAGCGGGATGCAGGGCTTGATCCCAGGAACCTGAGATCATGACCTGAGCTGAAGGCAGACGCTTAATGACTGAGCCACCCAGGTGCCCCTGTTTTGTTTTGTTTTTTAAGTAAACTGTATGTTTGACTTGGGGCTCAAACTCAAAACCCCACGACCAAGAATCACAAGCTCTACTGAATGAGCCAGCCAGGCATCCCACTAGCCTGCCAGTTTGGACTCAATTTGCATTGCTGCCTCACAGCCTCCTAGGAAAAACTGGGGCTTTCTGGTCTTCATTTGAAGTCTGGATGACATGTGTTTTAGGAACCTCAATGATGACCCCCAGGAGGGGGCAGGTGTGAGACTCTTAGTGCTTCTGAAAGCAACACGAGTTTTTTCCCTTACTCAAAGGAGATACCACAGGGGATGTCAGCACTGTCAAGAGGGTATTTTCCCATGTCTACAAACAGCCATGTGCTCTGATGTCCACAGTCCACTGGGCTAAGGTCACTGGTTGTAAGACCATAGGGGTCAAGGGAAACCATAATTGCTACAGAAACACTGGCTTAATAGGAAGGGGAGGAGACTGCAGCCAACTGGAGGGAATGTTCCTCTTGTAAAAATGCATCCGGACAAGTTTCTCTGACAGTGACTCTGCAGGATCAGTGTGTACACAAATCTCAGGAGTTCTAATGTAGCTGAAGTCATGGTCAGATAAAATAATTGAAAGATATTGGTGATTCCTTTAACCCCTCAGTGTTTTCCACCTCAAGATCATTACTGCACAGAGAGGAAAACAAGATATTAAGAGGGGTGGGGGGGAATCTATAGTTTGTTGATGTGGGCTTAAGACCCAGGCAGTGTTCCTGTTAACTCCGGTGGAAACGTCCTTCATTGCTCCCTGTAGTTGCAGACACTGAGGCAAGACTGACGCCCAGAGGACATGGGAACAAGGTGGTACTGTCAGTATAGGGTTGCCAAACCTATTTTTATTTTGAGCCAATTTTTAAAACTTTATAAAAGTTTAATTTATAGATGTTAATAAACTGCATATATTTAAGAATGTATAATTTGATAAGTTTTGACAGGGATATGAATCTGTGACACCATCATAACCCTGATGACCGTATATGTCATGGTATATATTACTTCCTGCCCTATTATAATCTCTCCTTACCCTGCCCACCTCTCCAGGTAACCATTGTACTTTGTTTTACAGTAGAAGCCATCACATTTTTAATTTATATGTTTGGAGTCAAACTGTTTACTGTTTTTTTTTTAATTTCCTTTGTGTTTCATAATTACTTTGACTTCTTCAGTGATATTATACAAGTAGCTCACTTTTCTGTCTAGATAACACCCTTATGTTTGCAAATGCCACTGTTTCTTTATTCATCTTTTTTATGGGCTTTTAGGTTATTTCTAGATTTTGCCTATTGAAAATAAAGCAGTCACAAACATTTGTCAGTACTTTTATATAGATGTATGCTGTTTTTCTTTTTGTCAGTAACTTAATGTTTAGTACCTGAGTCACAGGGTACATGAATATTAACTTTTGAAAAAACTGCTGTGCTGCGATCACAATGATTGTTTTTTGCTTTTGCATTCGCATCAGCAGTGGATGAAAAGTCCACTTCTCCCACATCCCTGCCAGTACTTGATGTGGCCATCTTTAATTTCAGCCCATGTAGTAAGTGTGTAGTACAATCTCAGTGTAGTTTTAATTGCATTTCCTGAAAGATTCATTTTGAGCATTTTTAATGTCTTATTTGCCAATTGCAAATCTTTTGTATTGCTTTTCCATTAACCTCATTTGCCACTTATTTATATGTAAGTTACAGTGATTTTCCTTTTCACTTACAAATAAGACACTAAAACAACAAAGACATTTTAAAAGAAAACCACAGGCTCCGAATGGAGTCACTTTGCTACCACTACATCACCAGACCCAGGCTTAATAGCTAACCTGATTGTAGTTTTTACTTTTCATCAGTCAGCCTGAAGTTTCCTGCTTACGGTGGTGATGTAATCCTCCTAATAAGTCCCCATTGTCCCCCAAAAGGAGGTGACTTTGCCCAAATAATCCTTTTTTCTTTTCACAGTGTCCTTGTCCTGCCTTTAAAACCTTTCTGCCCCTTTGAGCCCCTTTCTGTTAGATGGGATGCTGTGGAGATAATCTGATCTTCAAATTTACTGAGTATTGTTTTTTATTTATTTAATTTAAATTCAATTTGCCAGGGGCGCCTGGGTGGCTCAGTTGGTTCAGCGACTGCCTTCGACTCAGGTCATGATCCTGGAGTCCCGGGATCGAGTCCCGCATCGGGCTCCCTGCTCGTCGGGGAGTCTGCTTCTCCGTCTGACCCTCCCCCCTTCTCATGTGCTCTCTCTCTCTCACTCTCTCTCAAATAAATAAAATCTTTAAAAAAAAGTAAATTCAATTAGCCAACATATACCACATCATTAGTTTTAGATGTAGTGTTCAAGAGTATTGTTTTTTTAGTAGACATGTTGGAGTTGTCCTGGATTTTATATAGGCTGATCATCACTTTTCTGTATGGAGTAATTGTTTCTAAATACTGGAAGGCTCATTATTTTTCCTGAGACTCTTTTGTGTCCTGCACATGTCATGACCAAAAACACCATGCCTGTTTAAGTTTAGGGTGCATTCTTACATGTCCGGAGGGCAGAATTCAGAGATACAAAAATCCAGCCCCACTTTATAGTATTAGGCTATTGACAAACTGTAAAGTCTCCCATTATGAGAGCGGGATATGCTCAGAGAAGACACTGAAAGACTATTTGGGTGTTAGGTGGAGAACTAGACTGTGGCGCGTGCAGGAGCCTTCACAAGGCCAGGCGGACAGCAGCTGTGGGGGCTGTGAGCTGGCAGGAGGTGTGCAGGAGCCTGTCAGGCGGGAGACCGTAATCCTGGCAGGCCGCAGGGGAGGGACGTCCCTGAACACCCTGACGGCTGACTGGAACTCTGGCTGGTCTCCCCTTAGTAGTGAGAAGTTGTCGCGTACGCCCGCTCAGGTCAGTCGCTTCCTCCGATCCCACCCAGTACACCGGAGGAAATTCTCACCGTGGGACGCCAGCCTCCAAGTGATTCAATTTCTAATCTTTCTGTAATAGTTGACTGCTGGTCCCCAGAGAGTCGACGTTCCGTGCCTCTCACCACTGCTCTGGGATGTCTTTCCGGACCGCTCTCTCGGCAGAAGCCAGCTGGGCGGGGCGGGGGGCGGGGCGGGGGCGCGGGGCCACTTCCGGCCTCCCCTTGGCCAGGAAGGACTGAGAACCACGTGGGGCGGGGCCTCTCCCGGAAGAGAGGGATTTCCGCCCTCTGGGCGGGGCCTCACCCAGAACATCCGGGTCAGTGCTGGCCTCCCTCTACACCCGAAGGCCTGAAGTCGAGGCCCTTTAAGGGCCTCCACCAGAAGGAACAGGGTCGTTAGGTCAGGCGTGTGGGAACCGGCGGACAAAACGTCCCACCCTCGGGACACGCGGGATCATGGTCTCATCTCGGAGATTATGCCAGGAAGGGGCCTGCCGGGGGGCCTGGTGCCGGGTGGGAGGGCTAGGGTGGTGCAGAGACAGAGGAGTCCCCTGGAAGTTGTTGAGTGCATCGGCAGGGAGCCCGATGTGGGCTCGATCCCAGGACCCTGGGATCACGACCCGAGCCGAAGGCAGGCACTCAACGACTGAGCCACCCAGGCGCCCCCCACGTTTTCCCTCTTTAAACCCTGAAGTGTGGGGCCTCTGGGTGGCTCAGTCGTTAAGCATCTGCCTTCGGCTCAGGTCATGATCCAGGGGTCCTGGGATTGAAGCCAGCTTCTCCCTCTCCCACTCCCCCTGCTTGTGTTCACTCTTTCGTTGTGTCTCTCTCTGTCAAAAAAATTAATAAAATCTTAAAAATAAAAAAAAAGGAAAATGTGGGGCCAAGGTGGATGGGTACATGCAGGTAGGCAGTGAAAGTCAAATAGATCCTTGTCCTGGAGTCAGTCATGGGTGGGGACTTGCTGGTTCAGGGCAATCCTTAGTGCGCGAGGGGCTAGTTTTTGTTCCCATCAGGGGATGCCTTGCCATTGTGGTCTTCCATCTGAGTCAAGGGACAAGCTGGAAAGAAGAACCCGACTAGAAAGTTTGAGGTCAAAATGGGGCCAGCCGAGGTCTTCTTTCAATAGTAAGAAAAACTGTATGGGTGAAGCCACCTCGGGCCCTCCAGCCAACCTAGTAATCTTGAAGGTTTAACAAGCACCCTTAGCCTACATGATTGATTCACCTGTTTATCTATAGATCATGCATTCTCTCCTAGAAAGAGCTGAGCACTTTTGAATGCCACAAAGCAAAACAGATCCTCTTGCACAACCCCTGGGTACTAAGGAACCAGACCCCTTGCACAACCTCCCAGCAGTGTGATAACATCTATAGCTAGCACCATCAAGTGTGCATGTAGTCAAGAAATGTTACAGACCAATGTACTCCCCTTACTGGTTCACTGTCCTAACCTTAAAAAACCGTGGGCAAGGCAGAAACCTTGGAGTTGGCATTTGTAATAGAGCCTACCTTCTCCCTAGGTGGCCAGCCTCAAAAATAAAGATTATGTTCCTTTCCAATCACCACTTGTCTCTTTAGTATTGACTTTTGCAGTGCTAGGCCGCCAAAACTAGGTTTTGGAAACGTAGGGAGATATTTGAACACAGAGACACACACCGAGTGATCCATTCATGTGAAAAAGCAATTCTAAAAGGATACCATACTGCAAACATTGTTTTTCTGTACCAGGTAGCGTGGTTAGAAGCTTTTCACTTTCAGCGTTCATAAAGGAGTAGTAATCCATTAATAACAGAAAATCAGACATTCTAGACATTATTTTTTTTAATGAAGAGAATAAATGTGTGCTAATGAATTTTGTAGCATCTGTACTGAAGTCCTGCAGCAATAGAGGAGATTAAATGACAAGAATAAGTGCCCTCTCTTCAGGAACTGCAACTAGCGGATGGAATGTTTTACTCTGCATCTATTTTACCCAGACACTTCTTAAAAAACTAATTCTTGGGCTACCACCAAAGTGTCTGAGTCAAGAGGTCTCGGTTGTGGGCTGAGAATGAGCATTTCTAATGAGTTGATGTGAAGCTGATGGAGGGGGTCAGTGCAGAGATGAAACTGTGAAAACAAGTTATTTAGGGAAGGCCAGGCTGCCTCCCTCCAGGCTCCAGTACAGGAGGCTGTAGATGTACAGACTGTTATGAGCTACAGACCAAAGGGTTCTCATGAACACATGCTGAGTGCTTCTGCAGTGAGCCAAGCAGACTAAAGGCCTAAAGGGCTGGAGTCCCAGGGTCTTCACTGCAGAAGAGTCCACAGGAAGCCACTTAGCCACCTGTTTCTTTTGCTTGGAACTGCAAATCAACAAAGAGGCCACTAGGTGCAGGTCGCTCCAATGTCCTACCACCTACATAAGCAAACTGAAACCTAACCTGGAGCAAAATCTTCTAAATGCCTCAACCTAAAAACACCGAATCACACAAAGCCGTCTACCTTGGTCTCTACGCTGGGCATGGAGCCTACTTAAAACACACACACAAACACACACACACAAAACAGTCAGCTACTTTTCCAAATAAAACAATTCCTTAACTAATAGCCAATCACATAATTTATTGCTTTGCTTCCCTTTTTGGTCTGCAAAAGCCTTTACCTAATTTGGATTAGTGCTGTCTGAATGGGACAGCACCCTCAGCGGAGAGTCCCTCCCTCTAACCCTCCTCCACTCCTCTCTCTCATGCGCAAATAAATAAATAAAATCTATTGAAAAAATAAAATGGAGCATTCACATGGAGAGGAATGGAAAATCAGCAGGAAAAAAGAATATTATTTTTATCTTGACAAGGGAGGACGCTTTCCCAGTAGGAATTTAATCTGCTTTGAACAAAAAAGGATGATCTCTCCTTACCCCAGCAACCACACACTAACCAGGGCCATGCAGCCAACTAGAAACTCTTTTTCTTCAATAAACTTTTATTGCGAGCAAACCTCCCTACTCTCCTCTTAAACCCTAATAAAAGCTGACTTTCCTTCTCTCTTCAGACTTGCTTGTGCTCTGCCCTGGTGTGGTTATCCCCAGTTGAAATTCTTCTGTTATTCCTGAATAAACTCAGTTTGCTAGTAAAATAACTGGCTATTTACTTTTAAGGATGATAGTAGCATTCCTCAATCTTTTCAAGAATGAAAAAGTCACATTTTGGAGACAAAGGCCTCATAATGACCAACCACATTGGTCTAGCACAGTCAAGTGCTCCATTTGATTCTATCCTTTCTCACTTCTTAAGGCTTCTTCTAAAAGTACTCTGAGATCATAATTGTTTCTTAGCTTTTACCGATGTGTAGGGAGATGGAATGAGGCTTTCCCCATAGCTATTTCTGCCACTGTCTTTAAATAGCTCAGTAAACGTTATGAACAGCTTTGTGAAATGTGCATTTCACCATTGTTTTTCTAAGATAATTTCAATTCCTAAAGCAACACTACCACCAGTGCCTGAAGAAAGAAGAATCACTTCCCAGCAAGAAGGTGAGATCATTGGGTTCAGACAACCCCCCCTTTTTTCTTAAAGATTTTATTTATTTATTCATGAGAGACAGAGAGGCAGAGGCAGAGGGAGAAGCAGACTCCACGCTGAGCAGGGAGCCCGAGGTGGGACTCAATCCCAGGACCCTGGGATCATGACCTGAGCTGAAAGCAGATGCTTAACCGACTGAGCCACCCAGGCGCCCCTCAGATAACCCTTTATTTCAGGGCTCAGATTCTCCCCTTGCACACTTGCTCCAACTGAAAATGGCAACATATGTTTGGTACCAAAAATAGCATCGGTTAAGTTGCTCTATGTTTGGGATGATGTCAGATTCCTAAAAGGAATTGAGTACATAGAAATACATGGATGAAAGTGTTCCTTGATAGGGGCACCTGGGTGTCTCAGTCGGTTAAGCGTCCGCTTTCAGCTCAGGTCATGATCCCAGGGTCCAGGATCGAGTCCCTCATTGGGCTCCTTACTCAGCGGGGGCCTGCTTCTCCCTCTGCCTGCCACTCACCCTGGTTGTGTGCACTCCCTCTCTGACAAATAAATAAAATCTTAAAAAAAAAAAAACACGTTCCTCGTTAGACGTTACACAATCACTATACAGGCAAGAGAGGTTTAGTGTGGAAACAGAGCGTGACCGCGGCATTGACCACTTCATTTGGGGTGGCCTACCATCCCTGTCCTTCAATGTCACAGACCTGTAATGGGTGTGGAAGAGGAAACCACAGGCCCAGATGGAGTCACTTCTGCTAGGCTGGGTCACCAAACCAGGGCATAATACTGAAGCTCACTGCACTTTCAACTTCCCCCAGAAATTTAGTTTCCAAGCTCAGTCAGGGATTTTATGTTCAGTACCAAAAAGGTAATCTACATGGATAGGCCCACTCCATTCCCCAAAGAAAGATGACCGAGTCTCCTAATAAGACTCTTTTGTCCTCATAATAAGGTAACCTCATCTGACATAATCCCTTTATCTGTAAATGATGTTTTTGTCCTACCTTTAAAAACCTTTCCCTTTCGGGGCGCCTGGGTGGCTCAGTCCTTAAGCGTCGGCCTTCGGATCAGATCATGATCCCAGGGTCCTGGGAATCCAGCCCCGCATCGGGCTCCCTGCTCTGCGGGAAGCCTGCTTCTTCGCCTGCCTACCGCTCCCCCTGCTTGTGTTCCGTCTCTTGCTGTGTCTCTCTCTGTCAAATAAAAATCTTAAAAAAACAACAACTTTCCCTTTCTATAGCTCTTTGGAGCTGCCATCTACTTGTTAGATGCGGTGCTGCCCAATCCACAAATCCATGAATAAAGCCAACAGACCTTTACAATGTACTGGGCTGAATTTTTGTTGTTAACAGGGACTTTTTTTGTGTTCTTCCTAATCGAGTCCAAAACTGACGCTAATGTTTCATCAGGGTGCAAGCATTTGATGGGCAACAACATCTTTCTAGCTATGCACAGACTCATTTCTTTTTGAAGTGCTGTCCGAAATGATATGTTATTTAAATCAGTAAAACGATCTGGGGACATCTAAAATAATAGTTTTCTCCTTTGGAAACTGACCGTCATAGAGTCTGAAAGTAAGGCTCTTCTCCGCTGTTAACAAGGAGCAAATCAGGTCCCTCTGGGGCGGAGCCGCACTTACCCCCCGCAGCCCTCAGGGTACCAGGCAACCAAAGCTCTGGAACGCCGGGGTGGAGGGCGCCCGTTCTGAGACCAACACAACTCCGGGAGCCACACCCCCCGGAAGAGCCTCGGCCTTGAGGACGTAGCGAGGAGCCAATGAGGGAACGGGACACGGCATTTCGAGGCGAGCGCAAGCGCCGGGGGCGGGACTTCCGGTCTCGTCCCCCCGTAAGTCATCCAGCCTCAGGTTGGCTCCGTTTATCCCGTAAGGGTCCGGAGCGCGCGTCGGGGTCCGGGGGCCCGCTCGTGAAGCCGCGAGGGGAGGCGCCGTCCTCGGCGCACTCAGTCGGGTCCCGGTCTCCGCTCCGGCCCCGCTGCCGGCCCACCGAGTCCGATGGCGGCGGCCGCGCCCAGGGAGCCGCCGCAGGTAAGCGCTCGTCCCCCGGGCCCTCCCCGCCGTCCCCCCACCCAGACCCCGGAGGCCCGAGCGCGGGGCGCCGGCTCGCGGCCCTGCGGCCCAGGCCCCGGCGTCGGACGGGGCGGCGGCGGGGGGCGGGGGCCCCGTGTGCGAGCGCCGGCGTGCCGGCGTGAGGAGCGGGCTCCGGGCCGGGGGGCCGGCCGGGGCAGAGGCCGGAGGGGGTCTGCGCCGGCGGCGGGGAGCAGCACATCGCCCTTCTTTCTGTCGGGAGCACAGTGCGGCGCGGCCAGGGAGGCCCGCGCTGCCCGAGAAGCCCGGCCCTCCTGGCGCTGCTGAGGCGGTCTCCGCCCGGGGTCAATAGGCGTGGTCTGGCCGCGAGAGAGGAGAGCCCGCCGCGGGGGTGAGCGAGGAGGCCGGGCGCGCGGGAGGAGGGAATCGCGGTAGTCGGCGGTGGAGTCCGCGGACCGCTGCTCTGCGCGCGGTGGCTGTTGGCGAACCGGTGGACTCCCGGTCTGTGTTTTGAGAAGGGCCGCGGCAAGTGGTGCGTGTTGCAGGTGAGAAGAGAAAGGGGGCGGGGAGGGAGCGCCCCAGGGCTTTCGGTCCGTGGACCTTAAAAATGAAATAAAGACTGGCAGTTATTTTACCCGCACAGATGGGTCTATGTGGCAACGGAAGAGAAGTGCAATTTGGAACAAACAGGCTGAGTCAGAACAGTAGGCCAGTGTGGAGAGCACGAGAGGTAGTCTTGTTTCAGGGGAAAGAGGCGAAGTTGGGACGGCTGTTATAAACTACAGGTCCACTGGAGTAAACTGGGAGTTGTGGCTTCTCATTGGGTGGGGTGATGAGGAAATCCTGTCTTTTCGAGTCTGGGGAGTGAAGTAGTGTCCCATGTAAGTTGAAGTCCGTCTCTTTGGGTTGGGTCTGCAGTTGATCACTGTGGTAGTGTCTGAGAGTTCCTCCCAGTGCAACCTCCCGACTCCAATTTAGTGAGGTTTCCCATCATTAATTTTCACAAGTCCTAGCAGCTGAAGGGCTGGAAACTCCCATCATCCTGATGGAAAGTAGCAGGAAGTTGTGTATCCTTGGGGATGTCGTAACTTGTTTTGACATTGGTAAGCGACTTAGATGTTTCAGAGAAGTGTGAGTGATGGCGTCAAGTGGGCAGCTGGACAGGACGTTTTGGGAAACTGGGGGAAGGATGCATGATGGAGAGTTTGAAAAGTGATGGCTACTGTGTGGACCAGGGTGGAGATTTGGCTCACATTTAGGAAGGGAAGGCAGAGAATCATGGTAATAGGCTAGTAGGTCAGAGGGTCCTAGTAAAGTGCTGAGGAGTGGTTTTCTGGCTCAGCACGTGGTTGGGGTTACTGGACATTGCCAACACAGGTGAAGGGGAGAGAATGATCTGGCAGAAACATGGGCAAGCCCTCCATGGGATGATGGGACAAGAGATGGCTAGGACACCTAGGAGTAATTTTGCCAAGATGACAGTGAAGTTGGGGCTGCTCTTTATTCAGTGCTGTAGGCTTCACAGAATTTTGCGGTGAGTTTTTACGGTGCCTGAGGTGTTGCAGAGTCTTGCTGGTAGTTCAGGTCTGCACAAATGCAGTCATTTCTGCTTTGCTCTGCCTGGCAGGGGAGACCCTTAGGGCTGGGGTTTTCACAAAGGTTCAGTAGAGGATGATTGGTTCCCGATTGTGGCGGGACAGCGTGGGCAGCAGAGAAGTGGAAGAGGGTCTGTGAGTATCCGAAGCTGACCGTGCTTGTGAGTGTCTGTTACTGAAGGGAGGGTTACAGGCAGCTGAGGAGGGCTTCTCAGCAGCATGTGAGGCTTTCCCTGTTTTGGGATCCATGGGAGTACTGGGTGGAACTGGAACCTGTTTGAGTTTGTCAAACAGCCTGTGGGTGTCACGTGACGAGTACGAGTGTGAGTCAAGGGAGGATCCTTTGTTGTGGGGCAGGAAGGTGTGGGAGTTCATCTGTGGGGTCTGAAGACGTGAGAGTGGTAGAGTCTACAGAATCCTGTACACGTGGAGGGGAAGTGTGAGCTAAGGGCCTCAGCGCCCTGGTACTGAAGACTTCCTGGTAAAGCAGGGCCTATAATTGGCTGTCTTGAGGGCACAACGTGGGAGACTCCATGGGAATACCGTGGCAGGGGGATGACCTTGCAGGCCAGACCCAGAGCTTAGAGTGCATCCATGTGTCCCCCTGCCTGTTGCTGCTGAGGACTGAACACAGTGACTGATGGGAAGGTGAGAGGAGCATGGCATTAGAGGCCCCAGGACCTGGTATTTATTCTGAGGTGGGGAGTCTGGGGTGGATGTTGGGGGCTTGGATTGTGGGTTCTCAGAAAATGTTCATGGTTCCAACTTTTCCTTTCATGGTAGTGTGGTGTGACCTTTGAGGACATTGCCGTGTACTTCTCCTGGAAGGAGTGGAGGCTTCTTGATGAGGCTCAGAGACGGCTGTACCACCATGTGATGCTGGAGAACTTTACACTTATATCCTCACTGGGTAAGGCCCTCAGCCCCCACTTTGACCTGGACTAGACTCTGTACACCCGTGTCCCCCCTCTGCATTTTCCAGGGTAGGTGTGTCCTTCTCTCGTGTGGACTGTGGGCACTGCTTGCTTTCCCAGCTTTCTGGTTAGTTGCTTTTGTTGCTAGCTCTGAGTTGTTGGTGTGCCCTTCTCTCTGCCCTGCAGCTCCCAGTGCCCTCTGTGCTGAGCCCTGATCGGGTAAGATTGGAGGTCAGTGGTCATGCAGTGAGGCTGATGGATTGCACCTTGCTTGCCCTCTCCCTGGCTGGGTCCGTGTGTTCAGATCCGTGCCATTTCCCTGTCCCGGGTTTTGAACACTTCCTTTAGGTGCCATTTCTTTGTGCCTGCCCGTGTCTGAAATTGCAGGCACTGACATTTTTTTTTTTTAAGATTTTATTTATTTATTTAACAGAGACACAGTGAGAGAGGAAACACAAGCAGGGAGAATGGGAGAGGGAGAAGCAGGCTTCCCGCGGAGCAGGGAGCCCGATGCGGGGTTTGATCCCAGGACGGAAGGCAGCCTACTAACGACTGAGCCACCCCGGTACCATGGCATGTTTACTGCTTATGTGGACCATGGGTTACTTCTCGAGACTGTCCTGTGTGGTTATTTTAGTAGTGTTTACATCTCTTCTTCTACCTGCCTCCCTCCCATGAGCTGTGTTGAGGTATGATTGACCAATAAGATTATATTATTGAAATTACATGATAATTTGATATACATTATGAGTTTAGTGTAATTTCTTTTTAGATTTATTTATTAGAGAGAAAGTGAGAGTGAGAGTTTGTGTGCATGCATATGCAAGTGGAGAGGAGACGAAAGGAAGAGAGAAACCCAAGCTGACCCCGTGCTGAGAGCGGAGCCTGAGGCAGGGCCTCAGTATCACAACCCAAACATCACACTGAGGTGAAATCAAGAGTTGGGTGCTTAAACCACTGTGTCACCCAGGCACCCCTACCTTATAAAATTATTAACAAGGGGTGCCTGGGTGGCTCATTCATTAGGCGTCTGCCTTTGGCTCAGGCCATGATCCGAGGGTCCTGGGATCACGCCCCACATCGGGCTCCCTGCTCAGCGGGAAGCCTGCTTCTCCCTCTCCCACTCCCCCTGCTTGTGTTCCCTCTCTTGCTGTCTCTTTCTCTGTCAAATAAATAATAAAATCTTAGAAAAAAAACATAAAATATAAAATTATTAACGTGAAGTTACAGCACATGATCACTTGACATAGTTATCCTTTTTGTTTGTGGAGGTTCAAAACCTTAATATCTACCCTCTTAGCAAATTGCAAGTCTAGAATACGATATTAACAACTGTAATCAACCTCCTGTACATTAGATTGTCAGAACTTACTCATCCTATATGTGAAAGTGAGTGTGTACCCCTAACCAACATCTTCCCATTTCCCTCAGTCCTGAGCTTCTGGCTTTCTACTCTCTGTATCTTTGAGTTTGATTTATATCTTTTTTAAGGAATACTCATGTAAGTGATACCATACAAAGTTTGTATTTTGCTGTGTGTCTGATTTGACTCTGCATAAGGTTTTCCAGGTTCGTCTGCGGGAAGTGGCAGTGTTGCCTTCTTTTTTTATGGCTGAATATTCCTGTACGTGTGTGTGTACTAATTGTTCTTTGTCTCTTTATTTATTCATTTGACACAATTTATTTTTTTATTTTGTTTTTTTACATAGACTCCATACCCAATGTGGGGCTTAAACTCACCACCCTGAGATCAAGAGTTCGATGCGCTACCAACTTAGCCAGTCAGGCGTCTCTTCTTTGTCATTTTATTTTATTTTTTTATTTTTTAAATATTATTTTTAATTTATTTATTCAAGAAAGACAGAGGGAGAGAGAGAGGCAGAGGGAGAAGCAGGCTCCCAAGGAGCAGGGAGCCCAATGCGGGACTCAATCCCAGGACCCTGGGATCATGACCTGAGCTGAAGGCAGATGCTTAACCATCTGAGCCACCCAGGTGCCCCCTTTCTTTGTCATTTAAACACTCACACAACACCTACTGTTGTTTCTATATATTTGCTATTGTGAATAATACTGCAGTAGATATTCATGTTCAAATACTTTGTGGAGATACTGATTTTGTTTCCTTGGGATACATATCTAGAAATTGCAGTGGTGGACTATATGGTAGTTGTATTTTCAATTTTTGGTGGGTCTCCCTAATATTTTCCATAGTGACTTCCCTATTTACATTCCCAGCAGCAATATTCAAATGTTATTTTTCCTGCATATCCTAATCAACGTGTTACCTTTTGTCTTTTTGGTAATAGCCATTGTAACAGGTAGGAGGTGATATCTTGTGGTTACGGGTTTTTGTTTTGTTTTTTTAAGATTTTTATTTATTTATTTGAGAGAGAGAGCATGAGTGGGGAGGAGGGGCAGAGGGAGAGGGAGAAGCATATTCCCAGCTTAGCAGGGAACCTGACATGGGACTCGATCCCAGGACCCTGAGATCATGACCTGAGCCGAACATGGACGCTTAACCCACTGAGTCACCCAGCACCCGTGGTTTCGGTTTTAATTTCCCTGATGATTCGTGATTGTGACAACATGTTAGGCACTTGTACATCCTTTTCACTCTCTTGTGTGTTTCATTGGCCCTGGTGCAGCTTTTCAGTTTGGTATGGTAGTACTTGTAGGTTTTTGCTTTTGTTGTGTATGCTTTAGATGTCATATTCAAAAAATCATTGGCAGGAATAAGGTTAAGGATGCTTTTCCCTAGGGGCGCCTGGGTGGCTCACTTGGTAGAGCATGCAACTCTTGATCTCGGGGTTGTGAGTTCAAGCCCATGTTGGGTATACAGATTAATTAAAAAGAAAAATTAAAAAACTTTTTAATAGGGGTGCCTGGATGGCTCAGTCGTTAAGCGTCTGCCTTCCGCTCAGGTCATGATCCCAGGGTCCTGGGATCGAGCCCCACATTGGGATCCCTGCTCGGTGGGAGGCCTGCTTCTCCCTCTCCCCCTCCCCCTGCTAGTGTTCCCTCTCTCGCAGTCTCTCTCTCTGTCAAATAAATAAATAAAAGCTTAAAAAAAAAAAAGCCTTTCCCCTATGTTTTCGTAGGAGTTTTCGGGTTAAAGGTCGTATGTTTTAAGTATTGATTCAATTTCAACTTCAAATCCATGTGTGTTATAGGATGAGGACCAAGTTTCATTGTTTTTTCATTTGGATATTTAGATTTCACAGAAGTATTTTATTATTATTATTATTTAAAGATTTATTTACTTATTTGAGAGAGAGAGCAAGCAGGGAGGGGCTAAGGGAGAGGGAAAATGAATCCAAATCAGACTCCGCACTGAGCGTGGAGTCCGATGCTGGCTCCATCTCAGAACTGTTAGTTCATGACCTGAGCTGAAACCAGGAGTCAGATGCTCAGCCGTCAAGCCACCCTGGCACCATTCACAACAGTATTTTAAACATTTAATTATTGGGTGGGGGGATGGGTTAGCCTGGTGATGGGTATTAAAGAGGGCACGTACTGCATGGAGCACTGGGTGTTATATCCAAACAATGAATCATGGAACACTACATCAAAAACTAATGATGTAATGTATGGTGATTAACATAACAATAAAAAATGCTCTAGCAAAAAAAAAAAGGTATATCATATAGAAAAGAAAAAAAACATTTAATTATTTATTTTAGAGAGAGACAGAGACAATGACGGGGAGGGGCCGAGGGGCCGAGGGAGTGGGAGATAGACAGTCCCAAGCAGGCTCTAGGCTGAAAGATGTGGAGATTTCTCTCATGACCCTGAGATCACTGTCTGAGCTGAAACCAGGAGTCAAAGCTCGACCAAATGTCACCCCTAGGCTCCCCATAGATTTCACAACATTATTAAAGAGATTATTCTTCCCTAGTGTAGATTTTTGGCATAATTGTCAAATATTAGTTGACTCTATATATGAATGTTTACTTCTGGAGTTTTTATTCTGTTCCCTTGGACTGTTTTTAAGCCAGTACCCTATTATTTTGAATACTATAACTTTGTAATCTAGTTTGAAATCAGAAATACACTGCGTTCAGCTTTGATTTTCTTTCTTTTTTTTTTTTTTTTTTTAAGATTTTATTTATTTGACAGCGAGAGAGGGAACACAAGCAGGGGGAGTGGAGAGGGAGAAGCAGGCTTCCCGCCAAGCAGGGAGCCCAATGTGGGGTCGATCCCAGGACCCTGAGATCATGACCTGAGCCAAAGGCAGACGCTTAACGACTGAGCCACCCAGGAGCCCCTTGATTTTCTTTCTGAAGATGGCTTTGGTTTTAGCCCTTGGTTGACTTGGTGGCAGTGGTGCCAGTGTCCCCTGTGGAGCTGGCAGCTGGAGTCTGTGCTGAGCAAGGACTGCGGTAGCACGTGCCCTCTGGCTGATGGAGGTAGCCCCAGCCCTTTTTCCTACCTGCCCCACAGTCTCTGCTACAGCAGGCTCCAGCCACTAGCAGCTGCTTGTGCCCTTGTTTATGCTCCACTGTGTACTACTGTCTTAATGGCACTGTTGAGCTCTCTGAGATAATGCCATTCATAGACAGCTGTTGAATTGATTTTTGTTGGGGTGAAGGATGGTATCTCCTATTCTCCCATCCTGCTGCCATCAGTCACATAGGATGTTTTTCTGTGTCTGAAGTGTCCTGATAGCTTTGGAACAGTTTGGTTGTCCAGGTGCCCTGTTTTCCTTCAGTATTTCTATCTTCCTGGTATCTTGTAGTTGTTCAGGAGGGCTTATAGGGAGGACTTCTCTGTGTGTCATAGCACGGACATGCTCCACACATGACCAGGTGGGCTCACAGGGGCCTATTTCTGGTGAATAGAAGCTGGGAAAGGTGTGATAGCAGACCTGTGTTCATATCATACCAGGCACCTTTGTTTCTTCCACCAGAGTTTGGTGTGATTGCTGATGGCCACACCCTGTCTCTGTCTTTCCTTCTTCACTGTTGACAATTTGTGAATTCTGGGTTCTATTCCATTGGTAATTCCATGATGTCCAATATAGGGGTAAACAGTGCTTCTCAGGCCTCCATATCTCACCTCTTACTCTCACTGCTCTTTCTTGCACTCCACCATTCACCCCCAAATGTTTTACCATGAGATATTCACATGTCTTTTTTTTTCTTAAGTTTTTAAAAAAGATTTTATGTATTTATTTGAGAGACAGGGAATGAGCAAGGGGAATGGCAGAGAGAGAGAGGGAGAACCAGGTTCCCCTCTGAGCAGGGAGCCAGATAAGGGGCTCAATCCCAGGACCTTGGGATCATCACCTGAGCTGAAGGGAGATGCTTAACTAACTGACATACTCAGGCGCCCCATTCACATGTCCTTAAACTGACATTGAACAGCAGCAAATTTATGGGGATTGGATGTTCCTGCAGCCTTGTACTTAGACAAATACCACCAGCAGAATTGGTCCTATGCTAACTTGTGGGAAGAGAAGTAAGGTTTTGACCCTGGCTCTCCTTGTGTCATACCCTAGTTTTGTATTCTTCTGGCTAGTGTGCTCTCCATGATACTTTGACCTTAGGGACCCAGTAATGCACAGTGGCCACTCCTTCAACTGAATTCCATCTCCAGTGTCTGGAAAAGCATGCTATAAACTTGTGCCCAGGGAAGACAGATGATGTATGTGATGGGCTCACCCCCTCGCTATAGTCAACACAAATTTCACCAGCGCTTCTTTGCCTTCAGGTTGCTGCTGTGGAGCAGAGGATGAGGCACCCTTTGCCCAGAGCACTTCTGTAGGCGTATCACAGACCAGGACGCCCAAGGCAGCTCTGTCTTCCCGGAAGACCCACCCCTGTGAGATGTGTGGTCCCGTCTTGAGAGACATTTTCCACTTGGCTGCGCACCAGGGAAAAGAAAACAGCCAGAAACTGTTGAGGTGTGGGGCCTGTGGGAAACGATTTTATTTCATTACTAACTTCAGAAAACATGAGACACAGCACATGGGGGAGAAACCCTTCAGAAGCCGTGTGGACAGGGCCTCTGTTGTGAAGAGCTGGGGATTCCATGGTTCAGGAAAGCCCCTTACCTGTGGAGAAGTTCAGAAGTACTTCCTGTCTGGCTCGGGGCATCGGCAGCAAGAGGCCACTGATACTGGGGAGAAGCCACACACGATCACCCAGCACAGGGCAACTTTACAAAGCAGAAAAAGTCATGACACCTGGGGAGAATGCAAGAACACCTTTGGTCCCAAACACACATATACTCAGGACCAGGGTGTCCACCTTGGAAGACAGTCCTTTGTGTGCAGTGAATGTGGGAAAACATTCAGGTACAAATCCTTATTTGCCATACACCAGAGATACCATATTGGAAAAAGACATTATGAGTTTGGCAAATATGGAAAATCACTTAGGCAAAGGTCAGCCCTGAATGAACATGGTAAGACTCACAGTGGATCCAGGCAATACATGTGCAGCAAATGTGGGAAATCCGTAGGCTGCAACTCTGTCCTCATTCATCCCCAGAGATGGCACAATGGAGTGAAGAGTTATGTTTGCAGTGGATGTGCAAAACCTTTTATCCATAGATCAATGTTGACTACTCATAGGGTTCGCCCTGGAGAAAGGTTTTATAAATGTCGTGGCTGCGCAAAATCTTTTCCCTCTATGTCTGCCCTCTGTTATCATCAGAGATCTCACACAGACTTAAGACCGTATGAGTGTAGTGATTGTGGGAAATCTTTTGCCACTAGTTCTATCCTTCGTGCTCACCAGAGGGTTCACACTGCAGAAAGGCCCTATGAGTGCAGTGAATGTGGCAAGTCCTTTGTCCGAAGGTATAGTCTCAAAGTACACATAAAGGTTCACTCAGGTGAAAGGCCTTATAAGTGTAACGAATGTGAGAAATCTTTTAAGTGGAAGTCAACATTGATTAAACACCAGAGAATTCACACAGGAGAAAGGCCTTATGAGTGCAGTGAATGTGGGAAGTCTTTTATCTATAGGACTCACCTCCATTATCATCACAGAATTCACTCTGGAGAAAGGCCCTATGAGTGCAGTGAATGTGGCAAGTCCTTTGTCCGAAGAAATATCCTCAAAGTACATGTAAAGGTTCACTCAGGTGAAAAGCCTTATAAGTGTAATGAATGTGGGAAGTCTTTGAAGTGTAAGTCAACATTGATTAAACACCAGAGAATTCACACAGGAGAAAGGCCTTATGAGTGCAGTGAATGTGGGAAATCTTTTGCCACTAGTTCTGTCCTTCATTCTCACCAAAGAGTTCACACTGGAGAAAGGCCCTATGAATGCAGTGAATGTGGGAAATCTTTTACCACGAGGACTGTCCTCCGTGATCACCAGAGAGTTCACACTGGAGAAAGGCCTTATGAATGCAGTGAATGTGGGAAATCTTTTACTGCTAATTCGGCCCTCCATTATCACCAGAGAGTTCACACTGGAGAGAGACCTTATGCGTGCAGTGAATGTGGCAAGTCCTTTGTCCGAAGAAATAGCCTGAGTGTGCACCTAAAGGTTCACTCAGGTGAAAAGCCTTACAAATGCAATGAATGTGGGAAATCATTGAAGTGTAAGTCAACATTCGTTGAACACCAGAGAATTCACACAGGGGACCGACCTCACAAGTGCCGTGATTGTGGGAAATCTTTTACGTCTAGATCTGCCCTTCGTTCTCACCAGAGAGTTCACACTGGAGAACGGCCTTATGAGTGCAGTGACTGTGGGAAGTCTTTTACCACTACTTCTCACCTTCGTTCTCACAAGAGAGTTCACAATAGTGAAAGGCCTTATGAATGCAGTGAATGTGGCAAGTCCTTTTCTCGAAGGAATAGTCTGAATGTACACGTCAAGGTTCACTCAGGTGAAAGGCCTTACAAATGTAACGTATGTGGAAAATCTTTGAACTATAAGTCAACGTTCATTCAACATCAGAGAATTCACACAGGAGAAAAGCCTTACCTGTGCAGTGAATGTGGGAAATCTTTTAGTTATAGCCGCGCCCTCCGGTATCATCGTCAAAGTCACCTTGCAGTAAGTCCTTATGATTGTAGTGATTGTGGGAAATCTTTTACTTGTAGTTCTTATCTCCGTGATCACCAGAGAGTTCACACTGGAGAAAGGCCTTATAAATGCAGTCACTGTGGGAAAACTTTCACTTCTCGTTCCCTCCTCCGTTCTCACCAGAGACTTCACACTGGAAAAAGGCCTTATGAGTGCAGTGAATGTGGCAAGTCCTTCTTCCAAAGAAATACCCTGAATGTACACATAAAGGTTCACTCAGGTGAAAAGCCTTATAAGTGTAATGAATGTGGGAAATTGTTGAAGTACAAGTCGACATTCATTCAACACCAGAGAATTCACACAGGAGAAAGGCCTTATGCTTGCAGTGAATGTGGGAAGTCTTTTTTCAGTTACGGTGCTCTCAGTTATCATCACAGAGTTCACACTGGAAAAAGACATTAGGAGTACTAGGGATGTGGAAAATCTTTCAGCTATTTTTCCAGTCTCATTCAAGATGAGAAAGTCCACAGTAAATAAAGTCTTTATGGTGGTAACATGAACTAAATGGTTCTGTTCACTGATGTTGATATGTTGACTTCCTGTCCTCTAATGCAATAGGAGTAGTAGGTGATGTCTTTGGGAGGTAATTGATATTAGAATGGATCATGTGTGTGAATTCCTAATGAATGGTTTTAATGTCTTCTTAGTATTCCGAGACAGCTTGCTTCCCCTATCAATCATGTGAGGACCCTTTGGGGAGATCTGTAAATCAGGAAGCTGGTCCTCACCAGACACAAAACCAGACTGTATGGGGAATGTTATGGGAAATATCCAGCCTCCAGAAGTGAGAAGTTTCTGTTGCTTACAAGCCTCCCAGTTTATCATATTTTTGGAGAGCAGCCTGAGCTAAGACCCACGTGAAAAATGTGGGTAATGTTTTGGGCAAAGACACCGTTTCATAAAAATTCAAATTCACCGTGGAGCATGACCACATGAGTGAGGTGAAGGACACCCGTCCTTCAGCCAGATATTTGTCTTCATTCCACACTTCAGGGTTCACACTGCAGAAAGACTTTAAAATGGTGGAGAAGGTGATCCTTCCTTCCTTAGCGTATTATGCTGAGGAGAACCTTATGAGGCAGCCACCTTCCTGAATTGAGTTTTGTTCACCTGCATGTCCACGGTGGAGTGACTTCCCATAAGTTCCAGCTATTTGGGAAAGTTTAGAAGTTGTATTGGGTGTTCTGATGTGTCTGAAGTGATTGCTGGAAGTCACTGCCAGATTCTGTGACAGAAATCATTTCACCTCTGCCACCTGGATGGTCCCAGTAATGAACATCTGTCACCACCCAGCTTAATGATGCTGACCACTTTGCTTTATCGTTTGCTGATGGAAGTTACGGGTACTGGGATCTCCTCATTGCCTTCTAAGTTAATGCATGGATGTGACCCAATGTTGACCCTCCGTACCTCTTGAGTCCTGGATGGTGTTTTGCAGAGAAAGACTAAAGATTTTAGGGACGTTGTTAGTCTCCTGAGGATTGTGATAAATCTTTGCAGCTTCTAAGTCAGCAACACAGGAATTGGGTGCTATGTGCTGCTCTGGTTTGTGCATTACTCCCATCCAAGTACTAACCAGGCCCGACCCTGCTTAGCTTCCGAGATCAGACGAGATCGGGCGCGTTCAGGGTGGTATGGCCGTAGACTGGTTTGTGCATTACTAAATGCCTTTTTTGTTTAATTTTGTTTACCATTAGTCTTAGGTGTTAAATTCACTCTAAGGGGTGGTGTGAAATTAGAATTGAGCTCTGCCAGACATAGGAGTGAACAGAGTTCACTGCAACCCAAACTTACTGTGTCTCAGAGAGGATGATTGCAAATGAATAATACAGAGGTCAGTTCTGCTGTCCAGCTTGGGCTTTAATTTGCATTAAAACTCAAGACCTTTGTTATGGGCTGAATTCTGTACCTAACATTCATATGTTAAAGTTGTAACCCCCAGTCCCTCACAATGTGACTATAGTTAGACATAGCATCTTTAAAGAGACCATGAAGTTGAAACGGGTTATTGGGATGGACCCCTAGGCAGTGTGACTGGCTTCATGATAAGAAGAGATGAGGGTACAGGCACACAGATGACCATGTGAAGACAGGGAATCCCCATATCTAAGCCAAGGACAGAGGCCTCAGAAGAAACTAACCCTGCTGACACCTTAGGTCTAATTTCTAGACTCCAGATTTGTGGGAAAATAAATTTCTCTTGTGTAATCACCCAGTGTGTGGTCCTGTGTAGTATCAGTTCTAGCTAATACAGCCTCCCAGGATCCATGTCTGGTTTTGTGGTCTGGATGCTAGCAAGTTTTGTGTGCTCAGAGGTCACCCTGAAGAGGGAGCAGTTGAGACCACTCCAGTGCTTGTGGAACAACAAGAATATTTTGCTCGTCCACAGCTGATAGCACAGGATGCCAGGCGCTGTTGAGTAGAATCTCTACCCCAGATCCTTCAAAGGAGCCTTGTGACCTGATGTACCGTATTCACTTGTAACACCACAGAGGCAAGGGAACTGTAATTGGTAATCTAGATGATTGGGCCATTAGGGAGTAGAGGAGACATCAGCCACCTAGGTGGTGTGTACCTCTGAAAAAAGTGTATCCACGATGTTGTAGTGACTGGCTGGGCAGGATCAGAGTGCACAGAAATTCTCCACTTTCAGACACTGGTATCCTGTGTGACAGAGGTCATTGTCATAAAATAATCCAAAAGTCTCTGAATTCTCCTATCCTCTGTGGTGCTAACATGTCATGGCTGTTGTGACAAGTGAAGGCAGGAAAAAGGTAAAGACAAGGGAAGAATTCATGCTCCAGGGATGTAGGTTTTGTGACCCTGCCCCGCTGGCATGCTTGTTGGCATCGTAAAGGACTATGGCGGACACCTGTTCTGAAACATTCTCCACCCAGGGTGTCTCCCAGGTACTCTCCAGCCTTAGGGCTAAAAAAGCAGATCTTTCTGGAGGTGGTTGTGCGGAGTCCTACACCTATTAATGGTTTCTCCTGAAGATCCGTTTCTGTTCTAAAGTCCTTGAATAAACATTTCTCCTCTAGGTGGACTTCTCAGCCTTTTTCGTTGGCCTGAAGGCTGGAGGTCGTTTTGCAAGTATGTCCCTTTCAGTCTACAGTACTGTTTTTTCTCTGGATGTGCACCGCTATTGATCTCTGCATCCGTTTGGAGCATGTGGGTTATTTCCAGTGTTTCCCTTTCACAAACAAATCCCTCTCTATATTTTTATTATAATTCCTTATGCGGATAGAGGTTTCATTTCTCTTCTGTTAAAACTCAAAGTACAGTGGCTAAGTCACAGGTAGGTGAGTGTTTAACAGTTTCACGAAAGGGCCAAAGTAGGATCTGAGCTGTTCACTATTGCATTCCCACCAGCCATGTATGAGAGCTCCAACATCTTCATTCCCTGCCAGTACTTGAGAGGGTCAGTCTTCAGTGTCAGCCCTTTTATTTTTTAATTTTTTTATTTTGAAGATTTTATGTATTTGACAGAGAGAGACACAGTGAGAGAGGGAACAGAAGCAGGGGGAGTGGGAGAGGGAGAAGCAGGCTTCCCGCCAAGCAGGGAGCCCGATGGCAGGGCTTGATCCCAGGACTCTGGGATCATCACCTGATCCGAAGGCAGACACTTCACGACTGAGCACCCAATGTCTGCCCTTTTAATATGTGTGTAGTGTTATGTTGTAATTGCATTTCCTAGGGATTTCTGCCTTTCATCATTTTTTTCATGTGGTTATTTACCCCCTGTATGTCTTCTTTGGTACAATTTCTGTTTGTATCATCTGCCTATTTTCTTTGATGTGAGTTATGGCTAATTCCCTTTCAATTACAAATAAGACATGCATACAACAAAGATAAATGTTAGAATTTTTCTCATTCTTACATGCTATGACATTTTCTCTATGGATTCATGGTAATACTGGGAGGCTATTTCTTCATTATTTGTCTTGAGATTTTTTGTGTCCTGCACTATGTCATGCCCCAAAACACCTTACACATTTAAGTCTAGGGTGCATTCTTACCATTACATCATCATTTTCCTAAGTCCAGGCATTCAGAAAGACAAAAATCCATCCGTGGTCTGCAGTGTTTGCTGATTTCAGAGTGTAAATTCTCCCAATGTGAGAGTAGATATGCTCAGAGAAGGGGCTGAAAAACTGTACTTGGGTGTTTGGTAGGAAACTAAACCTTGGTGTGTGCAGACTTTACAAGGCTAGGCAGACAGCAGCTGTGGGGGCTGTGAGCTGCCTGGAGGTCTGCAGGAGCCTCACAGGCAGGAGACCTTAATCCTCAGAGGCCAGAGGGGAGGGACGTCCCTGAACACCCTGATGGGTGACTGAAAATCTGGCTGGTCTCACCTTACAGTCACAGGGTCATCAGGCGCACCCACTGGGTAGTAGAGTTACTTCCTCTGATTCCGCACAGTACATTGGAAGAAATTTTCACTATGGAACGCCAGCCTCCAAGTGATTTAATTACTTCTCTTTCTGTAATGGTTGACTGCGGGTCCCCAGAGGAGTCTACATTCTGTGCATCTCAGCAGTAGCCTGGGCTGTGTTTCCAGACCTCAGATTTAGAGAAAGACCGCGGTGGGGGGTGGGGGGTGCATTGGGGCCACTTCCCGCCTCCCCCTGGACTGGAAGGGCTGGTGGGAGCCAGGTGGGGCCGAGTATCTCCCCAAATAGGGATCCAGGCAGTAAGTCTCCTGTAAGATCAGGAGTCCGTGTTGGTGCAGTTTTTGTTTGTTCCCTCCTTGTGGTGATTTTGAGCCTTTGTTTGACCTTTTCCTTTGACCTTGTGCCTGTTTTGATCCACTATCAGCCAACACGCCAAGTGGCACCCCCTCCACCCAAGGGTTTGTGTGTCAGATCCTTTGCATTTGCAGGCTGGCAGATGTACAGGAAGGTCAGGTTTCCTGCTTCAACCTGCAACTGCCACCTGGGCTCTGCATCTCTCGGCTAGTCCTGCACCGTCAGCTTAGTGGCTGCAGCAGGGGACCATCTCACCTGTAGTGCATTAGTTCTCAGACTTTAGAAGTCTGGCCCTGACCTTTGCCAGCTGTGCAAGAGAGTGGGTAGAGGGGGAAACAGCCAGTATAAAAATCTTTAAGACTGCCCTTAATGCATGGGCTGTAAAGTCAATGCCTTAAAACAAAATTTTTCATTCCCTATGGTTTTATTAAAAAAGAAAAAGAGGAGCGCCTGGGTGGCTCAGTCGGTTAAGCGTCTGCCTTCAGCTCAGGTCATGATTCCAGGGTCCTGGGTTGGAGCCCCATGTTGGGCTCCCAGCTCAGCGGGGAGTCTGCTTCTCCCTCTCCCTCTGCCTGCCGCTCTGCCTGCTTGTGCTCTCTGTCAAATAAATAAATTAAAATAAAATCTTTTTTTTTTTTTTTTTTTTTTAAAAAGGACAGGAGACCAGGAGGAATTCAGCCTCCTTTCTAAGGAAGAGGTTATTGAGGCCGGGTGCTTTAGAATGGGAACCTGCAGAGGCCTTTTCCTCTGCAGGTGCAGGTGTGAACGAGGTCGCATCTTAGGAGGTCAGCCTGAAAGGGGCTGAGCATGGGGAGATCAGGGTGGGGGGTGTCCTGGGGACCTCGGTACCAGGCCGGAGAGCAGGGCTGGCACAGGGGTAGAGGAGACACATGGAGGGAGTCAGCACCCTGGGTAGAAGATTTAGGAAGGACCCTCTGGAGCCTAAGTTCCCACCACTGATCCTTAAGGCAGTGCCCTGCCCAGAGCTCTGGTCATCCTTGCTCCTCAGCGACACAGCACAGTCCACAGGTGAGTCCTCCATTCCTGCCGCGTGCACCGTCATGACTCCTCAGGCGCCCTCAGGTGGCAGTATGGTGTAGAAGTCTGGACTACACTCCGATGATTAGGTTGTCGATTATTTTAAGGGAAAAAAACCTCAGGAGCAGGTTGGTCCACAAATTATGACTTTGTTGTACTGTTGGGGCACAGGGGTGCAAGAGCACCTAACCTGAGGGTCCCAAACAGACTAGGTTTGGCTGCTCCCTAGTGAGAAAATCCAAAGGCAGAGGAAGAGGTGTTGGTGAAACAGGGAAGGAATTTCTCTCAGCGAGGCCAATGCAGAGACCCTGGACTAACCTTTCAAAGACTGACTCCAAAGTGACAAAAGTAATTCCAGGTTTATAGAAGGAAAATATCGGCCAAAGGTGGGTGGGTACATGCAGGTAGGCAGTGAAAGTCAAATAGATCATTGTCCTGGAGTCAGTCATGGGTGGGGACTTGCTGGCTCAGGGCAATCCTTAGTGCTGGAGGGGGTAGTTTTGGTTCCCATCGGGGGATGCCTTGCCAGCGGGTCTTCCATCTGAGTCGAGAGACAAGCTGGTAAGAACCCAGCTAGAAAGTTTGAAGTCAAAATGGGGGCAGCCAAGGTTTTTCAGTCCCATGAAAAACTGTATATATGGGTGAAACCACCTTGGGCCCTTGGGCCAACCTAGTAATCTTAAGGTTAAAGAAGCATCCTTAGCCCACATGGTTGATTAACATTTCTCAGTTTAGCTGTAGATCATGCATTCTCTCCCAGTTAGTGCTGAGCACTTCTGCATGCCACAAAACAGAACGGACCCCTTGCACAACCTCCCAGCACTGCGATAACATCTATAGCTAGCACCATCGAGTGTGCATGTGGTCAAGAAGTGCTAAGGACTGTTTTTCTCCCTTTCCTGCTTAGCTGCCCTAAACTCCTTTAAAAACGCCTGGGCGAGGCAGAATCCTTGGAGTTGGCCTTTGTACAAGAGTCCACTTTTCCCCACGTGGCCAGCCTCCTCACTAAAGCTCATTTTGCTTTCCAGTCACTTGTCTCTTGAGTATTGGCTTTGGAGGGATGTGCAGCCGACCTTGGGTTTTGGTCACACAGGAACATATTTGAGCACAGAGCCCTGTACACACACAGCAATCCATCCATGTGCCAAAGCAATTCTAAAAGGGTACCATACTGCAAATATTGTTTCACTGCATGAGGCAGAGTTGATCTGAAACGTTGGGGTGCAGGAGCACACGGTCAAGAAATTCTTGAGATGTCTTCGGTGCAAAAAAGGTGGTTTTATTAAATCGCGGGGGACAGGACCCACCGTCAGAGCTGCGCTGGTCTTATGACGGGTGGGTCGTCGTATATTCCGTCTGGGGTAGCCTCAGTCTCTAAGGGTTTTGGTAGGAAGGTTTCCAGGACCTGGAGGCGTAGCCGTTGTCAGGTCAAGGTCATTTAACACTGTCTACTAAAACCTTAGTCATGAGACCCTTCAGATGTGTGTCAGTGGGCTATTTGTCTCGAGAATGATTGCTAACCATCGGGGGCGGGGGGGTGAGTAGAAGTAAAGGAAGTTTCCAAAAAGGTTTCCATATGTTGAAGAAAACTTACAGGATCCTGGCGTTCTGGCTAAGGTCAAGCTAAGGTTGTCTGTTTCCCTTAGGAAAGTACTAACATTGAGGGAGTGGAGTTCCTGGAAGGTCACCCTGCCTGTCCCAAGTACTTGTCAATGGGGTGTCCGTTGTAAGGAACTTTAAATTTTTTTCTTCTCCTTTGTTCTCCACATCAGAGTGATTAGTGGCTTTTCATTTTCTGTGTTCATGAAGGAGTAGTAATCTGTTAATAAACAGAAAACCCGACATACTAGATGTTCCTTTTTTAATGAAGGAAATGAATGTGTTCGGATCAATTCTGCTGCCTAGGTTATGAAATCCTGCAGCTGTAGAGCAGATTTGTGTGAATCGGAAGAGTATCAGTTGCCCTGTCCACAGGAACCACAGCAAGCAGATGCAATGTTTTACTCTGTGTCTGTTCTCACCTGGAGGCTTCTTAAAACATTCTACGGCTACCCCCAAAGTCCCTGCACCAGTAGGTCTGTCTTGTGGGCTGAGAATGAGCATTTCTAATGAGCACCTCTAATGAGGTGAAGCTGATGGAGAGGTCAGTGCAGAGATGAAACTGTGAAAACAGGTTTTTTTAGGAAAGGCCAGGCTGCCTCCCTCCAGATGCCAGTAGAGGGGGGCTGTACACCTGCAGACTGTGATGAGCAGCAGAGTGAAATGTTCTAATGGACACCTGCTGAGTGTCACTGTGGCGGGCCAAACAGACTAAGCCTTAAAGGGCTGGAGTCCCAGGGTCTCCACTGTGGAAGACTCTACACAAAGCCACCCTCCACCTGCTTTTTTTTGCTTCCAACTCTAAATCAACAAGCAGGACATTAGACTCAGGAGGCTCCAATGCCCTACCATCTACATAGGCAAACTGATACCTCACCTCCAACAAATTCTTTTAAATGTCTCAAGGATAAGAAATGGAACCAAAGAATCACAAACAGCGATTCACCCAATCACAAACAGCTACCTAGGCTTTCCCAAATAAGGCAATTCCTTAAGCTATAGCCAATCATATAACTTCTTTGCTTTGCTTCTGTTTTTTGCTTCTTTTTACAAAAGCTTTGCCCTAGTTTGGTTTAGTGCTGCCTGACTGGATATGTGTTTGCTGAAATAAACTCTTCAAAACTTAAATGTAGCTCACTTTGTCCTTAACAGAACTAATTAAAACTGGCAGGATTCATCTTTGCTCTTATTAAGGAAAGCTTCCTTACTGCCCAGTGTAATATTCCATCCGATCTCCTCTTTTCACAAGAATCACCTCTCCTTGTACCATTGTTCCTGCTACAATCTAACATGCGTTACAACTTAATATTTCTGCTTTTGGGTTTCCTGTGTTTTCCTGAACCTAAAAAACACCACATGAATTCAGGACTGCTTGTCTTGTGCCTGTATTTCTCCCATGCATCTACCAAAGTTCCTGAAAACCCTGAAAGTGCTCAATGCACATTTGGTAGAACAGTGAATAAACATGACATTTTCAGCTTCCCTGTCATTTTAACTCTGTGGGTACCCTAAGTGTCCTCTTTTAAGTCTCTCTAAAGTAGTGTGAAAATGGGAAGAGAGAACTCATTGAAAATGGATTAAGGAAGAGCACAGGGTACATGCTGGTAGGATGTACAAAATCAGCAGTAGGAAGGAAGATAATTTTTATTTTGGGGGCGGGGGGGGCTACTTTGCCAGGAGGATTTTAATTTCCTGCTTTTAACAAAAGAAAGGATGATCTCTCCTTTCCCTGGCAAGGACACATTAACCTTAGCATGCAGCCAATGAAACACTTGTCACAACCTCAAACTCTTGTTCTTCAATGACCTTTGATTGAAAGCCACCCTCCCTCTTGGGGCGCCTGGGTGGCTGCCTTTGGCTCAAGTCATGATCTCTGGGTCCTGGCATCGAGCCCGTGTTGGGCTTCCTGCTCAGTGGGAAGTCTGCTTCTCTCTCTCCCTCTGCCACCCCCCCGCTCATTCTCTCTCTCTCTCTCTCTCTCAAACAAAATCTTAAAAAAAAAGCCACCCTCCCCAATCTCCCTCTAAGTCCTAATAAAAGCTAACTTTTGCTTTTTCTCTTCAGACTTGCTTGTGGTTTGCCATAGTATGCTTATCCAGAGCTGAAATTCCTATTATTCCTGAATAAACTCAGTTTGCTTGTAAAAAACTGGATATTTATCTTTTTTTTTTTTAAGATTTTATTTATTTATTTGAGAGAGCGAGAGAGCACATGAGAGGGGGGAGGGTCAGAGGGAGAAGCAGACTCCCCGCTGAGCAGGGAGCCCGATGGAGGACTTGATCCCAGGAGTTCAGGATCATGACCTGAGCCGAAGGCAGTCGCTTAACCAACTGAGCCACCCAGGCACCCTGGATATTTATCTTTAAGATTGACAGTAGCATTGCTTGATGTTATCAGGAGTGAAAAAATCAGATTTGGGAAATAAAGGCATCACAATGTCCAGGCACATTGGTCTAGCACAGTAACATGCTCTGTTTGAGTCCATCTTTTCTCAGACTTCTTAAGCCTTCTCCTAAAAGTTCTCTGAGGTCATAACTTTTTTAACCTTACTGATGTGTAGTGAGATGGAATATGGGTTTCCCCATAGCTATTTCTGCCACTGTCTTTATTTACTTATTTTTTAAAGATGTATTTATTTATTTGACACAGAGAGAGACAGCGAGAGAGGGAACACAAGCAGGGGGAGTGGGAGAGGGAGAAGCAGACGTCCTGCTGAGCAGGGAGCCCGACGTGGGGCCTGATCCCAGGACCCTGGGATCATGACCTGAGCCGAAGCCAGACAAAGGTAGACGCTTAATGACTGAGCCACCCAGGCGCCCCTCTACCACTATCTTTAAATAGCTGAAATGTGCATTTCACCACTGTTTTTCTGAGATAGTTTCAATTCCTAAAGCAACAGTACCGCCAGTGCCTGAAGAAAGAAGAATCACTTCCCAGCAAGGAGATGAGTTCACTGGGTTCAAATTCTCCCTTTGCACACATGCTCCATCTGAAAATGGCAACATGTTTTCAGTGTATCAGAGACAGCAAAAGTGGGGCGCCTGGGTGGGTCAGTCAGTTAAGTGTCTGCCTTCGGTTCACATCATGATCCTAGGGTCCTGGGATCAAGCCCCACATCAGCTCCCATCAGGCTCCTATTAAAAGCTTCTCTCTCTCCCTCTGCTGCTCCCCCTGCTTGTGTGCTCATGCTCTCTCTTTCTCTGTTTCAAATAAATAAATAAAATCTTAAAAAAAAACCAGCATCAGTTATGCTCCTCTGTGTTTGAGATGATGTCAGTGTCCTAAAAGGAATTGAGTACATCTGAGAATATGGAGGGCAACAGAGGTTTAGTGTGGAACCAGAAGCTGACCGTGTCACTGTCCACGTAATTCAGGGTGGCCTACCATCCCTCATCCTTCTTCCCTGTCACGGACTTGTATGGGGTATGAAAGAGGAAACCACAGGCCCCAAATGGAGTCACTTCGCTAGGCCATGTCACCAAACCAGGGCATAATACCTAAGTTCATTGCACTTTCAACCTCCCCAGAAATTTAGTTTCCCCTGGTGTCAGGTAATCTATCACATGGATGGGCCCTTTCCATTCTCTCTAGAAAGTTGAAGGATTCTCCTAATGATGTAGTTTTGGAATGTTGGTAAGGTCCAGAGCTGTCAGCCAAAAAAGAATTCTTGAGATGTCTTTGGTGCAAAAAGGTGATTTTATTAAAGCACGGAGACAGGACTGGGGGGCAGAAAGAGCTGCCTTACAAGGATGAGGGGTGACTGATTATATACTTGGGAGTTGGGGTTAAGGAAAAAGGGATGTCTTCAAAAGAATTTTTGTATGCTAACGAGGGCCTACAAGATACTGGAGGCCTTGCCATTGTCCAGTTAAGGTTGTTCTTCCCTCTAGTAAAGCATTAATATTAAGACAGTTGGGAGTTTCCTGGAGGAATGTTATACTCTGCCTATCGTAAGTCCTTGTCAGTGGGCCACCCAGGCACCCCTCCCTCATCAGTTTTAATAATGTGTTCATGCATCCAGGTAAAACCTAAAGTTCAGCAGCCTATCCAGCTTGGGGGAAACTATGGACACAAGTTAGAGCCGCAGAGCCCTTGGGTCCCATTAGGAGCCAGCCATCTAAATCTGAGCCTCCCTGAACTGCTATCAGGGTAGCAAGGGCTATTTGGTTATAGAGGGCCGCCTTCTGATTGTGGGTGATTGCATGGTAAGCTTAGGTAAAGATGGTCACAGGCGCCTGGGTGGCTCAGTTGGTTGAGCGACTGCCTTCAGCTCAGGTCATGAACCCAGAGTCCTAGGACCGAGTCCCGCATCGGGCTCCCTGCTTGGCAGGGAGTCTGCTTCTCCCTCTGACCCTCTCCCTTCTCGTGCTCTTTCTCTCTCTCTCTCATTCTCGCTCTCTCAAAGAAATAAATAAAATCTTAAAAAAAAAAAAGGATGGTCACTGTATGCTTGGTGAAAGCCTCTACTTGCAATTTTACATAAACAGAGGTGGCTTCTAGGATAAATATGGCTTAGGGATAAAACTATCTTGGGATGCCTGGGTGGCTCAGTCAGTTAATCAGCTGCGTTCAGCTCAGGTCATGATCTCAGGGTCCTGAGACTGAGCCCCACATCAAGCTTTCTGCTCAGCGGGGAGTCTGCTTCTCCCTCTCCCTCTGTTGCTCCCCCTGCTTGAGCTCTCTCGCTCACCCTCTCTCTCCCAAATAAATAAATAAAATCTTAAAAAAAAAAAAGCCATCAAGAAGCCTTCTTTGTTTGAGGTCTAGCCTTAATAATATCCTAATTACAAGGAATCACTGGCAAGTGGGAGAAGACTTGTCTCAAGAGGTAAGGGCATCCCCAAGTGCATCATCCAATCCAATCACAGGGAAAGTGGAGTCATCCATTATCTCTACAAGTCCATAGTTAACCCCATGGAGTGGGGTGCACTCCAACTTTTAAGGAGAAATTGCATCATTCCAGCCACATGGAATTGGTCAAGATGAGAGCTGAGTTACAAATTTCTTGGGGGACTCAATCCCATTTTTCAGCTGTTCAAATAATCATATGCCCATGGGGTCCTGTTATTATCCCCACAGAATAACAAGAAAGAAGATTGCCTATCATGAGCTACTGTGGCAATTTCTCTGAAGTCGACCTCAAGTTGTCTAACTCACGTAAACATTCAAAAACAAGAACTACGATTTAACATCCACAAAGGTGGGTCACTGAAACATAACTTTTCTGTATAATAACCCTCATTTTTAATCAAAGATAGCCAAATCAGGACTAATTTGTTTGTAAAACAAGTCCAGTTTTAACAAACCTGGCCTAATCATTTACATAAACACAGCAAGAATAGTGATTGATTATAGATCATATAATTAAAATCTGCTTTGCTGGAACTTTTTGTAAGGAATCTCTAGGTTGAACTCTTTTTTTTTTTTTTTAAGATTTTTATTTATTTATTTGAGAGAGAGAGAATGAGATACAGCACGAGAGGGAAGAGGGTCAGAGGGAGAAGCAGACTCCCCGCCGAGCAGGGAGCCCAATGATGTGGGACTGGAGCCCGATGATGTGGGACTCGATCCCGGGACTCCAGGATCATGGCCTGAGCCGAAGGCCGTCGCTTAACCGACTGAGCCACCCAGGCGCCCTAGGTTGAACTCTTAATAGACACTAGGCCAGAAGCCAAGCAAATACTTGCCATCAGACATGCTTGCAGTACCTGTAGATTTGGGCAAATTCCTTTTCACGAGGTCCCCAGTATATCCTGAGGTTCCTGCACCTGCCAGGAAGTGACATTCTTTACTCGCCTGATAAGGCTGCTGGGAACTCTGTAAGGAAGGTAACAGGCCAACAGTTCCAAGGGGCTTTCTGGCTCCAGGTTTCATAAAGTCAACCTTAGTTCCTTAAAGCTGTTTGGTCATATCTGAGTCTATACATGCCTCTCTCAAATATGGCATTCCAGTCAAAGCCTTGGTAAAATAACCAATGTTTCCAATGGTGTCCTGTTACAAGGAGAATGGATTGTTATTGAACTTATGCAAATGACTCTGATTGCCATGGAAGAAAGAATACTGAGACGTTTTGAATTTCAGAGGGTTCAGGTAGAGAGAAAAGTTAAATGCTTCAATTTGTTCACAAAGGAATAGTCACATTTCTGTAAGTCATAGATATCTTAAGAGAAAGTTTCCTTAATCTGGAAGAGCAAACAACCAACAATGTTTCAAGCAAGAGTCACGAAACTAAAATCATTTTTCCCAATTCACTTAGTCCCACATTACTATTCTTGTTCCGTTTGAATGCAGCTTTAGTTAGTTCTGGAAGTTCTTACCCTTTTTAGTTTTGATCTTAAAGATATTGAATACCTGTATTTGTCCTAAAAGTCCTTGAATCTCCTTGAAGATGAAACATATTTCATAAGAGAATAAGAACTATAAATGACAAAAACCCTCAAAAATGGACATGGTTAAAATTCTGATGAGAGGTTACAATATAACTGACAAAGAAATCCAGTTATATAACACTTCAATAATCAGAATATCAAGTGATGATGACCTTATATCAGAAGGTAACATACGGGGCGCGTGGGTGGCTCAGTCGTTAAGCGTCTGCCTTCAGCTCAGGTCATGATCTCAGGGTCCTGGGATCGAGTCCCACATCTGAGCTCCTTGCTGGGCAGGAAGCCTGCTTCCCTCCCTCTCCCACTTAACAAGCCTAATTAGTCAAAGAGACTTGTTTACAATTCAAATCTTGGGAAGTTTGTCTTAAAAACCTCAGAAAGTTTTAAAGCACATGCCTAAATAGGATTACAGATCATTAAAAACTTAAAACTTATTTATTTAACCAAGGTGACAATAAGAGATTCCAAAGGCAAAATGCAGGGTTATATAGTTAGCAAAACTTAGCTCCTTTAACATTTGATAAGTTTTAACTAAGCTATCAAAGACCTAATAAAGACAAACAAAGAAACTGGTTTTCAAGGCAGACAAAAGAGAAAAAAACTTTGTTTACATTTTTTTTTTATCAAGTGCAAACCAACAATTCAAGAAAACTTTTGTCTTTTGAACAGAGAGAAAAGCAGAATTTCAGTCTTATGACAGCGTACTTTTGAAATCCATTTTAGGGACGACTGGGTAGCTCAGTTGGTTAAGCATCTGCCTTCAGCTCAGGTCAGGTCATAATTCTGGGGTCTTGGGATCACATCCCGCATGGTGGGGTGGGGTGGGGCGGTGGGGGGGGGGGGTCCCTGCTCAGCAGGGAGTCTGCGTCTCCTTCTCCCTCTATGCTCACTCTCTCTCAAAAAAAAATAATCTTTTTTTAAAAAGATTTTATTTATTTGTTTGACAGAGAGAGCGAGCACAAGCAGGAGGAGTGGCAGGTGGAGAGGGAGAAGCAGACCCACCGCTGAGCAGGGAGCCCCATGCAGGACTTGATCCCAAAACCCTGGGATCATGACCTGAGCGGAAGGCAGACACTTAACCAACTGAGCCACCCAGGTGCCCTAAATCTTTTTAAAAAAACTAAAATTCATTTTATTTCTTAGTCCCTCCTGATCACACATAAAATTCCTTTCCAAAGATTTGCCTTCACAAACTTTCTACAACTTTCCTTTGCATCTAGATTTTTGTCCCAAGCCACTTATTTTCAAACCACAAGTCTCATTTAGGACAAAATTACCTTCTTTTACCTTCAACAAAAATGTGTTCCCATTTCTTATTTCTTTCTTACATGTCTCCTACTTTTCTACATCCAGAGTTGCTTCCCTTATTTCCATCAGTCTTAATTACATTTAGCAGAATTTTAACTTAGAAACCTTAGTGTCCAGTGAAGACTAAGCAGTAACCAAGTGTAAACTATCACACCAGAACTTTTTTTAGATGGCAGACTTAGCATTTAAGCACAAAGCATGTTTATCAACAGACCCAAATATCCTTAGTTTTTCTGCAGTAACTTAAAAACACAAACCTGTGTTCAGTAATCAATGCTTTAGCACTCCATTCTCTTTGGAAAAGACCTAGATGTCCAATGGATTCAATCCCAATTATAATCCAAGCAAAACAAGACTTTTTGAAAGCTATCTTATTTACTCATGAAAGCTTTGAGACAAACAAAATGAACCATTTTAGGGCACAACTCTAAAGACATGTCTATTTAATTAAACCAAACTCAAATTAGTTTAAATACCAAATTATATTCCACCTGGATCCTCCTTTTTTTTTTTTCAAGAATGTTTTTTTGGGCGCCTGGGTGGCTCAGCTGGTGAGGCGACTGCCTTCGGCTCGGGTCATGGTCCTGGAGTCCCGCGATCGAGTCCCGCATCGCGTCGGGCTCCCTGCTCGGCGGGGAGTCTGCTTCTCCCTCTGACCCTCCCCCCTCTCATGTGCTCTCTCTCTCATTCTGTCTCAAGTAAATAAATAAAATCTTTAAAAAAAAAAAGAATGTTTTTTTAAATTTTTTTTGGTACATCATTAGTTTTTGATGTAATGTTCAACGATTCATTAGTTGCATATAACACCCAGTGCTCATCACATCACGTGCCCTCCTCAATGCCCATCGCCCAGTTACCCCTTCCCCCCACTCCCCTCCCCTCTGCAACCCTCAGTTTATTTCCCAGAGTCAAGAGAGTCTGTCATGGTTTGTCTCCCTCTCTGATTTCTTCCCATTCAGTTTTCCCTTCCTTCCCCCACTATCCTCTGCTCTATTTCTTAACGTTGCACTGGATCCTCTTCTCTAAAAGTCAATTAGTTTGTTCCCCAATGTCAATTTTTACATGAGACGTGGGTGGGGAAATCTGAAGTGGGCAGTGTTAAGTCTAGGGGTGCTGTTCTTGCTCCTTGACAGTGAGGGGAGAAGGAGCCATGTTGGCATAGGCACCGAAGCTGGTCTAGAAGCAAGTTATACAGGCCGCACCCAAGGTGGTGCAGAAACAGGAGGAGGGGGGATGGGAGACAGAAGAAGCAAAGTGCTTCCGGAACGTACAGAAAAGGGGTTCCCGGTTCTAAAGCTCATCCAGTTGGACAGATGAGCAAACATCATGTTTGTGTGTTTTTTCTTAAGGATTTTATTTATTTATTTGACAGAGGGAGACACAGCGAGAGGGAACACAAGCAGGGGGAGGGGGAGAGGGAGAAGCAGGCTTCTCGCGGAGCAGGGAGCCCAATGCGGGGCTTATCCCAGGACCCTGGGATCATGACCTGAGCCGAAGGCAGACGCTTAACGACTGAGCCACCCAGGTGCCCCAAACACCATGTTTTTTTTACCAACAAGTGGAAGTAAGCAGTCCATGGGCAGGCCGGAGAAGCCTTCCCTGAAAACAAAGGGAGTTTGAGCAGCTGCTTGGGAAGATTCCTTAAAGTCCCCATCCTGAGATAGACTAACCACAGCTGGCTCCAATAATAGCCACTGACCCGGGAAATGAGGGAGAAGCCCCCACATTGGGAGGAACAGTAAGAGAGAATAAGAGTCAGCATCCCCTTTGTTAGGGATGGCCTGTGTTTCCTCCAGCAACCAGGGTTTATTTGGAGGTCTACTTAGATAATTATCATCCAATAAATCAGGAGGGAGTTTACTGATCTGGTTACTGACCAAACATGTTCTGCAAGAGGACCTTTAGGTCCAGGTCCTGATTTACAGCTCTGAAAGCCTGGATGGACCTAGGGAATCTCCATCTATTTGCCCTGTTTTCCTGCATAAGAGATCTGATAGATCCTACTGAGGCCATGCAGCGCCTTTCTTAAATTTTTCAATCTGAATTGTTTCCAGTGGATTAAAAGACATCCCAAGGGAGAACCCTTGGGAACTGAAGGAGATGGTCCATTACCAAAAAGCACCACCACCACCACTACCACCCCCAACTCCTGGGTGGTATCCCACGCAGCATGTGTCAGAGGTTCTGGGTGTTAAAAGCGACTGGAGGCATCCCTCAACTGAAAATCGTTCTTGATCACTATCCTGTCTTGCCAAGAAGGCAGGCCTGCCATAAAAGTCCCCATAGGAGAGATGCTAGCGTCACCCCCAACCCTTTCCCTACAGCATTCTAGGCTACAGATGGGTGCCTGGCATATGGACCAAAATACTGTGCTTTGGAGGTCATGCCTCGAAGGTCAAGCCTTATTTTACCTTGTCTTGAAAAGCCCGCCGTTTTTAACCCATGGAAAACGCTAGAAAAGTTTTACAGGGGGAAATTACCCAATTCTGTAGTTTTAAGTAGTTAGAGGAGAGGACACTGACAGAAAACAGTAAAGATAGAAATCCATCATGGCCTAAGGGACATTCCAACACACGCAGTATTTACAGCCACCTGTCTAGGAAACGTCCTCGTTGGGTTTTAATTCAATGAGGTACTGGTTTCGGCCAGCTCCCAGTGGCGTTCTCACAGCCAGAAGCGACCAAACCAGAGATGTGGTGGGGATCACCTTAGACCAATGAAGAGGAAACCTCACCGGAGAATCAAGATTGGCAGCGGTCCTGCTGACTTAGGTGGCTGTCCCATGCCCAAGACAGACAACTTTGCATAAGGACAGGAATAAAGAGAGGGCATCAAGTTTCTGGGTCTTATTACCATTCCAGTCATGGTACTAACTTCCAGTCAAAAGACAGTCTTTCTCCTCCCTGAAGAGAGGCAATGGGCTGGAGAATTGTAGCCTGAGCAATCGACATGACAGTGTTCCAGTAAGACCGTACGCCCTGAAAAGCCCCTGAAATGAGACTAAAGGAAGAAACTACTCACCAAGTTTGCACCAAAACCCAGTCCAGATTAAAAGACTCAAAGCCCCACATTTGGGTGCCAAATGATGTAGTTTTGGAATGTTGGTGAGGTCCAGAGCCGACAGCCAAGAAATAATTCCTGAGATATCTTTGGTGCAAAAAGGTGATTTTGTTAAGCACAGGAACGGGACTCGAGGGCAGAAAGAGCTGCTGCACAAGGTGGGGGGGGGGGGCCGGAGGGGGAGGGGGGACGGTGTATGAGTACTGGCTGGTTATATACTTGAGGGTTGGGAGACGAAAGGAAAAAGGGAGGTGTCCAAAAGGAATTTCATATGCTAAAGAAGACCCTAGGGATCCTGGACTCCTTGCTATTATCAAGCTAATATTGTCTTTTTTTCTAGCAAAGCATTAACCTTAAGATAGTTGGAAGTTTCCTGGAGGAATGTCACACGTATCATACCCTGGGGAAAGGGGGGTTATGGGGTGTTAGTTTGTGCTTTCTCCTTAGCTTGGCTTGTGCTCCCTCAAGACTAAAAAGACCCTTCTGTCCCCAGTATAAGGTGACTTCACCTGACATAATCCTTTTTTTGTTTATGACATACTTGTCCTTTTTTTTTTCTTAAGATTTTATTTATTTGACACAGAGAGACACAGCGAGAGAGGGAACACAAGCAAGGGGAGTGGGAGAAGGAGAGCAGGCTTCCGCGGAGCAGGGAGCCCGATGCGGGTCTCGATTCCAGGACCCTGGGACCATGACCTGAGCTGAAGGCAGACCCTTAAAGACTGAGCCACCCAGGCGCCCCATACTTGTCCTGTCTTTAAAAACCTTTCCCTTTCTGTAGCGCTTTGGAGCTGCCCTCTACTTGTAGATGGGATGCTGCCCAATTCACCTATCAATGAATAAAGCCAGCAAACCTTTACAATGTGATGGGTTGAATTTTTGTTGCTTAACGGGAACTAATCTGTTCGCAACTAATCCTACTGAAACTTATGAAACTGACTCTAACACCTCAGGGTGCAAACATTTGAGGAGCAACAACATCTTTCCACCTCTACACAGACTCATTCCTTTCTGAAATGCTGTACGAAATGATATGTCATTTACCTCAGTAAAAGTATTTACGAGCATCTCAAATAGTTTTCTTTGGAAGCTGACATTCCTGGAGTCTGAAAGCAGGGCTCTTCTCTGCCTTTAACGAGGAGCAAACCCGGTCCCTCCGGGGCGGAGCCGCGCTTTCCAGCATCCCTCAGGGTGCCACGTGACCAAAGCTCGCGACTCCGGGGCGGAGGACCCCCTACCGGAGACCGCCAGAGCCCCGGGAGCCACACCACCCGGAAGAGCCCGGCTCCGAGCGCAGAGCGAGGAGCCAATGAGGGACCAGCACACGGCGTTTCGAGGCGAGCGCAAGCGCCGGGGGCGGGACTTCCGGTCGCGTCCCCCCGCAAGTCCTCCAGCCTCAGGTTGGCTCCGTTTATCCCGTAAGGGTCCGGAGCGCGCGTCGGGGTCCGGGGGCCTGCTCGTGAAGCCGCGAGGGGAGGCGCCGTCCTCGGCGCACACAGTCGGGTCCCGGTGTCCGCTCCGCTCCGGCCCCGCTGCCGGCCCACCGAGTCCGATGGCGGCGGCCGCGCCCAGGGAGCCGCCGCAGGTAAGCGCTCGTCCCCCGGGCCCTCCCCGCCGTCCCCCCACCCAGACCCCGGAGGCCCGAGCGCGGGGCGCCGGCTCGCGGCCCTGCGGCCCAGGCCCCGGCGTCGGACGGGGCGGCGGCGGGGGGCGGGGGCCCCGTGTGCGAGCGCCGGCGTGCCGGCGTGAGGAGCGGGCTCCGGGCCGGGGGGCCGGCCGGGGCAGGGGCCGGAGGGGGTCTGCGCCGGCGGCGGGGAGCAGCACATCGCCCTTCTTTCTGTCGGGAGCACAGTGCGGCGCGGCCAGGGAGGCCCGCGCTGCCCGAGAAGCCCGGCCCTCCTGGCGCTGCTGAGGCGGTCTCCGCCCGGGGTCAATAGGCGTGGTCTGGCCGCGAGAGAGGAGAGCCCGCCGCGGGGGTGAGCGAGGAGGCCGGGCGCGCGGGAGGACGGAATCGCGGTAGTCGGCGGTGGAGTCCGCGGACCGCTGCTCTGCGCGCGGTGGCTGTTGGCGAACCGGTGGACTCCCGGTCTGTGTTTTGAGAAGGGCCGCGGCAAGTGGTGCGTGTTGCAGGTGAGAAGAGAAAGGGGGCGGGGAGGGAGCGCCCCAGGGCTTTCGGTCCGTGGACCTTAAAAATGAAATAAAGACTGACAGTTATTTTACCCGCACAGATGGGTCTATGTGGCAACGGAAGAGAAGTGCAATTTGGAACAAACAGGCTGAGTCAGAACAGTAGGCCAGTGTGGAGAGCACGAGAGGTAGTCTTGTTTCAGGGGAAAGAGGCGAAGTTGGGACGGCTGTTATAAACTACAGGTCCACTGGAGTAAACTGGGAGTTGTGGCTTCTCATTGGGTGGGGTGATGAGGAAATCCTGTCTTTTCGAGTCTGGGGAGTGAAGTAGTGTCCCATGTAAGTTGAAGTCCGTCTCTTTGGGTTGGGTCTGCAGTTGATCACTGTGGTAGTGTCTGAGAGTTCCTCCCAGTGCAACCTCCCGACTCCAATTTAGTGAGGTTTCCCATCATTAATTTTCACAAGTCCTAGCAGCTGAAGGGCTGGAAACTCCCATCATCCTGATGGAAAGTAGCAGGAAGTTGTGTATCCTTGGGGATGTCGTAACTTGTTTTGACATTGGTAAGCGACTTAGATGTTTCAGAGAAGTGTGAGTGATGGCGTCAAGTGGGCAGCTGGACAGGACGTTTTGGGAAACTGGGGGAAGGATGCATGATGGAGAGTTTGAAAAGTGATGGCTACTGTGTGGACCAGGGTGGAGATTTGGCTCACATTTAGGAAGGGAAGGCAGAGAATCATGGTAATAGGCTAGTAGGTCAGAGGGTCCTAGTAAAGTGCTGAGGAGTGGTTTTCTGGCTCAGCACGTGGTTGGGGTTACTGGACATTGCCAACACAGGTGAAGGGGAGAGAATGATCTGGCAGAAACATGGGCAAGCCCTCCATGGGATGATGGGACAAGAGATGGCTAGGACACCTAGGAGTAATTTTGCCAAGATGACAGTGAAGTTGGGGCTGCTCTTTATTCAGTGCTGTAGGCTTCACAGAATTTTGCGGTGAGTTTTTACGGTGCCTGAGGTGTTGCAGAGTCTTGCTGGTAGTTCAGGTCTGCACAAATGCAGTCATTTCTGCTTTGCTCTGCCTGGCAGGGGAGACCCTTAGGGCTGGGGTTTTCACAAAGGTTCAGTAGAGGATGATTGGTTCCCGATTGTGGCGGGACAGCGTGGGCAGCAGAGAAGTGGAAGAGGGTCTGTGAGTATCCGAAGCTGACCGTGCTTGTGAGTGTCTGTTACTGAAGGGAGGGTTACAGGCAGCTGAGGAGGGCTTCTCAGCAGCATGTGAGGCTTTCCCTGTTTTGGGATCCATGGGAGTACTGGGTGGAACTGGAACCTGTTTGAGTTTGTCAAACAGCCTGTGGGTGTCACGTGACGAGTACGAGTGTGAGTCAAGGGAGGATCCTTTGTTGTGGGGCAGGAAGGTGTGGGAGTTCATCTGTGGGGTCTGAAGACGTGAGAGTGGTAGAGTCTACAGAATCCTGTACACGTGGAGGGGAAGTGTGAGCTAAGGGCCTCAGCGCCCTGGTACTGAAGACTTCCTGGTAAAGCAGGGCCTATAATTGGCTGTCTTGAGGGCACAACGTGGGAGACTCCATGGGAATACCGTGGCAGGGGGATGACCTTGCAGACCAGACCCAGAGCTTAGAGTGCATCCATGTGTCCCCCTGCCTGTTGCTGCTGAGGACTGAACACAGTGACTGATGGGAAGGTGAGAGGAGCATGGCATTAGAGGCCCCAGGACCTGGTATTTATTCTGAGGTGGGGAGTCTGGGGTGGATGTTGGGGGCTTGGATTGTGGGTTCTCAGAAAATGTTCATGGTTCCAACTTTTCCTTTCATGGTAGTGTGGTGTGACCTTTGAGGACATTGCCGTGTACTTCTCCTGGAAGGAGTGGAGGCTTCTTGATGAGGCTCAGAGACGGCTGTACCACCATGTGATGCTGGAGAACTTTACACTTATATCCTCACTGGGTAAGGCCCTCAGCCCCCCCCTTTGACCTGGACTAGACTCTGTACTCCCACGTCCCCCCTCTGCTTTTTCCAGGGTAGGTTTCTCCTCTCATGTGGACTGTGGACACTGCTTGCTTTCCCAGCTTTCTGGTTAGTTGCTTTTGTTGCTAGCTCTGAGTTGTTGGTGTGCCCTTTTCTGTGCCCTTTTCTCTGCCCTGCAGCTCCCAGTGCCCTCTGTGCTGAGCCCTGATCGGGTAAGATTGGAGGTCAGTGGTCATGCAGTGAGGCTGATGGATTGCACCTTGCTTGCCCTCTCCCTGGCTGGGTCCATGTGTCAGATCCGTGCCATTTCCTTGTGCCTACCCGTGTCTGAAATTACAGGCACTGGCATGTTTACTACTTAAGTAGACCATGGATTTCTTCTCAGGACTGTCCTCTATGGTTCTTTCAGTAGTGTTTACATCTCTTTTTCTACCTGCCCTGCTCCATTCATCTTTGTGAGGTATGACTGACAAAATTATATATTGAAATTATATTACATAATAATTTGATATATACATTATGAAATTAGTGTAATATTTTTTAGATTTGTTTATCTGAGAGAGAGTGAGAGTGAGAGAGTACGTGTGCACGTGCTCATGAGCAGAGAGGAAGGGAAAGAAAGAGAGAAACCCAAGCTGACTCCATGCTGAGTGGAGAGCCAGAGGCAGGGCTCAGTATCACTATCCTGAGTCTAAACCTTAGTTTAGACATCACAACGTGAGACTAAACCAAGAGTTGGACACTTAACCGATTGTGCCATCCAGGCGTCCCTACATTATGAAATTATCATCAAAATGAAGCTAATCACACCACCATTACTTGACAAAATTACCTTTTTGTTGGTGGTGGTTCGAAAGCTTAATATTGACCCTGTTAACAAATGTCAACTGTACAATGTAATATTAGCAACTGGAGTCAATATTGCTGTACATTAGATCCTCAAACTTATCTTGGAAATGAAGGTGTATATCCCAGACCAACATCTCCCCGTTTCTCTCAACCCTTAGCTTCTGGCATTCTACTCTCTGTTTCTGTGTGATTTATTTCTTTTGTTAAAGAGTATTCATATAAATGATACCGTAGAGGGTTTGTATTTTGCTTTGTGGCTTCGTTGAGTAGCATAATGTTTTCCAGACTCATCCATGTTGTGGCAAGTGGCAGTGCTGCCTTCTTTTTTATTGCTGAATATTCCTGCATGTGTGTGTGTGTACTAAATGATCTTTGTCACTTTATTTCATTTATTTATTCATTTACTCATTTAAATACAATTTATTCTTTTCTTTTATTTTTTTTTACATAGACTCTGTGCCCAATGTGGGGTTTGAACTCACAACCCGGAGATCAGAGTCACATGCTCTACCAACTGAGCCAGCCAGGCGTCCCTTCTTTGTCACTTTATTTTTTATTGATTTATTTTTTAAAGATTTTATTTATTTGAGAGCATAAGCAGGGGGAAGGAGCAGAGGGAGAGGCAGGTGCTTAACTGACTTAGCCACCCAGGCGCCCCCTTTCTTTGTCACTTTAAAAACTCATACACACTTAATGATGTTTCCATATATTGGCTATGGAACAATACTGCAGTGGATATGTATGTTCAGATACATTGTGGAGATACTCATTTTGTTTCGTCGGGATACATACCTAGAAATGGCAGTGGTGGACTATATGGTAGTTGTATTTCAATTTTTGGTGGAGCTCCCTAATATTTTTTATAATGACTTTCCTATTTACGTTCCCAGCAGCAGTATTCAAATGTTATTTTTTCTGCACATCCTGACCAACATGTTACCTCTTGTCTTTTTGGTAATAGCCACTGTTAACACGTAGGAGGTGATATCTTGTGGTTTTGGTTTTCTTTCTTTTTTTTTTTTTAAAGATTTTATTTATTTATTTGACAGAGAGAGACACAGCGAGAGAGGGAACACAAGCAGGGGGAGTGGGAGAGGGAGAAGCAGGCTTCCCGCTGAGCAGGGAGCCCGACGTGGGGCTCGATCCCAGGACCCTGGGATCATGACCTGAGCTGAAGGCAGACGCTTAACGACTGAGCCACCCAGGTGCCCCAATGGTTTTGGTTTTCATTTCCCTGGAGATTTGTGACTGTGAGCACATGTTAGTCACTTGTACATCCTTTTCACACTTGTGGTCTTCATTGGCTCTGGTGCAGCTTTTCAATTTGATATAGTGGTATTTGTTAGTTTTTGCTTTTGTTGTGTATGCTTTACATGTCATATTCAAAAAATCATTGGCAGGAATAAGGTTAAGGAGGCTTTTCCCTATTTTTCTTTTCTAGGAATTTTAGGGTTTGAGGTCATCTGTTTAAGTCTTTAATCTATTTCAATTTCATTTCCATGTGTGCTATAAGATGGTGATCTAGGATCCTTATTTTTTCATTTGGATATTCAGATTTCACAACAGTATTTTATTATTACTATTTTTTAAAAATATTTATTTATATTAGAGAGACTTTCAAGCAGACTCCAAGCTTAGCACAGAACCTGATGTGGGACATGATACCACAACAGTGAGATCGCTACCTTAGCCAAGACTAACAGTCAGACACTTAACCAATTGTGCCACCCAGGTGCCCCCTCATTTTTTAAAATGAAAACATATTTTATTTATTTGAAAGAGGGAGCAGGGAGGGACAAAGGGAGAAAGAGAGGGAGAATGAATCTGAAGCTGACTCTGCACTGACCTGGAGCCCTAAGCGGGCTTGATCCCATGACTGTGAGATCATGAACTGAGCCAAAACAAAGAGTTGGAATCAACAGACTGAGCCACCCAGGTGCCTCTCAATATATTTGAAAGATTCATTTATTTATCTGAGAGAGAGAGGTAGAGAGACCACCTCAGGCAGGGAGTATAGGGAGAGGGAGATAATCCCAAGCAGGCTCTGACCCTGAGATCACAACCTGAGCCAAAACCAAGAGTCGAAGCTCAACCAGCTGTGCCCCCCAGGCTCCCCATAGATTTCACAGCATTTTTTTAAGATTTTTTATTTTTTTATTAGACAGGGAGAGAGTACAAGCAGGGGGAGCAGCAGGCAGAGGGAGAGGGAGAAGGCGGCTCCCTGCTGAGCAAGGAGCCCTATGTGGGGCTCAATCCCAGGACCCCGGGATCATGACCTGAGCCGAAGGTGGATGCTTAACCGAGGGAACCACCCAGGTGCCCCAGATTTCACAACATTATTAAAGAGATTATTCTGCCCAGGTGTAGATTTTTGGCATAATTTTCAAAGATGAGTTCACTATATGTATGTGCATTTACTTTTGGGCTCTTTATTCTATTGCCCTAGTATTATTACTGGTTTATGTGCCACTACCCTGTTGTTTTGAATACTATAGCTTTGTAATCTAGTTTGAAATCATAAATGTGCTGCCTTCAGCTTTAATCTCTCTCAATATTGCTTTGGCTTTAGCCCTTGGTTGACTTGGTGGCAGTGGTGCCGGTGTCCCCTGTGGAGCCGGCAGCTGGAGTCTGTGCTGAGCAAGAACTGCGGTAGCACGTGCCCTGTGGCTGATGGAGGTAGCCCCAGCCCTTATTTCCCACCTACCCCACAGTCTCTGCTACAGCAGGCTCCAGCCACTAGCAGCTGCTTGTGCCCTTGTTTATGCTCCACTGTGTACTACCGTCATAATGTCACTGTTGAGCTCTCTGAGATAATGCCATTCATAGACAGCTGTTGAATTGATTTTTGTTGGGGTGAAGGATGGTATCTCCTATTCTCCCATCCTGCTGCCATCAGTCACATAGGATGTTTTTCTGTGTCTGCTCTCCTGAGTAGCTCTGGGACAGTTTGGTTGTCCATGTGCCCTGTTTTCCTTCAGTATTTCTATCTTCCTAGTACTCTGTGTTGCTCACCTAGGGCTTACAGGGAAGAGTCCTTTGTGTGTCATAGCATAGACATGATCCAACATGACTAGGTGGGCTTACAGGGGCTCTGTTCCTGGTGAATAGAACCTGGGGAAGGTGTGCTATCAGGCCTGTGTTCAGACCATACTGGGCACCTTTGCTTGTTCAACCAGAGTTCGGTGTGATTGCCAATGGCCACATCCCGTTTCTGTCTTTCCTTCTTCACTGTTGACAGTTTGTGGACTTCTGAATTCTACTCTTTGGTAATTCCATGACGTCCAGTATAGGGGTAATTAATGCTTCTTGGGCATTCACGTCTCACAAATTTCTCTCACTACTATTTCTGTGTAGTCTAACATTCACCCCTGAAAGTTTTACCGTGACATATTCACATGCCCTTAAAGTGACATTGAACAGCAGCAAATTTCTTGTGATTGGATTTTCCTTCAGCCTTGTACTTAGACAAATATCACCAGCAGAAATGGTCCTACGCTAACTTGGGGGAAGAGAAGTAAGGTTTAGACCCTGGCTCTCCTTGTGTAATACCCTAGTTTCCCATTCTTCTAGTGTGCTCTCCACATTACTTTGACTATCAAGGCCCAATAATGCGCAGCAACCACTTCCAACTGTTTTCCATCAACAGTGTCTGGAAAAGCATGCCTAGGTGAGACCCATGCATATTATGTGATGGGCTCACCCCTTCACTATTGTCAACACAGATTTCACCAACGCTTCTTTGCTTTCAGGTTGCTGCTGTGGAGCAGAGGATGAGGCACCCTTTGCCCAGAGCACTTCTGTAGGCGTGTCACAGACCAGGACGCCCAAGGCAGCTCAGTCTTCCCGGAAGACCCACCCCTGTGAGATGTGTGGTCCAGTCTTGAGAGACATTTTCCACTTGGCTGCGCACCAGGGAAAAGAAAACAGCCAGAAACTGTTGAGGTGTGGGGCCTGTGGGAAACGATTTTATTTCAGTGTAAAGTTTCAGCAGCAGCAGGAGCAGCACGTGGCAGCAGAACCCTCCAGAAGCCGTGTGGACAGGGACTCTGTTGTGAAGAGCTGGGGATTCCATGGTTCAGGAAAGCCCTTTACCTGTGGAGAAGTTCAGAAGGACTTCCTGTCTGGCTCGGGGCATCTGCAGCAAGAGGCCACTGATACTGGGGAGAAGCCACACACGATCACCCAGCGCAGGGCAACTTTACAAAGCAGGAAAAGTCATTATACTTGGGGAGAATGCAAGAACGCCTTTGGTCCCACACATTCGTACGTTCAGGACCAGGATGTCCACCTTGGAAGACAGTCCTTTGTGTGCAATAAATGTGGGAAAACATTCAGGTATAAATCTTTATTTGCCATACACCAGACGTTCCATACTGGAAAAAGAGGTTATAAGTTTAGCAAATACGGAAAATTCCTTAGGCATTGGTCAGCCTGCAGTCAACATGAAAAGACTCATACTCTGTTAAAGCAGTACATGTGCAGCAAATGTGGGAAATCCTTAAGCCAGAAATCTGGCCTTATTCATCCCCAGAGATGGCACAATGGAGAAAAGAGTTATGTTTGCAGTGGATGTGCAAAATCTTTTATCCATAGATCAGTGTTGATTACACATAGGGTTCACCCTGGAAAAAGATTTTATAAGTGTCGTGGCTGTGCAAAATCTTTTTCTACTATGTCTGCCTTTGGCTATCATCAGAGATCTCACACTAGGGAAAGACCTTATGAGTGCAGTGAATGTGGGAAATCTTTTACCACTGGTTCTTCCCTTCGTTGTCACCAGAGAGTTCACACTGCAGAAAGGCCCTATGAGTGCAGTGAATGTGGCAAGTCCTTTGTCCGAAGAAATATCCTAAAACTACACATAAAGATTCACTCAGGAGAAAGGCCTTACAAGTGTAACGAATGTGAGAAATCTTTTAAGTGGAAGTCAACATTGATTAAACACCAGAGAATTCACACAGGAGAAAGGCCTTATGAGTGCAGTGAATGTGGGAAATCTTTTAGCACTAAGTCTGTCCTCCGTGATCACCAAAGAGTTCATACTGGAGAAAGGCCTTATGAGTGCAATGACTGTGAGAAATCTTTTACCACCAAATCAGCCCTCCATTATCACCAAAGAGTTCACACCGGAGAGCAGCCTTATGAGTGCAGTGAATGTGGCAAGTCCTTTGTCCAAAGAAGTAGCCTCAATATACACATAAAGGTTCACTCAGGTGAAAAGCCTTATAAGTGCAATGAATGTGGGAAATCTTTGAAGTGTAAGTCAACATTGATTAAACACCAGAGAATTCACACAGGAGAAAGGCCTTATGAGTGCAGTGAATGTGGTAAATCTTTTGCTACTAGTTCTGTCCTTCATTCTCACCAGAGAGTTCACACTGGAGAAAGGCCTTATGAATGCGGTGAATGTGGGAAATCTTTTACTGGTATTTCAGGACTCCACTATCACCAGAGAGTTCACACTGGAGAGAAACCTTATGAATGCAGTGAATGTGGGAAGTCCTTTGTCCAAAGAAGTAGCCTCAATGTACACAAAAAGGTCCACTCAGGTGAAAAGCCTTACAAGTGTAATGAATGTGGGAAATCATTGAAGTGTAAGTCAACATTCGTTGAACACCAGAGAATTCACACAGGGGACCGGCCTCACAAGTGCCGTGATTGTGGAAAATCTTTTACGTCTAGATCTACCCTTCGTTCTCACCAGAGAGTTCACACTGGAGAACGGCCTTATGAGTGCAGTGACTGTGGGAAGTCTTTTACCACTACTTCTCACCTTCGTTCTCACAAGAGAGTTCACAATAGTGAAAGGCCTTATGAATGCAGTGAATGTGGCAAGTCCTTTTGCCGAAGGAATAGTCTGAATGTACACATCAAGATTCACTCAGGTGAAAGGCCTTACAAATGTAACGTATGTGGGAAATCTTTGAACTATAAGTCAACGTTCATTCAACATCAGAGAATTCACACAGGAGAAAAGCCTTACCTGTGCAGTGAATGTGGGAAATCTTTTAGTTATAGCCGCGCCCTCCGGTATCATCGTCAAAGTCACCTTGCAGTAAGTCCTTATGATTGTAGTGATTGTGGGAAATCTTTTACTTGTAGTTCTTATCTCCGTGATCACCAGAGAGTTCACACTGGAGAAAGGCCTTATAAATGCAGTCACTGTGGGAAAACTTTCACTTCTCGTTCCCTCCTCCGTTCTCACCAGAGATTTCACACTGGAAAAAGGCCCTATGAATGCAGAGAATGTGGCAAGTCCTTCTTCCAAAGAGGTGCCCTGAATGTACACATAAAGGTTCACTCAGGTGAAAAGCCTTATAAGTGTAATGAATGTGGGAAATTGTTGAAGTACAAGTCGACATTTATAATACACCAGAGAATTCACACAGGAGAAAGGCCTTATGCTTGCAGTGAATGTGAGAAGTCTTTTATCAGTTACGGTGCTCTCAGTTATCATCACAGAGTTCACATTGGAGAAAGACATTAGGAGTACTAGGGATGTGGAAAATCTTTCAGCTATTTTTCCAGTCTCATTCAAGATGAGAAAGTACACAGTAAATAAAGTCTTTATGGTGGTAACATGAACTAAATGGTTCTGTTCACTGATGTTGATATGTTGACTCCCTGTCCTCTAATGCAATAGGAGTAGCAGGTGATGTCTTTGGGAGGTAATTGATATTAGAATGGATCATGTGTGTGAATTCCTAATGAATGGTTTTAATGTCTTCTTAGTATTCCGAGACAGCTTGCTTCCCCTATCAATCATGTGAGGACCCTTTGGGGAGATCTGTAAATCAGGAAGCTGGTCCTCACCAGACACAAAACCAGACCGTATGGGGAATGTTATGGGAAATATCCAGCCTCCAGAAAGAAGTTTCTGTTGCTTACAAGCCACCCAGTTTATCATATTTTTGGAGAGCAGCCTGAGCTAAGACCCACGTGAAGAATGTGGGTAATGTTTTGGGCAAAGACACCGTTTCATAAAAATTCAAATTCACCGTGGAGCATGACCACATGAGTGAGGTGAAGGACACCCGTCCTTCAGCCAGATATTTGTCTTCATTCCACACTTCAGGGTTCACACTGCAGAAAGACTTTAAAATGGTGGAGAAGGTGATCCTTCCTTAGCGTATTATGCTGAGGAGAACCTTATGAGGCAGCCACCTTCCTGAATTGAGTTTTGTTCACCTGCATGTCCACGGTGGAGTGACTTCCCATAAGTTCCAGCTATTTGGGAAAGTTTAGAAGTTGTATTGGGTGTTCTGATGTGTCTGAAGTGATTGCTGGAAGTCACTGCCAGATTCTGTGACAGAAATCATTTCACCTCTGCCACCTGGATGGTCCCAGTAATGAACATCTGTCACCACCCAGCTTAATGATGCTGACCACTTTGCTTTATCGTTTGCTGATGGAAGTTACGGGTACTGGGATCTCCTCATTGCCTTCTAAGTTAGTGCATGGATGTGACCCAATGTTGACCCTCCGTACCTCTTGAGTCCTGGATGGTGTTTTGCAGAGAAAGACTAAAGATTTTAGGGACGTTGTTAGTCTCCTGAGGATTGTGATAAATCTTTGCAGCTTCTAAGTCAGCAACACAGGAATTGGGTGCTATGTGCTGCTCTGGTTTGTGCATTACTCCCATCCAAGTACTAACCAGGCCCGACCCTGCTTAGCTTCCGAGATCAGACGAGATCGGGCGCGTTCAGGGTGGTATGGCCGTAGACTGGTTTGTGCATTACTAAATGCCTTTTTTGTTTAATTTTGTTTACCATTAGTCTTAGGTGTTAAATTCACTCTAAGGGGTGGTGTGAAATTAGAATTGAGCTCTGCCAGACATAGGAGTGAACAGAGTTCACTGCAACCCAAACTTACTGTGTCTCAGAGAGGATGATTGCAAATGAATAATACAGAGGTCAGTTCTGCTGTCCAGCTTGGGCTTTAATTTGCATTAAAACTCAAGACCTTTGTTATGGGCTGAATTCTGTACCTAACATTCATATGTTAAAGTTGTAACCCCCAGTCCCTCACAATGTGACTATAGTTAGACATAGCATCTTTAAAGAGACCATGAAGTTGAAACGGGTTATTGGGATGGACCCCTAGGCAGTGTGACTGGCTTCATGATAAGAAGAGATGAGGGTACAGGCACACAGATGACCATGTGAAGACAGGGAATCCCCATATCTAAGCCAAGGACAGAGGCCTCAGAAGAAACTAACCCTGCTGACACCTTAGGTCTAATTTCTAGACTCCAGATTTGTGGGAAAATAAATTTCTCTTGTGTAATCACCCAGTGTGTGGTCCTGTGTAGTATCAGTTCTAGCTAATACAGCCTCCCAGGATCCATGTCTGGTTTTGTGGTCGGGATGCCAGGAAGTTTTGTGTGCTCAGAGGTCACCCTGAAGAGGGAGCAGTTGAGACCACTCCAGTGCTTGTGGAACAACAAGAATATTTTGCTCGTCCACAGCTGATAGCACAGGATGCCAGGCGCTGTTGAGTAGAATCTCTACCCCAGATCCTTCAAAGGAGCCTTGTGACCTGATGTACCGTATTCACTTGTAACACCACAGAGGCAAGGGAACTGTAATTGGTAATCTAGATGATTGGGCCATTAGGGAGTAGAGGAGACATCAGCCACCTAGGTGGTGTGTACCTCTGAAAAAAGTGTATCCACGATGTTGTAGTGACTGGCTGGGCAGGATCAGAGTGCACAGAAATTCTCCACTTTCAGACACCGGTATCCTGTGTGACAGACGTCATTGTCATAAAATCCAAAAGTCTCTGAATTCTCCTATCCTCTGTGGTGCTAACATGTCATGGCCGTTGTGACAAGTGAAGGCAGGAAAAAGGTAAAGACAAGGGAGGAATTCATGCTCCAGGGATGTAGCTTTTGTGACCCTGCCCAGCCGGCATGCTTGTTGGCATTGTAAAGGACTATGGCGGACACCTGTTCTGAAACATTCTCCACCCAGGGTGTCTCCCAGGTACTCTCCGGCCTTAGGTCTAAAAAAGCAGATCTTTCTGAAGGTGGTTGTGCGGAGTCCTACACCTATTAATGGTTTCTCCTGAAGATCCGTTTCTGTTCGAAAGTCCTTGAATAAGCATTTCTCCTCTAGGTGGACTTCTCAGCCTTTTTCGTTGGCCTGAAGGCTGGAGGTCGTTTTGCAAGTACGTCCCTTTCAGTCTGAAAGAAAACAGTACCGTTTTCTTCTCTGGATGTGCACCACTATTGATCTCTGCATCTGTTTGGAGCATGTGGGTTATTTCCAGTGTTTCCCTTTCACAAACAAATCCCTCTATATATTTTCATTATAATTCCTTATGCAGATAGAGGTTTCATTTCTCCTGTGTTAAAACTCAAAGCACAATGGCTAAGTCACAGGTAGATGAGTGTGAACATTTTCATGAAAGAGCCAAAATGGGATCTGAAGGGTTCACTATTGCATTCCCACCAGGCATGTATGAGAGCTCCAGTATATTCATTCCTGCCAGTACTTCATAGGGCGTCTAATGATAGTCCTTTTAGTACGTGTGTAGTGCTATCTTGTAATTGCATTTCCTAAGGATTTCTGACTTTCAGTTTTTTCTTGTTATTTAACACCTGTATGTCTTGTTTGGTACAGTTTCTGTTTGTACCATTTGCCTGTTTTCTTTGATGTGATTATGGCTAGTTCCCTTTTCAATTACAAATTAGCCATGCACACAACAAAGGTAAATGTTAAAATTTTTCTCATTCTTACATGGTGTGACATTTTTCTTTATGTTGTCATGGTACTACTAAAAGGCTATTTCTTCGTTTACTTCAGATTTTTGTGGCCTACTCATTGTCAGGGACCAAAACACCTTAAATGTTTAAGTCTAGGGTACATTCATTCCATTATGTCATCATTTTCTAAGTCCAGGCCTTCAGAAGAACAAAAATCCATCCCTGCTCTGTAGTGTTTGCCAATTTCCAGAGTGTAAATTCTCCCATTGTGAGAGCAGGATATTCTCAGAGAAGTGCTGAATAACTGTATATGGATGTTTGGTGGAAAACCACTCACTGTGGGGGCTGTGAGCTGCTTGGAGGTGTGCAGGAGCCTCTCAGGCAGGAGTCGTTAATCCTGACAGGCCAGAGGGGAGGGACGTCCCTGAACACCCTGACGGGTGACTGAAAATCTGGCTGGTGTCACCTTAGTAGTGACATGGTTGTCGGGCATACCCACTCAGTTCAGATTCGCTTCCTCCGATCCCACCCAGTACACTGGAAGAAATTCTCACCGTGGAACACCAGCCTCCAAGTGATTTAATCTCTTCTCTTTCTGTAATAGTTGACTATTGGTCCCCAAAGAGTCGACATTCATCCATGCATCTCACCACCGCTCTGGGCTGTGTTCCCAGGCAGCTGTCTCAGGGGAAGTCTGCTGGGCCCAGGGAGGTGGTGGGTCACTGGGCCACTTCCGGCCTCCCCCTGGCCAGGAAGGGCTGGGAGCCAGGTGGGGTAGGGCCTCCCAGAAAAGACAGGGATTCCCTCCTGTTTGGGGCCTCATCCAAAAGATCAAGAGTCAGTCCAGGCCTCCCTCTCCACCCGAAGGAGGGTCCCTACCAGAGGGTCCCTGGGTCAGGTGTGTGGCAACCTGTGGAGGTCTTATTCCCCGCCACACACACACACATAATGTGGGATCAGGGTCTCATCTCGGAGGACATACCAGGAAGGGGCCTGCAGGGGTGCCTGGTGCCAGGTGGTAGGGCAGGGCAGAGACAGAGGAGTCACCTGGAAGTTGTTGGAAGAACCCTCTGCATTAAGTACCCGTACTTCACTGGAGATGAAGTTCCCACCATCAATCCTTAAGGCAGTGCCCTGCCCAGAGCTCTGGCCATTCTTGCCCCTCAAGGACACAGCACAGTCCATAGGTGAGTCCTCCGTTCTTCCCACCAGCACCATCATTACGTCTCTGGTGCTGATGGATGTAGAAGTCTGGACTAAACTCAGTGGATTAGGTTGTCCACAGTTATCTTAAGGGGGAAAAATAAACAGGTGCATATTTTTCTTTTTTTTTTTTTTTAAAGATTTTATTTATTTATTTGAGGGAGAGAGAATGAGAGATAGCACGAGAGGGAAGAGGGTCAGAGGTAGAAGCAGACTCCCTGCTGAGCAGGGAGCCCGATGCGGGACTCGATCCCGGGACTCCAGGATCGTGACCTGAGCCGAAGGCAGTCGCCTAACCAACTGAGCCACCCAGGCGCCCCAGGTGCATATTTTTCAAAAAATTATGACTTTGGGGCGCCTGAATGGCTGTCAGTTAAGCCCTTAGGCTCAGGTCACAATCTCGGTGTCCTGTGATTGAGCCCTGCTTTGGGCTCCCTGCTTAGTCAGGAGTTTGCTTCTCCCTCTCCCACTGGCCCTCCCCCCCCTTGTGCTCTCTCTCTGTCTCAAATAAAATATTTTTTTAAAAAATCCCCCAAAACAAATTATGACTTTGTTGTAGTGTTGGGGCATGGCGGTGCAAGAGCACCTAGCCTGGGGGTCCCAAACAGACTAGGTTTGGCCACTCCCTGGTGACAAAATCCAAAGTCAGAGAAAGCAGTGGTGGTAAACAAGAAAGGAATCTCAGGGAGCCCACACAGAGAAGACCATGGCCTCACCTCTCAATGATTGTCTCCCAAGTGCTGAGAACACTTCCAGGTTTATAGAAGGAAAATGTGGGGCCAAGGTGGGTGGGTACATGCAGGTAGGCAGTGAAAGTCAAATAGATCATAGTCCTGGAGTCAGTCATGGGTGGGGACTTGCTGGCTCAGGGCAATCCTTAGTGCTCGAGGGCTAGTTTTTGTTCCCATCAGGGGATGCCTTGCCATTGGGGTCTTCCATCTGAGTCAAGAGACAAGCTGGAAAGAACCCAACTAGAAAGTCTGAAGTCAGAATGGGGGCAGCCAAGGTCGTCTTTCAGTTCTAAGAAAAACGGTATGTATGGGTAAAGCCAACTCAGGCCCTCAGGCGACCTAGTAATCTTAAGGTTAAACAAGCACCCTTAGCCTACATGATTGATTTACTTTTCTGTTTATCTGTAGACCATGCATTCTCTCCTAGAAAGAGCTGGGAACTTCTGCATGCCACAAAGCAAAACAGACCCTCTTGCACAAACCCCAGGTACTAAGGAACCAGACCCCCTTGTACAACCTCCCAGCACTGTGACAATATCTATAGCTAGCACATCGAGTCTGCGTGTAGTCTAGAAGTGTTAAAGACTACTGTTCTCCCTTTCCTGGTTAGCTGCCCTAAACTTTAAAAACCCCTGGGTGAGGCAGAAACCTTGGAGTTGGCCTTTGAACAAGAGTCCACGTTCTCCGCAGGTGGGCAGCCTTCCAAATAAAGCTCATTTTCCTTTCCAGTCAATCCTCTGTTGAGTATTGACTTTTGGAGTGCTAGGCACCCAAATTGGGATTTGGTAACAGGAATGTATTTGGACACAGGCACAGAGCAACCCATCCCTTTGCCAAAGCAATTCTAAAAGGATATCATGGGGCATCTGGGTGACTCTGTCGGTTACGCATTTGCTTTTGGCTCGGGTCATGATCTCAGGGTCCTGGGATCAAGCCCCACGTCTGGCTCCCTGCTCATGGGGGAGTCTACTTCTCCCTCTGCCCCGCCCCCCCACTCATGTTCTCTCTCCAATAAATAAAATCTTCTTTAAAAAATAAAATAAAAGGATATTATATGGGGCACCTGTGGGTCCCAGTTGGATAACAGTCCACCTCTTGATTTTAGCTCAGCTTGTTATCTGGGGATTATGAGATCAAGCCCAGCATTGGGCTCCATCCTCACTGTGGTGTCTGCTTGAGTTTCTCTCATTTCCTGTTCTCTGCCCATTCTGCTGCTCACGCTCGCTCTCTTTAAATCAATAAATTAATTTTTAAAAATCTTAGAAAAAGTATACCATACTGCAAATATTGTTTTTCTGGACCAGGCACAGTGGTTAAAGGTTTTTCACTTTTTATGTTCATAAAGGAGCACTTATCCACTAATAAAGTACAGTAAATCAGACATTCTAGACATTACCTTTTTAAAAAAAAGATTTTATATATTTATTTGAGAGAGAAAGAAAGAGCAAGCACAGAGAACAGAGGTCAGAAGAAGATGGACAAGCAGACTCCCCGCTGAGTAGGGAGCCCCAATGTAGGACTCAATCCCAGGACCCCAGGATCATGCATGACCTGAGCTGAAGTTGGACACTTAACCAACTGAGTCATCCAGGCCGTCCTTCAGACATTAGTTTTTAAATGAAGGAAACAAATGTGTACTGATAAATTTTACAGCCTGTATTCTGGATCTTGCAACTCTAGAGGAGATTCCTTTCAATCACAAGAATATCAGGTCCCTGTCTTCAGGAACACAAGGAGAGCATGGAACATTCAACTGTGTGTCTGTCTTACCCAGAAACGTCTTAAAAACTGACTCCTGGGCTACCACTATAGTGTCTGAGTCAGTAGGTCTGGGATGTGGGCTGAGAATGAACATTTTTAATGAGCTGACGTAAAGCTAATGGAGAGGTCAGTGCAGAGATGAAACTGCGAAAACAGGTTATTTAGGGAAGGCCAGGCTGCCTCCCTCCAGGCTCCAGTACAGGAGGCTGTAGATGTACAGACTGTGATGAGCAGCACAGCAAAGGGTTTCTCATGCATAACTGCTGAGTGTCTCTGCAGTGAGCCAAGCAGGGTAAAAGCTTAAAGGGCTGGAGTCCCAGGGTCTCCACTGCAGAAGAGTCCACAGGAAGCCACCTAGGCACCTGCTTCTTTCGTGTGGAACTGCAAATCAACAAAGAGGCCACTAGGTGCAGGTGGCTCCAATGCCCTTCCACCTAGATAGGCAAACTGAAACCTAACATTTATAAATGCCTCAATGTTTTTTGTTTTGTTTTTTTAAAGATTTTATTTATTTATTTGACAGAGAGACACAGAGAGGGAGCACAAGCAGGGGGAGTGGGAGAGGGAGAAGCAGGCTTCCCGCGGAGCAGGGAGCCCGATGCAGGGCTCGATCCCAGGACCCTGGGACCATGACCTGAGCCGAAGGCTGACGCTCGACGACTGAGCCACCCAGGCGCCCCATACTTGTCCTGTCTTTAAAAACCTTTCCCTTTCTGTAGCGCTTTGGAGCTGCCCTCTACTTGTAGATGGGATGCTGCCCAATTCACCTATCAATGAATAAAGCCAGCAAACCTTTACAATGTGATGGGTTGAATTTTTGTTGCTTAACGGGAACTAATCTGTTCGCAACTAATCCTACTGAAACTTATGAAACTGACTCTAACACCTCAGGGTGCAAACATTTGAGGAGCAACAACATCTTTCCACCTCTACACAGACTCATTCCTTTCTGAAATGCTGTACGAAATGATATGTCATTTACCTCAGTAAAAGTATTTACGAGCATCTCAAATAGTTTTCTTTGGAAGCTGACATTCCTGGAGTCTGAAAGCAGGGCTCTTCTCTGCCTTTAACGAGGAGCAAACCCGGTCCCTCCGGGGCGGAGCCGCGCTTTCCAGCATCCCTCAGGGTGCCACGTGACCAAAGCTCGCGACTCCGGGGCGGAGGACCCCCTACCGGAGACCGCCAGAGCCCCGGGAGCCACACCACCCGGAAGAGCCCGGCTCCGAGCGCAGAGCGAGGAGCCAATGAGGGACCAGCACACGGCGTTTCGAGGCGAGCGCAAGCGCCGGGGGCGGGACTTCCGGTCGCGTCCCCCCGCAAGTCCTCCAGCCTCAGGTTGGCTCCGTTTATCCCGTAAGGGTCCGGAGCGCGCGTCGGGGTCCGGGGGCCTGCTCGTGAAGCCGCGAGGGGAGGCGCCGTCCTCGGCGCACACAGTCGGGTCCCGGTGTCCGCTCCGCTCCGGCCCCGCTGCCGGCCCACCGAGTCCGATGGCGGCGGCCGCGCCCAGGGAGCCGCCGCAGGTAAGCGCTCGTCCCCCGGGCCCTCCCCGCCGTCCCCCCACCCAGACCCCGGAGGCCCGAGCGCGGGGCGCCGGCTCGCGGCCCTGCGGCCCAGGCCCCGGCGTCGGACGGGGCGGCGGCGGGGGGCGGGGGCCCCGTGTGCGAGCGCCGGCGTGCCGGCGTGAGGAGCGGGCTCCGGGCCGGGGGGCCGGCCGGGGCAGGGGCCGGAGGGGGTCTGCGCCGGCGGCGGGGAGCAGCACATCGCCCTTCTTTCTGTCGGGAGCACAGTGCGGCGCGGCCAGGGAGGCCCGCGCTGCCCGAGAAGCCCGGCCCTCCTGGCGCTGCTGAGGCGGTCTCCGCCCGGGGTCAATAGGCGTGGTCTGGCCGCGAGAGAGGAGAGCCCGCCGCGGGGGTGAGCGAGGAGGCCGGGCGCGCGGGAGGACGGAATCGCGGTAGTCGGCGGTATTTTTTTGTTTTTTTAAGATATTTTATTTATTGGACATTTAGAGAGCACGCGCGCGGTGGGGGGTCCGAGGAGAGGGCGTGAGAATCCCAGCCGACTGCCCTCTGCGAGAGGAGACCAACTGGGGCTAGGTCCTGTGATTCTGACCTGAGCCAGAATCAAGAGTGGGGCCCTCGAGGGACTGAGTCACCTAGGCACTTCAGTGTTATTGTTGATGGAGTAGAATGGCTGCCGTGGATGTTGGAGAATTGGTTGCATTATGGTCCTTTTTTGAGAAGAGCTAAACCAAATGGAGGGTGTTGCAGGTGACAAGAGGAAGGGAGGAATCAGGGAAAACTCCAGGTCTGCGAACCCTAAAAATGAAACAAAAACTGGCAGTTATTTTACCCACAAAAATGGGTTTATTTAGGAATGAAAATACAATTCAGAACAAACAAGCTTAGGCAAAACAATAGGACATTCAGGAGTATAAAGGAGAGGTAGGATTTTTTTAAGGGGAAAAGGGCACAGTTTTGAAGGCTGTAATAAACTCCAAGTCCATTGGAGTAAACTGGGAGTTTGAAGAACAGTGGCTTCGCATTGGCTGAGCTGTTGGGTGGTGTGATCAGGAAAGCCTGTCTTTTTGGGTGTGGGGTAGTGAAGTACTTTGGCAGTATAAGGTCAAGTCTGTCTCTTCCTCTTGGGTATGACTCCATTTTGGTGAGGTTTCTCATTATTAATTTTCACAGGTCCTAGCAGCCAAAGAGATCGAGGCTCCCATCATCCGGATGGAGGTTACCAGTAGGTTGGTTTTCCATCGGGATACCTAAGTTGTTTTGACATTGTTTACAATCTCTGATGTTTCAGAGACATATGAGTGATGGGAAAAGGTGGGCAGCTGGACAGGAAAGTTTGGGAAACGGGGAAGGATTCAGGATGAAGAGTTAGAAAAGTGATGGCTACTGTGTGGACCAGGGTGGAGATTTGGATCACTTTTAGGAAGGGAAGGCAGAGTATCGTGGCAATGCTGTTGGTAGGTCGGAGGGTCTTGGTAAAGTGTGCTTCAGAGTGGTATTGTTCAGCACCTGGTTGGGTTTCCTGGGCATTGCCAACACAGGTGGTGAAGGAGAAAGAATGATGTGGCAGATACATGGGCAAACCTTCCATGGAATGATGGGACAAGAGATGGCTAGGACACCTAGGAGTATTTTTTTTTCAGTAGTCTCCATGCCCAGTGTAGAGTCTAACATGCGGCTTGAACTCTTGACCCTGATCAAGACCTGAGCTGAGAGCAGGAGTCAGACCCTTAACCCATGGAGGCACAGAGGCTCCCCCTGTCCGGGAGCATTTGAGAGTCTGGAGATGCCCTTTATTCAGTGGTGTAGGGCTTCAACAGAACTTTGGTGTGAGTTTGTGTGGTGTTTGTAGTGTTTCAAAGTTTTGCTGCTGGAAAAGGTCTGGGGCAAATGTGGTCATTTGTGATTCACTATGCTGGGCAAGGAGACCATTAGGGTTGATGTATTTACAAAGGTTCAGTGGAAAGTGGAGTATTCTGATTGTTGAGGGACAGCGTGGGCAGCAGAGAAGTAGAACAGGGTCCATGAGTGTCCTAAGGTGACATGTGGTTGTGAGTGTCTGTTACTGAAGGGAGGGTTACAGGCAGCTGAGGCGGGCTTCTCAGCAGCATTTGAGGCTTTCCCTCATTTGGGATCCATGGGAGTACTGGGTGGGACTGGAACCTGTTTGAGTTTGTCAAACATCCTTTGGATGTCACGTGACAAGTACGAGTGTGAGTCAAGGGAGGATCCTTTGTTGTGGGGCAGGAAGGTGTGGGAGTTCATCTGTGGGGTCTGAAGACGTGAGAGTGGTAGAGTCTACAGAATCCTGTACACGTGGAGGGGAAGTGTGAGCTAAGGGCCTTAGCGCCCTGGTACTGAAGACTTCCTGGGAAGCAGGGCCTATAATTGGCTTTTTTTTTTTTTTTAAGATTTTATTTATTTATTTGACAGAGAGAGAGGGAATATAAGCAGGGGGAGTGGGAGAAACAGGCTTCCTGCCGAGCAGGGAACCCGATGCGGGGCTCGATCCCAGGACCCTGGGATCATGACCTGAGCTGAAGGCAGACACTTAATGACTGAGTCACCCAGGCGCCTCTGTAATTGGCTGTCTTGAGGGCACGATCTGGGAGACTCCATGGAAATATCGTGGCAGAGGGATGGGACCTTGCAGGCCAGACCCAGAGCTTAGAGTGCATCCATGTGTCCCCCTGCCTGTTACTGCTGAGGACTGAACACAGTGATTGATGGGAAGGTGAGAAGAGCGTGGCATTAGAGGCACCAGGACCTGGTATTTATTGGGAAGGTGGGGAGACTGGGGTGGATGTGTGGGGGGTTGGATTGTGGGTTCTCAGAGAGAGGATGTTCATGATTTCATCTGTCTGTTTCATGAAAGGGTGGTGTGACCTTTGAGGACATTGCCGTGTACTTCTCCTGGAAGGAGTGGAAGCTTCTTGATGAGGCTCAGAGACGGCTGTACCACCATGTGATGCTGGAGAACTTTACACTTATATCCTCACTGGGTAAGGCCCTCACCTTCTCCTTGACCTGGACTAGACTCTCTGTTCTGCGTCCGCCCTCTGCATTTTCCAGGGTAGGTTTATCCTTCTCTCATGTGGACTGTGGGCACTGCTTGCTTCCCCAGCTTTCTGGTTAGTTGCTTTTGTTGCTAGCTCTGAGTTGTTGGTGTGCCCTTTTCTCTGCCGTGCAGCTCCCAGTGCCCTCTGTGCTGAGCCCTGATCGGGTAAGATTGGAGGTCAGTGGTCATGCAGTGAGGCTGATGGATTGCACCTTGCTTGCCCTCTCCCTGGCTGGGTCTGTGTGTTCAGATCCGTGCCATTTCTGTGGCCTGGGATTTGAACCTTTCCTACAGGTGCCATTTCCAGTGCCTGCCTGTGCCTGAAATTACAGGCATTGGCATGTTTACTGCTTATGTGGATCATGGGTTACTTCTCAAGACCGTCCTGTATGGGTGGCACCTGGGTAGCTCAGTTGTTAAGCGTCTGCCTTCGGCTCAGGTCATGATCCAAGGGTCCTGGGATCGAGCCCCGCATTGGGCTCCCTGCTCTGCGAGAGGTCTGCTTCTCCCTCTCCCACTCCCCCTGCTTGTGTTCTCTCTCTTGCTGTGTCTCTCTGTCAAATAAATAAACAAAATCTTAAAAAAAAAAAAAGACTGTCCTGTATGGTTCTTTTAGTAGTGTTTACATCTCTTCTTCTACCTGCCCTCCTCCCATGAGCTTTGTTGAGATATGACTGACAAATTTATATTATTGAAATTATATTACATAATGATTTGATACACGTTATAATTTTTTTTTAGATATTTATGCCTGAGGCATGGCTTAATCTCTCCACCCAGACATCAAGACCTGGGCCAAAACCAAGAGTTGGATGCTTAATTGACTGGGCCACCTAGACGCCCTTACATTATGGGGAATTATTACAAATGAACCTAATCGACACAGGATTGCTTGACGTAATTACGTTTTTTGTTGGTGGTGGTTCCAAAGCTTAGTATCTACTCTGATAGCAAATTTCAAGTGTACAATAAAATATTAACAACTGTAGTCAACGTGCTGCATTTTAGATCCTCAGAACTTATCTTGTAAATGTTAGTGTGTATTCCTACCAACATCTCCGCATTTCCCTCAGTCTTTAACTTCTGGCATTCTACTTTCTGTTTCTATGAGTTTGACTCATTTTTTTCTTAATAAATATCCACATACGTGGGTTTGTACCCTGTATCCACATACAGGGTTTGTGTTTTGCTGTGTGGCTTATTTGACTTAGCATAGTGTTTTTCAGATTCATCTGTTTGTGGCAAGTGGCAGCGTTGCCTTCCATTTTTATGGCTGAATATTCCTGCACATGTGTGTACTAAATGTTATCACTTTATTAATTTATTTCTCTATTTAGATAAAATTTATTTATATATATATATACACATATAGACTCCATACCCGATGTGGATCTTGAACTCACCACCCTGAGATCAAGAGTTGCATGCTCTATGGACTGAGTTGGCCAGGTGCCCCATATTTGTCAGTATAAACATTCACACACACTTAATGATATTTTCATATATTGGCTATGTGAACAATACCGCAGTGGATATTCATGTTCAGATACGTTGTGGAGATACTGATTTTGTTTCCTTGGGCTAGAAACCTAGAAATGGCAGTGGTGGACTATATGGTAGTTGTATTTTCAATTTTTGGTGGGTCTCCCTAATATTTTCCATAATGACTTCCCTATTTACGTTCCCAGCAGCAATATTCAAATGTTATTTTTTCTCCACATCATGACCAACCTGTTACTTCTTGTCTTTTTGGTAATTGCCATTGTAACGGGTAGGAGGTGATATTTTGTGGTGTGGTTTTCATTTCCCTGATGATTTGTGATTGTGAGCACATGTTAGTCACTTGTACATCCTTTTCACACTCTTGTGTGTTTCATTGGCTCTGGTGCAACATTTTTTTTTTTTAATTTTATTTATTTGATAGAGACTCAGCGAGAGAGGGAACACAAGCAGGGGGAGTGGGAGAGGGAGAAGCAGGCCTCTCGCAGAGCAATTGAGCCTGATGCAGGGCTCGATCCCAGGACCCTGGGATCATGACCTGAGCCGAAGGCAGACGCTTAATGACTGAGCCACCCAGGTGCCCCTGGTGCAACCTTTCAATTTGGTATAGTGGTATTTGTTAGTCTTTGCTTTTGTTGTGTATGCTTTAGATATTCTATTCAAAAAACCATTGGCAGGAATAAGGTTACGGAGGCTTTTCCCTATGTTTTTTTCTAGGAATTTTAGGGTTTGAGATCATATGTCTACGTCTTTAATCAATTTGAAGTTCATTTCCTTGAGTGCTATAAGATGGGGATCCAGGATCCTTGTTTTTGTATTTGGATATTCACATTTCACAGCAGAATGAAACAGATTATTTTTTCCCCAGTGTTGATTCTTGGCCTCATTGTCAAACATTGTCTGTATACGTGTTGCTTTACTTCTGGGCTCTTTATTCTGTTCCACTGGTCTGTTTTTATGCCAGTACCCTATTTTGAAAACAGTAGCTTTGTAATATAGTTTGAAATCACAAGTGTGCTGCCTTCAGCTTGATCTTCTTTCTCAAATTGCTTTGGCTTCAGACATTGGTTAACTTGGTGGCAAAAGATGCCACTGGAGGCTCTGCTGAGAAGGGACTGCGGGCCCACCCACCCTGTGGCTGATGGAGATAGCCCCAGGCCTTATTTCCCACCCATCGCACATGTCTCTGCTAATACCGTCTCCAGCCAACTTTTTTGTGTGCTTCTGCCCTCTTTTATGGTCTACTGTGTTCTAGTCAGTGTTAATGGGCTCTTGAGCACTTCCAAGCTAATACCACTCATGGACAGCTGTAGAAATGATTTTTTGTTGGGGTGGGAGATGATTTCTGCTTTTCCAGCATCCTGCTGACATCAGTCACATAGGATATTTTTCTTTGTTGTGTCCTGAGTAGCTCTAGGACAGTGTTGGTGGTCCACTTTGCTTGTTTTCATACAGTATTGGTATCATCCTGGTACCCGTCAGTTGCTCAGGAGGGCTTACAGGAAAGAGTCCTTTGTGTATCATAGCATGGACATGCTCCAGAAATGACCATGTGAGCTCATTGGGAGCCTGTTTCTGGTGGATGGCAGCTGCGAAAGGTGTGATATCAGCACTGTGTTCAGATCATACTGGGCACCTTTGTTTTTTCAGCCTAAGTTGGTGCCATTGCAGATGACCACACTCCATCTCTGTCTTTCCTTCTTTACTGTTGACAGTTTGTGGACTTCTGAATGCTACTCTTTGGTACTTCCATGCCGTCGAGTATAGGGGTAATTAATGGGTCTTGGGCCTCCACGCCTCACCCATATCTCTCACTGTTAATTCTGTGTAGTCCAGCATTCACCCCTGGAATTTTTACCGTGACATATTGAAATGCCCTTAAACTGACCTTGAACTAAAGCAAATTTCTTGGGGTTGGATATTCCTGCAGCCTCTACTCAGCCAAATATCACCAGCAGAAATGGTCCTACACAGACCTTTGGGCAAAAAAAAAGTCGTAGACCCTGGCTCTCTTCCTTGTGTCATACCCTAGTTTTTTGTCCTTCTAGTGTGCTCTCCATAATATTTGGCCACTCGGGCCCAGTAATGCACGACGGCCACTCTTCAGTTGAATTTCATCTCCTGTGTGTGGAAAAGCATGCTATACATAGTCCTGCCTAGATGAGTCGGGTGCATGTATGTGATGGGCTCACCCCCTCGCTATAGTCAACACAAATTTCACCAGCGCTTCTTTGCCTTCAGGTTGCTGCTGTGGAGCAGAGGATGAGGCACCCTTTGCCCAGAGCACTTCTGTAGGCGTGTCACAGACCAGGACGCCCAAGGCAGCTCAGTCTTCCCGGAAGACCCACCCCTGTGAGATGTGTGGTCCAGTCTTGAGAGACATTTTCCACTTGGCTGCGCACCAGGGAAAAGAAAACAGCCAGAAACTGTTGAGGTGTGGGGCCTGTGGGAAACGATTTTATTTCATTACTAACTTCAGAAAACATGAGACACAGCACATGGGAGAGAAACCCTTCAGAAGCCGTGTGGACAGGGCCTCTGTTGTGAAGAGCTGGGGATTCCATGGTTCAGGAAAGCCCCTTACCTGTGGAGAAGTTCAGAAGGACTTCCTGTCTGGCTCGGGGCATCTGCAGCAAGAGGCCACTGATACTGGGGAGAAGCCACACACGATCACCCAGCTCAGGGCAACTTTACAAAGCAGAAAAAGTCATGACACTTGGGGAGAATGCAAGAACACCTTTGGTCCCAAACACACACATACTCAGGACCAGGGTGTCCACCTTGGAAGACAGTCCTTTGTGTGCAGTGAATGTGGGAAAACATTCAGGTACAAATCCTTATTTGCCATACACCAGAGATACCATACTGGAGAGGGATATCATGAGTTTGGTAAATGGCAAACACCAATCCTGAATGAACATGGAAAGACTCACAGTGCATCCAGGCAGTACATGTGCAGCAAATGTGGGAAATCCTTAGGCCACAAATCTGTCCTCATTCATCCCCAGAAATGGCACAGTGGAGTGAAGAGTTATGTTTGCAGTGGATGTGCAAAATCTATTAGCTGTAGCTCAGTGTTGATTACTCATAGGATGCAACCTGGTGAAAGGTTTTATAAATGTCGTGGCTGCACAAAATCTTTTCCCTCTATGTCTGCCCTCTGTTATCATCAGAGATCTCACACAGAGGAAAGACCTTATGAGTGCAGTGATTGTGGGAAATGTTTTACCAGTAGTTCTGTCCTCCATTATCACCAGAGAGTTCACAGTGGAGAAAGGCCTTATGAGTGCAGTAAATGTGGCAAGTCCTTTCCCCGAAGAAATAGCCTCAATGTTCACATAAAGGTTCACTCAGGTGAAAGGCCTTATAAATGTAATGCATGTGGGAAATCTTTAAAGTATAAGTCAGCATTCATTAAACACCAGAGAGTTCACACAGGAGAAAGGCCTTATGAGTGCAGCGAATGTGGCAAGTCCTTTCTCCGAAGAAATACTCTGAATGTACACATAAAGGTTCACTCAGGTGAAAGACCTTATAAATGTAACGAATGTGGCAAATCATTTAAGTTTAAGTCAACATTCCTTAAACACCAGAGAATTCACACAGGAGAGAGGCCTTATGAGTGCAGTGAATGTGGGAAATCTTTTATCTCTAGGACTGACCTACGGTATCATCAGAGAATTCACACAGGAGAGAGACCTTATCAGTGCAGCGAATGTGGCAAGTCCTTTGTCCGAAGAAATATCCTCAAGGTACATAGAAAAGTTCACTCAGGTGAAAGGCCTTATAAATGTAATGAATGTGGGAAATCTTTGAAGTGTAAGTCGTCGTTGATTAAACACCATAGAATTCACACTGGAGAAAGGCCTTATGAGTGCAGTGAATGTGGGAAGTCTTTTATCACTAGTTCCGTGCTTCATTCTCACCAGAGAGTTCACACTGGAGAAAGACCTTACGAATGCAGTGAATGTGGGAAAACTTTTACCACTAGTTCTGTCCTCCGCGATCACCAGAGACTTCACACTGGAGAAAGGCCTTACGAATGCAGTGAATGTGACAAAACTTTTACTACAAGTTCTGCCCTCCATTATCACCACAGAGTTCACACTGGAGAGAGACCTTATGCGTGCAGTGAATGTGGCAAGTCCTTTGTCCGAAGAAACAGCCTGAGTGTGCACCTGAAGGTTCACTCAGGTGAAAAGCCTTATAAGTGTAATGTATGTGGGAAATCATTGAAGTGTAAGTCAACATTCATTCAACACCAGAGAATTCACACAGGAGAAAGGCCTTATGAGTGCCGTGATTGTGGGAAATCTTTTTCCGCTACCTCTGTCCTTCGTTCTCACCAGAGAGTACACACGGGAGAAAGACCTTATGAGTGCAGTGAATGTGGAAAATCTTTTACCTCTAGTTCTGCCCTCCGTTCTCACCAAAGAGTGCACACTGGAGAAAGGCCTTATGAGTGCAGTGACTGTGGCAAGTTCTTTCTCCACAGAAATAGCCTCAATGTACACGTCAAGGTTCACTCAGGTGAAAGACCCTATAAATGTAATGAATGTGGGAAATCTTTGAACTATAAGTCGACGTTCATTCAACACCAGAGAATTCACACAGGAGAAAAGCCTTACCTGTGCAGTGAATGTGGCAAGTCTTTCAGTCATAGCTGCGCCCTCCGGTACCATCGTCAGAGTCACCTTGGAATAAGTCCTTATGATTGTAGTGAATGTGGGAAATCTTTCACCACTAGTTCTGTCCTCCGTGATCACCAGAGACTTCACACAGGAGAAAGGCCCTATGAGTGCAGTCAGTGTGGGAAGTCTTTCACCACTCGTTCTGTCCTCCGTTCTCACCAGAGAGTTCACTCTCGGGAAAGGCCTTATGAGTGCAGTGAGTGTGGCAAGTCCTTTGTCAGAAGAAATAGCCTCAATGTACATGTAAAGGTTCATTCAGGTGAAAAGCCTTACAAGTGCAATGAATGTGGGAAATCTTGGAAGTGTAAGTCGACGTTCATAAAACACCAGAGAATTCATACAGGAGAAAGGTCTTTTGCTTGCAGTGAATGCGGGAAATCTTTTCTCAGTCATGATGCTCTTAGTTATCATCACAGAGTTCACAGCGGCAACAGGACTTAGGGATGCTGGTGTTGTAGGGAACCTTTCAGCTATCGCTTCAGTCTCCTTCAACCTGAGGAAATACAGTTAATAGAGTCCTTATGGGCAGTATTACGAACTGAATGTTTATGTTCACTAAAATTGATATGTTCACTCCCTATTCTCTAATTCAGTAGGATTAGCATGTGATGTCTTGGGAGATATTTCAAAGATACAGTTTCATAAAAATCTGAATTAAACCTGGAGTGAGGCCTCATGAGTATGTGAATGACATAATTCCTTTAGCCCATTATCTGTCTTCATTCCACACTTGAGAGTTCACACTGCAGAAAGAATTAAAATATCATTGAAGGTGAGGCTGCCATCTTCCTGAATGGAACTTTGTTCACCTGAATGTCTACAGTTTAGTGACTTCCCATAAGTTCCAGCCTTTTGGGAAATACTCAGAAGTTGCATATTGCGTTCTGATGTGTCTGAAGTTATTGCTAGAAATCACTGCCAGATTCCATGGCAGAAGTCATCTCTGCCACCTGGATGGTCCCAGTAATGTGTGTCAGTCACCTCCCAATATGCTCAAGAATGCTGACCTCTCCTTTGTCATTTGCTGATAGAAATTATGGGTAATTGAACCTCTCCATTTCCTTCTAATTTTGGTCGTGCATGTGACCCAGTGTTGACCATCAGTACCTGATCTGTGTTCTGGGTGGTTACTTGCACAGGAAGACTAAATCTCTTAGGGAGTTGTTGGTCTTACAATTCTTCTGATAAATCTTTGCAGCTTCTAAGTCAGTAACAGGAATTGGATGCCATTGTTGCTCTGGTTTATGAATGAATAGATGTCTTTTTTATTTAATTATCTGTTATTTTAGGTGTTGTGTTCACTCTAAGGAGTGGTTTGAAAGCAGAATTGGGCTCTGCCCGCATGTAGGAGTGAACACATTTCCTTGTATTCCAAATTCATTGTGTCCCAGAGAAGATAATACCTACATACATACAGCATTAGTATTCTCCAGCCTGGGCCTTAATTTGCATTAACTCTAAAACCTATCTGATGGGCTGAATGTGCACCCACAATTCATATTTTGAAGTTGTAACCCCCACAACCTCACAGTGTGACTATAGTTAGACATAGCATCTTCAAAGAGATCGTGAAGTTGAAAATGAGTTCTTAGGATGGACTCTTATGCAGTGTGCTGGCTTCGTGATAAGACATGTGGATATAGGCACACATGGTTGACTGTGAAGATAGGGAGTCCTCATCTACAAGCCAAGGAGAGAGACCTGGAAAGAAACTAACCCTGCTGACACCTTATGTCTAATTTCTAGACTCCAGATCTGTGGGAAAATAAATTTCTCTTGTCTCATCACCCTGTGTGCTTCTGTGTAATATCAGTTCTAGCTAATACAGCCTCCCAGGATCCACATCTGGGTTTTGTGGTCTGGGTGCTAGTAAGTTTTGTGTGCTCAGAGGTCACCGTGAAGAGGGAGCAGTTGAGACCATCTCCAGGACTTGTGGAAACAGGAATATTTTGCTTGTCCACAGCTGATAGCACAGAATGTCAGGCACTTTTGAGTAGAGTCTCTACCCCAGATCCTTCAAAGTAGTCATGTGACCTGGTGTACAGTAGTCACTTGTAACACCACAGGGGCAGGGGAATTCTAATTGGTAATTTAGGAGATTGGGTAGTTAGGGAGTAGAGGAGACATCAGCCACCTAAGTGTTGTGTATCTCTTAAGAAAGTGTATCCACAGATGTAGTGACTGGCTGGGAAGGATAAATGTGCACGGAAATTCACTTTCAGACACACATCAAAATAATCCAAAAGAGTCTGAATTCTGTCCTCTATGGTGCTTACATGTCAAGGCCATTGTGGTGCAGGCTGGAAAAGGACAAAAATGGGAGATTACATGGTCCAGGGATGTAACTTTGTGACCCCGCTTAGCCAGCATTCTTCTTAGTACCATACACAGCTATGGCAGACACCTGTTCTGAACCATCTGACTCCCAGGTTGTCCCACAGGTACACCTCAGCCTCTAGGGCTATAAAAGCAGGTCTTACTGGTGGTAGTGGTTTGGAGTCCTACTTCTGTTAAGGTTGCCCAAGTCTTGCTTCTTTCCCGAAGTCCTTAGATAAACCATTCCTCGGGATGCCTGGGTGGCTCAGTGGGTTAAGCGTCGGCCCTTGGCTCGGGTCACGATCCCAGGGTCCTGGGATCAAGTTCTGCATTGGGCTCCTTGCTCAGCAGGGAGCCTGCTTCTCCCTCTGCCTGCAGCTCCCCCTGCTTTGCTCTCTCTGTTTCTCTGACAAATGGATAAATAAAATCTTTAAAAATAATAAAGCATTCCTCCACAAGCTGGACTTCTCACCCTTTTTCTTTTTCTTTTTTTTTCAGATTTTAATTATTTAGAGCATGAGCTGGGGGAGGGGCAAAGAGAGAAGCAGACTCCCTGCTAAGCAGGGAGCCTGATGGGGCCGCCATCCCAGAACCCTGAGTTCATAACCTGAGCTGAAAGTAGATGCTTAACTGACTGAGCCACCCAGACGCCCCTCTTAGCTTTTACTTCGGTCATTAGCCCCTGACGTCGTTTTGCAAGTATGTCCCTTTCAGTCTACATTACTGTTTTCTTCTCTGGATGTGCACCACTATTGATCTCTGCATCTGGTTGGAGCATGTGGATTATTGCCAGTGTTTCCCTTTCAAAAACGAATCCCCCTATATATTTTCATTATAATTCCTTATGCGGATAGAGGTTTCATTTCTCTTGTGTTAAAACTCAAAGCACAATGACTAGGCACAGGCAGGTGAGTGTTAACATTCTCATGAAAGGGCCAAAATGGGGTCTAAACTGTTCACCACTGCATTCCCACCGGGCATACGTGAGAGTTGCAGTATCTTCAGTCCCTGACAGTACTTGATAGGGCCAGTCTTTATTTTTTCTTTTTAATATTTTATTTATTTATTTATTTGAGAGAGAGAATGAGATAGAGATCATGAGAGGGGGGAGGGTCAGAGGAGAAGCAGGCTCCCCGCTGAGCTGGGAGCCCAATGCGGGACTCGATCCCGGGACTCCAGGATCATGACCTCAGCCACCCAGGCACCCAGGGCCAGTCTTTAATGTCAGCCCTTTTAATGCATGTGTAGTGCTATGTTGTAATTGCATTTCCTAGGCATTTCTGACTTTCATCATTTTTTCATGTGTTTGTTTACCATGTGTGTATTTTTTGTGGTACAATTTCTGTTCATATCATTTGCCTATTTTCTTTGATGTGAGTTATGTGAGTTTCTTTGTAGTTCCCTTTTTAATTTCAAATAAGATATGCATACAACAAAGATATGTGTTGGAATTTTCCTCATTCACACATGGTGTGACATTTTTCTCAATGGAGTCATAGTAATACTGGAAGGCTATTTCTTCATTATTTTTCCTGAGATTTTTTGTGTCCTGCACGATGTCATAGCCCAAAATACTTTACACATTTAAGTCTAGGGTGCATTCTTACCATTATGTCATCATTTTCTTCTTAAATCCAGCCATTCAGAAAAACAAAACTCCATCTCTGTTTTGTAGTGTTTGCCAATTTACACAGTGTAAATTCTTCCACTATGAGAGCAAGATATGCTCAGAAAAAGGTGCTGAGTAACTGTATGTGGGTGTTTGGTGGAGAACCACTCACTTGGGGGGCTGTGAGCTGGCTGGAGGTGTGCAGGAGCCTCTCAGGCAGGAGACTTTAATCCTGACAGGCCGCAGGGGAGGGACGTCCCTGAACACCCGGATGGGTGACTGGAACTCTGCTGGTCTCAACCTAGTAGTGGCAGTTTTGTCAGGCACACCCACCAGGTTACGAGTTGTTTTCTCCCATCCCACCCAGGACACTGAAAGAACTCACCCTGGAGCACCATCCTCCAAGTGATTTATTTCCTTCTCTTTCCTCCTGCTCCTGCTCCTCCACTTTATTTATTTGACAGCACAAGCAGGGGGAGCGGCAGAGGCAGAGGCAGAAGCAGGCTCTCTGCTGAGCAGGGATCTGGATGCGGGGCTCGATGCAAGACCCTGGGATCATGACCTGAGCCAAAGGCAGACACTTAACCAACTGAACCACCCGGGCGCCCTCCTTCTCTTTCTGTAATAGTTGACAGCTGGTGCCCCAAGGAGTCTACATTCTGTGCATCTCACCACAGCCTTGGGCTGTTTCCAGACAGCTGTCTCAGGGGTAGCCTGCTAGGCCTGGGGACGGGGTGGGCGCTTGGGGCATTTCCAGCCTCCCCCTATCCTGGAAGGACTGGGAGTCAGGTGGGGTGGAGGCTGTCTCAATAAATCTGGGGTCAGTGTTGGTGCAGGTTTTGTTGTCTCCAGGTGGTGACTTTGGCCTTTTGTTTGAACTGTCCCATTTGACCTTCTGCCTGTTTTGATCCACTTTCAGCTTCCATGGCAAGGGGCACCCCTTCCACCCGAGGGCTTGCATGTCAGAAGGATCTTTTGCGGGGCGCCTGGGTGGCTCAATCATTAAGTGTCTGCCTTCAGCTCAGGTCGTGATCCCAGGGTCCTGGGGTTGAGCCCCGCATCAGGCTCCCTGCTCAGCGGGAAGCCTGCTTCTCCCTGTCCCACTCCCCCTGCTTGTGTTCCCTGTGTCTCTGGCAAATAAATAAATAAAATCTTAAAAAAAAGAAGAAGAAGAAGGATCCTTTGCATTTGTAGGCTGGGGGATGCTCAGGAAGGTCAGGTTTCCTGGTTCAACCTGAAGCTGCCACCTGGGCTCTGATGGGTCTCAGCTCCTCTCACCTAGAGCTTAGTGGCTACAGCAGGGGACCACCTCACCTGTAGTGCGCTAGTTCTGGGACTCTAGAAGTTTGGCCGTGACCTTTGCCTGCTGTGCAAGAGAGTGGAGGAGGTGGTGACGGTCAACGTAAATCTCTTTAAGGCTGCCCTTAATGCATGGGCTATAATGACAATGGCTTAAAAGAAATTCATTTAGGGCGCCTGGGTGGCTCAGTTGGTTAGCCGACTGCCTTCGGCTCAGGTCATGATCCCGGAGTCCCAGGATCGAGTCCCACATCGGGCTCCCTGCTCAGCGGGGAGTCTGCTTCTCCCTCTGACCCTCCCCCCCTCGTGCTCGCTCGCTCTCCCTCTCTCTCTCAAATAAATAAAATCTTTTTCAAAAAAAAATTCATTTTAACTTACTAGCGTTTTTATTTAAAAAAAGGAAGGACAGAAAAAAAGGAAGAGTGAAAGAAAAAAGGGAGATAGGAAGGAAGAAAAGAAAGAAAAAGGAAAGGAAGGAAGAGTGAAAGAAAAAAGGGGAGGGGAGAGGAGAAGGAAGGAAAGAAGGAAGGAGAAAGAGGAAGAAAGAGGGAGGGAGGGAGGGAAGCCAGGAGGGGTACATCTTCTCGTGCAAGGAAGTGTGTATCCAGGTTGGGTGCTAATATGGGAACCCCTTCCTCTTCCTCTGTGAACCCTCCTGTGAGCACGATGGTATCTTGGGGGGTCAGTGAGAAAGGGGCTGAGCATGTGGAGATCGGCGTGGGGTCTCCCGAGCACCTCAGTACCACACAGCAGACAGGAGGGGTGGCTCAGGAACAGAGAACTGCAGGGAGTCAGCACCCTGGGTAGAAGATTTAGGAAGGACCCTCTGGGCTGAGTTCCCATACTTCCTCTGGAGTCTAAGTTCCCACCGCTGATCCTTAAGGCAATGCCCTCCCAAGACCATTGACCATTTTTTGTTTTTTAAGATTTTATTTATTTATTTGACAGAGAGATAGAAAGCACAAACAGGCAGAGCAGGCAGAGGGAGAGGGAGAAGCAGGCTCTCCCGTTGAGCAGAGAGCATGATGTGGGGCTCCATTGCAGGACTCTGGGATCACGACCTGAGCTGAAGGCAGACGCTTAACCAACCGAGCCACCCAGGCATTCCTAAAACTTTCTAAGGTTTTAACAAACTTTCCCCAAGATTTAAATTGTGAACAAAGTCTCTTTGACTCATCAGGCTTGTTTGGTATGTTACATTCTGGTATGGGGTCATCATCACTTGATGTTCCGGCTATTGAAGTGTTATGTGTCACAGAATAATTGAGTTTCCTTGTCAGTTGTTTCATAATGAACTCTTGTATCAGATCATTAACAATGTCCATTTCTGAGTTTTTCTCATTTATAATTGTTCTTATTCTCTTGCAAAATGAGTTTTCGTCTTCAAGGAGGTTCATATAAAGGACTTTTAGAACAAAAACAGGTATTCAGTATCTTTAAGATCATAAAAATGAAATGAGTAAGAACTTCCAGAACCAACTAAAACCTTCATTCGAACTAAACAACTAGTAACATGGGACTAAATGAACTAAAAATATGATTATAGTTTTGTGACTTTTTTTTAAAGATTTTATTTATTTGAGAGAGAGAAAGAGAGAGCACGAGAGGGGGGAGGGTCAGAGGGAGAAGCAGACTCCCCGCTGAGCAGGGAGCCTGATGGGGGACTCGATCCTGGGGGACTCGATCCCGGGACTCCAGGATCATGACCTGAGCCGAAGGCCGTCGCTTAACTAACTGAGCCACCCAGGCGCCCTAGTTTTGTGACTCTTGCTTGAAACATTGTTGGTTCTCTAATGTTTTCTCTTCCAGATTAAGGAAACTTTCTCTTAAGATATCTATGACTTACAGAAAGGTGAAAAAGTATTCATTTGTGAACAAATTTAAGCATTTACCTTTTCTCTCTACCTGAACCCTCTGAAATTCAAAACGTCTCAGTATTCTTTCTTCCATGGCAATCAGAGTCATTTGCATAAGTTCAGTAATTGTTCTCCTTGTAACAGGACATCATTGGAAACATTGGTTATTTTACCAAGGCTTTGACTGGAATGTCATATTTGAGAGAGACGTGCAGAGACTCAGATATGACCAAACAGCTTTAAGGAACTAAGCTGACTTTATGAAACCTGGAGCCAGAAAGCCCCTTGGAACTGTTGGCCTGTTACCTTGCTTACAGAGTTCCCAGCAGCCTTATCAGGCGAGTAAAGAATGTCACTTCCTGACAGTGCAGGAACCTCAGGATATACTGGGGACCTCAGGAAGAGGAATCCAACCAAATGTACAGGTATTGCTGGCATGTCTGATGGCAAGTACTTGGCTTGGCTTCTGGCCTGGAGAGGCTACTAAAAGTTCAACCTAGAGATTCCTTATAAAAGTTCCAGCAGGGGGCACCTGGGTGGCTCAGTTGGTTAAGCAACTGCCTTCGGCTCAGGTCATGATCCTGGAGTCCCGGGATCGAGCCCCGCATCGGGCTCTCTGCTCGGCAGGAAGCCTGCTTCTCCCTCTGACCCTCCCCCTGCTTGTGTTCCTGCTTTCGCTATCTCTCTCTCTGTCAAATAAATAAATGAAATCTTAAAAAAAAAAAAAAAGTTCCAGCAAAGCAGATTCTATAAGATCTATATGACCAATCATTATTCTTGCTGAGCTTATGTAAATGATTAGGCCATGTTTGTTAAAATTGGACTTGTTTTTCAAATATATTAGTCCTGATTTGGCTATCTCTGATTAAAAATGAGGGTTATTTTAGAAAGAAAAATTGTGTTTCAATAATACACCTTTGTGGATGTTAAATTCTATATCTGATTGTCTTTAAACGTTCTTTACCTAAGCTAGACAACTTGAGGTAGACTTCAGAGAAATTACCACAGTAGCTCATGTATAGACAACCTTCTTTGTTGTTATTCTGTGGGGATAATAACAGGACATATGGACCCATGGACATATTATTATTTGAACAATGGAAAATAGGACATATGGACCCATGGACATATTATTATTTGAACAATGGAAAATAGGAGTGATTCCCCAACAACTGTATAACTCAACTAGCACCTTGACCAATTCTATGTGGCTGGGATGGTGAAATCTCTCCTTAAAAGCCAGAGCATACCCCACTCCATAGGGTTAATTATGGGCTTGTAGAGATAATGGATGACCCCACTTTCTTTATGATTATGTTGGATGATGCCTTTGGGGATGCCCTTATCTCTTGAGACAAGTCTTCTCCCACTTGCCAGTGATTCCTTATAATTAGGATATTGTTAAGGCTGGACCTTAAACAAAAAGGGCTTCTTGATGGGTGTAACCCTCATAGTCATATTTATCCTAGAAACCACCTCTGTTGAGGTACAATTGCAAACAAAGGCTTTAGCTAAGCATACAACAGCCCTCCCAGTAAAAGCCTCAAAACTCACTATGGGACAGTCCCTACTGTAATGACTTCACATCAGGTCCAGAGTGTCTTAGAAACCAAAGGCCACCAATGGATGATGGGAGGTTGACTTATTAAATATCAGGCTACACTTATAAATATGTCTGGAATAACACTTGAAACCTGTCAGACTTTAAACCCAGCTACCCTTATACCTGGACCTGGTCATTGTACTTCTATAGAGCGTAATTGTTCAGAGGTTATTGATCTTGTTGATGCCAGTCAACCAGATTTAAAAGGTGCCCCTGTTGAAAATACAGATTCGAGAGTTGGTTTACTGATGACAATAGTTTCATGGAAAAGCTGGGTAAAAAAAGAAAAAGAAAAGCTGGGTATGCTATAGTGCTCTCTTGTGCTTTGCAATTGCCAAAGCCTTAAAAATTAATATTTATACTGACTCCAAATATGCTTCCCTAGCCCTGGATGTCCATGAAGCAATTTGGAAGAAAAGGGGTTTATTATCAAGCCATAACTCCCCAATCACACATGGGACTGAAATTAATTACTTTTCTTATGGCTGTACACCTACCCAAGGAAGTAGCTATAATTCACCTCAAAGGACATCAAAGGATATGACCTTAGAATCTAAAGGAAACAATTTGGCAAACTGTGCAGCCAAGCAGGCAGCACAAAATAAACAAATATTAAGTCTTTTACCAGTGTGAACTCCAATAAAGTCCATAAGTCCAGTCTATTCAGATCAGGAAATGCACAGGACTAGCTTTTTAATAATGAAGGGAAAAATCTTTATACCCAAAAATAACCAATGGAGGGTAATATAATATACACACTAGGGTACTGATTTGGGTAAAAAGTCCACGGAGGTGACAAAAACTTTGCTAAGCAAAACTGTCCCCATACTTGGACTCCCTTGGTCCCTACAGAGTGACAACAGACTCTCTTATTACACAAATTTAAAAGATGGCCCTCCAAAACTGAATAGCCTTTGATATTTTCACTGCAGTTAAAGGAGACCCAGAATTAGATGACTGTCTCCTAACAGGACCCAATGGCTATATGGCTCTAACTTGTGTCCATGGCTTCCCCCAGGCTGGATAGGCCACTGTACTCTAGGTTTTGCCTGGATGCATGGATGTATTATTAAAACCATTATCAACCTGGTCAACCTTCCAAATGTAAAATGATGGTGGACATGTTCTGTGTCTCATTGGTATGAACACCTAACATCCATTTTTGTTCCCCCTTTGGAACTGGACGATGTTTTTTTCTTTTTAAGATTTTATTTATTTGACCCGGTGGGGTGGTGGAGGGAGAGTAAAGAGGGAGAGGGAGAAGTACAGTCTTCCATGAGCAGGGAGCCTGACATAGGGCTCAATCCCAGGACCCTGGGATCATGACCTGAGCCAAAGGCAGACACGCTTAACAACTGAGCCACCCCCAGGTGCCCCTACATACATGTTCTTTAATTAATTAATTAATTAATTTAAAGATTTTATTTATTTATTTGACAGAGAGAGACAGCGAGAGAGGAAACACAAGCAGGGGGAGTGGGAGAGTGAGAAGCAGGCCTCCCCTGAGCAGGGAGCCTGATGCGGGGCTCGATCCCAGGACCCTGGGATCATGACACGAGCCAAAAGCAGACACTTAACGACTGAGCCACCCAGGCGCCCCTATTTATTTATTTTAAACAATTTTTTAAAAAGATTTTATTTATGTATTTGACAGAGACACAGCGAAAGAGGGAACACAAGCAGAGGGAGTGGGAGAGGGAGAAGCAGGCTTCTCGCCGAGCAGGGAGCCTGATGTGGGGCTCAATCCCAGGACCCTGGGATCATGACCTGAGCCGAAGGCAGACGTTTAACTGACTGAGCCACCAAGGCGCCCCTGGACAATGTTGTTTGGCACATGGAAACTCTTAGGTACTTGGTCAAAGCCCTAAATGACACTCAAAATAACATTTCTCCATTAAATACTAAAGTAACACAAATGCTTGAAGTAGTTCTACATAATAGAAGGGCATTAGATGTTTTAACTGTTACACAAGGTGAAACTTGTGCTAGCATAAAAACAGAATGCTGTATATATGTTCCAGATTACCACAAAATATTTCTGGTTTTCTAACTGACATGAATACTCAAATTGGTGCTTTAAATGATCTCTTTCCTTTAGTGATTGCTTTAAACTCCTGGACTGGAGGAAAATTATCAGAGGTCAACTATCAAAGGACTCTTACTGAGACTTATCTATTTCTCATTATAATGTTAACCTTATTTTCTTGTCATTTCCAGTGTCTCACTGCCTAGCATCAAGACTCCTTCATGCCCTAACTTCCAGCTAACAGTTGATCCTTTCTACTCAAGGAGGTTCATCTATGTTGACCGCAATAGATTCAGCTGCCTCCCACTTTTGTAACTCCCCATACTTTCCCCAACTGAACAATATTGACCCATAGGTAGGGACATCTCTACACTCCTATTTATTTTATTTTTTTTTAAGATTTTTATTTATTTATTTGACACAGCGAGAGAGGGAACACAAGCAGGGGGAGTGGGAGAGGGAGAAGCAGACTTCCCGGGGAGCAGGGAGCCCGATTCCGGGCTTGATCCCAGGCAGGGAGCCCGATTCCGGGCTTGATCCCAGGACCCTGGGATCATGACCTGAGCCCAAGGCAGATGCTTAACGACTGAGCCACCCAGGCGCCCTACACTCCTATTTAGTAGGAAGACTTTACACAAGATGAGACCTTCCACCTTCAACAACCTTGAAGATTTAAGAGTCAAAATTGTTCAGGGGGGAAATGATGAGGGAACAGAAAGCAAGCTCAGGACAAATCAGAAGCTGACACTCCACACCTCCCAACCCCATGGGATATATGTGACATTCATTCGTCAGGCACTCCTGGTTGCCTTAATGGAAAAACAAATAGTTAACTTACAGTGCTCACAATCCTACAAGACGTGAGTCTCCCTCAGTTTACCAAACTCCTAGAATTTATAAAAACAAAGCATTTCTATCAATGGGCTAGCTTCCAGAAGGGAATGTAAATACAATTAAATGTCTTTATAATCTGCAGCCCATTGACAGGTATTTGAAGCAGGCAAAATATAATGTTCCTCCAGGAAGCTCCCAACTATTTTACTGTTAATGCCTTACTAGAGGGGTAAACAACCTTTTTTATTTTTAAAAGATTTTATTTATTTATTTGACAGAGAGAGACACAGCGAGAGAGGAAACACAAGCAGGGGGAATGGGAGAGGGAGAAGCAGGCTTCCCGCTAAGCGGGGAGCCTGATGCGGGTCTCGATTCCATGACCCTGGGATCATGACCTGAGCCGAAGGCAGACACTTAACGACTGAGCCACCCAGGTGCCCCAGGGGTGAACAACCTTAACGTGACAATGGCAAAGCCTCCAGTATACTGTGAGTCTTCTTTAACATGTGAAAGTTCTTTTGAAACCTCCCTTTTTCCTTACCCTCCCCATAGCATATAATCAGCCACACCTCACAACCCGGAACTGCAGCTCTTTCTGCCCGTGGGTCCTGCCTTAATAAAGCACGATTTTGCACCAAAGACGTCTCTAGAATTCTTTCTTGGTGCTCGGTGCCGGGCTTCACCCCATTGAACCTCACCTATATTCTAAAAGCACATCACTTGTTACCATCACACCTGCCACATTCTAAAGTAGACTTCATATTTCTGCGTTCAAGTTTCCTGTCCTTCCGTGAACATAATAAAAAGTCACATGAAGGCAGGACCACTTCTCTTGTGCCTACATTTCTCCCATACACCTACACAGAGTTCCTGAAAACCCAGTATGAACACAAAGCACATTTGTTAGAACACTTAATTAACGTAACATTTGCATTTCCCTTTCGTTTTAACTTTCCGGTTGCCCTAAATGTCCTCTTTTCTTCTCCGTCCGAGTACTCTGAAAAATTAGTAAAGGAAACCACATTTGACATGGAGTCAGTTCGCCCTGAAAGGGGAGATCTCCCACATAGAGGGCATGCATAGTCAGCAGGAGGAAGGAGATACTTTTTATCTTGATAAGGGAGCATGCTTTCTTCTTAGAACTCTAATGTCATTTAAACAAAAGAAAGGATGACCTTTCCTTGTGGCTGCAAGAACACACTAAACTTGGCCTGCAGCCAATGAAAAACAGCCAGATTTCAAAACCTTTTCTTCAATGACCTTTTTTTGGAAGCCACCCCCTCCAGTCTCCTTCTAAGACCTAATCAAAGCTGACGTTCCATTATTCTCTTTAGACTTGCTTGTGGTTGGCCAGTGTACCTATCCCGACTTGAAATTCCTCTGTTCCTAAAGAAACTGCTGGTGAAATAACTATTTCTACTTAAGGTTGACAATACTATGCCTCAATATTTTCAAGAATGACAAAAGTCACATTTTGATGATAAAAAGCCTCAAATGTCCAGGCACATGGGTCTAGCACGGTAACATGCTCTGTTTGATTCTATCTTTTCCTAGACGTGTGGAGCCTTCTCCTAAAAGGTCTCTGAGCTGGTAACTATCCTTAGCTTTTCCTGATGTGGAGGGAGACCTAAGCTCTGGAACGCCGGGGTGGAGGGCGCCCGTCCTGAGACCGCCGCAACTCCGGGAGCCACACCCCCCCGGAAGAGCCTCGGCCTTGACGCAGCGAGGAGCCAATGAGGGAACGGGACACGGCATTTCGAGGCGTGCGCACCCGCTGGGGGCGGGACTTCCGCCCTCGTGCCTCCCGCCTCCGCACCCCGCACCCCGCCCCGCGGTCTTTTAGCCTCAGGTTGGCTCCGTTTATCCCGTAAGGGTCCGGAGCGCGCGTCGGGGTCCGGGGGCCCGCTCGTGAAGCCGCGAGGGGAGGCGCCGTCCTCGGCGCACACAGTCGGGTCCCGGTGTCCGCTCCGCTCCGGCCCCGCTGCCGGCCCACCGAGTCCGATGGCGGCGGCCGCGCCCAGGGAGCCGCCGCAGGTAAGCGCTCGTCCCCCGGGCCCTCCCCGCCGTCCCCCCACCCAGACCCCGGAGGCCCGAGCGCGGGGCGCCGGCTCGCGGCCCTGCGGCCCAGGCCCCGGCGTCGGACGGGGCGGCGGCGGGGGGCGGGGGCCCCGTGTGCGAGCGCCGGCGTGCCGGCGTGAGGAGCGGGCTCCGGGCCGGGGGGCCGGCCGGGGCAGAGGCCGGAGGGGGTCTGCGCCGGCGGCGGGGAGCAGCACATCGCCCTTCTTCCTGTCGGGAGCACAGTGCGGCGCGGCCAGGGAGGCCCGCGCTGCCCGAGAAGCCCGGCCCTCCTGGCGCTGCTGAGGCGGTCTCCGCCCGGGGTCAATAGGCGTGGTCTGGCCGCGAGAGAGGAGAGCCCGCCGCGGGGGTGAGCGAGGAGGCCGGGCGCGCGGGAGGAGGGAATCGCGGTAGTCGGCGGTGGAGTCCGCGGACCGCTGCTCTGCGCGCGGTGGCTGTTGGCGAACCGGTGGACTCCCGGTCTGTGTTTTGAGAAGGGCCGCGGCAAGTGGTGCGTGTTGCAGGTGAGAAGAGAAAGGGGGCGGGGAGGGAGCGCCCCAGGGCTTTCGGTCCGTGGACCTTAAAAATGAAATAAAGACTGGCAGTTATTTTACCCGCACAGATGGGTCTATGTGGCAACGGAAGAAAAGTGCATGGAACAAACAGGCTGAGTCAGAACAGTAGGCCAGTGTGGAGAGCACGAGAGGTAGTCTTGTTTCAGGGGAAAGAGGCGAAGTTGGGACGGCTGTTATAAACTACAGGTCCACTGGAGTAAACTGGGAGTTGTGGCTTCTCATTGGCTGAGGTGTTGGGTGGGGTGATCAGGAAATCCTGTCTTTTTGGGCCTGTGCTAGTGCAGTAGTGTCCCCATATAAGGTCAAGTCAGTCTCTTCCTTTTGGTCTGCAGTGGATCACTGGCAGTGACTGAGAGCTCCCTGTGCTGCAACCTCCCGACTCCATTTTCCTGAGGTTTCCAATTATTGATTTTCACAGTTCCCAGCAGCTGAAGGGGTGGAAGCTCCCATTAAGTGGATTGAAGGTAGCAGTGGGTAGATTTTCCTGGGGGAGGTCCTACATTGTTTTGAAATTGTTTGCAGTCTCAGATGTGTCAGAGAAGAGTGAGTCGTGGAATCGACTAGGGAGCTGGACAGCAAAGTTTGGGAAACGGGGAAGGTTTCAGGATGGAGGGTTGGAAAAGTGATGGCTCCCATGTGGGCCGGGTGGAGATTTGGCTCACATTTAGGAAGGGAATGCAGAGCGTAGTGGCAACGCTGCCGCTAGGTCAAGCATCCTCCTAAGAGGTGCTGAAGAGTGGTTCTGTGGCGCGGCACGTGGTTGTGGTTGATGGGCATTGTCAACATGAGTGAAGGAGAGAGAGAGATCTGGCAGATGATGGCCAAGGTTCCTTGGGATGATTGGAAGAGATGGCTGAGGACATCTCCGATTGAGACAAGGTGACAGTGAGGCGGGGGCTGCTCTCTGTCCCGCGTTCTAGGGCTTCACCAGAATCTTGTGGTCAGCTTTTATGGTGTCTGGGGTGTTTCAGAGTGTTCCTGCTAGATAAAGTCTGGGGCAAATGTCATTTGTGGTCCCTCCCTGTGCCTGGCAGGGAGACCCTTAGGGCTGGGGTTTTCACAGAGGTACAGTAGAGGACGATTGGTTCCCGATTGTGGTGGGACAGCGTGGGCAGCAGAGAAGTGGAAGAGGGTCTGTGAGTATCCGAAGCTGACCGTGGTTGTGTCTGTTACTCAAGGGAGGGTTACAGGCAGCTGAGGCGGGCTTCTCAGCAGCATTTGAGGCTTTCCCTGTTTTGGGATCCATGGGAGTACTGGGTGGGACTGGAACCTGTTTGAGTTTGTCAAACATCCTGTGGATGTCACGTGACAAGTACGAGTGTGAGTCAAGGGAGGATCCTTTGTTGTGGGGCAGGAAGGTGTGGGAGTTCATCTGTGGGGTCTGAAGACGTGAGAGTGGTAGAGTCTACAGAATCCTGTACACGTGGAGGGGAAGTGTGAGCTAAGGGCCTCAGCGCCCTGGTACTGAAGACTTCCTGGTAAGGCAGGGCGTATAATTGGCTGTCTTGAGGGCACAACGTGGGAGACTCCATGGGAATACCGTGGCAGGGGGATGACCTTGCAGGCCAGACCCAGAGCTTAGAGTGCATCCATGTGTCCCCCTGCCTGTTGCTGCTGAGGACTGAACACAGTGACTGATGGGAAGGTGAGAGGAGCGTGGCATTAGAGGCCCCAGGACCTGGTATTTATTCTGAGGTGGGGAGTCTGGGGTGGATGTTGGGGGGTTGGATTGTGGGTTCTCAGAGAGAGGATGTTCATGATTTCATCTGTCTGTTTCATGAAAGGGTGGTGTGACCTTTGAGGACATTGCCGTGTACTTCTCCTGGAAGGAGTGGAAGCTTCTTGATGAGGCTCAGAGACGGCTGTACCACCATGTGATGCTGGAGAACTTTACACTTATATCCTCACTGGGTAAGGCCCTCACCTTCTCCTTGACCTGGACAAGACTCTATTCTGCGTCCCCCCTCTGCATTTTCCAGGGTAGGTTTGTCCTTCTCTCGTGTGGACTGTGGGCACTGCTTGCTTTCCCAGCTTTCTGGTTAGTTGCTTTTGTTGCTAGCTCTGAGTTGTTGGTGTTCCCTTTTCTCCGCCCTGCAGCTCCCAGTGCCCTCTGTGCTGAGCCCTGATCGGGTAAGATTGGAGGTCAGTGGTCATGCAGTGAGGCTGATGGATTGCACCTTGCTTGCCCTCTCCCTGGCTGGGTCCATGTGTCTAGATCCATGACTTTTCGATGGCCTAGGTTTTTCCCCTTCTCTTAGGTGACATTTCCTTGTGCCTGAAATTGGAGGCATTGGTATGGTCACTACCTTAAAGGACCGTGGGCTAGTTCTCAAGAATGTCCTGTATGGATCTTTTGGTTTTAGTTTTTAAAGATTTTATTGATTTATTTGTCAGAGAGAGAGAGAGAGCAGCAGCAGGCAGAGGGAGAAGCAGGCTCCCCTCTTAGCAAGGACCCCCAATGCAGGACTCGATCCCAGGCCTCTGGGATCATGACCTGAGCCGGAGGCAGACGCTTAACCGACTGAGCCACCCAGGTGCCCCTGTATGGATCTGTTTGTAATGTGTACATCTCTCTTCTACCTTCCCCCCTCCTTCAGGTTTGTGAGGTATGATTGACAAATCGAATTATATAATTGAAAGTATTATGTAATGATTTCATGTACTTAAACATTATGAAATTAAGGGTGCCTGGGTGGCTCAGATGGTTGAGCGTCTGCCTTTGGCTCAGGTCATGATCCCGGAGTCCTGGGATCGAATCCCGCATCGGGCTCCCTGCTCCTTGGCAGCCTGCTTCTCCCTCTGCCCCCCCCCCTCTCTCTCTCTCTCTCTCTGTGTCTCTCATGAATAAATAAATAAAAATCGTAAAAAAAAAAAAAAGATTATGAAATTAATACCAAAATGAAGTTAGTCAACACAACCATCACTTGGCATAGTTACTTTTGGTGGTGGTGGTGCTGAGAAAGCTTGATATCTACCCTCTTAGCAAATTTGAGCTCTACAAATGCAGTAGTAACTGTAGTCAGCATGCTGTATTAGTTCCTCAGGACTGAATCATCTTGTAAATGGAAATGTGTATACCTGACCACCATCTGCCCCCCTCTTCGTGGGCACAGGCGCTCTCTCAGTCTCTCCCTCACAAATAAATACGTCTTTAAAATAAAAAAAAGGATATCCATGTAAATAATGCCATACAGTATTTGTCTCTTCTGTGTGATGATTTCACCTGGCATAATGTTTTCCAAGTTCCTCCATGTTGTGGAAAGTGGCAGTGTTGCCTTTTTATGTCTTAGTTTTCATGCATGTGCGTGTTTACTGAACGTTCTTTTTTTTTTTTTTCTTAAAGACATACTTATTTGTTTGTTTGTTAGAGCACGCACAAGCAGGGGGAGTGACGGGCAGAGGGAGAAGCAGGATCCCCGCTGAGCAAGGAGCCCCACGTGGGGCTAGATCCCAGGACCCTAGGATTATGACCTGAGCCGAAGGCAGACGCTTAACCGGCTGAGCCACCCAGGCGTCCCGTGTTTCCAAAATGTTCTTTGTCACCTTACTATTTTTTTTTAAATTTATTCATGAGAGACAGAGGGAGAGAGAGAGAGAGAGAGAGAAGCAGAGGGAGAAACAGGCTCCCAAGGAGCAGGGAGCCCGATGTGGGACTCAATCCAGGACCCTGGGATCATGACCTGAGCTGAAGGCAGACGCCCAACCATCTGAGCCACCCAGGCGCCCTGTCACCTTACTATTTTGCTTAAACGTTAGAAAAAATTTTTTTTTGGAATCTGTACACCCCATGTGGGGCTGGAACTCACGGCTCCCGTGATCAAGTGTCACATGCTTTACCTGCTGAGCCTGCCAGGGCCCCCCGCCCCGCCCCGCCCCGCCCCGCTCCAGTTGTTCTTTGTAACTTTTCCATTTGGTACAGTCCTGCTTGTTTGCTTTTGCTTTCATTATATATGCTTTGGGTGTCCTGTTCAAAAACCCATTGCCAGGAGTAAGGTTAAAGAGGCTCTTCCCTCTGTTTTTGCTGGGCGTTTTAGGGTTTCAGGTCATAACTTTTGGTCTTTAATCAATTACACGTGCGTTTCAAGGAGTGCTATAAGATGGGGATCCAGTCTTATTCATTCATTTGGATACTCCTCTATTTCGCAGCAGTAGGACGAAAGAGGTTATTTCTTCCCCAGCGTCGTTTCTTGGCATAACGGTCAAAGAGTAGTTGGACCGTATATGTGTGGCTGTCCTTACGGGCTTTTCCTTCCATTCTGTTGTTCTGTTTTTATGCCAGTACCCAATTGTCTTGAATTGTCTAGCTTTGTGATCTAGTTTGAAATCAGAAATGTGCTGCTTAAAGGTTTGATCTTCTGAAGATGGCTTTGGCTTTAGGCTTTGGTTGACTTGGTGGCAAATGTTCCAGTGTCCTCTGCGGAGCCGGAAGCTGGAGGCTCTGCTGAGCAGGGACTGCAGTCGCACCCACCCTGTGGCAGATGGAGATAGCCCCAGGCTTTATTTCCCACCCGTCCCCACCTGTCTCTGCTAATAACAGTCTCCAGCTGTCGTTTCTGTGTGCTTGTGCTTTTTTATGCTCCACTGTGGACTAGTCCATCTTAATTGGACGGTTGAGCCCTCGGAGGCTAATGTCACTCATGGACAGCTGTTGCGTTGATGTTTCTTGGGGTGAAGGATGGTATCTCTCATTCTCCCTTGCTGCTGATAACAGTTCCATAGGACGTTCTTCTGTGTCCATCGTGTCCTGAGTAGCTCTAGGATAGTGCTGGCGGTCCACTTGGCCTGTTTTCCTACAGCATTTCTATCTTCCTGTATCCTGTAGTTGCTCAGCTACGGCTTACAGGGAGGAGTGCCTTGTGTATCAAAGCATGGACATGCTCCAGACATGACCAGGTGGTGTCACAGGGAGCCCGTTTCTCATGAATGGTAGCTGGCAACGGTGTGATATCCGGCCTGTGTTTGATCGCACCGGGCACCTTTGTTTGTTCAGCCAGGGTTTGGTGCCATTGCCGATGGCCACACCCCGTTTCTGTCGTTCCTTCCTCGCTTTCCTCGCTGTTGACATTTTTTTGTCACATGCCTTCTACTCCTTTGGTAATTCCGTGAATTCCAGGACAGGGATAATCCCTGCATCTCAGGTGTGCACGTCTCTCCCATTTCTGTCACTGCTCTTTCTGTGTACCTCACCGTTCACCCCCAGACATTTTGAAATGAGACATTCACGTGTCCTTAAACTGACCTTGACTGCAGTCAGTTTCGTGTGATTGGATTGTGCTGCAGCCGTCTACTCAGCCAAACACCAGCAGCAGAAACGGTCCTACACAAACCTTTGTGTAGGCAGAAAACAAGTTGTAGACCCTGGCTCTCTCCCTTGTGTCATACCCTAGTGTTTTTGTCCTTCTGGTGTGCTCTCCATAATACTTTGGCCACTCCTTCAGTTGAATTTCATCTCGTGTGTGTGGAAAAGCGTGCCATACAGTCCTGCCTAGATGAGTCGGGTGCGTGTATGTGATGGGCTCACCCCCTCGCTATAGTCAACACAAATTTCACCAGCGCTTCTTCGCCTTCGCCTTCAGGTTGCTGCTGTGGAGCAGAGGATGAGGCACCCTTTGCCCAGAGCACTTCTGTAGGCGTGTCACAGACCAGGACGCCCAAGGCAGCTCAGTCTTCCCGGAAGACCCACCCCTGTGAGATGTGTGGTCCAGTCCTGAGAGACATTTTCCACTTGTCTGCGCACCAGGGAAAAGAAAACAGCCAGAAGCTGTTGAGGTGTGGGGCCTGTGGGAAACGATTTTATTTCAGTGTAAAGTTTCAGCAGCAGCAGGAGCAGCACGTGGCAGCAGAACCCTCCAGAAGCCGTGTGGACAGGGCCTCTGTTGTGAAGAGCTGGGGATTCCATGGTTCAGGAAAGCCCCTTACCTGTGGAGAAGTTCAGAAGGACTTCCTGTCTGGCTCGGGGCATCTGCAGCAAGAGGCCACTGATACTGGGGAGAAGCCACACACGATCACCCAGCGCAGGGCAACTTTACAAAGCAGAAAAAGTCATGACACTTGGGGAGAATGCAAGAACACCTTTAGTCCCAAACACACACATAATCGGGAGCAGGGTGTCCACCTTGGAAGACAGTCCTTTGTGTGTAGTGAATGTGGGAAAACATTCAGGTACAAATCTTTATTTGCCATACACCAGAGATACCATACTGGAAGAACACACGAGTTTGGTCAATGTGGAAAATCGCTTAAGCAGACGCCAACGCTGAAGGAACATGGAAAGACTCACAGTGCATCCAGGCAGTACACGTGCAGCAAATGTGGGAAATCCTTAGGCCACAAATCTGTCCTCATTCATCCCCAGGGATGGCACAGTGGAGTGAAGAGTTACGTTTGCAGTGGATGTGCAAAAGCTCTTAGCTGTAGCTCAGTGTTGATTACTCATAGGGTTGAGTCTGGAGAAGGGTTTTTTAAGTGTCATGGCTGTGCAAAATCTTTTCCCTCTATGTCTGCCCTCTCCTATCATCAGAGATCTCATGCAGGGGAAAGACGGTATGAGTGCGGTGACTGTGGAAAATCTTTTACCAGTAGTTCTACCCTCCGTTCTCACCAGAGAATTCACACTGGTCATAAGCCTTATAAATGCAGTGCATGTGGGAAATCTTTTGTTCGTAATTCTTCCCTACGTTATCACCAGGCCGTTCATAGTGGAGAAAGGCCTTTTGAGTGTACCGAATGTGGCAAATCTTTTATGAGTAGTAATGGCCTCCGTTATCACCATAGTGTTCACACCGGAGTGAAGCCTTATAAGTGCCATGAATGTGGCAAATCTTTTATGAGTCGTTACCGCCTTCGCGGTCACCAGACCATTCACACTGGAGAAAAGCCTTATAAGTGCGATGAGTGTGGGAAATCCCTTGCTAGTAGTTATTCCCTCCGTTCTCACCGGAGACTTCATACTGGAGAAAGGCCTTATGTGTGTATTGAATGTGGGAAATCCTTTCTCCATAAAATTACCCTTAATAAACATATAAAGCTTCACTCAGGTGAACGGCCTTATAAGTGTAATGAATGTGGGAAATCTTTTACTACTAGATATACCCTCCGTTATCATCAGCGAATTCACACTGGACAGAAGCCTTATCAGTGCATTGAATGTGGGAAATCTTGTACTACTAGTTCTGACCTCCGTAGTCACCAGAGAGTTCACACTGGAGAACGGCCTTATGAGTGCAGTGAATGTGGGAAGTCTTTTACTCGTAATTCTGCCTTCCGTTATCACCAGAGACTTCACACTGGAGAAAGGCCTTATGAGTGCTGTGAATGTGGGAAATCGTATACTAGTAGTGCTGCCCTCCGTTCACACCAGAGTGTTCACACTGGACAGAAGCCTTATGAGTGCTGTGAATGTGGGAAATCTTTTACCACTAGTTCTGCCCTCCGTTATCACCAGAGATTTCACAGTGGACAGAAGCCTTATAAGTGCAGCGAATGTGGCAAATCTTTCACCACTAATAAACAGCACCGTGTTCACCAGGTAGTTCACAGTAGAGAGAGGCCTTATGAATGCCCTGAATGTAGCAAATCCTTTTCACGAAAACATACACTCAATACACACAAAAAGCTTCACTCAGGTGAACGGCCTTATAAGTGTAATGAATGTGGGAAATCATTTACTGTTAGTTCTACCCTCCGTTTGCACCAGAGACTTCATACTGGAGAAAGGCCTTATGAGTGCCGCGAATGTGGGAAATCTTTTACTGTTAGTTCTGCCCTCCGTTTGCACCAGAGTGTTCACACTGGAGAAAGGCCTTATGAGTGCCGTGAATGTGGGAAATCTTTTATCAGTCATAATGGTTTTAGATACCATTCCAGTCTTCACACTGCAGGAAGGATTTAAAATAGCACAGAAGGTGATACTTCTTGCTTAGTATAGTTTCGGCTGGAGGACAACCTCTGAGGCAGCCACCTACCTGACTGGAACGTGGTTCACCCAAATGTCTGCAGTGGAGTGACTTCCCATAAGTTCCAGCTATTTTCAGAAAAATTCAGAACCTGCATTGTGCTTTCTGATGTGCATGCAGTTATTGCACGATGGACGTCCCTGTCAGTGTCTGTGGCAGAAGTCCTTTCACCTCTGCCACCTGGCGGTTCCCATAGTGTGCATAAGTCACCACCCCAACATGGTTAATGATGCTGACCTGTCTGCTTTCTCGTTTGCGCATCTAAATTATGGGTAATTGGAAGTCCTCATTCTGTTCTAAATTAGGGCATGGATGTGACCCAATGTTGGTCCACAGTGAGTGATCTGAGTTCTGGGTGGTGACTTGCACAGGAAGACTAAATCCCATCGGGATGTTGGTCTCACTCTTCTTTGATGACTCTAGCTCCCAGGTCACCACACAGGAATTATGTGCCACGTGTTGCTCTGGTTGATGCATTAGTAAATGCCATCTTGTTTTAGTTACCTTTAATTTTGTACGTTGTGTGCACTCTAGGGGGTGGTGGTTTCAAAGCAGGATTGGTAGGGTCGCCTGGGTGTCTCAGTCAGTTAGGCGGCTGCCTTCAGCTCAGGTCATGATCTTTGGGTCCTGGGATCGAGCCCCGTGTCTGGCTCCCTGCTTGGTGAGAGCCTGCTTCTCCCTCTCCGTCTATTTGTGCTCTCTCTCTCTGTCAAATAAATGAATAAAATCTTTAAAAAAAATAAGAAAGCAGGATTGGGCTCTCAACATGAGGGAACGAGTAGACTGCGCATCCCAAACTTGGCTGTGTCTGAGAGGATAATTGCAAATAAATAACAACATACATATATAGATAATCCAGCTTCTGTGTTAATTTGCATTATAACACAGGACCTTTGTGATGGGCTGAATTGTATATCCCAAATCCATATTTTGAAGTTATAACCCCCAGTCCCTCACAGTGTTACAATAGTTAGACATAGGGCGCCTGGGTGGCTCAGTTGGTTAAGCGACTGCCTTCGGCTCAGGTCATGATCCTGGAGTCCCGGGATCGAGTCCCACATCAGGCTCCCTGCTCGGCGGGGAGTCTGCTTCTCCCTCTGACCCTCTTCCCTCTCGTTCTATCTCTCATTCTCTCTCTCTCTCAAATAAATCTTAAAAAAAAATAGTTAGACATAGCATCTTTAAAGAGATCATGAAGTTGAAATGGGTTATTAGGATGGACTCTTACGCATATGGCTGGCACCGTCATAGGGAGATGAGGATACAGTCACACAGATGACCATGGGAAGACAGGGAATCCTCGTCTGCAAGCCAAGGAGAGAGGCCTCAGAAGAAACTAACCCTGCTGACACCTTATGTTTGATGTTGAGACTCTGGATTTGGGGGAAAATAAATTTCTGTTGTCTGATCACCCTGTGTATGGTATTGTGTTATATGACAGTTCTAGCTAATACAGCCTCCCAGGATCCATACCTGGGTTTTGTGGTCGGGATGCCAGGAAGTTTTGTGTGCTCAGAGGTCACCCTGAAGAGGGAGCAGTTGAGACCATCTTCAGTGCTTGTGGAAAGAACAATATTTTGCTTGTCCACAGCTGATAGCACAGGATGCCAGGTGCTGTTGAGTGGAATCTGTACCCCAGATCCTTCATCGGAGCCTTGTGATGTGTTATACAGTATTCACTTGTAACACCGCAGGGGCAGGGGAACTGTAATTTGTAATCTAGATGATTGAGTCATTAGGTACTTAGAGGACACATCAGGCCTCTCATGGAGTGTGTGTCTTATAAAAGTATTTCCACAGGGGCGCCTGGATGGCTCAGTTGGTTAAGCGACTGCCTTTGGCACAGGTCATGATCCCAGGGTCCTGGGATCGAGCCCCGCATCCGGCTCCCTGCTCGGCAGGAAGCCTGCTTCTCCCTCTCACACTCCCCTCTGCTTGTGTTCCCTCTCTCACTGTCTCTCTCTTTCTGTCAATTAAATAAATAAAATCTTTAAAAATTATTTCTACAGGTGGTGTAGTGACTGACTGGGCAGGATCAGTGTCACAAATTCTTCACTTTCAGACACACATCCTGTGTAACAGGTCATTCTAAAATAATCCAAAGGTCCCTGAATTCTGTTTTGCTCTCTGATGGCTTACATGTCAAGGCCATTGTGTTGCAGGCAGGAAAAAGGTAAAGACAAGGGAGAATTCATCCTCCAGGGATGTAGCTTTTGTGACCCTGCCGAGCCAGCATGCCTGTTGGTATCCTGAAGGACTGTGGCAGACACCTGTTCTGAAACATCCTCCTCCCAGGGTGTCTCCCAGGTACTCCCCAGGCCTAGCGCTAAAAAAGATCTTTCTGGAGGTGGTGGTGCGGAGTCCTGCTCCCATTAATGGTTGCTAAAGATGTTTCCCAAAGTCCTTGAATAAACCATTTCTCCTCTAGGTGGATTTCTCAGCCTTTTTCGTTGGCCTGAAGGCTGGAGGTTGTTTTGCAAGTATGTCCCTTTCAGTCTACAGTACTGTTTTCTTCTCTGGATGTGCACCACTATTGATCTCTGCATCTGGTTGGAGCACGTGGGTTATTTCCAGTGCTTCCCTTTTACAAACAAATCCCTCTATATATTTTCATTATAATTCCTTATGCAGATAGAGGTTTCATTTCTCTTCTGCTAAATCTCAAAGCACAATGACTAGGCACAGGCAGGTGAGTGTTAACATTCTCATGAAAGGGCGAAAATGGGGTCTGAAGGGTTCACTATTGCATTCCCACCAGGCATGTATGAGAGCTCCAGTATATTCATTCCTGCCAGTACTTGACAGGGTCAGTCTTCAATGTCAGCCCTTTTAATACGTGTGTAGTGGTATGTTGTAATTGCATTTCCTAGAGATTTCTGCCTTTCAGCATTGTTTCATGTGTTTCTTTACCACCTGTATGTCTTCTTTGGTACAATTTCTGTTGACATCGTTGCCTGTTTTCTTTCATACGAGTTATGCGTAGTTCCTTTTCATTTAGAAGTAAGACCTGTATAACCACGTTGGAATTTTCCTCATTTGCACATTGTGTGATATTTTTCTTGATGGAGTCTTAGCAATCCTGGAAGGCTATTTCCTCATTTTTCCTGAGATTTTTTTGTGTCCTGCACAATATCATGGCCCAAAATACCTTACACGTTTAAGTTTAGGGTGCATTCCTACCGTTATGGAATGCCTTTGTAAAGTCCAGGCATTCAGAAATACAGAACTGCATCCCTGCTTTGTCGTGCTTGCCAAATTCCAAAGTATAAATTCTTCCATTATGAGAGTGGGATATGCTCAAAGAAGGTGCTGGAAAACTACTTGGGTGTTTGGGGGAAAAACTAAACTTGGGCAGGTGCAGGCAAGACACTTCACAACACTTAGCAGACAGCAGCTGTGGGGGCTGTGAGCTGGCTGGAGGTCTGCAGGAGCCTCACAGGCAGGAGACCTTAATCCTGACAGGCCAGAGGGGAGGGACGTCCCTGAACAACCTGACTGGTGACTGAAAATCTGGCTTGTCTTACCTAAGTAGTGAGAAGGTTGTTGTGTACACCCACTCAGGTCAGAGTTGCTTCCTCTGATCCCACCCAGTATATTGGAAGGACTTTCCCGCTCAAGTGATTACCTCCAAATGATTTAATTCCTTCTCTTTGTGTTAAGAGTCAACTCCTGGTCCGCAAAGGAGTCTACATTCCGTGCAGCTCACCACTGCTGTGAGCTGTGTTTCCGGACAGCTGACAGGAGAAGGCTATAGGGCCACTTCTGGCGGCCGCCTGCTTTGAAGGACTGGGGGCCAGGTGGAGCAAGGCCTTACCCACAGGACTGGGGTCAGTGCTGGCCTTCCTCTCCACTGGAAGGACAGGAGTCGAGGTGGAGTAGAGCTTCTACCAGAAGGAAAAGGGTCCCCAGGTCAGGCAGGTTAGTGTGGGAATCTGCTAGGACTGTTTTGCCTTGTACCCAGGTGAGATCATGGTCTCATCCGGGAGGTTCAGCCAAGAAGAGGCCTGCATGGGGACCATGATGCTGGGTGGGAGGGCAAGTGTGGTGCAGGGACTGCACCTGCAGGAGGCTGACACACCTGGAGGCAATTCAGGAAGGTCCCGCTGTGTTGCATCCCTTAACTTCCTTTGGAGTTGATGTTCCCATGTTTGGCACCTGAAGGTAAGGCCCTGCCCAGAGCTGCGGCCATTCTAGACCAGGTATGAGACACAGCACAGTCCAGAGGTGAGTCCTCTATTCCACCTACATGCACCAATATGACCGCTGGCGCCTTCTGGTACCGATGAGGTGTAGAAGGTTGGACTAAACTCCACAGATTAGGTTGTCCACGATTACCTTTAGAGGAGAAGACCTCGACAAATTATGGTTGGTCAAGAAATAGGACTTGTAATGTTGGGGCACGGGGGGTTAAAGACCACCTAGCCTGGGAGTCCCAAACAGACTAGGTTTGGCCACTCCCTGGTGACAAAATCCAAAGTCAGAGAAAGCAGTGGTGGTAAACAAGAAAGGAATCTCAGGGAGCCCACACAGAGAAGACCATGGCCTCACCTCTCAATGATTGTCTCCAAAGTACGGAGAACACTTCCAGGTTTATAGAAGGAAAATGTGGGGCCAAGGTGGGTGGGTACATGCAGGTAGGCAGTGAAAGTCAAATAGATCATTGTCCTGGAGTCAGTCATGGGTGGGGACTTGCTGGCTCAGGGCAATCCTTAGTGTTCTAGGGCTAGTTTTTGTTCCCATCGGGATGCCTTGCCATTGGGGTCTTCCATCTGAGTGAAGAGACAAACTGGAAAGAAGAACCCAACTAGAAAGTTTGAGGTCAAAATGGGGGCAGCCGAGGTCCTCTTTCTGTAGTAAGAAAAACAGTATGTATGGGTGAAGCCACCTCAGGGCCACCGGCCAACCTAGTAATCTTGAAGGTGTAACAAGCACCCTTAGACTTCATGATGGATTAACCTTTCTCTGTTTATCTGTAGGTCATGCTTTCTCTCCTGGAAAGTGCCGAGCATTCTGCATGCCACAAAACAGAACAGACCCTTTTGCACGACCCCTGGGTACTAAGGAACCAGACCCCCTTGTACAACCTCCCAGCAGTGTGGTAACATCTGTAGCTGCACCATTGAGTGTGCATGTAGTCAAGAAACGTTTCAGACCCCTGTACTCCATTTATTGGTTAACTGCCCTAAAAGTTTTATTTTTTTTAAAGGTTTTTATTTATTTGACAGAGAGATAGAGAGTACAAGTGGGCAGAGTGGCAGATGGAGAGGGAGAAGCAGGTTCTCTGCTCAGCAGGGAGCCCGATATAGGGCTCCATCCCAGGACCCCGGGATCATGACCTGAGCCGAAGGCAGACGCTCAACCAACTGAGCCACCCAGGCGCCCCTGCCCTAAGCTTTAGAAACCCAAGTGTCCGGCAGAAACCTTGGATTTGCCCTCTGCACAAGAGTCCACCTTCTCCCCAGCCTCCTGATGAAAACTCATATTCCTTTCCAGTGAACATTTTCTATGTTCATTGAAGAGTTGTAATCCCTTAAGAGAAAAACAGACATTTTAGACATTCCTTTTTTAAGGAGGGAAATGTGTGCTTCCCTTTTTCTCTTCAGGCTCGCTTGTGGTTGGCCACAGTGTACTTACCTGGACTTGAAATTCCTCTGTTCCTAAAGAAACTGCTGGTGAAATAACTGGCTATTTCTACTTAAGGTTGACAGTACTATGCCTCAATGTTTTCAGGAATGACAAAAGTCACATTTTGATGATAAAAAGCCTCAAATGTCCAGGCACATGGGTCTAGCACGGTAACATGCTCTGTTTGATTCTATCTTTTCCTAGACGTGTGGAGCCTTCTCCTAAAAGGTCTCTGAGCTGGTAACTATCCTTAGCTTTTCCTGATGTGGAGGGAGACCTAAGCTCTGGAACGCCGGGGTGGAGGGCGCCCGTCCTGAGACCGCCGCAACTCCGGGAGCCACACCCCCCCGGAAGAGCCTCGGCCTTGAGGACGCAGCGAGGAGCCAATGAGGGAACGGGACACGGCATTTCGAGGCGTGCGCACCCGCTGGGGGCGGGACTTCCGCCCTCGTGCCTCCCGCCTCCGCACCCCGCACCCCGCCCCGCGGTCTTTTAGCCTCAGGTTGGCTCCGTTTATCCCGTAAGGGTCCGGAGCGCGCGTCGGGGTCCGGGGGCCTGCTCGTGAAGCCGCGAGGGGAGGCGCCGTCCTCGGCGCACACAGTCGGGTCCCGGTGTCCGCTCCGCTCCGGCCCCGCTGCCGGCCCACCGAGTCCGATGGCGGCGGCCGCGCCCAGGGAGCCGCCGCAGGTAAGCGCTCGTCCCCCGGGCCCTCCCCGCTGTCCCCCCACCCAGACCCCGGAGGCCCGAGCGCGGGGCGCCGGCTCGCGGCCCTGCGGCCCAGGCCCCGGCGTCGGACGGGGCGGCGGCGGGGGGCGGGGGCCCCGTGTGCGAGCGCCGGCGTGCCGGCGTGAGGAGCGGGCTCCGGGCCGGGGGGCCGGCCGGGGCAGGGGCCGGAGGGGGTCTGCGCCGGCGGCGGGGAGCAGCACATCGCCCTTCTTTCTGTCGGGAGCACAGTGCGGCGCGGCCAGGGAGGCCCGCGCTGCCCGAGAAGCCCGGCCCTCCTGGCGCTGCTGAGGCGGTCTCCGCCCGGGGTCAATAGGCGTGGTCTGGCCGCGAGAGAGGAGAGCCCGCCGCGGGGGTGAGCGAGGAGGCCGGGCGCGCGGGAGGAGGGAATCGCGGTAGTCGGCGGTGGAGTCCGCGGACCGCTGCTCTGCGCGCGGTGGCTGTTGGCGAACCGGTGGACTCCCGGTCTGTGTTTTGAGAAGGGCCGCGGCAAGTGGTGCGTGTTGCAGGTGAGAAGAGAAAGGGGGCGGGGAGGGAGCGCCCCAGGGCTTTCGGTCCGTGGACCTTAAAAATGAAATAAAGACTGGCAGTTATTTTACCCGCACAGATGGGTCTATGTGGCAACGGAAGAGAAGTGCAATTTGGAACAAACAGGCTGAGTCAGAACAGTAGGCCAGTGTGGAGAGCACGAGAGGTAGTCTTGTTTCAGGGGAAAGAGGCGAAGTTGGGACGGCTGTTATAAACTACAGGTCCACTGGAGTAAACTGGGAGTTGTGGCTTCTCATTGGCTGAGGTGTTGGGTGGGGTGATCAGGAAATCCTGTCTTTTCGGGCCTGTGCTAGTGCAGTAGTGTCCCCATATAAGGTCAAGTCAGTCTCTTCCTTTTGGTCTGCAGTGGATCACTGGCAGTGACTGAGAGCTCCCTGTGCTGCAACCTCCCGACTCCATTTTCCTGAGGTTTCCAATTATTGATTTTCACAGTTCCCAGCAGCTGAAGGGGTGGAAGCTCCCATTAAGTGGATTGAAGGTAGCAGTGGGTAGATTTTCCTGGGGGAGGTCCTACATTGTTTTGAAATTGTTTGCAGTCTCAGATGTGTCAGAGAAGAGTGAGTCGTGGAATCGACTAGGGAGCTGGACAGCAAAGTTTGGGAAACGGGGAAGGTTTCAGGATGGAGGGTTGGAAAAGTGATGGCTCCCGTGTGGGCCGGGTGGAGATTTGGCTCACATTTAGGAAGGGAATGCAGAGCGTAGTGGCAACGCTGCCGCTAGGTCAAGCATCCTCCTAAGAGGTGCTGAAGAGTGGTTCTGTGGCGCGGCACGTGGTTGTGGTTGATGGGCATTGTCAACATGAGTGAAGGAGAGAGAGAGATCTGGCAGATGATGGCCAAGGTTCCTTGGGATGATTGGAAGAGATGGCTGAGGACATCTCCGATTGAGACAAGGTGACAGTGAGGCGGGGGCTGCTCTCTGTCCCGCGTTCTAGGGCTTCACCAGAATCTTGTGGTCAGCTTTTATGGTGTCTGGGGTGTTTCAGAGTGTTCCTGCTAGATAAAGTCTGGGGCAAATGTCATTTGTGGTCCCTCCCTGTGCCTGGCAGGGAGACTCTTAGGGCTGGGGTTTTCACAGAGGTACAGTAGAGGACGATTGGTTCCCGATTGTGGTGGGACAGCGTGGGCAGCAGAGAAGTGGAAGAGGGTCTGTGAGTATCCGAAGCTGACCGTGGTTGTGTCTGTTACTCAAGGGAGGGTTACAGGCAGCTGAGGCGGGCTTCTCAGCAGCATTTGAGGCTTTCCCTGTTTTGGGATCCATGGGAGTACTGGGTGGGACTGGAACCTGTTTGAGTTTGTCAAACATCCTGTGGATGTCACGTGACAAGTACGAGTGTGAGTCAAGGGAGGATCCTTTGTTGTGGGGCAGGAAGGTGTGGGAGTTCATCTGTGGGGTCTGAAGACGTGAGAGTGGTAGAGTCTACAGAATCCTGTACACGTGGAGGGGAAGTGTGAGCTAAGGGCCTCAGCGCCCTGGTACTGAAGACTTCCTGGTAAGGCAGGGCGTATAATTGGCTGTCTTGAGGGCACAACGTGGGAGACTCCATGGGAATACCGTGGCAGGGGGATGACCTTGCAGGCCAGACCCAGAGCTTAGAGTGCATCCATGTGTCCCCCTGCCTGTTGCTGCTGAGGACTGAACACAGTGACTGATGGGAAGGTGAGAGGAGCGTGGCATTAGAGGCCCCAGGACCTGGTATTTATTCTGAGGTGGGGAGTCTGGGGTGGATGTTGGGGGGTTGGATTGTGGGTTCTCAGAGAGAGGATGTTCATGATTTCATCTGTCTGTTTCATGAAAGGGTGGTGTGACCTTTGAGGACATTGCCGTGTACTTCTCCTGGAAGGAGTGGAGGCTTCTTGATGAGGCTCAGAGACGGCTGTACCACCATGTGATGCTGGAGAACTTTACACTTATATCCTCACTGGGTAAGGCCCTCAGCCCGCACTTTGACCTGGACTAGACTGTGTACACCCGTGTCCCCCCTCTGCATTTTCCAGGGTAGGTTTGTCCTTCTCTGGTGTGGACTGTGGGCACTGCTTGCTTTCCCAGCTTTCTGGTTAGTTGCTTTTGTTGCTAGCTCTGAGTTGTTGGTGTTCCCTTTTCTCCGCCCTGCAGCTCCCAGTGCCCTCTGTGCTGAGCCCTGATCGGGTAAGATTGGAGGTCAGTGGTCATGCAGTGAGGCTGATGGATTGCACCTTGCTTGCCCTCTCCCTGGTTGGGTCCATGTGTCTAGATCCATGACTTTTCGATGGCCTAGGTTTTTCCCCTTCTCTTAGGTGACATTTCCTTGTGCCTGAAATTGGAGGCATTGGTATGGTCACTACCTTAAAGGACCGTGGGCTAGTTCTCAAGAATGTCCTGTATGGATCTTTTGGTTTTAGTTTTTAAAGATTTTATTGATTTATTTGTCAGAGAGAGAGAGAGAGCAGCAGCAGGCAGAGGGAGAAGCAGGCTCCCCTCTTAGCAAGGACCCCCAATGCAGGACTCGATCCCAGGCCTCTGGGATCATGACCTGAGCCGGAGGCAGACGCTTAACCGACTGAGCCACCCAGGTGCCCCTGTATGGATCTGTTTGTAATGTGTACATCTCTCTTCTACCTTCCCCCCTCCTTCAGGTTTGTGAGGTATGATTGACAAATCGAATTATATAATTGAAAGTATTATGTAATGATTTCATGTACTTAAACATTATGAAATTAAGGGTGCCTGGGTGGCTCAGATGGTTGAGCGTCTGCCTTTGGCTCAGGTCATGATCCCGGAGTCCTGGGATCGAATCCCGCATCGGGCTCCCTGCTCCTTGGCAGCCTGCTTCTCCCTCTGCCCCCCTCTCTCTCTCTCTCTCTCTCTCTGTGTCTCTCATGAATAAATAAATAAAAATCGTAAAAAAAAAAAAAAGATTATGAAATTAATACCAAAATGAAGTTAGTCAACACAACCATCACTTGGCATAGTTACTTTTGGTGGTGGTGGTGCTGAGAAAGCTTGATATCTACCCTCTTAGCAAATTTGAGCTCTACAAATGCAGTAGTAACTGTAGTCAGCATGCTGTATTAGTTCCTCAGGACTGAATCATCTTGTAAATGGAAATGTGTATACCTGACCACCATCTGCCCCCCTCTTCGTGGGCACAGGCGCTCTCTCAGTCTCTCCCTCACAAATAAATACGTCTTTAAAATAAAAAAAAGGATATCCATGTAAATAATGCCATACAGTATTTGTCTCTTCTGTGTGATGATTTCACCTGGCATAATGTTTTCCAAGTTCCTCCATGTTGTGGAAAGTGGCAGTGTTGCCTTTTTATGTCTTAGTTTTCATGCATGTGCGTGTTTACTGAACGTTCTTTTTTTTTTTTTTCTTAAAGACATACTTATTTGTTTGTTTGTTAGAGCACGCACAAGCAGGGGGAGTGACGGGCAGAGGGAGAAGCAGGATCCCCGCTGAGCAAGGAGCCCCACGTGGGGCTAGATCCCAGGACCCTAGGATTATGACCTGAGCCGAAGGCAGACGCTTAACCGGCTGAGCCACCCAGGCGTCCCGTGTTTCCAAAATGTTCTTTGTCACCTTACTATTTTTTTTTAAATTTATTCATGAGAGACAGAGGGAGAGAGAGAGAGAGAGAGAGAAGCAGAGGGAGAAACAGGCTCCCAAGGAGCAGGGAGCCCGACGTGGGACTCAATCCAGGACCCTGGGATCATGACCTGAGCTGAAGGCAGACGCCCAACCATCTGAGCCACCCAGGCGCCCTGTCACCTTACTATTTTGCTTAAACGTTAGAAAAAATTTTTTTTTGGAATCTGTACACCCCATGTGGGGCTGGAACTCACGGCTCCCGTGATCAAGTGTCACATGCTTTACCTGCTGAGCCTGCCAGGGCCCCCCGCCCCGCCCCGCCCCGCTCCAGTTGTTCTTTGTAACTTTTCCATTTGGTACAGTCCTGCTTGTTTGCTTTTGCTTTCATTATATATGCTTTGGGTGTCCTGTTCAAAAACCCATTGCCAGGAGTAAGGTTAAAGAGGCTCTTCCCTCTGTTTTTGCTGGGCGTTTTAGGGTTTCAGGTCATAACTTTTGGTCTTTAATCAATTACACGTGCGTTTCAAGGAGTGCTATAAGATGGGGATCCAGTCTTATTCATTCATTTGGATACTCCTCTATTTCGCAGCAGTAGGACGAAAGAGGTTATATCTTCCCCAGCGTCGTTTCTTGGCATAACGGTCAAAGAGTAGTTGGACCGTATATGTGTGGCTGTCCTTACGGGCTTTTCCTTCCATTCTGTTGTTCTGTTTTTATGCCAGTACCCAATTGTCTTGAATTGTCTAGCTTTGTGATCTAGTTTGAAATCAGAAATGTGCTGCTTAAAGGTTTGATCTTCTGAAGATGGCTTTGGCTTTAGGCTTTGGTTGACTTGGTGGCAAATGTTCCAGTGTCCTCTGCGGAGCCGGAAGCTGGAGGCTCTGCTGAGCAGGGACTGCAGTCGCACCCACCCTGTGGCAGATGGAGATAGCCCCAGGCTTTATTTCCCACCCGTCCCCACCTGTCTCTGCTAATAACAGTCTCCAGCTGTCGTTTCTGTGTGCTTGTGCTTTTTTATGCTCCACTGTGGACTAGTCCATCTTAATTGGACGGTTGAGCCCTCGGAGGCTAATGTCACTCATGGACAGCTGTTGCGTTGATGTTTCTTGGGGTGAAGGATGGTATCTCTCATTCTCCCTTGCTGCTGATAACAGTTCCATAGGACGTTCTTCTGTGTCCATCGTGTCCTGAGTAGCTCTAGGATAGTGCTGGCGGTCCACTTGGCCTGTTTTCCTACAGCATTTCTATCTTCCTGTATCCTGTAGTTGCTCAGCTACGGCTTACAGGGAGGAGTGCCTTGTGTATCAAAGCATGGACATGCTCCAGACATGACCAGGTGGTGTCACAGGGAGCCCGTTTCTCATGAATGGTAGCTGGCAACGGTGTGATATCCGGCCTGTGTTTGATCGCACCGGGCACCTTTGTTTGTTCAGCCAGGGTTTGGTGCCATTGCTGATGGCCACACCCCGTTTCTGTCGTTCCTTCCTCGCTTTCCTCGCTGTTGACATTTTTTTGTCACATGCCTTCTACTCCTTTGGTAATTCCGTGAATTCCAGGACAGGGATAATCCCTGCATCTCAGGTGTGCACGTCTCTCCCATTTCTGTCACTGCTCTTTCTGTGTACCTCACCGTTCACCCCCAGACATTTTGAAATGAGACATTCACGTGTCCTTAAACTGACCTTGACTGCAGTCAGTTTCGTGTGATTGGATTGTGCTGCAGCCGTCTACTCAGCCAAACACCAGCAGCAGAAACGGTCCTACACAAACCTTTGTGTAGGCAGAAAACAAGTTGTAGACCCTGGCTCTCTCCCTTGTGTCATACCCTAGTGTTTTTGTCCTTCTGGTGTGCTCTCCATAATACTTTGGCCACTCCTTCAGTTGAATTTCATCTCGTGTGTGTGGAAAAGCGTGCCATACAGTCCTGCCTAGATGAGTCGGGTGCGTGTATGTGATGGGCTCACCCCCTCGCTATAGTCAACACAAATTTCACCAGCGCTTCTTCGCCTTCAGGTTGCTGCTGTGGAGCAGAGGATGAGGCACCCTTTGCCCAGAGCACTTCTGTAGGCGTGTCACAGACCAGGACGCCCAAGGCAGCTCAGTCTTCCCGGAAGACCCACCCCTGTGAGATGTGTGGTCCAGTCCTGAGAGACATTTTCCACTTGTCTGCGCACCAGGGAAAAGAAAACAGCCAGAAGCTGTTGAGGTGTGGGGCCTGTGGGAAACGATTTTATTTCAGTGTAAAGTTTCAGCAGCAGCAGGAGCAGCACGTGGCAGCAGAACCCTCCAGAAGCCGTGTGGACAGGGCCTCTGTTGTGAAGAGCTGGGGATTCCATGGTTCAGGAAAGCCCCTTACCTGTGGAGAAGTTCAGAAGGACTTCCTGTCTGGCTCGGGGCATCTGCAGCAAGAGGCCACTGATACTGGGGAGAAGCCACACACGATCACCCAGCGCAGGGCAACTTTACAAAGCAGAAAAAGTCATGACACTTGGGGAGAATGCAAGAACACCTTTGGTCCCAAACACACACATAATCGGGAGCAGGGTGTCCACCTTGGAAGACAGTCCTTTGTGTGTAGTGAATGTGGGAAAACATTCAGGTACAAATCTTTATTTGCCATACACCAGAGATACCATACTGGAAGAACACACGAGTTTGGTCAATGTGGAAAATCGCTTAAGCAGACGCCAACGCTGAAGGAACATGGAAAGACTCACAGTGCATCCAGGCAGTACACGTGCAGCAAATGTGGGAAATCCTTAGGCCACAAATCTGTCCTCATTCATCCCCAGGGATGGCACAGTGGAGTGAAGAGTTACGTTTGCAGTGGATGTGCAAAAGCTCTTAGCTGTAGCTCAGTGTTGATTACTCATAGGGTTGAGTCTGGAGAAGGGTTTTTTAAGTGTCATGGCTGTGCAAAATCTTTTCCCTCTATGTCTGCCCTCTCCTATCATCAAAGATCTCATGCAGGGGAAAGACGGTATGAGTGCGGTGACTGTGGAAAATCTTTTACCAGTAGTTCTGCCCTCCGTTCTCACCAGAGAGTTCACACTGGTCAAAAGCCTTATAAATGCAATGAATGTGAGAAATCTTTTGCTGGTAGTTCTGCCCTACGTTATCACCAATCAATTCATAGTGGAGTAAGGCCTTATGTGTGCGGTGAATGTGGGAAATCTTTTGCTGGTAGTTTTATCTTACGTTATCACCAGAGAGTTCACACTGGAGAAAGACCTTATGAGTGCAGTGAATGTGGCAAATCCTTTATCCGAAAAACAAGCCTCAGTGTACACATAAAGGTTCACTCAGGTGAAAGGCCTTATGAGTGTAATGAATGTGGGAAAAATTTTACTGCTAGTTCTGCCCTCCGTCATCATCAGAGAGTTCACACTGGAGAACGGCCTTTTGAGTGCTGTGAATGTGGGAAATCTTACACTGCTCGTTCTGCCCTCCGTTCTCACCAGAGACTTCATACTGGGGAAAGGCCTTATGAGTGCCGTGAATGTGGGAAATCTTTTACTTTTAGTTCTGCCCTATCTTCTCACCGGAGACTTCATACTGGACAAAGGCCTTATGAGTGCTGTGAATGTGGGAAATCTTACACTGCTAGTTCTACCCTCCGTTCTCACCAGAGACTTCACACTGGAGAACGTCCTTATGAGTGTCGTGAATGTGGGAAATCTTTTACCAGTAGTTCTGCCCTCCGTTATCACCAGAGACTTCACACTGGACAAAAGCCTTATAAGTGCAGTGAATGTGGCAAATCTTTTATCACTAGTAATCAACATCGTGCTCACCAGAGAGTTCACAGTGGAGAGAGGCCTTATGAGTGCCCTGAATGTGGCAAATCCTTTCCCCGAAAAGGTAGTCTCAGTGTACACAAAATGGTTCACTCAGGTGACCGGCCTTATGAGTGTAATATATGTGCCAAATCATTTATTGCTAGTTCTGCCCTCCGTCGTCACCAGAGAGTTCACACTGGAGAAAGGCCTTATGAGTGTAATGAATGTGGGAAATCATTTACTGCTAGTTCTGCCCTCCGTTATCACCAGAGACTTCACACTGGACAAAAGCCTTATAAGTGCAGTGAATGTGGCAAGTCTTTTATCACTAGTAATCAACATCGTGCTCACCAAACTGTGCACAGTGGAGAGAGGCCTTATGAATGCAGTGAATGTGGTAAATCCTTTCCCCGAAAAGATAGCCTCAGTGTACACAAAAAGGTTCACTCAGGTAAACGGCCTTATGAGTGTAATGAATGTGGGAAATCATTTACTGCTAGTTCTGCCCTCCATCGTCACCAGAGACTTCACACTGGAGAAAGGCCTTAGAGTGCTGTGAATGTGGGGAATCTTATCAGTCATCGTGGTTTTAGATACCATTCCAGTCTTCACACTGCAGGAAGGATTTAAAATAGCACAGAAGGTGATACTTCTTGCTTAGTATAGTTTCGGCTGGAGGACAACCTCTGAGGCAGCCACCTACCTGACTGGAACGTGGTTCACCCAAATGTCTGCAGTGGAGTGACTTCCCATAAGTTCCAGCTATTTTCAGAAAAATTCAGAACCTGCATTGTGCTTTCTGATGTGCATGCAGTTATTGCACGATGGACGTCCCTGTCAGTGTCTGTGGCAGAAGTCCTTTCACCTCTGCCACCTGGCGGTTCCCATAGTGTGCCTAAGTCACCACCCCAACATGGTTAATGATGCTGACCTGTCTGCTTTCTCGTTTGCGCATCTAAATTATGGGTAATTGGAACTCCTCATTCTGTTCTAAATTAGGGCATGGATGTGACCCAATGTTGGTCCACAGTGGGTGATCTGAGTTCTGGGTGGTGACTTGCACAGGAAGACTAAATCCCATGGGGATGTTACTGGTCTCACTCTGCTTTGATGACTCTAGCTCCCAGGTCACCACACAGGAATTAGGTGCCACGTGTTGCTCTGGTTGATGCATTAGTAAACGCCATCTTGGTTTAGTTTAATCTTGTACATTTTGTGCACTCTAAGGGGTGGTTTGAAAGCAGGATTGGGCTCTCCCCACATGAGGGAACGAGTAGATTGCACATCCCAAACTTGTTCTGTCTGAGGATAATTGCAAATAAATAAATAATATCGACATACATATATAAATAATTCAGCTTCTGTGTTAATTTGCATTATAACCCAAAACCTTTGTGATGGACTGAATTGTTTACAGTCTCAGATGTGTCAGAGAAGAGTGAGTCATGGAATCAAGTAGGGAGCTGGACAGCAAAGTTTGGGAAACTGGGGGAAGGTTTCAGGATGGAGGGTTGAAAAAGTGATGGCTCCTGTGTGGGCCGGGTGGAGATTTGGCTCACATTTAGGAAGGGAATGCAGGGCGTAGTGGCAACGCTGCCGGTAGGTCAAGCATCCTCCTAAGAGGTGCTGAAGAGTGGTTCTCTTGCGCAGCACGTGGTTGTGGTTGATGGGCATTGTCAACATGAGTGAAGGAGAGAGAGATCTGGCAGATGATGGCCAAGGTTCCTTGGGATGATTGGAAGAGATGGCTGAGGACATCTCCGATTGAGACAAGGTGACAGGCGGGGGCTGCTCTCTGTCCCGCGTTCTAGGGCTTCACCAGAATCTTGTGGTCAGCTTCTATGGTGTCTGGGGTGTTTCTGAGTCTTCCTGCTAGAAAAAGTCTGGGGCAAATGTCATTTGTGGTCCCTCCCTGTGCCTGGCAGGGAGACCCTTAGGGCTGGGGTTTTCACAAAGGTTCAGTAGAGGATGATTGGTTCCCGATTGTGGCGGGACAGCGTGGGCAGCAGAGAAGTGGAAGAGGGTCTGTGAGTATCCGAAGCTGACCGTGGTTGTGAGTGTCTGTTACTGAAGGGAGGGTTACAGGCAGCTGAGGAGGGCTTCTCAGCAGCATTTGAGGCTTTCCCTGTTTTGGGATCCATGGGAGTACTGGGTGGGACTGGAACCTGTTTGAGTTTGTCAAACATCCTGTGGATGTCACGTGACAAGTACGAGTGTGAGTCAAGGGAGGATCCTTTGTTGTGGGGCAGGAAGGTGTGGGAGTTCATCTGTGGGGTCTGAAGACGTGAGAGTGGTAGAGTCTACAGAATCCTGTACACGTGGAGGGGAAGTGTGAGCTAAGGGCCTCAGCGCCCTGGTACTGAAGACTTCCTGGTAAGGCAGGGCGTATAATTGGCTGTCTTGAGGGCACAACGTGGGAGACTCCATGGGAATACCGTGGCAGGGGGATGACCTTGCAGGCCAGACCCAGAGCTTAGAGTGCATCCGTGTGTCCCCCTGCCTGTTGCTGCTGAGGACTGAACACAGTGACTGATGGGAAGGTGAGAGGAGCGTGGCATTAGAGGCCCCAGGACCTGGTATTTATTCTGAGGTGGGGAGTCTGGGGTGGATGTGTGGGGGGTGGGTTATGGGTTCTCAGAGAATGTTCATGGTTACATTGGTCACTTTCACGAAAGGGTGGTGTGACCTTCAAGGACATTGTCCTACACTTCTCCTGTCATCATTCATTTTATAGATAGCCCAGTAGAAAAAACTGTTGTGGGGCGCCTGGGTGGCTCAGTTGGTTAAGCGACGGCCTTCGGCTCAGGTCACAATCCTGGAGTCCCGGGATCGAGTCCCGCATCGTGCTCCCTGCTCAGCAGGGAGTCTGCTTCTCCCCCTGAACCTCTTCCCTCTCATGCTCTCTATCTCTCATTCTCTCTCTCTCAAATAAATAAATAAAAAATCTTTAAAAAAAAAAACTGTTATGTTTGGAGTGGATGTGAAAAATCTCTTATCCATAGCTCAGTGTTGATTACTAATAGGGTTCAACTTGGGGAAAGGAAAGTCCTTGTAAGTGTAGTGACTGTGCCAAATCTTTTATGTCTTTCTCTGCCCCCTATGCCCCCCATTATCACTGGAGATCTCAGACAGGGGAAATACCGTATGTCTCCAGTGAGTGTTGGAAGTCTTTTATCGCCAGGACTGGCTTCTTTAGTCACTAGAGTTTACACTGGATAAAGGCCTTATGTGTTCAGTGACTGTGGAAGATCCTTTCTCCAGAGAAACAATCTCATGGTACACCTAAAGCTTTACTGAAGTGAATGACCTTTTAAGTGTGATGTTTGTGGGAAATGTGTTAGTTTTTTAATAGATTTATTTATTTATTTTATAGAGGGAGAGAACATTGAGGTGAGGGCCAAATGGAGAGAAGCTTCAAGCTGTTGCCTGCTGAGCTTGAAGCCAGAATTGGGGCTTGATTCCATGGCCCATGAGATCATGACCTGAGCCGAAATAAAGATTTGGACACTTAATGAATTGAGCCACCAAGGTACCCCAGATATGAGAAATCTTTTACGTAGATGGCAACATTCATTCACCACCAGAGAATTTACACAAGAGAAAGGCGTATGAGTGCAACAAATGTGGGAAATCTCTTATTGGTCATACTGCTCTTAATTATCATCAAAGAGTTCACACTGGAGAAGGGCCTTAGAAATGCTGGGGATGTGGAAAATCTTTCAGCCAAAGCTCCAGTCTCATTAAACCACAAAGTACATAGTTGATCAAGTCCTTATGAGTGATATTATGAACTGAATGTTTATGTTCACTAAAATTCATATGTTAAATTCCTATCCTCTACTGCGATAGGCTTAGGAATTAAGGTGATGTCTTTGGGAGGGAATTGCAATTAGAATGTGGCATGAGTGTGGAGCCCTCATGAATGCGATTATTGTCCTCATGAGAGTTCTGAGAGAGCTTGCTTCCTCTATATATCATGTAAGGACCATTTTTGAAGATCATCTATAAATAAGGATCTCACCAGACACAGAACCAGATGCTATAAGGACTGTTTTGCCAGATATCCGGCCTCCACGACTGAGAAATAAATTTGTGTTTTGTTTTTTTTTTTAAGATTTATTTATTTATTTGAGAGAGCGAGAATGAGAGAGAGTACATGAGGTGGGGAGGGTTAGAGGGAGAAGCAGGCTCCCTGCTGAGCCGGGAGCCCAATGCGGGCCTCGATCCAGGGACTCCAGGATCATGACCTGAGCCAAAGGCAGTCTTTTAAACCAACTGAGCCACCCAGGCACCCCTAAATTTATGTTTTTATAAGCCACCTAGTTTATGATTTTTTAGAGCAGCCTGAGGTAAGACAAATGTGAAGAATATAGGTAATCGTTTGGCCAAAGACACAGTTTCAGAAAAAACAGAATTCACACTGAACTGTAAGGTCTCATGGGTGAGGTGAATGACACCATTCCTTTATCCAGTCATCTGTCTTCATTCCACACTGGAGAGTTGACATTGCAGAAAGGGTTTAAAATAGCACAGAAGGTGATATTTCCTTGCTTTGTAAAATTACATTGGGGGAGAACCTTTGTGAAGCAGCCACCTTCCTGAAGTTAACTTTGTTCACCTGAATGTCTACGGTGCAGTGACTTTCCGTAAGTTCCAGCTATTTGGGGAAGGTTTAGATGCCTCATTGTGCTTTCTGATGTTTGCAGAGTCCTTGCTAGATTGAAATCACTGACCATTTCTGTGGCAGAAGTCATTTAACTCCTGCCACCTGGCAGGTCCAAATAATGTACGTCAGTCACCAGCTCAGCATACTTAAGGAAGCTGAGCTCTGTGGTTTGACACACTGATGGAAATTATGGGCAACTGGAACTTCTCATTCCCTTCTAAGTTAAGGCATGGATGTGACCCAGTATTTATCCACAGTATGTGACCTTAGTTCTGGGGTGGTGTCTTGCAGCGAAAGAGAATCTCTTAGGGATGTTATTGGTCTTTTGATGCCCAACTGGTCAGATGGGGCAGGGCCTCACCCAGAAGTAGGGGATGAGGGTAGGGTTCTGCACAGCAACCTGGTGAGGTCTTTTCCTTTGCAGACCCAATTGTGAGTGTGTTCACATCTCAGTGGGGACAGTGAGAAATGGGTTGAGCCATGTGGGGAGCAGGGTGGGGCATGCCAGCAGACCACCATGCCAGGTGGGAGGGCAAGGGTGGTGCGTGGGGACTGGCGTAGACACCTGGAGGGAGGTAGCACACCTGGGGATGTGGTTTAGGTGGGACCCTATGGGATGAGTTTCCTTTCTTCCTCTGGAGACGGGTTTCCTACGGTGGGTCCCCAAGGCAATCCCCTGTTTAGAGCTCCAGCTACTCTTTCTGCAGTAGTCCCCTGAGGGACACATCACAAACCATGTGGCCTGGAGGCGATGGCATGTACAAAAGATGTTCAGTCTTTTGAGCCAATTAGGGACTCAGTCTCCATAGGGATTATATTTTTCAAAATACATTGTTAAGAGATAAATTAACAACAGGAAATGAACCACAGATCCAGAAGGCTTAGGAGAACACTAAGCAGGATAAATGCCAAAAAAAACCCCCATATGTAGGCATATTATTTTCAACTTCTTGAAATTACGAAGTTTTGAAAGAAGCCTGAGGGAAAAAAAATTCCTTAGCTCCAGAAGAATACTAAGACTTAAATCCACCCTCTCAGTAACCATGCAAGCAAGAACAGAGAGGACTTAAATTTTTAAAGTGTTGAGAGAAAAACTGATCGGGTTAGAATTCTGTTCATTGCAAAATTCTCCTTCAACAGTTCTGGGCAAACAGCCTTTCTGAAAGAAAAACTAGGGAATTTGTTGCCAGTAAACCTGCCATCAGTCCATTTGAGATGATATGACAAAATACTATATATAAAGATAAACATTCATTTCTCACAGTTCTGGAGGCTGGGGAGTCCAAGATCGAGGTGCCAGCATTTGTGAGTTCTCTGGTCAAGATCCTCTTCCTGGTTCATAGTTCGCTCTTCTTTCTGTGTCCTTCCATGATTGAAGAATTTAGGGATCTTGGTGGAACCTTTTTTTTTCCCCAAAAAAACTTTTTTTGAGGGAGCACATGCACACACAAGCTGGGGGAGGGGCGGAGGGAGAGGGAGAAGCAGACTCCCTGCTGAGCGGGGAGCCCCACATCATATAGCTCAATCCCAGGACCCCGAGACCATGACCTGAGCCAAAGGCAGATGCTTAACCGAATGAGCCACCCAGGTGCCACAGTGGAACTTCCTTTCTTTTTTCTTTTTTTTAAAGATTTTATTTATTTATTTGAGAGAGAGAGAGGGAAACAGCATGAGAGGAGATAGGGTCAGAGGGAGAAGCAGGCTCCCCGCTGAGCCGGGAGCCCCATGTGGGACTCGATCTCGGGACTCCAGGATCATGACCTGAGCCGAAGGTAGTTGCTTAACCAACTGAGCCACCCAGGCGCCCCCCCCAGTGGAACTTTTATAAAAGCAGTAGCCCATTCATGAGGATTCCAATCTCATGACCTAAGCACCTCCCAAAGTTGTACCTCTTAATATCATATTTTGGGGTTAGGATTTCATCATGTGAATTTCTGGGAAGGGGATGATCATGAGATCTTCCATGCAAGAATTGTTAAGAGAACTTTTTTAGAGATAAGGAAAATGATATAGGTCAGAAACTTGGATCTAGGGCACCTGGGTGGCTCAGTTGGTTAAGCGACTGCCTTCGGCTCAGGTCATGATCCTGGAGTCCCGGGATCGAGTCCCACATCGGGCTCCCTGCTCAGCAGGGAGTCTGCTTCTCCCTCTGACCCTCTTCCCTCTCGTGCTCTCTGTCTCTCATTCTCTCTCTCTCAAGTAAATAAATAAAATCTTTAAAAAATTGTTTTAAAAAAAAAAAGAGAAACTTGGATCTACATAATGAAGAGCATTGCAGGAGGAATAAGTCAAGGTCAAGTGAATATTTTTTATTATTATTTACAAAGTTTTATTTATTTTTTTTAAAGGATTTCATTTGTTCATTTGAGACAGAGATACAGAGAAAGAGAAGAGAAAGCATGAGCAGGGAGAGAGGCAGAGGCAGAGGGAGAAGCAGGCTCCTCGCTGAGCTAGGAGCCTGATGTGGGGCTCGATCCCAAGACCCTAGGATCATGACCTGAGCCAAAGGCAGGTGCTTAACCATCTGAGCCACCCAGGCGCCCCCAAAGTTTTATTTATTAGAGAAAGTGGAGTGAGGGAGACAGAGGGAGAGAGAGAATCTCACGCAGACTCCCTGCTTAATGCTGAGCCTGATGCGGGGCTCGATCTCAGGACCCTGAGATCATGACCTGAGGTGACATCAAGAGTCAGACGCTTAACTGAGCCACCCCGGTGCCCCTATTGTTTGTTTTTTTTTTAAGATTTTATTTATTTGAGAGAGAATGAGAGAGAGCACACGTGAGAGGCGGGAGGGTCAGAGGGAGAAGCAGACTCCCTGCTGAGCAGGAAACACGATGTGGGACTCGATCCCAGGACTCCAGGATCATGTCCTGAGCCAAAGGCTGTCACTTAACCAACTGAGCCACCCAGGTGTCCCAATGTTGTTATTTTAAATTTTAAGTAGGCTCCACACCAAACATGGGGCTTTAACTCATGACCGTAAGATTAACAGTTGCATGCTCTCCTGAGCCAAACAGCTGCCCCAAAAGTATTATTTTTTGTAATTCTTAATTGATCTAACAACAGTTTTTTCCCAGTAGTAACACCAACAATACATTCTTTTATTTATGTTTATCTTAATGTGTGTGTGTGCTTTTATTATGCCTTTATATTCGTGGAATGAATGACAACGATACAAGGGACCGGAGGGAGGAATTATTTTGTTATTATAAGGTACTCACATTATCCATGAAGTGGTATAGTGTTTGAAAGTAGATTTGGATTAGTTGTCAGTGTTTATTGAAAACTCTAGGACAACCAATTAAAAAAGTAAAAGTATAACTGATATGCTAAGAAACAAAATCATAAAATGCTCAAGGCCACAAAAAGCAGGAAAGGACTGGAAGACAAACTGGAAGAACAAAAAAGGTGACAAATAGAAATTAGTAACAAATATGGTATATATTAATCTAACTGTATCCATAATCACTTTTTTAAAAAAGATTTTATTTATTTGAGAGAGAGAGCACAAGACGTGGGAGGGTCAGAGGGAGAAGCAGAGATGTTGCGCTTAATCCTGGGACTCCAGCATCATGACCTGAGCCGAAGGCAGATGCTTAACCAACTGAGCAATGCAGGCACCCCTCAATAATCACTTTGAATGGCAAAATAATAAAAGATTTTCAGAGTGGGCCCCAAACCAAGATCCTACTATGTATTATCTACAAAAACTGTGCGATAATTTTTACGCCTCTAGTTTGTAGTAATTTGTTACAGGAACAATAGAAAAGGAATAGAAGAACAGATATGCAAAGAAATGAGGTAATTGAGGAAGACATAGAGCAAGTCAGTGAGGGCTCACTTCTTTATGAAGGTTCTTCCTGTGTGTGACATGGTAGGGTCAGTGTTGGTAAGTAAACTGCTTTATTTACTGTGGCTTCATTGCTTAACAGTATCCATTAACTGTCATCAGGCAAAAGTATAACTTTATATTGATATTTCATCATAAAATTATGCAGGTATGACTGGGTCAGAAATGACCTTAGGATTATAGAGGGCAAAAGTCAATTAGTTGGTAACCTATTTAGCTAGTTGGAAAGCATTCAAGTCATTGTGTTTTAATGAAACACACCCTTTATCTGATTATGAAAGTTCTGTGAATGGGGAAATTTTGGAAGGATACAGCCTCATCACAGAATATTGCATGAAATTAACCTGATAAATATTTATAGGGTGTATAGAATTTTATAAATATGAAATCATACCCAAGAATATGAGGGTTTGGAATTAAAGAAGCTTTTATTTTATTTTATTTAAAAAAAAATTTTTTTTTTTGTATTAGAGAGAGTACAAGCAGGGGGAGCGTCAGGTAGAGGGAGAAGCAGGCTCCCCACTCCACTGAGAGCCTGACGTGGGGCTCGATCCAAGGACCCCGGAATCATGACCTGGGCCGAAGGCAGCCGCTTAACAGACTGAGCCACCCAGGCGCCCCAAACAAGCTTTTAAATTTCATCATTGGCATAGAAACACACAAAGATCAGTGGAACAGAATAGAGAGCCCAGAAATAAAGTCATGCACATACGGGTTTGTCAATTTAGTTAGACAAAGGAGCCAAGAATATACAATTCAGAAAGGTAGTCTTTCAATAAATTATGTTGCCAAAACTGGGCAGTCACTTGCAAAAGACTGAATCTGGACCCCAGTCTTATACCATAAATGAAAATCAGCTCAAAATGGATGAAAGATTTGAATGTAAGACCTGAAACCATAAATCTCCTAGAAGAAAACGTGTGGGTGATCTCCTTGCCATTGGTCTTGGTAATGATTTTTTGGATTTGACACCAAATATATGGTCGTGGCTACACAAGTGCAAACATTTGTCAAAAGTCAATGAATTGGGGCGCCTGGGTGGCTCAGTTGGTTAAGCGACTGCCTTCGGCTCAGGTCATGATCCTGGAGTCCCGGGATCGAGTCCCACATCGGGCTTCCTGCTCAGCGGGGAGTCTGCTTCTCCCTCTGACCCTCTTCCCTCTCCTGCTTTCTATCTCTCGTTCTCTCTCTCTCTCAAATAAATAAATAAAATCTTTAAAAAAAAAAAAGTCAATGAATTGTATATTTAAAATGGGTACACTTCATTGTTTTTAAATTGTGCTTCAGTGAAGTGAGAACTAGCTTGTTTAAACGGTCACTAGGATCAACAGCCTAGCCTTCTTGTACAAAATGTGACACAGAGAGGTATACCTTTCTGTGGGAGAATGGGGAAAGAACTTCCCCAATGTCATTACAAGTTATGTCAGGCCTGAGGCCAGAATGCAGGTAGCTTGACACCCAAGCAGGATTTCTTTCACACCCCTGTCTTCCACATAAAGACTGCATCTAACTTCCCTGAATGAACATGGGCACATCCCTCCAAAGACAGACTCTGGGTCAGGGGCCAAAAGGCAGCTGTCCACTTTCACCTCCAGATGACCATGATACCTGAAGTGCTGGTTGACTTGTCCAGTAGTTTGTGTCTTGATAAGCTCTGCCTGCCAGAGTGGAGAGGAAGGAAAGTCATCCCCCAGGGTTCTTTTACCTGGCCCCAGGGCTGGTCTCCGATCACTAAGAGACAGAGTCTTGAACATATTCAAGGATGTTGAGGTCTAAGGGGGCACTGAAAAGAAGAGTTCAAACATTCATTTCTATAAGTTAAAATTTTTATTTTCTTTTGAATTATCAAGGAGAGAACCTCACTTTTTTTTTTTTAAGATTTTATTTATTTGACAGCCGAAGCAGGCTCCCCACTGAGCAGAGAGCCCCATGTGGGGCTCCATCCCAGGACCTTGGAATCATGATCTGAGCCGAAGGCATACATTTAACCAACTGAGCCACCCAGGCACCCCGAGAACCTCACCTTTTAGATAAATTCTTCATTTTTTTTTTTTTAAAGATTTTGCTTATTTATTTGACAGAGACACAGTGAGAGAGGGAACACAAGCAGGGGGAGTGGGAGAGGGAGAAGCAGGCTTCCCGCGGAGCAGGGAGCCCGATGCGGGGCTCGATCCCAGGACCCCGGGACCATGACCTGAGCCGAAGGCAGACGCTTAACGACTGAGCCACCCAGGCGCCCCTAAATTCTTCATTTTTTTGACATCCTCAGAGGGAAGTGTGACCATGACATCCTCAGAGGGAAAAGTGAGTATGTGAAAGAACTTATGGGGTGAGGCTTCCGCTTGTCTTTGGAGGAAGTTAATAATTAGGTGGGTGAAAAGAATTAAATTCTTCTGCAGGTGTCTATTTTTGCATAAAAACATGACACCAAACTTAAGTGGTTTCAAATAGCAAATAATGCATTAACTCACAATTTTGGGTATCAGAAAAATAAACAGGCTTCACTTGGGTAATTCTGCTCTTCACCGTTTCAGTGGAAATCACCTGGAGGTAGGAGGTGGGTGGGTTGGTTTAGGGGGTCTGGGATGACTTCACTCACATTTCTGTGCTGCCTTATAGATGGGTGGAAAGTTGGATTCAGCAGGAACTTTGAACTAGAGGACTTACATACACATGGTCAGATTTCTTACAGGGAAGTCCGGGGTGTATCAAGAAGCCCACAGAGAAGCTGCCAACTCTTTGTGTCTTGTTCTCAGAGATATAAAAAAAAGTCACATCCACCAATTGTTTTAGTCAACAAGTCATCCAGTTTCAAGGTAAGGTGACAGAGTAACTTTTCAGTGGGAGAAATCAAGGAATTTGCTGTCTTCCTTACTACACCATGAACAGCTACTGGGAGTTCTGGGGCAGTGGGGACACTGATGTATTGGCCAAAGACCAGTGGGTAGGGAGACTAAAATAATCCTAATATGATGCCACACTAAATGATGAAGATTGGAATGTTACGAGAACTTTGAGGACGAGCAAGGGTTAGTGAAGCTATTGGGTAATAGGAAAGGGTTCTCCGAGGAAACATTGAAGGATCAGTGAGATGCCTGAGGGAAGAATCAAGGGCAGCCATCAGTCTCATCATACTTGCCTCTTCCTCTAGCGTGCAAGGGCCATTCGTGCAAAGGCTGGGGGTTCTGCTCATGCTGCAGACACAGAGCTTCACACAGGGTGTCCTTTGTTCACTAAGTGTGATGAGAAAAGATAAGCAGATGTGAAAATGCACAAAAGTACAAATACATAGAATATGCCAGGAAGGTGAGTAGATCTCTGAAGCTGAAAGTTTCTGGGCAAGGAGAGGGTCACTAAGGGGTGAGGCTGCAGAGAGAAGCTTAACACTATGCCTTACTATTTATAAAATAAATAGAATAACATAATTCTTCCAATTGTAAGATAAGATGTTCATAATAAAATATTACTTGTAAATGGGACAGTATATAATTACTATGGTTTTAGTCAGGAGTAAAACTCATTCAAATTGAGTAGTAGTTTTCACCGTGTTGTGTGAGATTCACAGGAATGTGACGGGCTCTGGCCAGCCTACCCAACCTCAGTGGATGCCCACTTCATCTTTCTGGTTGCAGAGCCCGCAAACCTAGGGACCAGCTTTGATTCGTTCTTTTTTTTCACTCTGCACATCCAGTCCTACAGGACATCCTACGGGCCCTGTCTTCAGAATATATCAGCGATGTGAACACTTTCCATCATTGTCTCGACGACTAGCCTGGGCAGTGCCACCGTCGCCTTTACCTGGCTTTCCTCATTGGCTGTCTAACTGTTCTCCCTCTTCCCAGCCTTCTTTGCAGGGTAGTCTCTACCTCACGGTCAACATGAACCTTTCAAAGTATAAATCAGATAGTGTCCCTATTTTGGTCAAGCCCTGTAATGGCTCCCATTTTATTTAGAGGAAATTAAAAATTCTTACAGAAACCTAGATGGCTTTACATTCCTTTCTTCCAGTTTTTCTCTGACCTCCTCCTTAAACTCTGCCCTACATCTAGTTCCATGTGTACTGGCACTTGGCTTTGCCTGAGACATGACACTAGCTGGTGTCTGTGTTTGGGTAATAGATGCAGCATATCTGCAGGGCTTAGTCCTTCCATCTTTTTTCAAATACTGCCCGCAGTAAATCTTGTAAATGAGGTTCTCCATCTCTACCCAGTTTATCTTGCTTCCTCCTTCATTCTCTTCTCATCCCTCGAACCCTTTTTTTCTTGCAAGGCACTTTTCATCTTATATTCAGTATTTTATTTGTTATCGTCCATCTTTCTTAACAATAACATTGGCTTGATAGAGGCAGGTTCTTCGCAAGGTTTTTTTTTAACCCTGGTACCTCTCGTATACCAAAAATAATGAGTGACGCTTCACCTGTGTCTGCTGAAGCAGTGAGTAAAATTTTATCCACTTTCTCCAGTTTGTTTCTAACATTCTAACATTTCTAACATTCAGGCAATTTGTTCCTAATCAGTTCTTTCTTTTCTTCTCCCTTTCAGGCTGCCGTGGTGTAAAGTTATCAGAACTGAAAAATAATCACATTTTGGAAGCAAAATGCCTCAGGTTGGCAAGAAACAAAGCCCGGCTTTGTTCTCAGCTTCCTTCTCTCACTTCCTAGACCTCAGTAGCCTTGTCTAACCTGTCAGTTTTACCCGGTTTCTTCCAGGCATCGGAGATGTGTTTCCTCTTGTCTGTTTCTCAGCCTCTATCTGTCTGCCTGTCTCTCTCTAATTGGTTAATTACTACAAATTGCTCCTACTAACTTTAAGTGATTTTCACATTTCATAATTGTTTTTCTGAGACAATTGCCACTCCCCAGACAGACACTCACTAAACTCACAAGTGAAATGATAATCACTTGTCAGCAAGGAGATGAGGTCATATTGTCCCCAGCCTTTATTTCATGGATAAGGGTTGTGCTCTGCACTTGTGCTCAGACCGTGACCATGGCTGCTACTGTCCCAGCAAGAAAAGGTATTTGGTAAGTGGACCTTCTTTTTAGATAGACAGATTCTTAGGAAAGTAGAATGTTTCTTTATAAAGCTCATAAGAAGTACGGTGTGGACAGACATTTCTTCTTTCCATCCCTCCACGGGTGAAACAGAACAAAGAAGGATACATGAAGTAGTGATATTTTCTGAGGGTTCCTGAGACAGGGTCACCCCAGGCTTCCTGTTCCAGGGTTGCTTGACATCTCTCGCGCGCCTTCTCTGTCACAGCTCTATCTGGAGTCCTCTCCCTGAGTGAACACACACACCCTCACAGCCCTCTGTCCTGCTTATATGGTCGGTATGAGTGTGTTTAGCCCTTGGTTTCTGCTTAGACACCTGGTGTCTGATAGCACCTAATACAAACATCTGTGGTGGGGGGTGCCTGGGTGGCTCAGTCAGTTAAGCATTTGCCTTTGGCTCAGGTCATGATCCCAGGGTCCTGGGATCGAGTCCCATATCAGGCTCCTTGCTTGGCAGGGAGCTTGCTTCTCCCACTACCTGCAGCTTCCTCTGCTTTGCTCTCTCTGTCTCTCTATCTCTCTGACAAATAAATAAAATCTTTAAGGGACGCCTGGGTGGCTCAGTCGCTAAGTGTCTGCCTTCTGCTCAGGTCATGGTCCCAGGGTCCTGGGATCGAGCCCCGCATCGGGCTCCCTGCTCCGCGGGAAGCCTGCTTCCCTCTCCCACTCCCCCTGCTTGTGTTCCCTCTCGCTGTGTCTCTCTCTGTCAAATAAGTAAATGAAATCTTTAAAAAAAATAAAACATCTATGGTGGTATGTTGTGCTCTGGTTGGCTATGACGGTTTGTCTCTGAAAACCTTCTGTGATCAGTGTAATCCTCCATCTCCTTTGTTCTGGGTTCTGGGGAGCAGGGTGTACTTTATTGCACCAGTAATTTCATCTCTCCTTGAAATTTCTGGGGTCAGGGTGAAGAAGTTAAACTATCCCCAATTTAAGGAAATAGAAATTAGTATCTCTCTCTCCCTCTCTCTATTTCTCTCTCTCTCAGAGAGAGGTTACCAGGTTTAGTGAGCAGGAATAATCAGGGATTAAAATGTGTTAATGTCTTAATGCCACTCTGACATGTTAACCGGATTTAGAAATGCTTTGGTAGTCTGCAGACCTCTGCATCTGCCCCAGATCTGTTGAGATTTCTGCAGTTGTCACCCCACTCAGTCATCAAGCAGTGAGAATTTCATCTGTTCCAAGCTAGAAGATCTGTGGAGCCGGTGTTTTCCTGTTACTGTGCTGGGAGGTAAGACGTGCCCAGTTTAATCCCGCATTGTGCCTCCGTAGAAAATACTTGGATAAAGTAAAGGGAAAAGGTCTTTATTTTTCCATGAACGACTGCCTTTTTGAAGGGCACCCAGATCCATAAACACAGCTGGTCCAGGATTCAAATATTTTCTTGTTTGAAAATATTGACCAAAATCTTGTTGTTCTCCCTCTTACTCAATTGCATGGTTTCTGAGAAGATGGATGTAATTCTTCTCATGTTCCTCTACAGGTAAGGTATTTTTTCTTTCAGGATTATTTTCTTTATCTTTGATTTTCTGTAAAGTGAAAATAATACGCTTACATGTAGACTTTTGGACATTTATCCTGCATAGTGTTTTCTGAGCTTTCTCCCCCCTCCTCCGTCCCTCCCCTTCCCTCTCCTCTTGTTCCTTCTCCTTTCTCCAGTGCAGGATATTGGATTGTGTGGCACTTAGTTACAAATTACATTGTTTATACAGAATTATATTTAGTTGATCCAGTTATTTATTTATTTAAAATTTTATTTATTTATTTATTATTGTGGGGCTTGAACTCACAACGGTGAGATCGAGACCTCAACTGAGACCAAGGGTTGGACACTTAACCGACTGAGCTACCCAGATGCCCAGATCAAATCATGTAAATGTTGAGGCATTTAATGCAAGATAGTTGTTTCCCTGTGCATTTCTTTAGATCTTATTTTAAAGTGTTTTCTTGAATATTTATTTAATTCTGTGGTTCTATACATGTACACACATTTTCTCAAAGCACTTTTTTCCCCTCATATTTTCCAAGACAATACTATATGTACACATATGTGTAGATATAATATTATACATAGAATAGTATATATAAGTAGTATCTACAGAAACATCTATAAATTATTCATTTTACCTTGCCTTTGTACATTTTCTAAACTTATAAATATTAATAATAATTCATTTTATTCCATTTACTAATCACTTATTTATTTAGCAAATAGTCCACTGTATCATCTCCACAGATTAAAAGGTAAATTTGTGATTGCCAAGGAATTCCATATGGTTATACTTTTGCCTTGTCTTTGCTAGAGATATGTTTTGGTAATCTTAAAAATGGTGGATTTCAACATTGTGGTCATAGTTCTGAAAATTTTTCATATGTGGCTAGTTATAACCACTCTAATACTCTATACCATTCTAATAATTATAAAGGGTGCTCTTTATTCTTATTTATTTAAGTTCAATTTAATTAACATACAGTTTATTAGTTTCATAGGTAGAATTTAGTGATTCATCAGTTGCATATAACACCCAGTGCTCATTCTGTCAAATGCCCTCCTGAATGCCCACCATTCAGTTATCGCATCCCTCCACCCACCTCCCCTCCAGCAAGGCTGTGCTCTTTAATATGGAAAAAATTAAAATCGTACAAGAGGCAGTGCTCTCTTAATAAACCACCGCTCCATCCATTCCTGAGATCTGGAAGTGAAGGTCAGGAGGTCTCACCCAAACAATAGACATATTTTGTTTGAGTGCTTTGGCTTTTAATTGGAAGTTTGTTTTTTTATAAGAATTAAGGACGTATTTTTAAAAACAGTCTATATTTGATGACACTGGAACACAGATGTCAAAAAAAGTTAGAACTGGGAAATGGCAGCCCATTTCCTTGGGCCTTGTGTTCTCCAGTTTCCAGTTCTGCTCACATAGCTGGGCTCTTTCCTTTGACTTGACTCTGGACAGTAAAGGCATTACAATGTTTGAATCTGGCTTCAGAAAAATGATAGAAATATAGTAATGTAAAGAGACTTCAACATAATACTCTTTGAAAATTGTGTGCTAATTGATACAAAATAAAAAAATTATGGCACCCAGGAGAAAAAATAAATGTTACAATAAATAGAAAACAAATTCTAATATTTGTTATTCAAATAAGAATTTTAAAGCATTCACATGTAAATTGAAAAGATGAAGAGGCAATATAATAGACCATGTGAATCTACCACACATCTACTCCAGGACTAATCCATGGCTAAAATCACTTCATGTATTACACCCACTTTTCTTCCAGGAACTACTTAAGTTAAAAGCAAATTCTAGAAGCCATATAATTGCATCTCTAAATACATCACTTTAAAAGACAGACACTTTTCCCCCCTTATTTACAGTATCTTACCGTCCATAAATATATTAATTCTTCAATACCATGAAGGACCAAATCATTCAGAATCGCTTATTTATTAAATATTCAGAATATTTCATTTGAATCAGCATCCAAACAATTTCCTAACCATAGTATCGTATTTGTATCTCCTTTGATTTTGTTATATTCTATAGATACCCTTCCTCTTTGTCTTAAAATGTCTTGTTTCATGAAAGAGGTCATTTATCATGTAGAATTCACCTTATTCTAAGTTGGCTTTTGTTGTGACAGTCATCCTATCTAATTCTGTTGCGGAGCCTGACTCAGGGCTCATTGCAGGGCTGATCTGAGGACCCTGAGATCATCACCTGAGCTGAAATCAAGAGTTGAATGCTGGGACACCTGGGTGGCTCAGTCGGTTAAGCGTCTGCCTTCGGCTCAGGTCATGATCCCAGGGTCCTGGGATCGAGTCCCACATCGGGCTCTCTGCTCCACGGGGAACCTGCTTCTCCCTCTGCCTCTGTCTCTCATGAATAAATAAATAAAATCTTTAAAAAAAAAAAAAAAGAGTTGAATGCTTAACCAACTGAGCATGCGAGACTCGATCCTCGGGACACTGAGATTATGACCTGAGCTGAAGGCAGATGTTTAACCGACTGAGCCACCCAGGTGCCCCTCTGTCCTGTTTTTTCAACCTTTGTTCCCCTTGTGTTTTAGCTTTTGAAGTTTCTGTTGATATATTTGAATCTTTCCTCAGCTGTGTCCAACCTACTCATAAACCCATCAAAGGCATTCTTCATTTCTGTTACAGTGTTTTTGATCTCTAGCATTTATTTTTGGTTCTTTCCTAGGATTTCCATCTCTCTGCTTACATTGCTCAAGTGTTCTTGCATGCTGTCTACTTTATGCAAGAGAGCCCTTAGCATATTAATCATGGTTGTTTTACATTCCTCATCTGATAATTCCAACATCCCTTCTATGTCTGGATCTGATGCTTGCTGTCTCTTCAAATTGTGTTTTTTACCTTCTGGTCCACCTGGTAATTTTTTCCTTGATAGCCAGACATGATGCATAGGTAACAGGAATTTTAGTAATGTGGTACTGAGGTGTAGGGGAGGGGAAGCATTCTCTAAGATTAGGTCTCAGTATTCTGTGCTTCTGGACTATTTACTTCACAAGTGTTTCTGTTTTGTTTTTTTTTTTCCTCCACACTTAGGTGGAACAGGATGGCTGGAGGGGGCTGGAGTTGGGTGTTTGCCTTCCTCGGGTTAGTTAGGCTCTGATAATACCCAGGAGGTCAGGTTCTGGTTCACTAGTTTTCCCTGATGGCAGGCTTTGTTGAGAACAATGAACTGTTCTGGCTTATTTCAAAAGGTTTCTTTTCCCCTCTTCCTGCAGGAACCTTGAGGGTTTTTTGTTTGTTTGTTTGTTTGTTTGTTTCAGTATTTACTGTGTGAATCTGGCCAAGCTCCTGGAGATAATTTCACAATGTTGTGGGGTCCTGCTGTGACTAGGTCCCCTAGAGTTTTCAGCTCTCAGAGTTGTCCACAGTGAGCATCCAGCCATTCATCAATTATGGTTTTCCTACCTGGGCACTGGTTCTTGTGGTGGTTCCTTCTGCTCACGAGTGTCTCTGCTCCAGGGAGGGGTGACTTCCTGTATTCACCTGTCTCACAGATCTAGGGTCAGCAGTTTGCCCTGTGCCCTCCCCTCTCTTCTGGATCCAAAAAGAGTTGTTAGTTTTTCAGTCTGTTCACCTTTTTACTTGTGGTGAGGTTGTAGTGGTGACTTCCAAGTTCCTTATGTGTGGAACCAGAAATTAGAAGTCATCTATGATGTTCATATTCACATGGAATAATGGTGTGGGGTTTTTTGAGAAAAGACACCTTCTGGATGTAATGAGAGTAACCCAATTTTCTCTTTCAGTCTCCAGATTCCTCTGATTCAAATGAAATCAAACTACAACATCTCCTCTAAATGGATGGATTGATTTTTGTTAACTTAAATTGGGGTCTTACCTTCCTAACTCAGATTGGTGCTGGGATCCTTGGAAATTCTTCACTTCTTTGTCTTTATAATGTTATTTTGCTCAATGAACAGGTCTTGAGACCCTCAGACTTGATTCTTAACCAACTGGTTTTAGCTAACATCTTGGTTCTTTTCTCTAAAGGGATCCCTCAGACACTTGCAGCTTTTGGATTAAAATCTTTCCTGGATGATGCTGGATGTAAATTTGTCTACTGTTTGTACAGAGTGGCCAGAGGGGTTTCCCTCAGCACCACCTGCCTCCTCAGTGGTTTCCAGGCCAGTAAGCTTTGCCCCGGTTTCTCTGGGTGGTTGGAGCTCAGAACTAGATCCACAATGTTCATTGGCTTCTGCTGTTTCATATGCTGGATTCTGTGTCTTTTGTTAAATATAATTGTTATTACAAATGTAAGTGGCCCAAAGAGTAGTAAAAACCTGAGTATGGCGGGCATTTATAGATATTGTTCCTCACCCATTCCTGAGAGATTGGTGTTCTCCATAGCTGCAGTCATTTATATCTTCACTGATGTTATGTGTTTGGTCTTCATGATGTGGACTAACGCTTCCATGGTCCTCGTCCTGCTCAGGCACAAGCAGCGAGTCCAGTACATTCACAACAGCCTTTCCCCTAGAGCTTCCCCTGAGACCAGAGCTACACGCACCATCCTGATCCTGGTGAGCATGTTTATCTCCTTGTACTCTCTCTCTTCTGTTTTATCCTTCTGGGTGATCCAGGTTGTGAACCCGAGCCATTGGCTGTTGAACCTCTCTGCACTGGTGTCTTTAGGCTTCCCAACATTCAGCCCCTTTGTCTTCATTTTCAGTGATACCCGAATCTCAAAGTTTTACTTTGTCTGCTGGACAAGGAAAACAAATGCTCTAAGTGTGGTCTCTGGGCCATGAGTTTCTTCCAAAACATCCTACCATTTATTTGATTACTTGGTTCAACATTTGTGGGCTTATATGCAAAGACTTTGAGATTCAGTATTGAATAAAAATTATGACTTCATATTGCTTATTGGATTGCCAGAAAATGAACATGGTATACGTAATTACTCAAATATATGGCATTTCTTTAAAAAATAAAACATAGTGTTACCATATGATTTAGCAGTTCCACTATACCCAAAAGAATAGAAAGCAAGACTCAAACAGGTATTTTGTACATCAATGTTTACAGGAGCATTATTCACAATAGCCAAAAGGTGGAAACAACCCCAATGTCCAAGTCTGGATGAGTAGATAAAGCATGGTGTATAACATACAATAGGGTATTGAATCATTCAGCCTTAAAAATGAATTAGATTCTGACACATGCTACAACATGGATAAACCTTGAAGATACGCTTATTGAAATAAGCAAGACAAGAAAAGACAAATATTAAATGATTCCATTTATATGAGGTATTTAGAATAGTCAAACTCAGAGACAGAAAGTAGAGTATTAGTTACCAGGCACTGGGGGAAAGAGGGGAATGGAGATTTCTGTTTCTTCAGTATGGAGTTTCCATTTGGAGTGATATAAAAGTCCTGTGGATGAATGGTGCTGGTGGTAGCACAACAATGTGAATGTACTTAATGTGAATGACTTGTACACTTAAGATGGTTAAGATGGATAGGGGCACCTGGCTGGCTCAGTCAGTAGAGCATGTGACTCTTCATCTTCGGGTCATGAGTTTAATCCCCATGTGGGGTATAGAGATTATTTTAAAATAATCAAATGGTTAAGATGGTCAATTTTATGTCTATTTTACCACAATAAAAATGTAAGAATAATTACTCAAAGATGACTTTCTCAACTGGTAGTATTACTACTGAAATTTGAGGATTTCATGATAATACATGGAGGGAATCTTTGGTGTCTTGGATTTCCAAGGTAGAAACTATTGGGGAAATATAATTATCAGAAAAATCTGCTGATGCTCCAGAAAACTTCTCCACACTACTAGCAAATAGTTTTGTTCTTGAACATGCATTAAACCATGATGTAAAGTGCATCAGGGGCAACCTACTAAAGAGACAGTGAAGTCAGTAAGAACTCTCAACCTTTTATATGGTCAGGCAAATACAACCCAGGACACACGTGTTCTTAAAATAAACAGCTGGACTTCAAGTAAGAGGACTTCACAGCACCATTTGTCACACAAAATCCATCTTAAATTCACTTCAGAATGGCCGTTGGTGTTCGTTGATTGCTTTATCCTAAGGACAAATAGATTTCTCATATCTTTATGGAGGGATGGAATTTTGTAACTTGGATCCTGGCTCCTGCTGATGTTAGGCTCCCAACCTCCCTTGGAAACTAGGAGATGGTATCCTAGCTTCCTCCGTGATTACATTTCAAAGAGATGCCCTTTGGTCTTCAAGAAAAAGATGACTGGGTTTTAAAGCTGGCAAGGGACTTACTTAATTAACTTTTATAAATATTTACATATATCTCAAAGGACATAGGAAGAATTCACAATTATAAGTTTTCTAAAGCAAATAGTCTAAGAAAAGTGACGGATAGATGGAGTCTCTCTTTTTGCCTCAGAGAATTTTTTTTCTTTCTTGATTTGTATTTACCCTTACAAAACTCACTGCTAATTTGAACTTTAATGACCAAAAGATTTATTTGCATTTTCTAAGCATATTGGTGAAGGTCCTTTCAAATGGAGAGAAAAGCCATAGGAATATCTGGATTGTGGAGGCACGCGCACACATATGTGTGTGTGTGTGTGTGTGTGTGTGTGTGTGTGTGTGTGTGTAAGATAAAGCAGAGGAAGTAGTGATCATTTCTTTTGTTAGGTCTTGATAGATGAGAAACTTCGCAGAGGAGACATGATGGGTCACTGAGTGTTTGTTTATTTACCTAGGTGAAATGATCAGATTTCTTTAAAAAATTCAGTTGAAGTAAATTTACTTTATGTTATTGACTGTTACATTTCTCCACCAATAAACTTCAGTTTAAAATACTAAAGGAATATTTTGGACTTTTTTTATGAAATGAAAACAACTTTTAGAAAAATTTTGGGGCGCCTGGGTGGCTCAGTCATTAAGCATCTGCCTTCGGCTTGGGTCATGATCCCAGGGTCCTGGGATCGAGCCCCACATCGGGCTCCCCGCTCCACGGGAAGCCTGCTTCTCCCTCTCCCACTCCCCCTGCTTGTGTTCCCTCTCTCGCTGTGTCTCTCTCTGTGTCAAATAAATAAAAAATCTTGAAAGAAAAAGAGAAAAAAAAAATTTTGACAGTCATTGGCACATAAAAGAGCTGAATTTTCATTTCTTCATTATCCATATTTAATAACCATTTGTCTTTTATTCTGACTAACAAAAACAATGCTTGGTTGGGGCGCCTGGATGCCTCAGTCCGTTAAGCATCAGACTCTTGTTTTTGGCTTAGGTCGTGATCTCAGAGTCCTGAGATCCAGCCCTGAGTTGCTCTGTGCTGACAGTGGAGAGCCTGCTTGGGATTCTCTCCCCTTCCTCCCCTTTTTGTGCGCACCCTTGCGCAGGATCTCTCCAAAAAATATTCTGTCAAATAAAATCTTTTTAAAAAGGAGGGGGGCGGTGCACCTGGGTGGCTCAGTCGTTAAGCGTCTGCCTTCAGCTCAGGTCATGGTCCCAGGGTCCTGGGATGGAGCCCCACATCCAGCTCCCTTGCTCGGCAGGAAGCCTGCTTCTCCCTCTCCCACTCCCCCTGCTTGTGTTCCCTCTCTCGCTGTGTCTCTCTGTCAAATAAATAAAATCTTTAAAAAGATAAAAATAAATAAAAATTAAAATCTTAAAATAATGTTTAGTCATTGAAAAATAATCTTATCTATAGCTAAATGTAATTCTGTGATGTCTGCTTTGAAAAATTGATTTGAGGGGCACCTGGGTGGCTCAGTCGTTAAGCGTCTGCCTTCAGCTCAGGTCATGATCCCAGGGTCCTGGGATCGAGCCCCGCCATCGGGCTCCCTGCTCCGCGGGAAGCCTGCTTCTCCCTCTCCCACTCCCCCTGCTTGTGTTCCCTCTCTCACTGTGCCTCTCTCTGTCAATAAAGAAATAAAAATCTTAAAAAAAAAGATTTAAAAAGTTGATTTGAAAATTAATTTTATTTTTTAATATTTAATTATGTATATTACTGTTTAATGGAAAAAATATGAAGCACATAATTGCCTAAATAGCACTTTTATCCAGTATACTTAGGTAACATGGATGCTATAAATTGTAAATCATGCTGATTTAAGTTATATTTATTATTTCTAATAAACTCAATAGCAATATCATTTTCCATAGTAAGAGCTGTTTCTTTTCAATATTAGTCTATATTCCAATAGTAAATTGAGAATATGCATGATTTCCTGGAAGCTTTTTTTTTTTGAAGCTTTTACTTTGATGTTTTAATAGCTTTCACAGTCTAATAAGAGTTTTTAGTAAGTGCTCAGTGGCTTACCTAGATCGCATCTGAATGGTATGCCATTATTTTGAAATGTTGAATCTTTTCATTGTTTTCACAAATACTGACTTTGAAATCTGGCCTGATTCAAGATCCTCAAAATTATCTGTTGTTCATGTATTGCATTTTTCAAAAGTACATATATTATGTGAGGGTTTTTTGTGCCTATGCACCATGTCTATTAGAATCTAAAACTTGGGGTGCCTGGCTGGCTCAGTCGGTAGAGCATGCGACTCTTGATCTCACGAGTTCGAACCCCACGTTGGCTGTAGAGATTACTTAGATAAAATCTTTTAGGGGCGCCTGGGTGGCTCAGTCATTAAGCGACTGCCTTTGGCTCAGGTCATGGTCCCAGGGTTCTGGGATCGAGCCCTGCATAGGGCTCCCCGCTTGGCGGGAAGCCTGCTTCTCCCTCCCCCACTCCCCCTGCTTGTGTTCCCTCTCTCACTGTGTCTCTCTCTGTCAAATAAATTTTAAAAATAAATAAATAAATAAAATCTTTTTAAAAAACTTAAATCTTTTTTAAAAACCCCACAAAGCTTCAGTTTGTCTAAGTGTAAACAAAGTTCCACTTGAAGGATTGGTTTTTCTCTTTTTTAAGATTTTATTTATTTGAGAGTGGGGAGGGGCAGAGGGAGAGGGAGAAGCTGGCTCTCCACTGAGCAGGGAGTCCAAAGCAAGGCTCAATCCCAAGTCCCTGGGATCATGAACTGAGCCGAAGGCAGACACTTAACCGTTTGAGCCATCCAGGCGCCTCTGAAGGATTGGTTTTTGAAACTCTCAGAATCACTTTTCTTTTCCTCAAATGTATTGTAGGTTCTAGCTGTGATAGAGTAACAGGGTCTGAGTGACACCCTGCACAGTGGAGAGCAGATTATGTATGGGGTTAAGAGAGGGGACAGGGACCCAAAAGCAGGCTACTGCAATTTAGTCCAGGTGAATTGGTTTTTGAACTGGATGGTGGCTGTAGAAGTGAGAGAAGTGATTGGATTCTGGGTCCATTTTTAAAAAAGGGCCAAGTAGACTTTTGGGTATTGTAGGTGAGGGAGAGAAAGGAGGAGTCAGAAAGGACCCCAGGCATTTGGGTCCTAGCAGCTGAAGCAATGGAAGCTCCATCAACTAGGATGGGGAACTTGGTGGATGGTTACTTTTCACTGGGACTGTCAGGAGTTTTGAAAGTTAAGAATTTATGATGTTTCAGAGAACGGTGAGTGAAGTCCTCAAGTCCAGGCAGCTGGACACACAGGCCTGGAGATCTGGGGAGCAGTTCAAGAGGGAGACATTCAAAAGTGGTGGCTATGGTGTGGACCAGGGTGCGGCGTTGGATTACATGGAGGAGGGGAGTTCATGTTATGGTGTTGATGCTCTTCATAGGTGAGGAAGCTGGTGAAGAGGACTGAGTCTGTTGCTCAGGCACATGGTCGAGGGCGGTGGGCACACAAAGATGAAGGGAGGATTATCTGACAGGTGGCCACGGCTTCCGTGGGATGAGTGCACATGAGATGGCTGTGGAGGCATGGGGGTAATTGAGACAAGAAGACATTGAGTCCAGGCTCCTGCTTATTCACAACTGTACAGAATCAGCATAATTTTGGGGTGAGCTTTGGTGGGGTCTGGGGTTTTTCAGTCTTGCGAGTGGATAAGATCTGGAGCAAAAGTTGTCATCTGTGAGAGCCACTATACCTGGCAGGGGGATCAGTGGTGTTGGGATTTTTTTTTTAAAGATTTTATTTATTTATTTGAGAGAGAGCGCGAGCACAAGCAGGGGGGAGCAGCAGCGAGAGAGGGAGAAGCAGACTCCCCGCCAAGCAGGGAGCCCGATGTGGGGCTCGATCCCAGGACCCTGAGATCATGACCTGAGCCAAAGGCAGACGCTTAACTGACTGAGCCACCCAGGTCCCCCTGGTGCTGGGATTTTAATGAAAGTTTCTTAGAGAATAATGGATAATGGCTGCTGAGGGGAGAGCGAGTGCAGCACAGAAGTGGAAGAGGGCATGAGTGTCTCTCAAATGGAGTTCTGGGTGGTTAATACTGCAGAAAAGCTCAGAGGTAGGCTGTGAGGCCTTCAAAGCAGCATTCAGGGCTTTCCCAGGCTGTGGGATCCATCAGAGGTCTGGAGTTGTGCTGGATCATGTTTGAATTTGTCAAGCACTCTTTGGATGCCATGTGCCAAGTACCGGGGTGAGTCCAGGGACACACCTGTGGAGCTGGGCAGGGGGAGGTGGTGGTGACTGTTAAAATGTGACTGTGGTGTCTGGAGATGTGAGAAAGTATGGTCCACAGAATGATGTGCATATAGAAAGGAAGTGTGACCTAATGGCTCCAGGGCCTTGCTTTTGGGAACTGAAGGTGAAGTTGTGAAGCCAGGTTTGGTTGTATCTAGGAGTCATTTGAAACAGCGAGAGAGAGAGAGAGAGAGAGAGAGAGCGCACAAGCAGAGGGAGAGGCAGGCAGAGGGAGAAGCAGGCTTCCTGCTGAGCAAGGAGCCCTATGCAGGACTCGATCCCAGGGCCCTGGGATCATGACCCAAGCCGAAGGCAACTGCTTAACAGACTGAGCCCCCCCAGGCGTCCATATCTAGGAATCATGATCTTGGGGACCCCAGGGTTATTGCCTGGCAGGAGGGTTTGGGCCCTGAAGGCCAGGCCCGCTGCTTAGATGGCATCTGCCCATCTGCCTGTTGGTGGTGAAGCTGAGCAGAGTATTAATGTGACTATTAGTGGGCATCAGTGGGACCAGGGACTGGTATCTCCTCTGAGAATTGGATCTCTGGAGGAAGATGAGTTTGTATTGTGGGACCTCAGAGAGGCTACTCCTGATTTCACCTGTCCCTATCATTGACAGGTGCTATGACATTTGAAGAAATGCTTGTGTATTTGTGGGAGGCGTGGGGGTTCCTGGATGAGGTTCAGAGATGCCTGTACCACAGTGTGAATCGGAAGAACTTTACACTTACATCCTCATATCCTCACTGGGCCAGGCACTCATACCCTCCCCAGTGCCCTAATCTAGGCTTCACATCCCCCCTCCCCAACCCTGCTTTCCCCAGAGGGTGCTCTTCCTTCTCAGATCAGGACGAAGGACACTGCTTCCATCCCCAGTTCCCCGGACAGGTGCTGTGGTTGATAGGGCTGGATTGTTTGCATTGACCTCTTCCCTCCCCTACAGCCCCAACATCTGCTGCCCAGAAAGCCTTACAGGGAACGGTTCAGCATCAGTACTCTTGCAGTGAGCCGAAGGATCTTGCCTTGCTTGCATTCTCCCTGACCAGTGACTGTATTTATGTCCATGGCACATCTGTACCTTAGGTTTTGCTTCCTTACTTCAGCTGACATTTCCTTGTGCTGGCTTGTGCCAGGAATTACTTGTATTCTCATGGCTGCTACTACCTGGACCATGAGCTGTTTTTCAAGCCTCCCACTCACTTCTCTTTCTAGTGTTTAGATCCCTTTTCTGTGCTCCGTTGTGTGCGGATTTGCCTTGGCCCAGTACTAGCCACTCATCTGGCATTTTCCCCTCCGGTGCTTGTATCCTCCAGTCCCACGTAGTTGCTCATCTAGGACCTTGGGAAGAGTTCTTTCTGCATCACAGGTTGCACATGACCCAAGCCACAGCAGCTTGGGCTCAGAGGGGTCCTGGCCCTGGTAGATGGCAGATGGGGAGAGTGTGTTGTCAGGGCTGTGTTCAGATCACACCAGCAACCTGTCTTCTTCAACCAGGGTTTTGGTACCATTGTCAGTGGCCACACCCCATTTCTTCCTTCCTTCCTTCCTTCCTCCCTCCCTTCCTTCCTCCCTTCCTTCCTTCCTCCCTTCCTTCCTTCCTTTCTCCCTCCCTCCCTCCCTCTCTCCCTCCCTCCCTCCCTCCCTCCCTCCCTCCCTCCCTCCCTCCCTTCCTCCCTTTCTCCCTCCCTCCCTCCTTCCTTCCTCCCTCCCTTCCTTCCTTTCTCCCTCCCTCCCTCCCTCTCTCCCTCCCTCCCTCCCTCCCTCCCTCCCTTCCTTCCTTCCTTCCTTCCTTCAGGTTTTATTTATTTATCTGTTAGAGAGAGAGGGAGCAAAAGCAGGGGAAGCAGCAGGCAGAGGGAGAAGCAGACTCCCGCGGAGCAGGGAGCCCAATGTGGGGCTCCATCCCAGGACCCTGGGATCATGACCTGAGCCTAAGGCAGACGCTTAACTGCCTGAGCCACCCAGGCGCCCTCTGTCCTTCCATTGTTGGTGTTTTGCTGACCTGTTGCAGCCTAGGGACAATGTCCCCCTCTCTACTCCACATCCTACCCATCCCTCTCACCACTCCTTCTGAAGGGCTCTGCAACAGTGACCTGCATATGTTGTGTCCTGAGGTGTACGCATATCCTGATATCGGCCTTGAACTCCCACTTGTCTGTTGCAATTGGGTTGTCCTGGGCTTTCACACACCTCTGCATAGCCTTAAACGTCACCAGCAGACAAGTTCCTGATGAAAGCCTTTGGTGGAAGAAGAAGTTGTACATCTGCCTTGCTTCCCTATGCCACACACCCTGCCCTTGTGTCCTCCTGGTGAGGCTGCTACCGATATATGACCTTACGGGTCCAGTAAGGCACAGTAGCCACTTCTGCAACCAGAACCCCCTCCCATTTCTTTCTTTCTTTTTTTTTTAAGGTTTTATTTATTTGACAGAGCGAGTCACAGCGAGAGAGGGAACACAAGCAGGCAGAGTGGGGGAGGGAGAAGCAGGCTCCCCGTGGAGCAGGGAGCCCGATGCAGGGCTCGATCCCAGGACCCCGGGATCATGACCTGAGCCGAAGGCAGACGCCTAACGACTGAGCCACCCAGGCGCCCCTCCCCCCACTCCCATTTCTTGAAAAGCATCCCCTGGACTTATTTCTGGTTGCATTTCAATTGAGTAATTCAATTGGTTGTAATTCAGTGAATCAGTGTAGACACATTCCTCATCAACACATACTTCACTGTCACTTCTTTGCTTTCAGGTTATTGGTGTGGAGCAGAGAACAAAGAGGTACCTTCTGAACAGTGTTTCTTTAGGAGTAGCACAGATCAGAACTCCCAAAGCAGGTCCCTTCATCTGGAAAATCCACCCTTCTGATATGTGTATCCATATCTTGAAGCACATTTTACAGTTGGCTGAGCACCATGGAAAACATAATGGACAGAAACTGTATACAAGAGAGCAGCATGTACCAAACAATTTTATTTCAGTGCAAACCCTCAGTGTCACCAGGATCAGCATATTGGTGAAAAACTTTAGAAGCAACATGGAAAGGGCCTCATGTGTGAAGAGCTGCAAGTTCCAGGTGTTAAGGAAGCCCTTTACCTGTGGGGAGGTTAGGAAGGACTTACCGGCCACCCCAAGCTGTTTCTACAGGAAGGAGAGGCCAAACAAAACCATCAAATGTGGGGTGGCAGAAAAAGTCATCACAACTGGGGAAAATGCAAGAAAGCCTTTGGCTACACAGACACACTTGCTCAGAACCAGGTGTCTACACTGGGGAAAAGCCTTAGAGTGCAATGAATATAGGAAATCTTTTAGCTATAGTTCCACCTTCGATTATCAGTGGAGAGTTCACACTAGAGAAAGACCTTAGTTGTGGAGGGACAGTGCAATCTCCTTGTTCAGTGTAACAAAAATGGATCAAAGCCTCTGTGAGAAGCCATCTGCCTCATTTGAATCTCATACATCTAAACCTTTATAGAGGGAAGATTCCCCATAAGTTTCATTTATGTAGGAAGCATGTGTGGCTATGCTGCGCTTTCTAACTTGCCCAGGGCTCTTTCCAGATTTATGTCACTGCCAGTTTCTGTGGCCAAAGCCACTTCATCTCCGCCACATGGCAGGTCCCCGCAGTGTGCATCAGTCACCACCCCCGTGTGCTCAGGGAAGCTGACATCTATCTGTTCTGTAATGTATTCGAGCAAAGTAGGAGTAACCTGAGCCTTTAGTAGGCCCACATTCCCTTCTCTCTGACTAGTTGGCAAGGACCTCACCCAGTTTTGGCCCAGAGGAAACCAAATGAATTCTACTGGCAGCTTGCCAAGAACTACTTTTTTCAGTCACGTTTGTCTGCCGTGATATTTGCAATACTTTTCCAGCTCCCAAGTCTCCAACCAGAGAACTGCCTACCACACGTTGCTTTGGTTTGTACAATAAGAAAGGCCTTATTGTTTCAATCCTCTCTAAATTTGGGGGTTCTCGTTACTATGCAGCGGTTTATAATAGATTTGGGCCCTGCACACATTACAATTTTTGTCAATATGGCAGAAAATGGCACCTCAGTTTTGGGCAAATTTGTATTGCGGCGCATGTCCTCTTTATGATAAAGATTTGTCTCGCTCATCAGTGGCACGGATGCCTGGGTGATTAGTCTCCAGATAACCGCATATGGCCCCCTTAAAGGGGGGCAACCGATCCTCTACCCTTGAGCTGGGGCCTTCCGTTTCCCAGAACGCCTCGCAGTAAATGTTGGCCTTTTCTCCTGGAGTCAGGTGGGGAGCACCCCTACCTAGACCTTGGGAACTGCGGGAACTACATTTCCCAGAAGGCCCTGCGTTGAAGACAGAGTAGCTGAGCCAATGAAGGCTTAGAAAAGGGGCGTGTCCGATTGAGCACAAAGAGTCGGGGCGGGACTTGCGGCCTCCAGGCCGTGGCCAGCATTTTGGCTGCTTGCTGGTTTCGTCAGCTGGTGGGAGGTTCCGGAGAGCGGGGCCGGGGGCGAGAGGAGGCTTTGTCCCGTGGGGAGGCGGGTCTAGGGTCGGGGATACCGCCGCCTGCGAGGCCGGCCTGCAGACCTCGGTGCCCGCGACTGCCCGGGTCGCTCAGCTGTCATCACTTCACTCCGCCCAGAGGCTCCGATGGCGGCGGCCGCGCCCAGGGAGCCGCCGCAGGTAAGCGCTCGTCCCGCGGGCCCTCCCCGCCGTCCCCCCACCCAGACCCCGGAGGCCCGAGCGCGGGGCGCCGGCTCGCGGCCCTGCGGCCCAGGCCCCGGCGTCGGACGGGGCGGCGGCGGGGGGCGGGGGCCCCGTGTGCGAGCGCCGGCGTGCCGGCGTGAGGAGCGGGCTCCGGGCCGGGGGGCCTGAGGCGGGAGGAGGCCGGAGGGGGCCTGAGGCGGGAGGGGGCCTGAGGCGGGAGGAGGCCGGAGGGAGGCTGGAGGGGGCCTGAGGCGGGAGGAGGCCGGAGGCGGGAGGGGGCCCGAGGCGGGAGGGGGCCTGAGGCGGGAGGGAGGCCGGAGGGAGGCTGGAGGGGGCCTGAGGCGGGAGGAGGCCGGAGGGAGGCTGGAGGGAGGCGGGAGGGGGCCTGAGGCGGGAGGAGGCTGCCCGCAGGGGACCGCGCGTGAGGCGGCGTCGCGCCGGGACTGGCGGGCCGAGGTGCCGTACCTCCAGGTGAGGACTCTAGGCGCCAAGGGGCCTTTCGGCCGCAGGAGGGACGTGAGGGGTGATGAGGCCATTGAGGCCCCGAGAGGTTTAGCTTTTGCTCAAGGTCCCACGGCTGGTAAAAGGCAAAGTTGAGTGCGCAGGCACAGAGAGTAGAAGCCAGCCTGAGGTCACCTGGCTCCGGGGTCAGGCAGGGTACAGGGAGCCCATCGGATCCCACCGTGGACGCATTTCTTGAAGGCCTCTGCCTCTTCAACACAGATTCTTAGGGCTGCGGAAGTGCTTGGAACCCACACAGGGAAGTGGAGGGCGTCTCGGTCCCTCACCGGCCCCAACCCCTCGTCCCCATGTTCTCTGCATCGTGGTGTCCCGAGGCTCTTCGTGCCGTTGTCCCCGCCTTGAGTCTGGTGATCCTGGACAGCGCCTAAGCCCGGGGTCCTAAGTCCATGTCAGGGGTTACGTGCAGGCATTCCCTTTTCCGGTCGCCATTTGTAAACAGGTGTGGAAGGTTAACCCAGGACTGGGTACCAGGATGTGCCAGTGCCTCAGGGTCAAGAGGTCAAGAAGGTTCAAAAACCACAGGTCTCCTTTCTTTCAGGTAGGAACGAATAGCAAATGGATAGGTGTCCTGTCACGTGACTGCCGGAGATGTTGGGTGTGTGTTCTAGAAGGAATAAAAGTTTTCCATCACAGGAAGGAGGTGATGTTACCAAGGTCTTAAGAGGCTTCATCCGGCTTCACAGTGGAAAACGGACTACGGGCTTGAGAGAGCGCAAAGGACAATCGTTGTGCGGGCTACTGCTATAGTCCAGCGGAGGGTTAATGGACGGGGTTGTTGCTTTTAGGAAATGGTTACATTCCGGCTGTGTGTTTTTAAAAGGGGCAATTAGACTTTGTGATGTGGACAATGAGGGAATGAAAGAGACAGTAAGTGATCTCAGAGCTTTTGGTCTTAGTAGCTGTAGGAATGGAAGCTGCTTCAGTGTGTTACCGCCAGACTCCGGTCCTTGGACACAGCAACAGTAGAAACGAGGCTGGACCTACAATTTAAAAACAGACAAGGCTTTATTGGGCAACAGCTGCAATGGAAGGGAGACACAGTCACAACAAAGGTGTCAGACTGGCTCTCCAAACAATAGCCAGGGAAAGTTTTAAAGGACCTAGGGCAGAAGAAGAGTGACTTCTAAGCATGTAGGGATGAGGTAATACAAGGAGCTGGGCGCGCAGGCACAGTTGACAAAACATGCTCTTCATATGCTGGGTGTTTCATTTCCAGTTGTCTCCACTTCTGGGAGTGATTTACAGCCTTGTAATGAGGTTAAGTTAACTGTGGGTCACTCCCTGGCCCATCTGCACAGGCGTGAGTCCCTGAGTCCGGGGTTAAGCTCAAACTGGTCTGGGTGGTTTCATCCACTAGAGGCCAGAACTCTTTGTCCAGGCAGTCGTTATTGTTTGAGGGGTAGTTTTCATTTCCATCCTGGGATGCTATGCCCTTTGGGTCTTTTGCTTGAGTTAGGAGATAAGCCAGAAAGAGGAACCTAAGGAAGAATGTGGAACAAAGGTTGGTGGATGCAAGCAGGTGAGAAGTAAAGGTCAGGTCTTGGGATCTAGCTGGTGGGAAATTCAGATGAGCAAGTTGGTGTTCACTGAGATTATCAGGAGCTTTGTTCTGACCATTTTAAGAGTCTGAGGTGTTTCACAAATCACTGAAGGAGGCATCAAAAGAGCAACTAACATACAGGTCGGGAAATCTGGAGAGGGATTCAGGTTAGAGACATCCAAAATGTGGTTACAGTGTGGACCAAGATGAGTAAGCAGTGGGTCACATTGAGGCAAACTTGAGGTTGTGGTGGCAAAACTCTTTGGGGGCCAGGTGTGCAGAGTGGGGGCCCAGGACTGGCTCTTTTGCTTGGATACCTGGGTGATAGTATTAGGCTTCACAAATGTAGGTAAGTGGACATGAAGGTTTGATAGAGCCAAAGGCACTATCAGACAGGATAGTCTGGTGGGTGGGTGGCCAAAGCTTCCAAGGGAAGAGTGGCTTTCCAGTGGATGCAGAGACAAGGGGTAATGGATGAAAGATGACACTCAGGCCAGAGCTGGTACTTATTAGTCACTTTTTAGACTTAGCAAGATTTTGTGAGGACTTTGGTGGGGCCTGAAGTGTTCCATTCAGCCTGATCAGGGGAAAATAGGGTCACCTGTGAGAATCACTAGGCCTGGGTTGGGCAATTAATGGGCGTGGTCTTGGAATGACAAGGGGAGAAAAAAAATTTTTATTTGCTGAGGTGACAGCAAGTGCATCAAGGAAATAGAATGGAACTATCGATATCTGAGATCCACACATGGTTCTGTGTTCTAAGTCTGAGGCAAGGATCGGAGCTACAGGGTGAGGCCTTCATAAAATGATTTGGAGTAACACTGCTATTGGAACCCATGGGAAGTCGGTGGTCTTATGGGATCCTGTTTGAATTTGCCAAGAATCCTGTGGATGCTATCTGCCAAATTGTGGCATAAGGCCTAAACCTGATATGATGTGCTTCCTTGACGTTTGGTGAGACCAAGTGCTCCAATGGCCTGCATGCAAGTTCTCCTCCCCACACTGCTTCATGGGATAATAGCTCGCAGCCCGACAACCCTTTTCATAAAGGGAACATGGCGCAGTCCCTGCTCATCTCTTTGTAACGGGTTTCAGTTCCCTACCAGCCCACAGACTTACACAAACAAGCCAGTCACATCCTCCTGCGGGATTCAGAGTGCTCCCAACCTTTTCATTCTACAAGCATAGCATCTCACAGCCCCTGTTCACTCTTTTTCAGAATGCAACTCCCTTGTGGGCCTTTATGGTGAGTGGTATCCTATTCTCAGAGGTGTGAATTTATGTGGTAAATAAACTGCTGTCAGGCTCATCTGTCCAGTCTCAGGTGTCACGTGTTTGGCCATCGCCATAATCTAAGAGTGGGATTAAGAGGAAGGAGTAACATCTGGGTAGGTCAGGCAGATGCATATGGAGCAGGACAGTGAGGTAGTGGCAGTCATGGTCATGCAGCTGTGGGATATGGAGACTGAGGGATGTGCAGTCTAAAGAATGATGTGTCCTTGGAGAGGGAGCATTGTCAGATGGTCCCAGGGCCCTGAATTTATAATTACATGGCAATGACCATACCAGGGGAATTGCTTGTCAGGAGGTCGTGGATCCCTGTATGCTAGGCCCACAGCTTAGATAGATATGTATTTGTCCACCTGTCTCTTGCTGGTGGTTGAACTCAGTGGTCAATGGGACCATGAGGAGACAACAACACCAATGGTACCAGGGCCTGATTTCTTCTCTAAGTTGGGAGGCTTAGGCGATAGATGGTCATAGGGTAGATGTGTGGGGGAAGGGATTGTGGCTCCTCGGAAGTAGACTGTGGTTTCATCCATCATCATCATAGCAGAGCAGTGTGACCTTTCAAGATGTAGCTTATAGTTGTCTACACTATAAGCAAGAGAAGCAGATATACTATCACTGTTACTGAATTTTGAATCAAAATATCCTGGAAGACTAAATGACATGAAATGTGAGCCTACAAATATATAAAGTTGATTAAATAAATAGTGGGATGTTCTAGAGGGAACTAAAACCCTAGAAACTGTACTTGGAACATTTGTTTTTCTTGCCCAGCAGGTAAAGCAGAACTGAGAGACCCACATGTCACTGTCAAAGAGCATGAAGGGATGAAGGTCAGGGAGCCTGAAGAGACTGGTATAGAGGTGTTCATCAGACCATGTTGTAGGTTCATAATCAGGGTTATTCAAAAAGATAAAATGGAAGAAAGTAAAAGGAGACCAACATATTCATCAGGATGAGATTGGCTTTTGTCCCATCAAGATGAGAATGGAGCTTGGGGCTTTGGTTTCACAGAAAGGTCTGGGGGAAAGGCCATGGCCATGAATGTGTTGGATTTGCTGCTTGTGCGTGAGCAGAACAAGGACGTGGCACCACTTGGTAGATGAGGCCAGAGCACATAATGCAAGATGCATACATGCCGTGAGATAGTGTTTCTGGAATATCCAATAAACAGTACTATGTATTTTTTCAGTAGTTTTTTTTGTTGTTGTTTATTTTGGAGCCATTTGCTTTCATAGCAGTAAATTTACTTAAGGGAGATGCAAGGTATAGGAGAGGAAACAGCAGAAGCCAGTGACACTTTGGGAACATCATTCTAAGCTCCATCCCCTGCAAAGTATTGTGGCAAAGCTTAAGGTTCTGAAAGCCACTCAGAAAGCAGGTAATGCTGGGCGCCTGGGTGGCTCAGTTGGTTGAGCGACTGCCTTCGGCTCAGGTCATGATCCTGGAGTCCTGGGATTGAGTCCCACATTGGGCTCCCTGCTCAGCGGGGAGTCTGCTTCTCCCTCTGACCCTCTTCCCTCTCGTGCTCTCTATCTCTCATTCTCTCTCAAATAAATAAATAAAATCTTTAAAAAAAAAAAAAAAAGAAAGCAGGTAATGCTAAGAACCTTCTGCCCTTTCTGTGAAAATAAAGACAATATCCAACATCATTCCAGAAAATAAATTCTATTCAAAAGCTGCCATTGGCTGACAAATCTCATTAGAGAGAAGCTTTACAGATAAACTTAAAGATAAGTTGGTTGAAATTCAAGTCTGTCAATAGCACCTTCTATGCAGTGAGCAAAGTAAAATTATAAAGATAAATGAGGTAAAGCATTTCCAAGGATCCCAGATCCAGTATGGTTGAGAAAGATAATATCCAAATTTAAGTTAGAAACAATTTTATCAATTTAGAGGACTTGAATTTTTCTTGAATCAGAGAAATATGCAAACTTTAAAATAAAATTGGCTTGGGGCACCTGGCTGGCTCAGTCGGTGGAGCATGGGACTCTTGATCTCAGGGTCATGAATTTGAACCCCATGTTGGGTGTAGGGCTTACTTAAAAAATGTATTGATTAAATAAAATAAATTTATTTTTTGGAGTATTTTTTTATAATAATAAAAAGATTGAAACCTATGTGATGTCTATCAGTGGAAAATTGAATAAATCATGATGCATACCAAGATAGAGCATTAGACACTGTGGAGATGATAAGGAAGTTCTCTCAATTGCTACAACTCCAGAACATACTGTTTGGTGAAAAAGAAGAAGAGGAAGAAGGTGTCACAATATTTTGTGCAGGTAGCTTTATTTTCCTAAGAATGGAAGGGAAATTTATTTATTTTTTGTTTCTCTTCAGTGTCATTATGGCTTGACTGGCTGATACTACAAGAATCTGAATATATTGATGTTAACTTGACAAAAATAGAGATAAGGAGATACTATGTTCCTTTGGATTGTCATATAGAAAAAAGTAGCAATGGCTCCATATGAATAATTCTACCCAAATACCAAATCAAATTTTGATCCCACCCATTGATTAAGTGACTGTTTAAAGGAACAATGGGGCATTGAGGATTATATTAAAATACATTATGAGGAAGCAGTAAACCCAATTAATATATGTGAAATTCTATAAGATATATGAACCTTTTCATAAAATGTGATATGTTAAGATAAAAGGAACAGGTTACAATAAAGTCTAGAGAATATATAAATATGATACAATGGTCAGAAAAATATTTGAATGCTGATTCCAACAAACAACTCTGAATATTTAATCAACATATCAGAATTTGAATACTGACTTGGTATTTGATGATTTTAAGCAACTTAATTTATATGTAATAAAGATACTGTATATTAAATAAAATATTCTTTTATAAATAATATTCTTTTATGAACATTCACTGAAGTGTTTAGAGGCATAATTACATGGCTTCTTAAGTTATCCTTAACATGAATTGGCTTTGGAGGGAACTTGGGTGGGTTTATACATGAAATGAGTTTGGCAGTGAGTGGGTCCTGTGAAACTATGTTTTGGGTCGACATGATTCATTTATTAACCCTTTCTGTTTTGTAGATGTCTGAAAATTGGAAGTTATTAAAATGTCATTATTTCAGTAATTAACAAATTCAGATAAATATTTTTCCTCTATTTGCTAAAACAATTCTTTTATTTTCTAGGGCACAATTCTTCTTTATGTTGCATTGTTTTAGCCTTCGACTTTGAGAGAGTATTACATTGAAGTCTCATTTTTTAAAATTATTTATTTATTTGACAGAGAGCGAGAGCAGGAACACAAGCAGGTGGAGTGGGAGAGGGAGAAACAGGCTTCCCGCTGAGCAGGGAGCTCGACGTGGGGCTCGATCCCAGGACCCTGGGACCATGACCTGAGCCAAAGGCAGATGCTTAACGACTGAGCCACTCAGGTGCCCTGCCCCTGAAGTCTCTTTCTGTTACTCTGTTTGTCATCATTTTTCCTAAGCAAGGATCAACAATTTACATGCCTTCCACACTGGGAGGAGAGGGCAGTGAAAGGAGTAAAGATCAGCCATGTGGGTAGAGCTTGCGTGCTGAAGAAGAGAAGACCCAACTATGTTGGCCATTATTTTGTATTTATGATCAATTTTTTACTTTGTTAAGCAGGTCATCAAATCCAGATTATTATTTTTTAAATTAGACTTTATTTTTTTTAGGACAGTTTTAGGTTCACAGCAAAATTGTGTGGAAGCTGTAGAGGTTTCCTGTATATCCCTTTTCCCCAACATAAACACAGACCCCTCTACTCTCAACATTCTACATCAGAGTAGTATATTTTGTTACAATCAATGAATCTGCACTGACATCATTTTCACCCAAACTCCACAGTTAACATTGGGGTTCACTCTTGGTCTTATGCATTCTGTGGGTTTTGACAAGTGTATAATGACATTTATCCACCATTACCGTAGCATACATAGTTTCACTGCCCCTAATATCTGTGCTCTCTCTCCCCACCAGCCCCTAGCAAACACCAATCCTTTAACTGTCTCCATAGCTCGACCTTTTCCAGAATGTCATATACTTGCAGTCCATATAGCATGTACTCTTTTCAGATTGGCTTCTTTCACTCAGTAATATGCATTCAGGTTTCCTCCATGCCTTTTCATGATTTGAAAACTTCTTTCCAGTGCTGAATAATATCCCATTGTTTGGATGGACCGTAGTTTATTTATCCATTTACCTATTGAAGGACATCTTGGTTGCTTCCTAGTTTTGGCAATTATTAATAAAACAGCTATAAATAAATATCTTTCTTTTATGTGGACATACATTTTCAGCTGCTTTAAGTAAATACCAAGGGGCACAGTGCCAGATTGTATGATAAGATTATGATTAGTTTTGTAAGAAACAACCAAACTGTCATCCAAAGTGGCTGTACCATTTTGCATTCCTACCAGCAACGAATTAGTTTCTGTTGCTCCATATCCTTTCTAGCATTTGTCTTATCAGTTTTCTGGATTTTGGCTATTTCTAATAGGTATGTAGTGATATCTCATGGTTTTATTTTGAAATTCCTAATAACAAATGATATTGAGCATCTTTTTAATTTTTATTTATTTACTTATTTTTTTAAAGATTTTATTTATTTATTTGACAGAGAGACACAGCGAGAGAGGGAACACAAGCAGGGGGAGTGGGAGAGGGAGAAGCAGGCTTCCCACCGAGCAGGGAGCCCAATGTGGGGCTCGATCCCAGGACCCTGGGACCATGACCCTAGCCTAAGGCAGAAGCCCAACGACTGAGCCACCAGGGCGCCCCCTATTTATTTATTTTTTAAAGATTTTCTTTATTTGTTTGACAGAGACACAGCAAGAGAGGGAACACAAGCAGGGGGAGTGGAGAGGGAGAAGCAGGCTTCCCGCAAGGCAGGGAGCCCGATCCGGGGCTTGATCCCAGGACCCTGGGATCATGACCTGAGCTGAAAGCAGATGCTTAATGGCTGAGCCACCCAGGCGCCCCGAGCATCTTTTCATATGTTTGTTTGCCATCCATATAGCATCTTTGGTGAGGTATCTGTTCATGGTTATGTTAAAAAAAAAAACATAGTTTTATTAGCCACATTTAAGTTAATAGTACCTAAACCACCTAAAATTTAACAGCCTAAAATTTAGATGCTCTCAGAGAATTCAAATTAGGATTCATCATAGCGTCACTTACTTCAAATCCATAATAATATTTTACTTGTTTCGATTAATAGTCAATAAATTATTAAATAACAAATTATTAACTGGAATTAGACTTAGGGACCCTCAGACATTTGGTAAATGACAGATTAGTTCCTGCAAATATATGCTAACAAATAAAAAATATTTCTGGAGGCATGCCCCACAGTTGATGACGGAACTTAACTCTTGCATTATAGAGGATGGGGAGTGGAAGAGGAGAAAGAGGAAATACCATTTATTGTATGAATATGCACATAAATCTCAATTTTCTAAACAAAAATATTTTATACATATTGAAGAAATAATAAGGAAAACATTGATAAAAAGTGTGTGTATAAAAATCAATACATACAAATAAAAAATTATAGGGGAATTATAATGAGAAATTACAAAATGAATTTAAATAATCAGATATATCATTTAAATGGGAGTCAGGGGGCGCCTGGGTGGCTCAGTGGATTAAGTGGCTGCCTTCAGCTCAGATCATGACCTCGAGGTCCTGGGATCCAGCCCCATGTTGGGCTCCCCTCTGAGCAGGGAGTCTCCTTCTCCCTCTGCCCCTTCCCCTGCTCATGCTCACATGCTCTCTCTTACTCTGCTCTCTCTCAAATAAATAAAATCTTTAAAAAAAAATTTTTTTTAATGGGAGTCAGAACCACAAAATTTGGGTAAATCATAGAGATCACAAAAGATCTTTGATTCCTGGACCTGTTGTGGTTAACGTGTCTTAATGGGTGACCCATTAAGAACTGCAGTCATTTGTGAAAAAAATCAAGACTGTTTATTGTCTTTTATCACAGTTTCTGTAGAAGGACATTTAGGGACTAAATTGGAGCATCTTATTTTCAGTGGGAGTGATGGGAAAATCCCCATCTCACAGCTCTGTGGTTTAGATTTTGGAGGTCAGATCAGACCCAAGTTGTCACTGCTCAAAGACTGAGTGAGGCAATTACTTTAGAAATCCTAACAAATGTGGAGCAGACGCTGATGTTCAGGGACCACCAAAAAAGCACTTTTATATGTACCAGAGAAACACTTAGATCCTAACACCATTATACATCATCATTATTTCTGCCCTCTTAGCTTGGCAATTCTTTTTTTTTTAAGATTTTATTTATTTGTCAGAGAGAGAGAGTGTGCACAAGCAGCGGGAGTGGCAGGCAGAGGGAGAAGCAGGCTTCCCGCCAAGCAGGGAGCCCGATGCGGGGCTGGATCTCAGGATCCCGGGGTCATGACCTGAGCTGAAGGCAGACGCTTAACCAACTGAGCCCCCCAGGCGCCCCCCTCCATGTTCATTTTTAAGACTGAAGTCTCCCCTGCTTCATTTTCATCTTCATCCAGGCCGCAATGGTGCACAAATATCAGAAATTTAAAATAATATTTTTTAGGTAGAACACTTGGGTTGACCAGAAACACGCCCCAGTAAACCCATCTTTTGTCTTAACTGTCTTCTCTCAATTAGACTTTGTCTTGCCTCTCATTTTTACCTGATGTTTTCCAGGCATTTTATTTTTTTATTTTTATTTTTAAAAGATTTTATTCATTTGAGAGAGAGAGAGAAAGAGATAGCGACAGAGAGCACGAGTGGGGAGGAGACAGAGAAGCAGGCTCCCAGCTGAGCAGGGAGCGGACATGGGGCTCAATCCCAGCCCTGGGATCATGACTTGAGCCGATGGCAGATGCTTAACTAACCTGAGGCATCCAGATGCCCCTCCAGGCATTTTAGATGTGTTATGGCCTGGCAGTTTCTCTCTCAATAAATTACTTAATCACTTCTAATAGTTCTCAATAATGTGATTATTTTACAAGTGTCTCTGAGATCATCTCAAGTCCCGATAAACACTGCCACAGCATTTACATGTGAAATAATAATCTCTTCCAGAAAGGTGATGACCTCCTGTTGTCCCAAAACTTTATTTAAGGAATAAAATGCTCCCTTTGCACATGTTCAAAAATAGGAATTTGAAAGTTTTTGGCTTATGGTATTTATGGTATGACATTGGCTGAGATCGCCAATAAAATGTGTGTAGATTATGAAGACAGAGATGACTAAAAATCTACTGATTGGGAGATAATGAAGAATCAGCAAAAGTAAGTTAAAAAGGCAAAAATTATTAAGGGTGTCGAGACCTGGTGAGAGGACTTTTAACCAAAATCTTAAACATGATTGTTCTCTTTAGAAGTTTGCTCATAACATTGGATCTGTGAAGGTAAAGGTGCAAATAGAATGAGAATTACATAGGAATTGAGATAACAGAAAAAAAACTCTTAAAAAGTTGAGTTGTTAAAAAAAAAGTTGTAGGGGTGTGAGTGAGAAGTGGTAGAAGCAGGAAATGTACTGGGTGGAATAGTGAAGTGTAATTGCTTCAGAGTGTCCAACATAGGGGCACGTGGGTGGCTCAGTTGGTTGGGAATCTTCCTTCTGCTCAGGTTGGGATCCTGGGATCCTGGGATCCGGCCTGGAGGCAGGCTCCCTGCTCCGCGGGGAGCCTGCTTCTCCCACTTCCTCTGTCCCTCCCACCCGCTCATGCTCTTTCTCGGGGATGAGCAAATAACATCTTAAAAATAATTTAAAAAAAGGGTGTCCAACATAAAGTGTTTTTTTGTTTTGTTTTGTTTTTATTTAAGTAATCTTTACACCCAATATGGGGTTCGAACTCATGACCCCAAAGTCAAGAGTCACATGCTCTCAACTGAGCCAGCCAGGTAGCCCCAGTTATTTTTAAGAGATTCAAAGAGAGGGGCGCCTGGGTGGCTCAGTTGGTTAAGCGACTGCCTTTGGCTCAGGTCATGATCCCAGGGTCCCGGGATCAAGTCCCACATCGGGCCCCCTTTTCTGCGGGGAGCCTGCTTCTCCCTCTCCCTCTGCCTGCTGCTCCCCCTTTTGTGCTCTCTCTCTGTCAAATAAATAAATAAAATCTTAAAAAAGATTCAAAGAGACTGAGTAGCAATGATATCTGTTAAGAGATTTGGTTAAACAATTTGTCTTTGGCAACTCCTTAACGCTTCTCTCTCAGGAGTTCCTTAAGACCATGGCAGCTTTGGAAGGAAATACGTTCTGAGTGATGTTGGACATAAACTTGTCCTTTATTTTCACAGAGGGCCAGAAGGATCTGTCTCAGCACTACCTGCTTCTCAAGTGGCTTCCAGGCCAGTAAGCTTTGCCCCAGTATTTTGAGGTGGGTGGAGCTAAGAATGATGTCCCCAAAGTGCACTGGATTTTGCTCTTTCCTCTACTGGGTCCTGTAACTCCTGCTAAATTCCTTTATTGCTATGAATAGACTGGACCAAGAAAAAGGAAAAACAACTAGAAAAAAAAAAAATTCATGGATATTGTTTTTCAGGCATTCTAGAAAGACGTATTATCCCAGTACATGCGTTCATTTTGTTCTTCATTAACATTACGTATTCTTACCTAATGGTCTACCAAGTGGTTCCAAAGTACTTCTGTACAGACACAAGTGGAGAACCCAACACATTCACAGCAACAGCCTTTCCCCTAGACTTTCCCATAAGCAGCGTTCTTATCGTGGTGAGCAAAAGTCACATTCACCATTCTCATCCTGGTGAATATGTTTGTTGCTTTTTACTCTCTCCTCTTTTATCTTTTTGGATAACCCTCATTATGAACCTGCACGATGGTCTGATGAACACCTACACTGGTCTCTTCAGGATCCCTGACATTCATCCCTTTATGCTCTTTGGCAGTGCCACCCAGGTCTCAGTTATACTTTGCCTGCTGGGCAACAAAAACAAATGCTCCAAGTGTAGTTCCTGTACTTATCTCTAGGACATCCCACCATTTTTTCAAAAAACTTTATATATTTGTAGGCTCAGAGTTTATCTCGTTTAAGATTCTGGAACATTTTGTCGCCTGGGTGGCTCAGTTGGTTAAGTGGCTCTCTCCGACTCAGGTCATGATCCCAGGGTCCTGGGATCGAGCCCCATATCAAGCTCCCTGCTCCTCAGGAAGCCGGCTTCTCCTTATGCCTGCCCTCCTCCTGCTTGTGCTCTCTCGCTCTCTCTCTCTGACAAATAAATAAAATCTTTAAAAAAATATTCTGGGATATTTTGATTCAAAGGTGAATAACAAAGATCATAACTGCTCCATATTGTTTATAGTGTTTAAAACAGGAATGTTACTCATTCAAAAGTAATTTTCTAAAATTGTATAATGTTATTCACTAGAGTTCAGGTAATTTTATGACATAACATTGGGAATATTCAGAATATAGGAGTTGAGAGTATAAAACTACTTCTGGTTAGAAATTGATGCTGACACTTAAAAGATTCATTCTAATTACCAAAGCATAGTTGGAGTGGGGAGGGGAAGCTTCATTTGGAGAAAAAAAGACCTGAGAATATTCTTTTTATTTTATTTTATTTTATTTATTTATTTCAGAGAGAGAGATAATGAGAGAGAGAAAGCACGAGAGGGAAGAGAGTCAGAGGGAGAAGCAGACTCCCCGCCAAGCAGGGAGCCCGATGTGGGACTCGATCCTGGGACTCCAGGATCATGACCTGAGCCGAAGGCAGTCGCTTAACCAGCTGAGCCACCCAGGCGCCCAAGACCTGAGAATAGTCTGAGTTGGAAGGGCACATGTGGAATTCAAAGAAATGAAGGAAGATCAATGTTTTTATAGTATAATGTTTGATGAGGAGTGGTGAGAAAAGGAGTATAGAAAGTGGGTGAGGCTTTTTCTACCAGGTATTAGAGGACACCTGAACTATCGGAATGATCACAACTTTTAGTAAGGGAGATGATGGCTTTGTGAGGGATTAATCAGGTGGGATAAGTAGTATTTTTTTTGTTTTGTTTTAAGATTTTATTTATTTATTTGACAGAGAGCACAAGCAGGGGGAGTGGCAGGCAGAGGAAGAGGGAGAAGCAGCCTCTCTGCTGAGCAGGGAGCCCAATGCGGGGCTCAATCCCAGGACCCTGGGATCATGACCTGAGCCGAAGGCAGACCCTTAACCGATTGAGCCACCCAGGTGCCCCTTAAATAGTATTGTTAATGATAAAAATTTAAGTATTTGAATAAATTTATTAAACTTTCCATTTTACCACCTTTTAATATTTGTTTAAATTGAAAGGTTTTTGTTTTAAATCTTATAAAAGCATTTATGGTATTTAGTGGGAAGCTTTTGGAAATTATGTTTTTATCAAAGTCAGTTTTAGTAATTATTGTGAGCCATTGGCACCTGGATGATACTTTCAAAAAGTTGCTCTTTTTCCTCTTTATTTACACTTCTTTAGTAAGTCATTTGCCGTTCATTGCCACTAAAACATTTATTAGTGTAATATTAATATGTTGAAATCCTAAGCCAGAATTTGGAGAAAGAGCATTCACAGAGGCAATTAAAGTTAAAGGAAGTCATGAGGGTGGGGCAGTACGTCATTAGGACTGATTTCCTTCTAAGAAGAATAGAACATACCCTATGAGTACGTTCATAGGGAAAAAAAGGCCCTGTGAGGGCACAAGAAGATGGCCATCCACAAGCCAAGGAGAGAGGCCTCAGGAGAAACCAAACCTGTTGACACCTTCGTCTTCAACTTCCAGCTTCCAGAACAGTGAGAAAATCAATGTCTGTTGTTTAAGCTACTTCAGTCCATGATATTTTGTTACAGCTGTCCCAGTAGACTACCAAAATTGTCATTCAGTGTGTTCTCACCAAATAAATAAGCTGGACATCCAAAAAGATACAGTTAGGAGACACAATTGATACTATTCTAAAAAGGCTACAAGGGCACCTAGCTGGCTTAGTCAACGAAGCATGTGGGGCATCTGGGTGGCTCAGTCGGTTAAGTGGCTGCCTTCGGCTCGGGTCATGATCCTGGGGTCCTGGGATCGAGCCCCACGTCCGGCTCCCTGCTCAGCAGAGAGCCTGCTTCTCCCTCTCCCTCTGCCTGTCACTCTGCCTACCTCTGCTCTCTCTCTATCTCTGTCAAATAAATAAATAAAATCTTTAAAAAAAAAAAAAGCATGAGACTTTTGACCTCAGGACTGTGGGTTCCAGCCGTACCTTGGGTGTAGAGATTACTTAAAAATAAAATCTTTTTTTAAAAAGATTTATTTACTTTAGAGAGAGCATGAGCGAGAGGGGCAGAGAAAGAGGGAGAGTCCCAAGCAAACTCCATACTGAGGGTGGACCCTGAGATCGCTACCTGAGGCGCCCCTAAAAATAAAATCTTTAAAAAAAAAAAGACCTACACAGTTATAAATTAACTTTTTATAAAATTTAGAGGATTTAGTATAGAGCTTCCAATTTTACTTCCACTTCTGTTGATTTTTGCTTCCAATTGTCAAAATTACTGATGACACAGGTAATGGAGAAGTTTTCTGCGGGAACCAGAAACAAATCCTGTTTGTCCGCCCGCTTCAGGGCAGCCTAACATGCTTTTTCTTGCTCTTCTGTTATGGCCCTGTAGGGAGTCTTTTTTCTTCCTCCTGATAAAACACACGAATACAAATCTGAGTAACGCTTCAGGCCATATACATTTGAAGAACAATACCATGTTTCCAGCTATGTGTGAACTCTCTTATGTCTGAACGACACTATGGAATGAGATGTCCTTTAGATAGAGGATTTCGGGACATCTCAAATAATACTTTTATCCTCACGGAGCTGGCTGAGCTTTATAGAGTTGAAATAACGTCTGTAAGCCGCGTTTAACAACGAGCAAAACCCCGCCCCGCTTTGACGCAGGAGCACCGGTAGCATTCCCTGGCTGCCGCCTGGACCATCCTCTGGTTGAACGCCGTGAACACCCTTTGCAGCTACTACATTTCCCAGAAGATCCTGCGATGGGAGGCCGCAGTCATGAGCCAATGAGGAGCCAACATGAGGGATTTCCGACCGTGCGCATCGCCTCGGGGCGGGACTTCCGGTCCTCATCATCCTGGTCGTTTCAGCTTCTCGCTGGTTCTTTCACCCGGTCCGAGGTTCCGGACCGCTGGGTGTGGGTTGTGGTGACGCGACCAGAGAACGGGCGGGAGGAGGCGCTGTCCCCGCCGCACAGACTTGGGTCCGCTGCTCAGCGACGCCGCCCGGGCTGCTTCGCTCCGGGGCCGGGACAGGGACCGCCGGTCCGCTCCGCCCACCGAGTCCGATGGCTGCGGCCGCGCCCGGGGACCCGGCTCAGGTAAACGCTCGTCCCCCGGACCCTCCCCCCACCGAGACCCTAAAGGCTCGAGCCACGGCCGGGTGTCGGACGGGGCGGCGGCGGGGGGCGGGGGCCCCGTGTGCGAGCGCCGGCGTGCCGGCGTGAGGAGCGGGCTCCGGGCCGGGGGGCCTGAGGCGGGAGGAGGCTGCCCGCAGGGGACAGAGGGCGTGAGGCGGGGTCGCGCCGGGACTGGCGGGCCGAGGTGCGTCCCTCTGTTCCGAGGGCCCTGGGGGGTCGTGAACAGAAGAGGGACACAGTCAGTGTTAGGGTGTTAACGGCTTTCCAGAAGCTGCTCGAGGGAGAAGAGGTTGGGACCGGGGTGATGAAGACCAGCGGGCACCGGGAGTGGAGTTCTTGTCGGAGGTCGTAGAGCTGGTGGGAGGAGCGCTGAGGCAGAGGTTTGTCCGTTAACAGCTCACTCGGCTACCTCCTTCCCACGGTTTTGGAGGCTGAAAAAGCACTCACGGCACCTACACAAGGAGGGAGAGGGTCTCCCAGTCCCTCGCTTGCGCTGGCACCACCTCTGTGGTGAATGGGATTTTGGTATCCTGAAACTTTGACGGATTTTCCCAGCGGTTGGGTCTGGGACCTTCGAGATACCCCAGGTTCAGGGTCCTGAATGCAGGCCAGGGGTTACACGGAGGTGTTCTCGGTTTTATCAGCCAATGTAAACAGGGGTGGAAAGTTATCTCAGGAACAGTTACCAGTTTGGGTAAATGCTTGGAGGCGTGCCCGAGTTAGAAACAGGGTATAGCAGGTCTTCATTCTTTCTGTTAAGAACAAAGAGCAGGAGATCAAGAGTCAGGCCTGTAATGTGGGCTGCCTGAGAACTTGGGCATCTGTTGGGTACGTAATGGGAAGTTTGGATAGGAGGAGAGAGTTGGTGATACCCAGGTTTAACAGGCTCCATCTGGTTGCACAGTGGAGAACAGATTATGGGGTTAAGGGAGGAGACAGGGAACCCAGGTGGAGGCAATTGCTACAATCCAGTTGAGTGTTGATGGATAGGAGTGGTGGCTGTGGAGGTAGAAGAAGGGGTTGGACTTCTGTCCATTTTTTAAGAAGGGCCATGTAGACTTTTGGATGTTGTAGATGAGGGAGAGAAAGGAGGACTCAGGGAGGATCTCAGGTTTTTTGGTCCTAGCAGCTGAAGCTATGGAAGGTCCATCAACTGGGATGGGGACGTCGGTGGTAGGTTAATTTCCACTGAGAATTTTCTTAAGGTTTTTGGCTATTAAGAATTGGAGGTTTCAGGGGCGCCTGGGTGGCTCAGTTGGTTGGGCGGCTGCTTTCGGCTCAGGTCATGATCCTGGAGTCCCAGGATCGAGTCCCACATCGGGCTCCCTGCTCAGCGGGGAGTCTGCTTCTCCCTCTGACCCTCTTCCCTCTCGCGCTATCTCTCATTCTCTCTCTCTCAAATAAATAAATAAAATCTTTAAAAAAAAAAAAAGAATTGGAGGTTTCAGAGAACTGAGTAAAAGCATCAGATGGGCCGCTGGACACACAGGTCTGGAATCTGGGGAAAGGTCCAGGATAGAGACATCCAAAAGTGATGGCTATTGTGTGGACCAAGGTGGAGATTTGGATCACATATAGGAGGGGTTGTGCAGGTTGTGGTGTTGTGGTGGTAATGCTGTTAGTGGGTTAGAAAGAAGAGGGTGCATGCCAAGGGAGAGAGTTGACAGTGGAAGCAGTGTGGGAGAGAGGATGATCTGGCAGGCAGCCAAGACTTCCCTGGGATGAGTGGACATGAGATGGTTATGTAGACAGAGTAGTAAGTGAATCAAGATGATAGTGAGGCCAGGCCTATTGTTTATTCACTACTGTACAGATTCACCAGAATTTTGTGGTGGGCTTTTATGGCATCTGTGGTGTTTCAGTCTTGCTGGTGGATAAGGTCTGGGGAAATTTGTTCATTTGTGAGGGTCACTGTGCCTGGCACGGAGACCAATGGGTGTTTTTTTGTTGTTTTTTTTTAAAGATTTTATTTATTTATTTGACAGAGAGGCACAGCGATAGAGGGAACACAAGCAGGGGGAGTGGGAGAGGGAGAAGCAGGCTTCCCGTGGAGCAGGGAGCCCAATGCGGGGCTCGATCCCAGGACCCTGGGACCATGACCTGAGCTGAAGGCAGACGCTTAATGACTAAGCCACCCAAGCGCCCACCAATGGGGTTTTGATGTGCTTTTAATGAAGGTTAAGTGGAGAAAGGAGGGTTATTGCTGCTGAGGGACAGGAAGGGAAGCACAGAAGTATCAGGGTCAGAGGTATCTGAAATTTACTTATGGTTCTGGGTGACAATATTAAAGCAAAGACCACAGGTAGATGGACAGGCCTTCAAAGCAGCATTTGGTGCTTTCAGTGGGATCCATCAAAGGACAGGGGCTATACTAGATCATGTTTGAAATTTTCAAGCACTCTGGATGCCATGTGCCCAGTGCATGGGTTAGTCCAGGGACATGCCTGTGGCGTGGGGCACGGAGATGACAAAGCTTTGGGAATGCATTTGAGGGATCTGAAGATGTGAGAGAGGTTTGGTCTACTGAATGATGTGCACATTGAGAGTAAGTATGAGCTGAGGGCCCTGGGGCCCTATTGGGAACCTCAGGGTGAAGCATGAGCCCACGTGGCTATCCTCTTGTATGTACAATCTGTGAGCTGTAGGGGAATTGCTTGGTAGGAGAGATGGGGCCCAGCAGACCAGGCCCAAAGCTTGTATGACATTTATCTGCCCCCCCTGCCTGTTGTTGCTGAGGGCTGAATATAGTGATGAATGGGATCATGAGGAGAGAACAGCCATCAGTGGCTCTAAGGCCTGGTACCTCCTCTGGGGTGGGGAGCTCTGGAAGAGGATAAATGTGGCGTAGATGTATGGGAGATGGAGTGTGGGTTCTCAGAGAGAATGTTCATGGTTTTATCCGTCCCGTTCTTGATAGGGTGGCGTGACCTTTGAGGATGTTGCTGTGTACTTCTCGCAGGAGGAATGGGGTCTCCTTAATGAGGCTCAGAGATGCCTGTACCTGGATGTGATGCTGGAGAACTTTGCACTTACATCCTCACTGGGTAAGACCCTCCCCTTCCCCAGTGGTGTAAACTAGGTTTTGCATTACCCCATGCTTCTCTTTTCCCAGGGGGTGCTCTGTCCTTTTTAACATGTGGACCATAAGTACTGTTTGCTTCAACAGTTTCTTGGATAGTTGCTGTCTTTGGTAGGGCTGTGTTTTTGCACCTCCCTCTTTTCTCCCCACAGGCCCAGTACTGTTTGTACTGAACCCTCACAGGAAGAATTTGAGTTCAGTAGTCTTGTAGTGAGGCTAGTGGATGGCATCTTGTTTGTCCTCTCCTTGACCAGGTCATCTCTCTAGGTCTATGTTAGTTTTGTGTCCCTGGTTTTGTTTCCTTTTTTTATCTGACATTTCGTTGTGCTTCCCTATGCTGGGAATTGCAGATATTATCATGGTCATTACCTACCTGGACCATGAACTTTTTTTAAGACTATCCTGTACTGTTCTGTGTATAGTGTTCTGATTTCTTTCCTTTTTTCTTTTTATCAGCGTTATTGAGATGTAATTGACAAATAATATTGTATATATTTATCTTTAAAGTATACAGTGTTATGACTTGATATTCATATACATTATGAACGTGTTACATTCGTACATTCAAACAGCTTAATTAACATATCCATTACTTTACATATTTACCTTTTTTAGGTGTGTAAGAACACTTAAGATCTATTCTCTTAGCAAATGCAAGTATACAACTCAGCATTATTAACTATAATCACTATGCTGTACATTAGATTCACAGAACTTAACCAGCTTGTAACTGACCAGTATCTCCCTGTTTCCTGTAGTCCCCAGCCCCTGCCATTCTACTCTTTGTTTCTGTGGGTTGAATTTTTTTTTTTTTTGGGTACAAAACAAAAATATTTTAATACCTTTAAAATCCAAATTTTTCTTCAAAATCATTCATGTAAAAGATTGTCAAGTCAGAATTAACAGCTCAATTAGTCAAGCATCAGGAAGCTACATTACAGCTATTTAATATACAAAGAGGCCTCTTTTCCCCAGTCACTTCCTTCTAATGTCTCTGTTTCCAGAATTGTACAGACTCTTTTTTTTTTTTAAAGATTTTATTTATTTATTTGACAGAGAGACACAGCAAGGGAGGGAACACAAGCAGGGGGAGTGGGAGAGGGAGAAGCAGGCTTCCCGCGGAACAGGGAGCCTGATGCGGGGCTCGATCCCAGGACCCTGGGATCATGACCTGAGCTGAAGGCAGATGCTTAACGACTGAGCCACCCAGGCGCCCCAGAATTGTACAGACTCTTTTGCTTCTCTCCACTCCCCATGCCACCGTTTCTTCAGATCATGAAAACTGAATCTGTAGAACACCAGAAATCTATTGATATGACATTGTATAAACCATAACATTTGGTTGTTGACCCTCTGCAATTATTAAGCCAGCTGGTAACTGGTTAGTAAATGCCTCCTCTGTAAGTTCTTCACTTAGTCCATCTGTAGCTGTGACTATTCCCCGAATTCCTTTCTCTCCTTCATAGCCTCTCTGAATTTCTGAAGGTATCATTTTAGAGGTTCCATGTAACTGTCAGAGCATAAGGTCGACATGGCAAAGAGAGTATCTTCTCTCTTGATTGTCCTCCGTTTCTCTTGATGGCATTTTTCACTTGCTTCAGATGTTATAAAGCTGATGAACTCACACATTGTTGAACATGGTCTTTGACATCTTTTACAATCTTTCCCATTTGAGGTATGGAATTTTTCATTATCCTTGCAACATTCGCAATTGGAAGATAGATATCTTTTCTCTGAAACTTTCTTTTGAATCATTTGTGTCTTATAATCATTCATGCCGTCCTCGGTATCATCACGAGGCTGTATCACATGGTGGCTTCCTCCGATGTGGTCTGCAGAGATGCCTAGTTGGAGCACTGTTGCCATCCATTGTCATGAAATACTGTCAGAACCGTGTTGTCAGTGGTGTTCAGGAACACCTTTCCAAAAAGGGATCTAATCTTTGCCCAATTTCAACCTTGCAAGTCCAGGGACCGCAAGCCGCCAGATGGGTGCATTCTTTACGTGTAAGCCAGACTGCAGGGAAACCAAATCTACTCCTTCCTCCTGGGAACCCCGCTTCCTCCCCACGAAGGTGTGTGGGCTGGACCCGGCCCCACCGCCCAGGCCGGCCGACTGTCAGTACTGCCAGTGCAGGGCGGCCACCCCGGCACGCGTCCCCTGACTCACCCACCCAGGCCCTGGGCCCGTGCCCCACGCCTGCCAGCCACCCGGGGCACCAGGGCAGACAAAGCTGCCCTGCCACACCCCCACGAGCAGGCCGGTGGGAGGGGGGCACCCCTGGGGACTCCACGAGGCGGCCCGGCCAAGGGCGCAGGGTCGGGGACGCTGGGGCCAGGGCCTGGGCCAGGGCCTCCGTCCGGCTCCCCTCACAAAATGGAGCCGGCCTGGGCGCTGCCTCCAAGGGCCGGGAGCTCAGCGGTGGTGGCCTGGCCTGCGTCCCGCTGCTCCTCGGCACAGAGCACACAGAGCCTGCTCCCTTGCTGGGCCTGCAGTGGGAGCGGCCTGGCCGGCCCCAGGCATGTGGGAGGGAGGCGAGCGACCCTGGCCACGCTGGCGGCGGAGACGGCCTTTTTTTTAAGTCCACATGTAAGTGATACCATGTGGTATTTTGTCTTGCTTGCTTACTTCACTTTGCATTTTGTCCTCCAAGTTTATCCATGTTGTCGTAAATGCACGATTTCCTTTTTTATGGCTGAATACTACTCCATTGTGTATATATACCAGGCTTTATTTGTCATTCATCCATAGAAAGATACTTAGGTTGTTTCCATTCCTTGGCTATTGTGAATAATGCAGTAAACACGGGAGCAGTGTAATTATTGAACCATATCATAGTTCATTTTTCATTTTTTTTAAGATTTTTTATTATTTTTAAGTAATCTCTATACCCCGCGTGGGGCTCAAACACAATCCAGAGGTAAAGAGTTGCATGTTCTTTGGACTGAGCCAGCCAGGCACCCCTATTTTTAATTCTTTAAAGATCTTCCATTCTGTACCAATGTCTATACCAATTTATCTTACCAGCTGTGTATAAGGGTTTCTTTTCTTCACATTCTTCACCAACAGTTACCTCTTGCTTTTTGATAATAGCCATCTTAATAGGCGTGAGGTTATATTGTGATTTAGATTTGCATTTTTCTGGGGCGCCTGGGTGGCTCAGTCGGTTAAGTGGTTAAGTATCTGCCTTTGGCTCGGGTCATGATCTCAGGGTTCTGGGATCGAGCCCGGCATGGGGCTTCCTGCTCAGCAGGGGTGTCTGCTTTTCCCTCTCCCTCTGCCCCTCCCCCTGCTTGTGTTCTCTCTCTCTCTCTCAAGTAAATAAAATCTTTAAAAAAATAGATTTGCATTTTTCTGATATTAGTGATGTTGAGCATCTTTTCATGTACATGTTGGTCATTTGTGTGTCTTTGGGTAAATGTTTGTTGAGGTCCTTTGCCTATTTTTAATTGGATTATTTGGTTTTGTTGTTGTTATTGTTGAGGATGTTTTAAGATTTTGTTTACTTGACAGAGAGCAAGAGAAAACACAAGCGGGGGAGGGGCAGAGGGAGAAGCAGGCTCCCTGCTGAGCAGGGAGCCCGACATGGGCTCAGTCCCAGGACCCTGGGATCATGACCTGAGCCAAAGGCAGACGCTTAACCGACTGAGCCACCCAGGTGCCCCTGTTGTTGTTGAGTTTTATGAGTTCTTTATATATTCTGTTTATTAATCTCTTGTCAGATCTTTTGCAGATATTTTCTCCTATTCCTTAGGTTGCCTTTTCATTTTGTTGTTTCCCTTGCATTGCAGAAATTTTTGGTTTGATACAGTTCCACTTGTTTATTTTTGCTTTTGTTGCCTTTGCTGTTGGTGCCATATCCAAAAAATCATTGGCAACACTAATGTCAAGGAGCTTTTTTCCCTGTGTTTTCTTCTAAAAGTTTATAATTTCAGGGGCATCTGGGCGGCTCATTTGGTTGGGCGTCTGACTTTTGGTTTTGGCTTAGGTCGTGATCTTATGCATCGTGGTCATGGAATTGAGTCCTGTGTTGGGCTCCATGCTTGGCAGGGAGTCTGAATTTTCTTTCCTTCTCCCCCTCCCCCCACTCACTTCAGCATGTGTGTGCGCTTGCTCACTCTCAAAGAAATCTTAAAAAAAAAAAAAGTTTTATTATTTCAGGCCTTATGTTTAAGTTCTTACTCCAATTCAAGTTAATTTTTGTGAGTGGTGTAAGATAAGGGTCCAGTTTCCTTTTTTCTTCTTTTTTTTATTGGTAGCACTAGGATTTATTAAGCTGTGTCTTGGTAAAGGCTCTGGGGCTTGCCCGTGGTGCTCTTAATGTATAAAGCTCCGATGTTCTGCCAGTTCTTCTTGAGTCTTGACACCAGGAAATTGACAGTTAAGTGGATGTTGTACACAAGCTCATCATCTGTCATCTTCATATGGCCAATAGCCACTGCCAGACACAGGACCTTCTTCATCTGGAGTTTGCTGGTGGACTTAACTTCATTCACTTTGGCCACGTGTTCTCATTGTGAGTCAGCAAGGAAGGGAACTTGTCAGCCTTATTCAGGCCTCAGCCCAGGATTTGTGGGATCTTCTTGATCAGAGATTCTGAAGGCAAAAATGCATCATATTTCTTGGCCAGCTTCTTGAATAATTTTTTTTTATTCTTGTGGAGTTCCTTCAGCGCCTGTGTCTATATGGAGAATATCCACAGCCTTGGCCTCATCACAGTGTTGCTGGTCCCCCAAAATACATATGGAAAACTTGGGGCGGGGAGTGGATGTAAGCCCAGAATGTCCACACTCACCAGCAGCTGGTCTAGCTTCCCAAACTAGCTGGCGGGCTTGGCCAAGTTTTCCCCACACCTTCCCTCTTATTTTAAGACCCAGGGTGGAGATCCCCTTTTTTCCTTTTTCCATCACTATTTATTGAAGAGACTGTCCTTTCCTCACTGTGTTTTTGGTGTCCTTGTCAAAGATTGGTTGACCATGTGTGCATGGGTTTATTTCTGGGCTCTCTATTCTGTTCCATTGGCCTGTTTTTATGCTAGTACCATACTGTTTTGATTATTATAGCTTTGGAATATTTTGAAATCAAGAAGTGTGATGTCTCCAGCTTTGTTCTTTTTCAAGATTGCTTTGGCTATTTGGAGTTCTCTGTGGTTCCATACAAATTTTAGGACTGTTTTCTGTTTCTGTGAAAAACGTCAGTGGAATTTTGTCATGGATTGCATTGAATCTGTAGATTGCTCTGGGCAGATTGCTGTGAGTAAAATGGACATTTTAACAATATTCTTCCAATCCAAGAACATTGGATATCTTTCCATCTGTCTTCACTTTCTTTCATCAGTTTCTTATAATTTTTAGGGTATAGATCTTTCACCTCCTAGGTTAAATTTCCTTCAGTATTTTATTCTTTTTGATGCTATTGTAAGTGGGATTGTTTTCTCAATTTTTTTTCAGATAATTTATTATTTGTATATAAATGCAGCTTAGTTCTGTATATTAATTTTTTTTAATCCTGCAACTTTACTGAATTCATTTATTTAATAGTATTTTGGTAGTATTTTTTTTTTTTTTTTTAAGATGGAACATTGCTTGGGGCGCCTGGGTGGCTCAGATGGTTAAGCATCTGCCTTCGGCTCAGGTCATGATCTCAGGGTCCTGGGATCGAGCCCAGCATCGGGCTCCCTGCTTGGCGGGAGGCCTGCTTCTCCCTCTCCCTCTACTGTTCCCCCGGCTAGTGCTCTCTTGTTCTCTCTGTCAAATAAATAAATAAAATCTTAAAGAAAAAGATGGAACATTGCTTGATAGATTTTTCTTTTAAGATTTCATTTGTCAGAGACAGAGCATAAGCAGGGAGAGTGGCAGGCAGAAGTAGAAGCAGGCTCCCTGCTGAACAAGGAGCCCAGTGTGGGGCTCCATCTCAGGACCCTGGGATCATGACTTGAACTGAAGGCAGACACTTAACCAACTGAGCCACCCAGGCGTCCCAGTGTTTTGGTGGATTCTTTATAGTTTTCTATATGTAAGATTATGTCACCTGCAAACAGATAATTTTACTTCTTCTATTCTGATTTGGATGCCTTTTATTTATTTTTCTTCCTTAATTACACAGGGCTAGGATTTCCAATGCTGTGTTGAATAAAAGTGGAGAGAGTGGGCACCTTGTCTTGTTCCTGATGCCACAGGCTGGGGGCGGGGGAGGGGGAGAGGGAAACTTTTAGCTTTTTTTTTTTTTTTTTTTAAAGATTTTATTTATTTGACAGAGAGAGACACAGCGAAAGAGGGAACACAAGCAGAGGCAGTGGGAGAGGGAGAAGCAGGCTTCCTGCGGAGCAGGGAGCCCGATGTGGGGCTCAATCCCAGGACCCTGGGATCATGACCTGAGCTGAAGGCAGACGCTTAACGACTGAGCCACCCAGGCGCCCCAACTTTTAGCTTTTGATCATTGAATATGATGTTAGCTGTGGGGCTGTCAGATATATTGAGGTCGTTTGCTTATATATCTAATTTTTTTGTGATTTTTTACCATGAAAGCATATTGAATTTTGCCAGATGCTTTTTCTGCATCTATTGATATGGCTATATGATTTTTACCCTTTAAACTGTTATTCAGTTATGGTGGTGTATCTTGTGTATTGGTTTACACATGTTGAACTATCCTTGCATCTCAGGGATAAATCCTGATTGATTGTAGTATATGATGCTTGTAATGTGCTTTGGGATTTGGTTTGCAAGGATTTTTTTTTTTATGAGTTTTGCATTTATGTTCATCAGGGATATTGGCCTGTAATTTTCTTCTCTTGCATTGTCCTTAAATGCCTCTGATATCAGGGTAATGCTGGCCTTACAAAGTGAGTTGGGAAGTGTTCCCCCTTCAGTTGTTTGGAAGACTTTAAGAAGGATAGTGGGGATGCCTGTGCAGCTGTTGAGCATCTCACTGTTGATTTCAGCTCAGGTCATGATCTCAGGGTGGTGAGATCGAGCTTGGCCTGGGGCTCCATGTTCAGTGAAGAGTCAGCTTGAAATTCTCTTTCCCTCTCCCTTTGCCCCTCCCCCTGCTCATGCTCTGTCTCTCTTTAAAATAAATACATCTTAAAAATAAAAAAGATGGTGTTAACTCTTTAAATATGTAGTGGGATTCCTTGTGATTCTGTCTGGTCCTGGGCTTTTCTTTGTGGGAGATTTTCTCCTTACCAGTTATGAGTCTAATCACATTTTCTATTTCTTTATTATTCAGTATTGTCAGATTGTATGTTTCTTTCTTTCTTTCTTTTTTTGGTTTGGTAGTTTGTATGTTTCTGTGAATTTGTCCATTCTAGGTTATCCAATTTGTTGGCATATAACTGTTCATTGTAGTCTCTTGATAGCTTGTATCCCTGCAGTATCAATTGTGATGTTTCCTCTTTCATTTCTGACTTTGAGTCTTTCTTTTTTTCTTAGTCTAACTAAAGGTTTGTCAATTTGTTTATCTTCTCAAAAACCCAACTCTTAGTTTCATGGATCTTTTTCTGTTGTTTTTCTAGTGTCTATTTCATTTGTTTCTGCTCTGGTCTTTGTTATTTGCTTCTTTCTGCTTTGACCTTATTTTGTTCTTTTTCTCATACGTTGAGGTATTAAGTTCTTTCTTTGAGATTTTTCTTTTTTCTTAATGTAGACATTTATTGGTATAAACTTCCCTCTTAAAACTTATTTTCTTGCATCCCGTAAGTTTTAATGTGTTACATTTCTAATTTCATTTGCCTACATAGATTTCTCAATTTCTTCTTTGACCCATTCTTTGTTCAGAAGAATGCTGTTTAGGGGCACCTGGGTGGCTCAGTTGGTTAAGCGACTGCCTTCGGCTCAGGTCATGATCCTGGAGTCCCGGGATCGAGTCCCACATTGGGCTTCCTGCTCAGCAGGGAGTCTGCTTCTCCCTCTGACCCTCTTCCCTCTTGTGCTTTCTATCTCTCATTCTCTCTCTCTCTGAAATAAATAAAATCTTAAAAAAAAAAAGAATGCTGTTTAAATTCCACATGTTTGTGATATTTTCCAGCTTTCCTTCTGTTAATGATTTCTAGTTTCTTGCCATGTACTTGGAAAAGATACTTGATATGATTTTAGTCTTCTTAAATGTTAAGAATTGTTTCATGGCGTGCCTGGGTGGCTCAGTTGGTTAAGCATCTGCCTTTAGCTCAGGTCATGATCCCAGAGTCCTGGGATCAAACCCCTGCTTGGCTGGGAGCCTGCTTCTCCCTCTGCCCCTCCCCCTGCCTGTGCTTTCTTTCCCTCTCTCTCTCAAATAAAGTCTTAATTTATCTGAGAGAGAGAGATCATGATAGAGGGACAAGCAGACTCCCCAATGAGCAGGGAGCCCGATGCGGGACTCGATTCTAGGACCCTGGGATCATGACCTGAGCTGAAGGCAGATACTTAACTGACTGAACCACCCAGGCACCCCAAATAAATAAATAAAATCTTTAAAAAAAGGGGGGGTGCCTGGGTGGCTCAGTCAGTTAAACATCTGCCTTCGGCTTGGGTCATGATCCCGGAGTCCCAGGATTGAGTCCTGCATTGGGCTCCCCACTTAACGGGGAGTCTGCCTCTCCCTCTGATCCTGCCTCCTCTCGTGCTCTCACTCTCTCTCAAATAAATGGATAGAATCTTAAAAAAAAAAAAAAAGTTTCATGACCTAACATGTGAGAGAGTCCTAGAGAATGTTCCATGTGTACTTGAGAAGAATGTATATCCTGCTGCAGTTGGATGGCATCTTCTGTATATGTCTGTTAGGTGCCTTTGGTATAAGTGCAGCTCAAATCCAACATCTTACTGATTTTCTGTCTGGATAATCTGTCCATTGTTGATAATGGGTTATTGAAGTCCTCTACTGTTACTGCATTGCTGTCTATTTCTGTTAGTATTTGCTTAATATATTTTGGTGCTTGGATATTGGGTACATATATACTTGTTATTGTTATAGCATCTTGATGAATTGACTTCTTTATCATTTTGTAGAGACCTTTTTTGTCTCTTATGATAGTTTTTGACTTTAAAGTCTACTTTGTTGGGCGCCTGGGTGGCTCAGTTGGTTAAGCGACTGCCTTTGGCTCAGGTCATGATCCTGGAGTCCCGGGATCAAGTCCCACATCCCTCTGACCCTCTTCCCTCTCGTGCTCTCTATCTCTCATTCTCTCTCTCTCAAATAAATAAATAAATAAATAAATAAATAAAGTCTGCTTTGTTTGACATAAGAATAGTTACCCTGCTCATTTTTGGTTTTCATTTGTATAGTCGTAATTTGGTCCAATAAAGTCATTGTGTACTTCACAAGTGTTTCTTTGTGTTCAGGTTGCTCCTGTCAAACAGAGGCTGCAGAGGTACCCTTTGAACAGAGCATTTCTGTAGGTGTGTCACAGGCCAGGACTCCGAAGGAACCTCGGTCTTCCCAGAAGACCCACCCCTGTGAGCTGTGTGGTTCAGTCTTGAGAGAGATTTTCAACTTGGTTGGGCACCAGGGAAAACAAAACAGCCAGAAGCTGTTCAAGTATGGGGCATGTGTGAAACAGATTTATTCTAGTGCAAACCTTCAACAGCATGAGAAACGGCACATTGGAGAAAAACCCTTCAGAAGCAGTGTGGACAGGGCTTCATTTGTGAAGAGCAGCAATTTCCACGATTCAAGAAAGCCCTTAACCTGTGAGGTTGAGAAGGATTTCCTGGCCACCTCAGAACATCAACAACAGGTCACTCATACTGGGGAGAATAAAATCACTGAGTCTGGGATGACTTTTCAAAGCATAAAAAGTCATCGCACCTGGGAAGAACGCAAGAAAGCCGTTGGTCCCAAACACACACTTGTTCAGGACCAGGGTGTCCACACTGGAAGACAGTGTTTTGTGTGCCCTGAATGTGGAAAAACATTCAGGTACAAGTCCTCACTTATGATTCATCAGAGAGTCCACAATGGTGATAGGCTTCATGTGTGTAGTGACTGTGGAAAATCCTTTAGGGGAAGCTCAACCCTCAGTCAGCATCGAAGAATTCATACTGGGCCAAGGCAGTACAAATGCAGCAAATGTGGGAAATCCTTTAGCCAAAAATTTGTCCTCATTCATCCTCAGAGAAGTCACACTGGAGAAAATTGTTACGTGTGCCGTGTATGCGCTCAGTCTTTTAGCCAGAGCTCCATCCTTATTCAACAACGTACAGTTCACACTGGAGAAATGAGTTACAAGTGCACTGAATGTGGGAAATCTTTCAGACGAAAATCTGATCTCATTGAACACTGGAGAGTACACACAGGAGAAAGGCCTTATGAATGTAGTGAATGTGGGAAATCTTTCACTTCTAGCTCTGCACTCCGTTATCATCAGAGAATTCACACTGGAGAAAAACCTTATAAGTGTAGTGAATGTGGGAAGTCTTTTACCTCTAGCTCTGGCCTCCGTTATCATCAGAGAATTCACACAGGAGAAAGACCATATGAGTGTAATGACTGTGGGAAATCTTTTACCCAAATAAATCACCTTATTATACACCGAAGAGTTCACACAGGAGAAAGGCCTTACGAATGCAGTGAATGTGGGAAATCTTTTAGCCACAAATCTTACCTCTCTCAACACCAGAGAGTTCACACAGGAGAAAGGCCTTATGAATGTAGTGAATGTGGAAAATCTTTTACCTCTGGCTCTGCCCTCTGTTATCATCAGAGAGTTCACACTGGAGAAAAACCTTATGAGTGTAGCGAATGTGGGAAATCTTTTACCAATGGACCGATACTTATTCGACACCGTAGAGTTCACACAGGAGAAAGGCCTTATGAGTGCGGTGAGTGTGGGAAATCATTTACCCAAAGAAATCACCTCAATATACACCAGAGAGTTCACACAGGAGAAAGGCCTTATGAGTGCAATGAATGTGGAAAATCATTTACATCTGGCTCTGCTCTCCGTTATCATCAGAAAGTTCACATTGGAGAAAGGCCTTACGAGTGCAGAGAATGTGAAAAGTCTTTTACCTCTACCTCCGCCCTCCGTTGTCATCAGAGAGTTCACACAGGAGAAAGGCCTTTTGACTGCAGTGAATGTGGGAAATCTTTTAGGGATAGTTCCCAGTTGAATCAACACCAGAGAGTTCACACTGGAGAAAAGCCTTATGAATGTAGTGATTGTGGGAGATCTTTTAGTCAGAATTCATACCTCTCTAAACACCGGAGAGTTCACACTGGAGAAAGGCCTTATGAGTGCAGCGAATGTGGGAAATCTTTTACTTCTGTCTCTGCCCTTGGTTATCATCAGAGAGTTCACACTGGAGAAAGGCCTTATGAGTGTAGTGAATGTGGGAAATCTTTTACCAATAGCTCCATACTGATTCGACATCGCAGAGTTCACACAGGTGAAAGGCCGCATGAGTGCAGCGAATGTGGGAAATCCTTTACCCAAAGAATTCACCTTATTATTCACCGGAGAGTTCACACAGGAGAAAGGCCTTTTGAGTGCAGTGAGTGTGGGAAATCCTTTACCTCTCGTTCCACCCTACATTATCATCAGAGAGTTCACACAGGAGAGAGGCCTTATGACTGCAGTGAATGTGGGAAATCTTTTAGCCGAAAATCTAATCTTTCTCAGCATCAGAGAGTTCACACAGGAGAAAGGCCTTAGGTGGGTAGGAAATGTACAGTTTACTTGTTCAATGTAATGACACCAGAGGAAACTCTTTGTGAGGCACCATTTGTCTGAATTCAATATACTACATCCAAATGCCAATAGTAGAATGATTTCCCTTAAGTTTCAGTTACGTGGAAGCATGTGTGGCTATGTTGCATTTTCTAAACTGCCCAGGGCTCTTTCCAGATTTATGTCACTGCCAGTCTGTGGCCAGAGCTTTGTACTTCTACCACCTGGCAAGTCTCCACGACATGCTTGTCACCCCACTGTGCTCAGGGAAGCTGACTTCTATTCTCATTTGTTGGAGGAAATTAGGAATAACCTGAGTCCTTAGGGGGACGCAAATTTACTTTTTTTTGACTAATTGTCATGGACCTGACCCATGTAGTCCTAGAGAACATCATATGAGTTCAGCTGACAGAGAAGGACCACCATTTGCAGGGACATGGTCTCTGGAGATATTTGTGATTAATATTTCCAGCTTCCAAGTCACTAACTCAACAATTGCTAGCCCCTATTAGTTTGGTTTGTATAATAACAAGTCCTTATTGTTAGAGTCCTCTTTAATCTTGGGTGTTCTATTTACCATGTATGGCGGTTTATATTTTGAGGTCTACAAGCATGAAGTGGTGAACAACATTCATTAGGGTGGGTCTCAAACTTTCTGTGCCTCAAGAGGGGACAGTACAGTGGCAGAAATTAGCTTACCAGTTTTTGCCAATTTTGTACTCCCCATCCTCCTAGGAAAGACTGCAGGGTTTTCTGGTCCTTATTTGAGACTGGATGCCATGAGTTTGGGGAGTCTCAGAGGTCACCCCGAGGAGGAACAGGTGTGAGAACCTCAGGTGCTTCTGGGAGCAGCATGAATTTTTTCCCTTGTTCACAGAGGATATCATGGGGGACGTCAGCACTGTTGAGGGGAACCCCTTCCCCAGGTCTGGCAAAGAGCCATAATACCCTGATGTCCACATTTCTGTAGGTGATGGTCATTGGTTGTAAGGCCATAAGGTTCAGGGGGAACCAGAACTGCTACAGAAACACTGGCTTCATAGGGATTGGAGGAGACCACAGCCAACCAGATGGAATGTGCCTCTTCTAAAAGTGCACCCACAAATACTTCTGCAACAGGGAATGCAGAGCTGGTGTGTGCACCAATCCGTGGACTTCCAGGTATGGTTATCTTGTATAGCTTATGTCACTGTCATTGCAAATATGGAAAGGTTTTTTTGGATTCCTGTATCCTCTCAGTGATGTTCACCTCAAGACCATTGCTGCACGGGCAGGAAAACAGATCGAGAAAAGGGGGATCTGAAGTCCAGGGATGTGGCTTTTGTGACCCAGCCAGCAGTCCTTTTGACTCTGGTGGGAAGTCCTTCACTGATCACTATCATTGCTTTCACTAAGCAAAACTGGCCTCCATAGGGCGAGAATGTGTGGTGAATGTAGGGTTGCAAAACCTATTTTCCAAACAGAGTTGGACAGAGATTTCTTATTTTGAATCATTTTGAAAAGCTTTATTAAGGTATAATTTACATGTAATAAACTGTACATACTGGAAATGTAGTCTTCAGTAAGTTTTGACATACTTATGCACCTGGAACATCATAGTCATGACAGTGATCATATGTGTCAATTGCATACTTACCTCATGTCCTTTAATAATCTCTCTACCTGCCTTCCCAGCCCTCCAAGTCGCTATTGATTTACTTTCCGTTATAATAGAAAACTCTGTTTTCTATAATTTATGTAGTAGGAGTCAAAGGTTTTTTTCTCCTACTTTTATGTTGCATAAATGTAGATTCATCAGTGGTATTGAAGTAGCTTGTTTTTTGTTTTGTTTTGTTTTGGCTGAGAAATATTCTTACCTTTGGTAGCACTATTGGTTTACTCATTAATTTGTTTATGGATATTTGGGTATTTCTAATTTTTGCCTATGGAAAATAAAGTTGGTACAAACATTTGTGTGTAATTATATGGATATGTGTTTCCCTTACCTTTTGTCAATAACTCAGAGTGGAAAGTCTGATTCGTAGGGTAGATAAATGTTTAACTTAAAGAAATTAGCAAATTGTGATCTAAATTATTACATCTTTTTGTATTCTTACCAGCAGTGTATGAGAGTTGCATTTCCTCCACATCCTAGCGAATGGTTTAGTTTGGTCAGTTGTTCTTAATTTTAACTCTTTTTAAAAAAAGTGTGTAGTGCTGTCTTAGTGTTTTAACTGCATTTCCCTAGGGAGTCACAATGAGCATTTTTTTCAGATGTGCATTTGCTATCTATATTTCTGCTAAAATGTTTGTTCATATTTTCTGCCTATTCTGTGAACTTTGATTATTCTCCTTTTAAAAAAGGATGTGAAACAACAAAGATATATGTTGGAATTTCACTCATTTTGTGGCTTTTTTTCTTTGTGGAATCATTTTTAATACTTCCAGTATTAAAAATGTACTTTTAATCTACATTATTGATTTCTTTGCTTTCTAAAGTCCAGACATTTAATAAATCAATAAATCCTTGCTTTGTAGTGTTCACCCGTTTTCCTGGTCTATCATTGTGGAGGTTGGTGGATTGAAGCAGGGCTCTGGGGGCACAAGATGGACTCAGGACGGAGAAGGTTTTTTGAGTCCCAGAGCCCAACAGAGAGGACAATAAGGCACTGATCAGGATCTCCAAGCCCTGGGTCCAGGCAGCCTGTGCTGGAATCCCAGGTCCCAGGACATGCAGGGAACTATCCACCCTCTGTGGGCCTCAGGTTCCTCCTGTGTAAAAGGGTCGTAAGGTGCAGGCTGCTCCATAGCGTTTGGAAGAGATTAAGAGCTGAGGTACCCATTCACTGTGCAGTGGCTACCTGTGGCCTCTTTAGGCCTGGGCAACTCCAGCCTCTGCCAGCAGCAACATCCCTGGGCCAAGCAATTTTGTTTCCCCAATGCCCTAAAGGCTCTCCACCCCTGGGTGTGTTTGAGAAAGAAATGGGGCTTCTTAGAACCTGCTGACCCACCTGTGGGGGAGGTGGGGCTTCACCTCGGAATCTGGGCAACTGGCCATTGCTCCTTAAGCCTCAGCTCCCTGACTGATATGGAGGTGATGATGGTGCTTACGTTGGCCCCTGTGAGGATTACTAAGACTCACACCCTGAGCACTTACCAGTGTCAGGACTCCAGGGTTTGCGTTGTGAGCATCTTTTCTAATTCTCACAGCAACCTGAGGAGGTGGGAATGGGAATGATTATTGTATATCTAGGGAAGTCCAGGGTCAGAAAGATGAAGTTGGTTCCCCAGGGTCATATAAGAGACAAGCATGGATTCCAGAAACTGCGTTAACCTGAATGACTATCTCCAGACCTGGGTATGTTTAATCCCTTTAGCACAGCTCCTGAAGCCCTCAGCCCAGGGGAGGTGTATAGCAAGGGCAAAGGAGATACTGCTACTGCTATTCTCATTGGAATTACCATCATGACCATTTCCCCACTTGCCCTCTGATCCCACAGTCCTCATGGAAAGCCATTTTCGTCTCCAGTGCCTCCCCTTTTCTCTCAGCCACAGTAGCATTACGTACAAAGGCTGCCTCAGCCTCCTTGAGCCCAGCACAGAGCTTGAACCTGAAGAAGCCTGGGTGATTCAGAGTTGGATCTCTGCATCTTCATTAGCAATGGAGTGACAGCAACCCGAAGGTCAATATGATGCCTTAGTTTTACTTTTTCAGGTGTTTATGACTTCAACTCTGGTCGGCTGCACACAGCCCAGAGGATCCAGTACCTGGATGTGTGCCAGAGACCTTTGGGCTCCTGGTCTTGCTAGGTAAGGGCTCACCTCTCCAAGCGGCATCTCTCTCCCTGCTCCATTTCTTTTCCCATAGGAGGCAGCACCGAGCTCTGGAAAGAGCCAGGTGGGAAGTCAGATATGCCAGGTCCCAATGCAGCCTCTCTTTCCATAGCTGTGTGACCTTGACACACGCACCAGTCTGATGAAGGACTGGGCAGCTGCTTCTGAGTTTCCACTGTCAGTTATTTGCTTGCCCCTCAGAGCCTGCAACGCCAACATCAGAGTTAGAGGCCAAGGTTGTATCAATTGAGAGGACCATATGGTTCTTTTATTAATGTGTTCTGTCACGATTGATTTGTGAATGTTGGACCACCCTTGCATCCTGGGGTTAAATCCCACTTGGTCATGGGGGATGATCCTTTTAATGTATTGTTGGATCTTATTAGCTAGGATTTTGTTGAGAATTTTGGAATCCATGGGGCGCCTGGGTGGCTCAGTCGTTCAGCGTCTGCCTTTGGCTCAGGTCATGATCCTGGGGTCCTGGGATCAAGCCCCACATCGGGCTCCCTGCTCAGCGGGAAGCCTGCTTCTCCCTCTCCCTCACTTGTGTCCTCTCTCTCGCTGTGTTTCTCTGTCAAATAAATAAATAAAATCTTTAAAAAAAAGAATTTTGGATTCCGTTTTCATCAGGGATATCGGTCTGAAATTCTCCTTTTTGTTGGGGTCTTTGCCTGGTTTGGGGATTAAGGTAATGCTGGCCTCATAGAATGAGTCTGGAAGCTTTCCTTCTGTTTCTATTTTTTGAAAAAGCTTCAGGAAAATAGGTATTATTTCTTCTTGAATATTTGGTAGAATTCCCCAGGGAATCCATCAGGCCCTGGACTATAAGACCCATCAGGGGAAGTTGAAACAGCATTTTGGTTTTCTTTGTTTTCAAGATTTGATTTATTTGAGAGAGAGAGTGAACGAGAGAGAGAGCACACAACGGACAGTAGGCTCCCTGCTGAACAAGGACCCCCGATGTTAGACTTGATCCCAGGACTCTGGGATCATGACCTTAGACGAAGGCAGACGCTTAACCGACTGAGCCACCCAGGCGTCCCAGAAACAGCATTTTGATTAGGCTTCCTGAACTGTCCTTTGGTTTTACAGCAGTAGGCTGTATGGAGTGCCCATGTGAAAGGGTTCCCTTAACCACAGCAATTGCCATCATCTGGGTAACAGGCATATTCAGTGTGTGAGTATCCCAGTCATAGAGTCAGGCCCACATGGCTTGCATACCAAGCATATCAGCTGCTTCATCTCGGTTGCTCCATTTGGCATTCGTAGGGGGAAACAGACCCCTTCTCAGGATTAACATGCCTTTCAGTAACTTTTATTCCAGTCTACCAGTTGGCTTTCCCCTAAGGACTACCTTCTGTGTGTCTCAATCACATACAGCCATCTGTGATTATTTCACAGTGAGCCATGGATCCTGTATCAACATAAGCATTTCTTCCATTCTGCAGCATTTAAAACCAAAGACAGCCCCCAAATTATTTGTTCTCATAATAATTTCAGTAAAGGTTCTGATAATACCAATCTATAAAGTGAAAGAACTTCATATTACCCCCCTCATTTCAAGTTTCTTGGTTTTGCCCCTCAACCATGATGACGAACATCTTGGTGACCAGAGATCTTAGAATTACTTTGTTATCCCTGCACAGTTTTTTCCTTGGGAGGCTGGTTTGAGGCCAGTGGGCAGAGCTCAGACTCACTGAAATATGAGCTTGGTCTAGCAACGAAGTTTGACCCAGCATTCTCCTTTTAGTTTAGTTGTGAATATTTAGCCTGTTTCTCATTGGTTTACACTTATGCATCCAGTGAACCAACTCCCCAGGAGTTGGATCCATCTCTGAATTCTATTGGTAAGGTTTATCTTTAGTAACCGATTACAGCCCAGCTACTGCTCCATATCACGGTGACCACCATGATCATGCACCACTCAGGAATCAAAGGTTATTTATCTACGACCCTCTCCTCCTTTCTTCCCAAACCACATGTTTCCATGAGCAAGCACTGGTCTAGCAAATCTCACTTAATGACACCAACTACATTCTGCACCAATAGTTCCAACGAAGGAGGGTGTTCCCACGCCAACCCTGAAATAATATAAAAAATATATATCCATACATATATACATATATGTATACATATACATACATGTGTATGTATGTACGTGTGTGTGTGTATTTCAGGTGTGAATGAGATGGTAGTATTGGAGGAAGTCATCAGGAAGACATGACCACCAGTTGATGCAAGAGATGGACCTGGGCAATCAGGCTTCTTAACCCTTACCCTGTCCTCGGAATGTCCATTTTGCTTGCCTTCCCTGCACTAGAAGCTGCCCAAGGACACAGCCTTGAGATAGTAAAGTGTTGTTGATACCATCTGGATGGTTTATGCAACTGAACCCAGTTAAGGCTTCTATATAAACAAGATTCTGGCTGGCAGTGGCAGAGATCTGTTCATCTTTCAGTCACCCAAGATAAGCTCCACATGTTAAGTTCCCATGCTTAAACCTGCCACGTATCAATGTGGAGTGGTCTACCTCTGTCCTCTGTGTATGGGGGCCAGTTTCAGATCATACCTAGGAAGCTCCCCAAATTATGAACTAAAAGGTAGAGGCAAGAAGTGTACTGGTTGGAAGAGTGAAAGTGTAATTGTTTCAATGTGTCCAATTTTATTTGGCTTATAAAGATTTTTTTATAAAAATACTTTTTATAAAGATATTTTATAAAAGAGACTCAAAGAGACTGAGTAGCAATGATGGGGAGATTATTTGTCAAGAGATTTGGTTAAACAATTTGTCTTTGCCAACTCCTTAGCACTTCTCTCTCAGGAGTTCCTTAAGACCATGGCAGCTTTGGAAGGAAATATTTTCTAGGTGATGTTGGACATAAACTTGTCCTTTATTTTCACAGAGGGCCAGAAGGATCTGTCTCAGCACTACCTGCTTCTCAAGTGGCTTCCAGGCCAGTAAGCTTTGCCCCAGTATTTTGAGGTGGGTGGAGCTAAGAATGATGTCCCCAAAGTGCACTGGATTTTGCTGTTTCCTTTGCTAGGTGCTGTAACTCCTGCTAAATTCCTTATTGCTATGAATGAACTAGACCAAGAAAGAGGAAAAACAACTACATAAAAATATTCATAGATACTGTCTTTCAGACATTCCAGAAAAATGTACTGTTCCAATATACACATTCATGTTGGTCTTCATTAACATGTGTCCCAACTTCACGACCTGCCAAGTGGCTCCATGATTTCTGACCTGCAGTGGCACAGGCAGCAAGGCCATCAAATTCCCAGCAACCACCTTTCCCTAGACCTTCCCACGAGGCCAGAGCCCTGAGCACAATTCTCATCATGGTGGATGTTTATCTCCTTTTACTCTGCCTTCTATTTTATATTGTTATATAACCCTGATTATAAAGCCACACCATGGTCTGATGAACACCTCTGCACTGGTGTCTTCAGGCTCCCTGACATTCCATCCTTTCATGCTTTAGCAGTGACACCCAGGTCTCTGTTTTGTTTTGCCTGCTGGGCAAAAAAACAAATGTTCCAAATGTAGTTTGTGGGCTATAAGTCCCCTGTAGAACATCTTATCATTTATTTAGTCAAATTTATATATTTGTAGGCTCTCGCTTTATACCATTTAATCTTCCAGGACATTTTGATTCAAAACTGAATAATGATAATAACTCTGCTTTGGATTGCTTATAGTGTATAGAAAACATGAACATCCTTGATAATTTTACTTATTTATTTTAGAGAGAGAGAGAGAGAGTAGCAGCAGGAAGGGACAGAGGGAGAGAGAGAATTTTTTTTTTTAAGATTTTATTTACTTGACAGAGACACAGTGAGAGAGGGAACACAAGCAGGGGGTGTGAGAGTGGGAGAGGGAGAAGCAGGCTTCCCACGGAGCAGGAAGCCCGATGCGGGGCTTGATCCCAGGACCCTGAGACCATGACCTGAGCTGAAGGCAGACACTTAATGACTGAGGCACCCAGGCGCCCTGATCAGAACTTTTCTTAGGCCAGATGATGTGTCTATGAGGGTTTAATCAGGCTGGATAAATAATCAGCATTGCTCATGATATAAAATGCTAAGCCTCAGTGGAAATAAATGCATTTTATTTTATTAAACTCTACATTTTAGCACCTTTTAATATTTCTTTTAATAGAAATTTTTTGTTTTAAGTACTTGGAAATAATGCATTTACAGTTAAATACTATAAATATCACTGAATGCACCTTTTGGAAATTGTGTTTCTATAAAAGTCACTTTTAGAAGCTATTGTGAGCCATTGGCATTTGGAAGATACTTTCAAATAGTTGAATGGTCTTTGCGTATTTATCATCTAACTTAAGTAACTCCTTTGCCTTTTATTACCACTGAAACAGTAATATAATCCTTTTCTATGTTGAAGCCCTAACCCCCAAGTGACTTTATTAAGAGCTAGGGCTTTTAAAGAGTTAATTAAGGTTAAATGAGGTCATTAGGGTGGGGGTCCTACTCTGTTAGAACTGGCTTCCTTTTAAGAGGAATAGACATCAACACCAGGAGGAAAAGGCCATGTGAGGACACAGCTAGAAAACTATAAAACTATACAAAATACAAATGGCTGAGTCCTTTTAGGGGGCCCTCCTCGGACAGGGTTGGTCTGAAGCTTCATGCTAAGCTCTCTTGTTACCTCTCTTCACAGAAGTGGAGACCCTCACTATCATGTCAGAGGTCAGGTGCACACAGGTGCCACCAGCCACTGAATCCCAGCTTTCAAGTCCAGAAGCAGTGTCCTTTAAGCTGGCTCAAAGGTCGAGTCCATACTTCTCCCTCTAGAGGCTGATGCCCCACATTTGGTACCAGAGCAGTTCTGGCCCCATGGGCTGGGACAATCTTGGGGAGAGGTCCACAGGGCAGGACATGGCTGGAATGATGCTGTCCTCCTGGGACATTGTGGTGGGCACCAAAGCCAAACCTATGTAATGAAGCTTCCATAACAATCCAGAAGGACGGAGTTTCAGGTTCCAAGGTGGTGAATACATGGAGATGTGGGGAGAATGGCACGCTCAGAGGGAGCATGGAAGTTCCATTCCCCTTCCCCATACCTTGCCCTTTGCATCTCTTCCTGGGTTATATCCTTTTATAATAAACTGGTACTCTAGTAAGTAAATGTTCTAAGAGTTCTGTGAGCTGCTCTGGCAAATTAGTCCAACCCAAGGAGGGAGTCTTGGGAACTTCTGATTTATAGCCAGTTGCTCAGAAGCACAAGTAACAACCTGAACTTGCAATTGGCATCTAAAGTGAGGGGGCAGTCGTGTAGGACTATGGTACTATTTGTTAGATAATTAATTTCTTTCCTATTACCTACCTGTGTTCTTTTTTTTTTTTAAGATTTTATTTATTTGAGAGTGAGAAAGTGAGTGAGAGAGAGCATAAGGTGTGGGGGAGGAGCAGAGGGAGAAGCAACTCCCTGCTGAGCAGGGAGCCTGAGGCCCGGCTGATGGCCAAGGCAGACGCTTAACCGACGGAGCCACCCAGGCTAAAATAATCTTAATTCTCTATGCAGAACTGTACCTGCAATCACTGATAAATGATAATCACTTACCAGCCAGGACATGAGAACATGGGATTGAGATGCCCCTTTATCTGGAGGTTTCTGACATTCTTCATTAGACATTCTGCAACTGCGAAAGTTGTAGCCAGTGACCCAAACTAAAATAGCATAAAGGTTGGTCTCCATTTGAGATAGATGTCAGTTTTCTCAATAAACTTGAGTGTATTGGGTTTTAGAATATAGGGGAGGTTCAGTGGGGTGAGGTCTGGAGCTGATGAGCAAGAAAGAATTCTTGAGACGTCTTTGGTGCAAAATGATGATTTTATTAAAGCATGGGGGCTGAAAGGGCTGCTGCACCGGGGTTGTTAGGGGTGGCTGGTTATATACTATGGGGTTGGGGGAGGTAAGGAAGAGGGAGGTTTCAAAGGATTTTCATATGTTAAAGAAGACTCCCGGGAAAGATGTTAGGCTGCCCTTAAGAGGCCTTGCCATTGTCAAGTTAAGGTTGTTTTTCCCTCTAGCAAGGTATTAACATGAAGATAGTTGGGAGCTTCCTGGAGGAACAGTACATTCTGCCCGCTTCAAGTATCTGTCAATGGGCTCCAGGTTATAAGGACATTTAATTGTATCTACATTTCCTTCTCAAGCTAGGCCATTGATAGAAATGTAAATTGCTAAGACTTTTGTAAACTGAGGGAGACTCACGTCTTGGAGGATTGTGTCTCTGTAAGGTAACTTTGTTTTTCCTTTCCTTTGTTTTAGGGCAGCCAGGAATGCCTGAGGAAATGCCATATATATCCCATGGTGGGGTCCTTAGCTTGCCTTCTGTTCCCTCAAGTGTGTCTTAGAACGTTGAGTAAGAAATATTATATAGATAAAAATGGGTAGGACACAATCACTAACCCTACAGGTAAGGCACAGATTTTCTGTGGGAGCCAGAGGCAGAGATCCTGCTTGTTCGCGGGCTTAAGGGCGGCCTAACATCTTTCTTCTTTATTCCCAGTCAAGGCCCTGTATAAAGTTTTTTCCCTTGCCCCTAGCCATTCATAAGAGAACTCACAACATTGACAAATGCATCAGGTTACATGCATTTCATAGTAATAACAAAATGCCTTCAGCTATGCGTGGACTATTTTATGCCTAAATGACTCTGTAATAATATGACCATTTAGATCAGGGGATTTCGGAGCATCCCAGTAACAGTATTGTCCTCTGGGAGCTGGGTGACTTTTACCGAGTATGAAATGATGCCTCTTCACTGCAGTTCACAAAGAGCAAATCCTCTCGCCCCTTGCCTCTAGGCTTCCAGCAACCCTCGAGGAGCCGCATGGCCAAGGCTCTGATTGATCAGGCTGGAGAAAAACCCTTGCCTCGGGCACTAGAGCGTTGCCAACTGCAATACCCAGAAAATCGTGCGCGGAGTTGAGCCAATGGAAGCATTTCCGCGGGAATACATCGCGTAGGGGCGGGACTTCCGGCCTCCTCCTTGTGGCGGCCATTTTGCTGCTCTCGGGCGTGCCGGGGCGGGACTGAAGTGACGGAACTGTCAAGGCGCAGAAGTCGTTGTCCCCACGGCAGAGAGGCGGGTCCGCGGCTGGCGACGCCGCCCGGGCTGCCCCGCGCCGGGCCGGGCCGGGGACCGCCGAGCCGGGTGTCCGCTCCGCCCACCGAGTCCGATGGCGGCGGCCGCGCCCAGGGAGCCGCCGCAGGTAAGCGCTCGTCCCCCGGGCCCTCCCCGCCGTCCCCCCACCCAGACCCCGGAGGCCCGAGCGCGGGGCGCCGGCTCGCGGCCCTGCGGCCCAGGCCCCGGCGTCGGACGGGGCGGCGGCGGGGGGCGGGGGCCCCGTGTGCGAGCGCCGGCGTGCCGGCGTGAGGAGCGGGCTCCGGGCCGGGGGGCCTGAGGCGGGAGGAGGCTGCCCGCAGGGGACAGAGGGCGTGAGGCGGGGTCGCGCCGGGACTGGCGGGCCGAGGTGCGTCCCTCTGTTCCGAGGGCCCTGGGGGGTCGTGAACAGAAGAGGGACACAGTCAGTGTTAGGGTGTTAACGGCTTTCCAAAAGCTGCTCGAGGGAGAAGAGGTTGGGACCGGGGTGATGAAGACCAGCGGGCACCGGGAGTGGAGTTCTTGTCGGAGGTCACTGAGCTGGTGGGAGAAGTAACTGCGGCCTGAAGCGTAGAGGTTAGTTAGCCCGAGGTCCCTGGGTTCCAGGGCTTGGCGGGATGCAGGGGAGGCCTGATCTCGTGGGGCCCAACCCTGGTTCCCTCCCCTCAACCACAAGTTCTGAAGGTCGTGAAAGCACTTAGAGAACCTGTACAAGTAAGGAGAGGTTGGCTCAGTTCCTTACTGGTCTTGACAGCGCCAGTATGGTGTCCAGGATTGTGGCGTCTTGAGGCTCTTCCCTTGGCTGTTTTTCCAGCTGCTAGGTGTGGGCATCCTAAGAATACCCCAAGCCCGGGGTCCTGAGTGCAGGCCAAGGGTCCCATGCAGGTGTTCTTGTTGCTGTCAGCCAGTATAAACAGGTGTGAGACGTTATCCCACAAATCAATACCAAAGTGTGCAAACGCTTGAACCTGTTTTCATTCTCCCTGCTCGGAACAAAGAGCTGAGGGTCAAGAATCAGGCCTCTGATGTGGCTACTGAGAATGTGGGCATCTGTTATGTAGGTAATGAGAGGTTTGGATAAGGGGCTGGTGGTCTTACCTTAAGTCTTAATAGGATCCATCTGGTTGCAGAAAAGATAACAGACTATGGGGGTAAAGGAGGAGGCAGGAGTCCAGGAGGAGGCAGCTGCTATAATCCACATTGATGGACCAGGGTGGTGGCCATAGAGGTGGGTGAAAAGTTGAACTCTGTCCATTTTTTTAAGTGGGGTGGATTTTTTGACGTAGTTGAGAGACAGGGAGGGGTCCAGGATGACCCCAGGGTTTTTGGTCCTTGAAGCTGAAGGGATGGAAATTCCATCATGTGGGATGGGGTAATTGATGATCGGTTAATTTTCTTTCGGACTGTGAGGAGTTTTGTTTGGTCCTGTTAAGAGTCTCAGATATTTCAGAGAATTGTGAGTGGAGACAGCAAATGGGTATCTGGATTCACAGGTCTGGGTATCCTGGGAGGAGGTTTTGGATGAAGACATCCATAAGTGGTGAGTATTGTGTCGACCAGGGCGGAGCCGTGGATTGCATTTAGATTGGGGAATGCGGATCATCATGACAGTGCCTTAGCTGGTCAGATAGAGGAGGGTGCATGATGAGGAATGATTGTCTTGCTGGGCACCTGATCAGTGTTGCGGGGCACACGAATGCAGGTGAAGGAGGGAAGTGATCATGGTAACCATGTGGGAGAGAGAATGGTTTGGCAGGTGATCAAGGCTTCCATGGGATGAGTGGATATGAGATGGCCATGGAGGCATGGGAGTAATTGAGACAAGATGACACTGAGGCCAGGCTGCTGCTAATTCACTACTGTAGTTTCACTGGAATTTTGTGATGAGCTTTGGTGGGGTCTGCAGCGTTTAGTCTCGATGGTGGATAGGTCTGGGGCCGACTTTAAAAAGTGGTGGCTATTGTGAGGACCAGGATGGAACTGTGGATCACATTTAGGAAGTGTAATGTAGGTTATAGTGGTAATGCAGTTTGCAGGTTAGAAAGACTAGGGTGCATGCTGAGAAGTGGGTCTCTTGCTTAGCACCTGGTCGGGATCCTAAGAAGGAGAAACACGAGGGAGGGAGAGAGGATGATCTGGGAGGTGGCTAAAGCTTCCATGGGAAGTATGGGTGCAAGATGGCTTCAGAGGCAAGGGAGTAATTGAGGCAAGATGAAATCGAAGGCAGGGCTCCTGCTAATTCACTACTGTATGGACTTACCAGAATTTTGTGGTGAGTTTTGATGGGGTCTGGGGTGTTTCGGTCTTGCTGGTGGATAAGATCTGGGGTAAATGTAGTCATTTGTGAGAATCATTATGCCTGGCAGGGAGACTATAAGGGCTGGGATTTTAGGGAAGGTTGCGTGGAGAGCGGGGAGTGTGACTGCTGAGGCTTCAGCAAGTCCAGCACAGAAGTGGACGTGGGTCGTGGGCATCTATAATTCATAGTGCCTCTGGGGGGGTAGTACTGAAGCAAGGATCAGAGGTACAGAGGAGGCCTTCAAAGCAGAATTCAGGGCTTTGGCCAAAGTAGAGCTATGGGAGTGCAGCTGTGGGGGGACTGAAGATGTGAGAGAGGTACAGTTTACAGAAAAATGTGCACAACCAGAGGACGTGTGAGCCAAGGGCCTCAGGGTATCGGAGCTGAAGGGTAAAGCATGAGCCATTTCATTGCGTTTTGGGAGTCTCAAAATAGAGACTGTGGGGGAATTGACAGTATGGACCGTCCAGGCCAGGAGGGATTTGGATGACATCTCTTGTTTCCCTTGCCTGATGTTGCTGAGGGCAGAACACAGTGAATAAAGAGAACCTGACGATAGGGTGGACATTAGTGGCACCTAGGCGTGGCATTTCTGAAGTGGGGACCTCTGAAAGAGGATGAGTGTGCCGAGATGGATTGTGGGACTCAGAGAATGTTCATGGTTTCATCTGTCCCCATCATAACAGGATAGTGTGACCTTTGAGGACATTGCTGTGTACTTCTCCTGGGAGGAGTGGAGGCTCCTTGATGAGGCTCAGAGATGCCTGTACCACGATGTGATGCTGGAGAACTTTACACTTATATCCTCACTGGGTAAGGCCCTCACCCTCCACAGTGGCCTGAAGTAGGCTCTATTCCCTCCCCACCCACCATTTCTCAGTGTCTCTCACATGTGGACCATGGGCACTGCTTGCTTCTCAGCTTACTGGGTAATTGCTATGTTGATAGGGCTGGTTTATTTGCACTGCCGTCTCCTCTCCCCTGAAGCCTCAATAACTGCTATACTGAACGCTCTTAGGAAAGGATTCAAGGTTAGATTTTTAGTGAGCTTAATGGATTCCGCCATGCTTGTCCTTTGTTTGGATCAGTGTGTACAGCTCCATGTCACTTCTGTATCCCAGCATTTGTTTGTTTATTTGTTTTTAAAGTAAGCTCTATACCCTTGGGGCTTGAACTCACAACCCTGAGATCAAGAATTGCTTGCTCTACTGACTGAGCCAGGCTCTGTTTTCCAGTTTTTGATCTCTTCTTTTAACTGACTTTTCCTTGTGTCTGCTTGTGCCAGGTTTGCATGCATTGTCATAGTCAGTACTTACCTGAACCATAGGCTACTTTTCAACACACTCCTGCAAGGTTTGTAGTTTAGGTGCATTTTCTTCTCCCCCCCCCCCCCAGCTTTCTGGAGATATAAAATTATATAAAAGTACACAGGGCATGCCTGGGTGGCTCAGTCAGTTGAGCATCCAGCTCTTGGTTTCGGCCAGGTCAGGATCTCGGCGTTGTGGGATTAAGCCCTGAGTCCGGCTGCAGCTGAAATCAGCATGGCATCTGCTTGTCCCTCTTTCATCCTCCCCATGCTCTCTTTCTCTCTCAAATATATAAAATCTTTAAAAATATATATATTAAAAAAAAATTAAGTGCACAGTGTGATGATTTGATATATGCATACATTGTAATATAATTTCCACAACTGAAGTTCATTAAATATCTACCACCTCATAAACTTACATTTTTTTTTGTAGAAATGCTCAAATCTACTCTCAGTAAATTTCACATATACAACATCATTATTAACTATAGTCACCATGCTGTATGTTACATCTTCATAACTTTTTAATCTTTTTAATTTTTTTTTATTTTTTAAAGATTTTATTTATTTCAGAGAGTGAGTGAGAGAGAGGGCATGAGTGGTGGGGTGGGGAAGGGAGAAGCAGACTCCCCACTGAGCAGGGAGCCCACTGCGGGGCTCAGTCCCAGGACTGTGAGATCATGACCTGAGCCAAAGGCAGATGCTTAACCGACTGAGCCATCCAGGCACCCAAACTTTTTCATCTTATAAGTGAACATTTGTACTTTTTGACCACTGTCTCCCCATTTCCCTCACACCCCAGCTCCTCGTATTCTACAGGCATACTCCAGAGATATTTTGGGTTTGGTTCCCGACCACCACAATACAGCAAACATCACAATAAAGCAAGTCAAATGAATTTTTTGTTATTCCAATACATGTAAAAGTTATGTTTATTAGACTGTAATCTTTTTTTGTTTGGTTTTAGAGAGAGTGCAAGTGGGCAGGGAGGAGTAGAGAGAGAGGGAGAATCTTAAGCACGCTTCACACTTAGCACAGAGCCTGATGCAGGGCTCAATCTCACGACACTGAGATCATGACCTGAGCTGAAATCAAGAGTTGGACTCTTGGGGCGCCTGGGTGGCTCAGTCGTTAAGTGCCTGCCTTCGGCTCAGGTCATGATCCCAGGGTTCTGGGATTGAGCCCCACATCAGGCTTCCGCTCAGCAGGAAGCCTGCTTCTCCCTCTCCCGCTCCCCCTGCTTGTGTTCCCTCTCTCACTGTGTCATTCTCTGTCAAATAAATAAAATATTTTTTTTTTAAGATTTTATTTTTTTGACAGAGCACAAGCAGAGGGAGAGAGAGGGATCTGTCTTATATCCATTCAGATTTTACCATGAACTTGCAGTAATTCAATCATATTATCAGGCTCCATTTTTTTCCCTTTTTTTTTTTTTTTAAGATTTTATTTATTTGAGAGAGAGAGAATGAGAGAGAGAGCACATCAGAGGGGATAGGGTCAGAGGGAGAAGCAGACTCCCCGCCGAAGGCAGTCGCTTAACCAACTGAGCCACCCAGGCGCCCTTCCCTTTTTTTTTAAGATTTTATTTATTTATTTGTGAGAGAGTGAGCAAGAGCGCGGGAGGAGGAACAGAGGGAGAGGGACAAGCAGACTCCATGCTGAGTGCAGGGCTCGATCCTAGGACCCTGAGACCATGACCTGAGCCGAAATCAAGAGTTGGATGCTCAACCAACTGAGCCATCTGATGCCCCCAGGCTCCACTTCTAATTCTCATTCTCTTGCCATTTCTATCATATCTGCTGTTACTTTCTCCACGGAAGTCTTAAATCCTTCAAAGTCATCCATGAGGGTTGCCATCAACTTCCAAACTCCTGTTGATACTTTGACCTCTGCCACCCATGAATGGCAGCTAGAATGTTGAATCCTTTCCATAAGGTTTTGATTTCCTTTGCCTAGATCTATCAGAAAAACCACTATGGCAGCCCTGGCCTTACAAGTTGTATTTCTTTCTTTCTTTCTTTCTTTTTTTTTTTTAGGATTTACTTATTTATTTGAGAGCATGGGAGAGCACATGAGCGTATGGGGGGGTGGCAGGAGTATAGGGAGAAGGTCTTATTAAGTAGACTCCCTGCTGAGTGTGGAGCCCGACACAAGGTTGTTCTCAACAAATTGTATTTCTTAAATAATAAGACTTGAAAGTCAAAATTGGGGTGCCTGGATGGCACAGTTGGTTGTGTCTGACTCTTGGTTTCAGCTCAGGTCATGATCTCAGGGTTGTGAGATCAAGCCCCACGTCGGGCTCCAAGCTCGCCTGGGAGTCTGCTTGAGATTCTCTCTCCCTCTACTCCACGCTCATGTGCGTGTGCACACTCTCTCTCTCTCAAATAAATAAATCTTAAAAAGTCAAAATTATTTGGGCTACATGGGCTACGGAATGGATATTGTGTTAGCAGGCATGAAAACATTAATGTACATCTCCATCAGAGTTCTTGGGTGACCAGGTGCTTTGTCAATGACCAGTAATATTTTGAAAATCTTTTTTTCTGAGCAGTACGTCTCAACAGTGTGCTTAAAATAGTCAGTAAACCATGTTATAAACAGGGTGCTGTCATCCAGGCTTTGTTTTTCCATTTATAGCTCAGGCGGAGTAAATTCAGCATAATTCTTAAGGGTCCTAGGACTTTCAGAATGATAAATGAGCACTGGCCCCTAACAAGAGAGTTGGCCTGTCCTTTTTGAAGCCAGGCTTGATGTCTCTAGCTCGGAAAGTGCTAGATGGCATCTTCCAATAGAAGGCTGTTTTGTCTGCATTGAAAATTTGTTGTTTAGTGTAGCCACCTTCATGAATGATCTTAGCTAGATCTTCTGGATCACTAGCTACAGCTTTTGCCTCAGCACTTTGTATTTTGATGGTATGGAGATGGCTTCTTTCCTTCAACCTCAGGAACCAACCTCTGCTTTCACCTTGTCTTTGCGGATTCCTTACCTCTCTCAGCCTTCCTAGAATTGGAGACAGTTAGACCCTTGCTTTGGATTAGGTTTTGGCTTAAGGGAACTTTGGGGACACTTTGATCTTCCATGCAGACCACTACAACTTTCTCTCTATCAGTAGTAAGGCTGTTTTGCTTTCTTACCATTTGTGTGTTCACTGGAGTAGCACTCTTATTTTATTTTTTATTTATTTTATTTTACTTTTTTAAGATTTTATTTATTTGACAGAGAGAGAGAGCAAGCACAAGCAGGGGGAATGGCAGGCAGGGGAGAATTCTCGCAGGCTCCCTGCTGAGCAAGGAGCCCTATGTGAGGCTCGATTCCAGGACCCTGGGATCACGACCCAAGCCGAACGCAGCCGCTTAACCGACCGAGCCACCCAGGTGCCCCTGGAGTAGCCCTTTTAATTTCCTTCAAAGACTTTTTGTGGTTTTTTGCATTCACAACTTGGCTACACTTGGCCAGCTGTTGGCCTCAAGAGGCTTAGCTCATTTTTGGCCTATCTTGGTTTTCAACATACCTTCCTCACTAAGTGTAATCATTTCTAGCTTTTGATTTAAAGTGAAAGATGTGTCACTCTTTTCACTTGAACACCTAGAAGCTATTGTAGAGTTATTAATTGGCGTAATTTCAATACTGTTGTGTCTCAGGAAATAGAGTGGCCCAAGAGAACGAGATAGGGCAATGACTGGTCATGGAACAGTTAGAAACACCTTTGTCATTTTTTGATTATGTTAAATGTCATATGGGTGTGGTTTGTGGTGCTCCAGAACAATTACAGTAGTGACAAAGGGCTCTGATCACAGATCACCATAACGAATACACTAATACTGCAAACATTTGAAATATTACAAGAATTAACAAAATTTGATAGACATGAAGTGAGCAAATGCTGTTAGAAAGATGGTGCCAACAGACTTGCTCGTTGCGGCCTTGCCACAGACCTTCATTTTGTAAGAAACACAGTATCTGTGAAGCATCATAAAGCAAAATTCTGTAAAACTAAAAAATAAATATGCCTATAGTCTCTGTTTCTATGATTTTGGCTTTTTTTTTTCCTAAGCATTCCAACCACAGTGTACAAGGGTTCCTTCTACCTTCACCCTCACCAACACTTATCTCTGCTCTTTTTGAAGGTAACGATCTTATCAAATGTGGGGTGATATATCATTTTGGTTTTGATTTGCATTTTCCTGATGATTAGTGGGGAAGAGCATTTTTTAATATACCTGTTGGATATTTGTAGATTTTCTTTAATAAAATGTCCATTTAGGTTCTTTGCCAATATATTACTCCGATTGTTTCTTTGTTGCTGAGTTGTATGAGTACCTTATATATTTTAGATGTTAACCATTATGAGGTAAAGCATTTGCAAATACTTTCTCCTTTTATATTTTGTTGATTGTTTCCTTTGCTATGCAGAAGATTTTTAGTTTGATGTAGCTTGACTTGACTTTATTTTTGCCTTTGTTGCCTGTGCTTTTTGTTTCCTATCTGAAAACTCATTGTTAAAAACATTGTCAAGGAGGGCACCTGGGTGTCTCGGTTGAACGGGTGTCTCAGTTGAGCGGCTACCTTTGGCTCGGGTCATGATCCTGGAGTCCTGGGATCGCGTCCCACATGGGGCTCCCTGCTCAGCAGGGAGTCTGCTTCTCCCTCTGACCCTCTTCCCTCTCGTGCGCTATATCTCTCATTCTCTCTCTCTCAAATAAATAAAATCTTAAAAAAAAAAAATTGTCAAAGAGCTTTTTCTCTGTTGTTTTTTTTTCCCCCAAGAAGTTTTACATTTTCATGTCTACATTGAAGTCTTTAATCCATTTCAAGGTAATTTTTGTGAGTGGTATAAGGTAGGATCCCAGTTCCTTTCTTTTTTTTTTTTATTTTGTTTTGTTTGGCATGTGCATATCCAGTTTTCCCAGCACCATTTACTGAAGAGACTTTCCTTTACCCATGCGTGTTCTTGGCACCCTTGTCAAAGAAAGAGTAGTTAACTATGTATGTGTGGGTTTATTTCTGGGCTTTCTATCATATTTCATGGGTCTGGATGTCTGTTTTTATTCCAGTACCATAGTGTTTTGTAGTATAGCTTGAAATCACAAAGTGTGGTCCCTCTAATTTTGATATTCATGATCAAGATTTCTTTGGCTGGGGTGCCTGGGTGGCTCAGTTGGTTAAGCGACTGCCTTCGGCTCAGGTCATGATCTCAGGGTTGTGGGATCAAGCCCCGCATTGAGCTCCCTGCTCGGCGGGTGGCCTGCTTCTCCCTCTCTCACTCGCCCTGCTTGTGTTCCTTCTCTCGCTGTCTCTCTCTGTCAAATAAATTAAAAAAAAAATTTTTTTTTTAAATAAAATAAAAGATTTCTTTGGCTTATTTGAGGTCATTTGTGGTGCAAATTTTAGGATTCTTTTTCTGTTTCTGGTAAAAATGTCATTGGAATTTTGGTAGATATTGCATTGAATTTTAGGTTGCTTTATGTAGTAGGAGCATTTTTTTTTTAAGATTTTATTTATTTATTTGACAGAGACAGCAAGAGAGGGAGTACAAGCAGGGGGAGTGGGAGAGGGAGAAGCAGGCTTCCTGCTGAGCAGGGAGCCCGATGATGCAGAGCTCAATCCCAGGGTCCTGGGATCGTGACCCAAGCTGAAGGCAGACAATGAGCCACCCAGGAACCCCTTTATAGTAGAAGCATTTTAGTAATAATTCTTTCAGTCCACAGACATGGGATATCTTTCCATTTATTTGTGTCTTCAATTTCTTTCATTGGTGTCTTATAGTTTTCATTGTACACATCTTTCATTTCCTTGGCTAAATTTATTCCTAAGTATTATATATTTTTTAATATTCTTCCAAATGGGATTGGTTTCTTAATTTCTCATTGAGATGGTTCATTGTTAGTAATAGGCACATCTGATTTTTGTATGTAGATTTTATATCCTGCAAATTTACTGAGTTTTATTTATTCATTCTGCATTTTTTGGTGAACTTTTAAGGGTTTTCTTTATATAAAATCCATGTCATCTGCAAATAGTTTCTGATTTGCAGACCTTTTCTGATTTGGAGACCTTTCTATTTCTTGTCTGATTGCTCTGGATAGGACTGCCAGTACCATTTTGAATAGCAGTTATGAGCATAGGCATCTTTGTCTTTTTCCTGATAGTAGAGGGAAAGTTTTTACCTTTTTACTGTTTAATGTGTTCTTAGCTGTGGGCTTATATATGGCCTTTGTGATATTGTGGTGTATAACTTCTATACCTAATTTTGGGGGAGTTTTTATTGTGAAAGAATTCTGAATTTTGTCAAATGCTTTTTCCACATCTATTCAGATGATCATATGAGTTGCCTTCTTTGTGTTAATAAGATATGGCACATTTATTGATTTACTTATGAGGAGACCACCCTTGTATCCCAGGGATAAATCTCACTTGATCACAGTTTATGATTCTTTTCCTATACTGTTGAATTTGGTTTGCTAGTACTTTGTTGAGCTCTTTTACATCTGTGTTCATTAGGGATGTTGGTGTGTAATTTTGTTTTCTTGTAATGTCCTTCCCTGGTTTTGGTGTCCTAATATTAGTCTCCTAAAATGAGTTTGAAAATATTCCTTCCTTTTCAGATTTTTGGAAGAAATTGAGAATTTAATATTTAAAATGTGGATAGAAATCATCACTGAATCTATCTGGTCATGATCTTTTCTTTGTTGGGAGATTTTTGATTACTGATTTCAATTTCCTTGTCTATTTGGATTTTCTATTATGATTCAGTGTTGGGGGGCACCTGGGTGGCTCAGTCAGTTAAGCATCTGCTTTCGGCTTTGGTCATGATCCCAGGGTCCTGGGAGCCCCACATCAGGCTCCCTGCTCAGTGGGGGCCTGCTTCTCCCTCTCCCTCTGCCGCTCCCCTGCCTGTGCTCTCCTGTTCTCTGTCAAATAAATTAATTAAAAAAAAAAAATCTTTAAGAAAAAAATGATTCGGTTTTGATAGGTTGTATGTTTCTAGGAATTTATTCTAGGTTATCTAATTTGTTGGCATATAATAGTTCATAGTAGTCTTTTATGATCCTTTGTGTTTCTCTGCTATCAGTTGTAATTTCTCCTCTTTTTTGAGTCTTGCCTTTATTCTAAGTTAGTCCAGCTAAAGGTTTTTCAATTTTATCTTTTCAGAAAAGCAGCTCTTTTTATTGTATTTCTAGTTTTTATTTTACTTCTGTTCTGATCTTTGTCTTTGCCTTTGTTTCACTAACTTTGGTCTTAGTTTGTTCTTTTCCTAGTTCCTTAAGGTGTAAAGTTAGGCTGTTTGAGAGCTTTATTTATTGATTGATTTTTTTAGTTGCTGGCACTTAGTGCTCTAAACTTTTTTCTTACAATTGCTTTTTCACATTCCATGTTTTGTTTCCACTTTTGTTTTTCTCAAGGTACTTTTTTATTTTGCTTTTGACTTTTCCTTTGGCCAATTGATTGGATAGGCATGTGTTGTTTAATGCCCACATATTTGAATTATTAAGCTTCCTCATGGTTTTTTGTGTTTTTTTTTTTAAAGATTTTATTTTAAAAAAAGAAATCTTATTTTTTTAGGTACTCTCCCCACCCATGAGGGGTCGAACTCAACCCCGAGACCAAGTTGCAGGCTCCACTGACTAAGCCAGCCAGTCACCCCTTCCTCATGTTACTGATTTCTAGTTTTATTCATTGTTAGGAAAAGGTACATGATAGAATTTCAGTCTTCTGAAATTTGTTAAGACTTGTTTGACATAACATAAGATTTATCCCAGAGAATATTCTGTGTGCACTTGAGAATGTGTAAGCTGCTATAGTGGATGGAATGTTCTGTATATGTCTGTTTGATCCATTTGGACCAGAATGTTCAATTCAGATATATCCTTACTAATTTTCTGTCTGGATATCCACCCATTATTGAAAGGGGGATATTGATACTAATATTCAATTGCTGTCTTTTTTGCCTTCAGATGTAGTTGAATTTGCTCAAGACTTAACTTAGATGCTCTGATGTGTGATGCATACATACTTACAATTTTTACATCTTATTGGTGAATTCATTCCTTTATCATTACATAATGACCTTGTCTCTTGTGACAGTTGTTGACTTAAAGTCTGTCGTATCACCTATAAGTACAGCTACCCATATTCTGTTTTGGTTTCCATTTGTGTGGAATATCTTTTTCAGTTCCTTCACTTTCAACCTTTTGTTTTTGAGTTCAGCCATGGTATCTCTTTTGCCATCTTGTTAATTATTGTCTTGAGTGTTTTGTAGCACCTTTCTTCCTCTCTCGCTGTCTTCCTTTGTGATTTGAGGATTTCCCATGGTGTTATGCTTTCATTCGTTTATCTTTTGTTTCTACTGTAGGTTTTTGCTTTGGTTACCATGAGGCTTCTTTAAGTCATCTTATAACATTCTGTTTGAAGCTGATAACTTTAATTGCATACAAAAACTTTTACTCACCTCCTTCAGGTTTTTTGTTTTTAATGTCACCATTTACATTTTTTTTTTTTTTAGATTTTATTTATTTATTTGAGAGAGAGCATGAGCAGCAGGGAGGGCCAGAGGGAGAAGCAGACTTCACACTGAGCAGGGAGCCCGACAGAGGGAGTGGGAGGGGGGGCTTGATCCCAGGACCCCGAGATCATGACCTGAGCAGAAGGCGGCAGATGCTTAACTCATCCAGCCACCCAGGCACCCCACATCTTTTTATATTTTGTAACCATTCACAGATTGTTGTAGATACAGTTATTTTTAATAGTCTTTTGTCCTCCTTACTGGTGTTGAGTGATTAACACACTATTAAAGTATTAGAGTATAGTAATCCCTTGTTATGCACGGGGGGATATGTTCCAGGACTCCCAGTGGATGCCTGAAACTTCGGGTAGTACTGAACCCTATACATAGTATGTTTTCTCTTATACGTACATACCTATGATAAAGTTTAATTTATAAATTAGGTACAGTAAGAGATTAACAACAATAAATAATAATAAAATATAATATTAATAGTACAGTAAAAGTTATGTAAATGTGTTCTGTTTCTCTCCAAATATCTTCTTATACCATACTCACCCTTCTTGTGATGGTGTGAGATGATACAATGCCTAAATGATGAGATGAAGTGAGGTGAATGACTTAGGCTTTGTGACATAGCATTAGGCTACTATTGACCTTCTGACAGTATGTTATAACGAAGGAGGATCATTTGCTTTTGGACCATAGTTGACCATGGGTAACTGAAACCATGGGAAGTGAAATAGATAAGGACAGACTCCTGTATTTTGAATATGACTATACAGTTGCATTTATCAGTGTGTTCTATATTTTCATGTTACTAATTAGCATACTTTCATTTTAGTTTGAAGAACTGTGTTTAGTATCTTTTGTAGGGTAGGTCAAGTGGTGATGAACTCCCTCAGCTTCTGTTTGGGAAAGTCTTTCTCCTTCATTTCTGAAGGACAGCTTTGCTGGTAAAAGTATTTTTGGTTTGCAGTTTCTTTGTTGCAGCATTTAGAACCCATCATCCCACTTTCTCTTAGTATTCAGTGTTATAGCTGAGAAAACTCATATCCTTATGAGGGGGAGGGGAGTTCCCCTGTATGAGTTTTTCTCATGGTCCATGCCCGCAAACACTTGGACACCTCTGCTGTGTAATCTGTGATGTTCTGCCACTATAGCAGGACTTGTTGATGTTCTCTGCAGCAGAGGCTGCTGAGGTGCCCTGCAGAGTAGGGGGGAATGCAGTGGCATCAGTCCTTTGGCTGACACAGCCCCACCCTTCTTATTTTCTGCCTATATTCAGCTGTCTTCACTAAGCCAGTGTCCCCATCAATCCTTCCTGTGTGGTTATTCTCCTTTTTGTGTGCTCCATTGTGTCACTGTAGTAGTTTTTTTTTTTTTTTAATGATTTTATTTATTTATTTGAGAGAGAGAGTGAGTGTATATACAAGCAGGGGGAGTGGCAGAAGGAGAGGGAGAAGCACACTCCCCCCTGAGCAGGGAGCCTGATGCAGGGCTCAATCCCAGGACATTGGGATCATGACCTGAGCCGAAGGCAGATGCTTAACTAACCCATGTGCCCCTGCGGTATCTTAATTGACTCTTAAACCTGCCAAGGGCAAAGGCTGGTTTCCTCTGCTATTACGCTGACATCACCTTGCTGTCTTTTGTGCTGAATAGCCCGGGATAGTGCTGGCTCTTCATTTGTGCTGTTTTTCCCTTAGGACTTGTATCGTCCATGTCCCAGGTAGTTGCTCAAGGCTTACAGGGAAGAATCCTTTGTGTATCAGAGGATGGGCAGGACTCCAGACATGACAGAGTGGACTCAGAGGGGCATGGTCCTGGTCAATGGATGGAGAGAGTGTTCAGATCACGCCAGGTCCCCCATGGTGAACCTGTCTTTATTCACCCACACTTTCATGCCGTTTTCAGTGGCCACACTTCATTTCTACTTTCTCATTTCCATTTTGACATTTTGCCAATTTGTCAGTTCTCTCATCATTTCTACTATGATTTCCAGCACAGGGATAATCTCTACCTCTCGACTCCACATCTCACCCATTTCTCTCACTGTTTCTGTACTCCAGCATTGGCCATGAGATGTTCACACATCCCTAACTTGACATTGAACAGCAGCTAATTTGTTACAGTTGGGTTTTAATGGGCTTGGATGCATGCTTTTACCCAGCCTCACATCAGCAGTAGCAAAGGTCCTGCCAGAGACTCTTGGCAGAGAAATGAGTTGTAGTCCTTGCCTCTCTTTCTTGTCTCATATCCTGTCTTTGTATCCTTCCCCTGGTGAGGTCTCCACCATTCTGTGACCTTAGGGGTCAAATAATGCACAGTGGCTGTTCCTTCAACTGAATTCCAACTGCTGTGTCTGGAAAAGCATGTCATATACTCCTGCCTAGATGAGATGGATGCATATATGTGATGAGCTCACCCCTTCACTGTAGTCAACACATATTTCACCAGCATTTCTTTGCGTTCAGGTTGCTGCTGTGGAGCAGAGGATACGGAGGCACCTTTTGAACAGAGCACTTCTATAGGTGTGTCACAGACCAGGACGCCCAAGGCAGCTCTGTCTTCCCGGAAGACCCACCCCTGTGAGATGTGTGGTCCAGTCTTGAGAGACATTTTCCGCTTGGCTGTGCACCAGGGAAAAGAAAACAACCAGAAACTGATGAGGTGTGGGGCGTGTGCGAAACGATTTTATTTCAACATAAAGTCTCAGCAGCAGGAGCAGCACGTGGGAGAGAAACCGTTTAGATGTAGTGTGGACAAGGCCTCTTTTGTGAAGAGCTGCAGAATCCATGATTCAGGAAAGCCCTTTACCTGTGGAGAGGTTGAGAAGGACTTCCTGTCTAGCTTGGGGCATCTGCATCAAGAGGCCACACATACTGAGAAGCCACACACAATCACCCAGTGCAGGGCATCTTTACAAAGCAAAAAAAGTCATTACACCTGGGGAGAATTCAAGAAAGCCTTTGGTCCCAAACACACACTTGTTCAGGACCACAGTTTTGTGTGCAGTGAATGTGGGAAGACATTCAGGTACAAATCTTCATTTGCTATACACCAGAGATTCCATACTGGAAAAAGACATCATGAGTTTGGTGAATGCGGAAAATCCCTTAGGCAGAGCTCAACCCTCAGTCAACATGGAAAGACTCACACTGGGTCCAGGCAATACAAGTGCAGCAAATGTGGGAAATCCTTAAGCCACAAATCTGTCCTCATTCATCCCCAGAAATGGCACAATGGAGAAAACAGTTATGTGTGCAGTGAATGTGCAAAATCTTTTAGCCATAGCTCAGTGTTGATTCCATGTAGAGTTCAAACTGGAGAAAGGCCTTACAAGTGTAGTGACTGTGCAAAATCTTTTACCTCTATCTCTGCCCTCAGTTATCATCAGAGATCTCACACAGGAGAAAGGCCTTATGAATGCAGTGAATGTGGGAAATCTTTTATCTCTAGGTCTGACCTCCGTTATCATCAGAGGGTTCATTCGGGAGAAAGGCCTTATGAGTGCAGTGAATGTGGGAAATCTTTTATCACTCGTACTGCTCTCCGTTATCATCACAGAGTTCACACTGGAGAAAGGCCTTACGAGTGCAGTGAATGTGGCAAGTCCTTTACTCGAAGAAATAACCTCATTATACACCTAAGAGTTCACTCAGGTGAAAGACCTTATGAGTGTAGTGAATGTGGGAAATCTTTTACCTTTAGCTCCAGCCTGCGTTACCACCACAGAGTTCACACTGGAGAAAGGCCTTATGAGTGTAGTGAATGTGGGAAGTCTTTTAACAATAGGTGGACACTCATTCGACACCGGAGAATTCACACAGGAGAAAAGCCTTATGTGTGCAGTAAATGTGGGAAATCTTTTACGTGTAGCTCCACTCTCCAGTATCATCATCGAGGTCACCTTGGAGAAAGACCTTATGAGTGTAGTGAATGTGGGAGATCTTTTACCACTAGTTCTGCCCTCCGTTATCACCAGAGAGTTCATACTGGAGAAAGGCCTTATGAGTGCAGTGAATGTGGGAAATCTTTTATTTCTAGGTCTGACCTCCATTATCATCATAGAGTTCATTCTGGAGAAAGGCCTTACGAGTGTAGTGAATGTGGGAAATCCTTTATCCGAAGAAATAACCTCATTTTACATCAGAGAGTTCACACAGGAGAAAGGCCTTACAAGTGTAGTGAATGTGGGAAATCTTTTAACAATAGGTGGACGCTCATTCAACACCAGAGAGTTCACACAGGAGAAAAACCGTATGTGTGCAGTGAATGTGGGAAATCTTTTACCTGTAGCTCCACACTCTGTTACCACCAAAGAGTTCATGAAGGTAAAAGGCCTTATGAATGCAATGAATGTGGGAAATCTTTTACCTCCAGTTCCACTCTCCGTTATCATCAGAGAGTTCACACAGGAGAAAGGCCTTACAAGTGCAGTGAATGTGGGAAATCTTTTACTTTTAGTGCCAGCCTTCGTTATCATCACAGAGTTCACAGTGGAGAAAGGCCTTATGAGTGCACTGAATGTGGGAAATCCTTTAAGGATAGATCACAATTCAATAAACACCGGAGAACTCACACGGGAGAAAGGCCTTATGAATGCAGTGAATGTGGGAAGACATTTAGCCAAAAATCTTCCCTGTCAATACACCAGAGAATTCATAATAGCGAACGGTCTTATGAGTGTAGTGCTTGTGGGAAATCTTTTACATCTGTCTCTGGCCTTGGTTATCATCATAGAGTTCATAGGGGAGAAAAACCTTATCAGTGCAGTGAATGTGGGAAATCTTTCACCAATAGCTCAATACTGATTCGACACCAGAGAGTTCACACAGGAGAAAGACCTTATGTGTGCAGTGAATGTGGAAAGTCTTTTACCAGTAGCGCTACCCTCTCTTATCATCAGAGAGTTCATGCAGGTAAAAGGCCTTATGAATGCAGCGAATGTGGGAAATCATTTACCTCCAGTTCTACCCTTCGTTATCATCAGAGAGTTCATGCAGGAGATAGGCCTTTCAGGTGTAGTGAATGTGGAAAATCTTTTATCTCCAGCTCCAAACTACGTTATCATCAGAGAGTTCACACTGGAGAAAGGCCTTATGAGTGCAGTGAATGTGGAAAATCCTTCAGGGATAGTTCCCAATTCAGTCAACACCGGAGAGGTCATACTGGAGAAAGGCCTTACGAATGTAGTGAATGTGGGAAGTTTTTTACACGAAAATCTACCCTCTCTCAACATCAAAGAGTTCACACTAGAGAAAGGCCTTAGGTGTGCAGGGAATGTGTAATTTCCTATTTACTGTTAACAACACTGGAGGGAACGCTGAGGAGCCATCTATCTGAACTGAATCTCAGATATCTAAACATGCACAGTGGGATATCCCTTGGAAGTTTCAGTACTGTAGTAAGCTTGTGTAAATATGTTGCACTTTCTAAGCTGTCCAGGGCTCTTTCTAGATTTAGCTCACTGCTAGATTTGTGACCAAAGCCTTTTCACCTCTCCTGCCTGGCAGGTCCACAAAGTATGCATCCATCACCTCCACAATGTATTCAGTGAAGCTGACCTTTGTTCTCTCATGAATTAGAACAAATTAGGCATAACCTGAGCCCTTGGGGTCAGTTTCCCCATCTCCTTAAGTACCTTGGGTATCGACCTGAATCATTGATGACCCAGGAAATATGGGTTTGGCTGGCAGCTTACAGAGAATGACTACCTTTTTCAGGGACATGTTAGTCTCATGTGACACTTGTGATGAGTTTTTTCAGCTTCCAAGTCCAAAACGGTAAATGTCTGCCGCACATTGCTTTGGCTTATGTGACTATCAAGGTCTTACTCTTTAAGTACTCTTTAATCTTAGATGTTCTACTTACTCTGTGGGGTAGTTTATATACGGATTTGGGCTCAACAAGCATCGCTGGGTGAACTTTTTAGGAGTCTAAAATTGTCTGTACTTGAGGATGGCAGAAAATAGCTTGCCAGTTTTGACCAAATTTGCATTGCTGCCCTACAACCTCTGAAAAGCTGCAGGGCTTTCTGGTTTTCATTTGAGATCTGGGTGCTTTGTGTTTTAGGAGTTTCAGTGATGACCCCCAAGGAGGGGGCAGTTGTGAGATCCTCAGATGCTTCTGAAAGGAGCAGAAATTTCTTCCCCTTACTCAAAGGAGACATCACAGGGGATGTCAGCATTGTTGAGGGGTTATGTTCTTCAGCTTTACAAACAGCTATGTGCCCTGATGTCCACAATCTGTTGGGCTAGGGTCACTGGTTTTAAGAACCACAGTGTGCAGGGGAAGCCATAATTGGTACAGAAACCTGGCTTAATAGGAAGTGGAGGAGACTGCATCTAAGTAGAATGTGCCTCTTCTAAAAATGGATCCAGACAAGTTTCTGTGACAGTGACTGTAGAATCAGTGTGTATACAAATCTCAGGACCTCCAGGCATATTTATCTTGTGTAGGTAGTCATTGTCAGAGAAAAAAATAAAAACTAAAATAATCAAAAGGTTCTGTGGTTTTCTCTCAGTGATGTTTGCCTCAAAGCCACTACCACAGATGCGGGGAAAAAAGATAAAGGGGGATCTGTATTTCTGGGATATGGCACTTGTGACCCAGGAAGCATTCCTTTTGACTTGTTTAGAAATATTCTTCATTGTTCTCCACATCTGCTGCCACTGGGGTAGTATCTTCGTAGGCATGAGAAAGAGAGATGGAGTCCGTGTGGGGTTGTCAAACCTATTTTCCAAAAAGTGGGACAAAGACATTGTCTTGAGCCATTTTTAAAGCTTTATTGAGATATGGTTTGTATGTACTAATCTGCATATATTTACAGTATAATTTGGCGAGTTTTGATATAGTTACAAACTTCTGAAACCATCATCATAGTCCTGATAATGACCGTATCTGTCACATTATGTTTACCTCATGTCCTTTTATAATCTCCCTTGCCCTTCCCACCCTTCAGGTAACCACTGATTTACTTTCTCTTAAAATAGGTGGATGGATACCTTTGAATTTTTTGAATCTATGTTTGGAATTGAGTATTTTATTTTTCCTTATGTGTCACAATTATTTGAGATTCATCAATGATACTATATGGGTAGTCGGGTTTTTTGTGTTTTTTGCTGAGTAGTATTTTTGGATATACCAGTTTATCCATTTATCTGTGTATGGGGATTTGGGTTTTTTCTAGACTTTGACTATTTAAGATAAAGCTAGTATAAACATTTGTGTTCTTTATGTGAATGTATGTTTCTTTGATCTTCTGTCAGGAACTTAAGAGTGAAATGTCTGGGTTACAGGACAGGTAAATGTTTTACTTTTGATTATACCTTTTGCATCTTCCCAGCAGTGTATGAGAGTTCCATTTCCTCCATATTCTGAATACTTCGTTTGGCCATTTTAATTTTAGCCTTTTTAATAAGTTTTTAGTGTTCTCTCATTTTGTTTTAATTGCATTTCTGTAAGGATTCACAATGGGCATTTTTTCAGATGCTCATTTGCTATCTACAACTTTGGTAAAATGCCTGCACATATCTTTTTCTTATTCTTTGAGCTTCGGCTATTTTCCTTTAACAGATAGGACAATGAAACAAGTGTGTGTGCGTGTGCATGCGCTATTCACAACGGATTGAACAGCTGTAGCCTTTTAAATTTTTTCTGCATTAACATGTTCTCCATCACATTCTTTTTTTATTTTTTTAATTTATTTATTAGAATGAGCAGTGGGGAGGGGCAGAGGTAGAGAGAGAGAGCAGCAGACTCCCTGCTGAGCAGGAAGCCAGATGTGGTACTGGATCCCAGGAACCAGAGATCATGACCTGAGCCGAAGGCAGATGCTTAACAGACTAAGCCGCTCACATACCTCTATCACATTATTTTTTTAAAGATTTTATTTATCTGAGGGAGAGAGCAAGAATTAGTGGGGGGCAGGGTGGGGCAGAGAGAGAGGGAGAAGCAGACTCCCGGCTGAGCGGGGAGCCCGACTTGAGGCTCAATCCCAGGATCCTGGGATCATGACCTGAGCCAAAGGCAGTCACAACCGCCTGAGCCACCAAGGAGCCCCTCTCCATCACATTCTCAAGTCCAGTCATTGAAGAATACAATAAAGCCTTGCCTAGTAGTGGTTACCCATTTTCCTGGTTTATCACCACTGGGGTTGGTGGGTTGGAGCAGATGGGGGACAAGGTTGCATCAGTATGGGCTGGGCTTTACTTTGAGCCCCAAAGCCTGGCTAGGGGGTGATGTAGAGGTCATTAATTAGACCCACAGGCACGTGCCCCCATCCAGGGCCTCAGTTTCATCCTATGTAAAATGGGAATTAGGAGCTGCCCTATCCCTGGCCCATTGGAAATTGTGAAGAGTTGAGGTGTCCATTCCTGTATAGTTCTACCTGTGGGGAGCATCCTAGAGCCAGTCCCCTACAGCTCTCCCTGTTACCACCACCAGACCACTGTGCCCCCAGGTGTGTCAGGAATTGAGCTGCTCAGGAGCCCCTAATCCAGGTCAGTCTCCAAAACCCACCTGCAGGGAGGAGGGTCTGCACAGTACTGAGGTCTCTGTGGATTCCTGGGAATATCTGGGTAACTCCCCAGAGCCCCTTGAACCTCAGTTTGCTGACTATGACATAGAAGTGATGATGGTGTTTACCTTGGCCCCTGGGAGCATCAATAAAATAACAAAACACTGATCACTTACTCATGACAGAATTCCATGGGATTTTGAGCTTGTATATAATGTTTTTATATCAAGTTTTTAATATAAATATTAACATAACTTTCCTTTTCACAGTTCTTACTGTGCTTAGCTCTCAGTTATTGGCATTTATATTGCATTAGTAATATCCTAAGTTTTGTTCATTCTATAGAGTGCCACATAAATCAATATATTTACTGTGCAATTTTGTCTAATCCATCTATGTTTGACCTAGCTTATTTTCTCTTCTGAATCACTCTGTGACACCAAGAGCATGATAACCAATTGGTGGATTATCACAGAAATACTTTTTTTTTTTAATTGAGATAGAGCACACGCCAGTGGGGGGAGGAGGAGAGGGAGAAGCAGGCTTCCCGCTGAGCAGAGAGCCCCATGCAGGGCTTGATTCCAAGTCCCTGAGATGATGACCTGAGCTGAAGTCAGATGGTTAACCAACTGAGCCACCCAGGTGCCCTGATTCATTTTCATATGTACTGAGAGAGCTCTTCTTATGGACCTCTGCTTGCCCTGCCAGATGAATTCTCTTCAGACAAATTTGATTTGTGATGCTTAAATGCGAAATGATCAACACTATAAAGGTATGTTATGCCACACACCAGAGATTCTTTTCACATAGCTATGTTTTGGTTCATTAAGAGTCATTTTTTTTTCCCCAAAAATTCAATGCAAGTTTTACTTATTTAAAACTTAAACTGTTTAACATGATGTATACAACAAATGACCACTTGGAAAAACAAAAAGCATTCTTATTTTAATGAATTTTGTTAGAGTGCACTGGAAAGCTTCCAAATACATTTTTAAAACATTCAGTGAAACGTGGCTGATATAAAGTAGAAATGATAAAGTAATAAATATATAACTATATTTTCTACAATTAGAATGTTTTTGAAACATTTAAAAATTTCAGTCCACTTTAGTTTTGAATGTGTTAAAGGTAAATTTTGAAATCAAAATGAAATTTTCACAAATTATATTGTATAGTTGTGTGTATCTCCATATACTGGGTAGTTTTCACAAAAATTGCCTGTCTTAAAACTTTAATAGCTTGTATGGATACTGAAAATAGTTCTTTTTACATTACATAAGTCTTTTTTGTGATTAAATTTTTTAGTTGTCTTTGTATTCTGCATATATTTTTATTTTAAAAAAGTGAAAAGCGTATTCTGTGGTTTTAAATTGGGGTCTTGTAATGACTCGCACATTTCAAGTGCAGGTTTGTTAAAAAAAATTTTTTTTTTCTTAAATAATCTTAGGCTTTTTGTTTCCATGTTCAGCTTGATGCAGTTAATTTTCTATTTGACCTGAGATATAAATTGAGATTTTTTTTCTTTCTCATTTGCAATCCATCTTAATATTTTATTTCATTATTTTCTCTACAAGTTGATAATCAAATTTAATACATATATGTTTATAAAAGTTTACCAATATATAGATGTCAGATGTGTTCCCAGGCTGTCTACTGTGTACCACTAACCCATTCTGGTTTCCTTTCCAGAATAAGTTGTTAGATATAAATGTAAGATTTCTCAATAAACTTACATTTATTACCCTTTAGAATACATTTTTTCTTTTTAAAAACATTTTTGAGGTATAGTTGACATGTAATATATTTCAGATGTATAACATATTGATTTGACACATACATCATGAAATGCTCACCATATGTGTAGTTACCATCTGTCACCATACAAAATCATTACAATATTGACTATATTACCTATGCTGTACTTTTCATCTCTGTGACTTCCTTATTTTATAATGGGAAGTTTGTACTAATTAATCCCCTTCACTTGTTTTGCCTATCCCCCTACCCCTTCCTCCCTGGCAACCACTAGTTTTCTATGAGTCAATTTCTCTCCTTGGTGGTGGTTTTTTTTTTTTTTAGATTCCACATGTAAGTGAAATCATGCGGTATCCTCCATCAGAATGGCAAGATTTTTTTTTTAATGGCTGAGTAATAGTCCATTGTGTGTGTGTGTGTGTGTGTATCACATCTTTATCCATTCATCTATCAATGGACACTTTGGTTCAATATCTTGTCTACTGTAAATAATGCAATAAATAAAGGGGTACACTTCTCTTTTTGAATTAGTGTTTTGTTTTCTTCAGGTAAATATCCAGAATTGGAGCTATTGGGCTGTGTCATTCTATTTTTTAGTTTTTTTAAAGATTTTATTTAGAGGGAACACAAGCAGGGGGAGTGGGAGAGGGAGAAGCAGGCTTCCTGCTGAGCAGGGGCCCAATGTGGGTCTGGACCCCAGGACCCTGGGATCATGACCTGAGCCGAAGGCAGATGCTTAATGACTGAGCCACCCAGGCGCCCCTATCTTTAGTTTTTTTTAGGAACTTCAGTATTGCTTTCCAGAGTAGCTGCACCAATTTACATTCCCACTAACAGTGCATGAGGGTTCCCTTTTCTCCATATCCTTGCTAACGCTTATTTCTTGTCTTTTTGATACTAGCCACTCTGACTGATGATACCTCATTGTGGTTTTGATTTGCATTTCCTTGATGATTAGTCATATTGAGCATTCTTTCATGGGTCTTTTGGCAGTCTGCATGTCCTCTTTGGAAAAATGTCCATTCAGGTCTTCTGCCAATTTTTAACTGGATTTTTTAGGGATTTTTGGTGTTGAGGTATGGAGTTCTTTATATATTTTGGATATTAATCCCAAATTGGATACATCATTAGCAAATATCTTTGCCTTTTTCTTTTGTTGATGGCTTGCTTTGCCATGCAAAAGCTTTTTAGTTTGATTTAGTCCCATTTGTTTAGTTTTGCTTTTGTTTCCCTTGTCTGAGAAGACAGATTCAGAAGAATATTGCTAAGGTTGATATCCATGCCATTACTACCTGTTTTCCTTTTAGTTTCATGGTTTCAGGTCTTATATTTAGGTCTTTAATCCATTTTCAGTTTATTTTTTTCTGAATGGTGTAAGAAAGTGGTTCAGTTTCATTTTTTGCCATGTAGCTGTTCAGTTCTCCCAATACCACTGATTGGAGAGACTGTCTTTTCCCCACCACCTCCTTTGTCATAGATTAAATGATAAGTGTGTGTTTATTTTTGGGCTCTCAATTTGAATTAGTAACCTCAGTAATATTAGCATTTTTGTTTGAAATACACAAATTGTCTTTTTGTAGTAGTTGTATTTATAGTATCTAAACTTTCTATATAAAAAATGGCTTGCATCTGTATTTATTTGGGTCTGCTTTTCACAATTCCTGATGTTTTTGGATTTCTTTCAATTCTTCTCATATTTCTTAGTATCAATTTGTTTTTCAAATGTTTATTTCATTAAGGGGCGCCTGGGTGGCTCAGTCGTTGGGCATCTGCCTTCCGCTCAGGTCATGATCCCGGAGTCATGGGATCGAGCCCCGCATCGGGCTCCCTGCTGCGCGGGAAGCCTGCTTCTCCCTCTCCCACGCCCCCTGCTTGTGTTCCCTCTCTCGCTGTGTCTCTCTGTCAGATAAATAAATAAAATCTTAAAAAAATTTTTTTTATTTCATTAAGATATTTTCTCTAAATATTTAAATAGAAAGCTTCGTACAGGATTACCATTAATTTTTTTTACTTTTATTGCACTTCCATAATTATCTTGTTTAATATTTCATATGATTTTAAAAGGATTCTCATCTACAGAAATGTCAACTTTGAGTACTTCATTTCTAAGTGTAATTCATAAATCTGTCCCAAGCCTTAGAGCATTGAATATTCCAGACATATATCATCTCTCCTCTGATCCGTATCTCTGAGGACTTACAGAACAGACACAGCTTCTCCGGTGGCCATTCCAGTCGTGACTTCCGCACACCTGCTTTTTGTTCCCACACAAAAGACAGCCTGGTGGTTTCCTAACCCCGTCTCAGTTCTCCCGGAGCCTTTCCACATCTCGGTACCAGCTCCTGCCCTGATAGAACCCTCCACACCTGTTTCCATGGGTAACATATAAAACCTGACATGGACTTCACACCCTGGGCTGTGGGTTTCTCCATCTCCAAACTCAGGGGCTGAGGAAATGGAATTTAGACGAATAGGAAACCACAACCCTGGGAACACGTCAGCGGGGTTATGGATCAGTGTTCTCTCAGCAGCGTGGGAAGGCCGGACTTGTGTCTTCCTGTTCACGATCCTCCCATGGCTCCCAGGGCCCTCAGAACGAAGGTACGGCACCTCGGCCCGCCAGTCCAGGCGCGACTCCGCCTCACGCCCTCTGTCGCCTGCGGGCAGCCTCCTCCCGCCTCAGGCCCCCTCCGGCCTCTGCCCCGGCCGGCCCCCCCGGCCCGGAGCCCGCTCCTCACGCCGGCACGCCGGCGCTCGCACACGGGGCCCCCGCCCCCCGCCGCCGCCCCGTCCGACGCCGGGGCCTGGGCCGCAGGGCCGCGAGCCGGCGCCCCGCGCTCGGGCCTCCGGGGTCTGGGTGGGGGGACGGCGGGGAGGGCCCGGGGGACGAGCGCTTACCTGCGGCGGCTCCCTGGGCGCTGCCGCCGCCGTCGGACTCGGTGGGCGTCGCGGACACCCGGACCCGCGGTCCCCGTCCCGGCCCCGGCGCGGGGCAGCCTGGAAGGCGTCGCCAGCCGCGGACCCGCCTCTCTGCCGTGGGGACAACGACTTCTGCGCCTTGACAGTTCCGTCCCTTCAGTCTCGGCCCCGCACGCGCCAGAGCTGCAAGAAGGAGGCCACAAGGACGAGGCCGGAAGTCCCGCCCCTCAGCGACAAATCACCACAGAAACGCTTCCATCGGGTCCACTGCGCGCCTGATCGGGGTAATGTAGTTGGCAGCCCGCTCGAGTCCCGTGGAAGGGTTTTCTCCATCCTGACCAGTCAGAGCATGGCTAGGCGCCTCCCGCAAAGAATGCTGAAAACCTAGAGGAGGGTGGGGATTTGCTTGTGAACTGCTGCCAAAAGGCATAATTTTGAGAGAATACATGGCACGGAGATTATTATAAACGGGATAATTCCTGATGTTTGGAGTGCACTTTGGAGCCATGGTCCCTAAGACCCGATCCAATAAGTCAAAGAAAGACCTTGTGGAAGGAATCATTTCTTATGCCACCAAGTGGCTTGTTCTGTGATCTTATATAATTGAATTTCAACTTATGCAGGTGTTAATCCAGGTACCGTAGGTGGTGTTGGTCACAGCTACAGGTACTCAAGAGCTCTTCTATTATTAAGAACAACTTTGGGGGCGCCTGGGTGGCTCAGTTAGGCGTCTGACTCGATTTCAGCTCAGGTCATGATCTCAGGGTTGTGAGTTCAAGCTCCCTGTGCGCTCTGTCTAAATAAATAAGTAAAATCTTTAAAAACAACAACAACTTTGGCCAGAGTCTAAAGATCTTTTTTGGAAACAGTTGTCTTAGCAATAAATTATATAATATCTTCCAAAGTTAAGGATGAGCTTCTGATCATAATTGCCTTTATGTTTACTCCTATAAGCAGGAAACTATGGCCTTGCCAAAGGAAGCAAATCCTGAGCCATGAATGCCTCCAGGTAGGTATGTCTGTACAATATAAATCCAGGGTAGTTGATCAATAAGATGTCTTAGTTTGCTTGTGAAAAGGCTTTGAGCTATATAGCCTGGATAGCTAGTATTTAAATATAATATGTACCAAATGTATCTTATGTATGTGTCATACTATGATAGAGCTAGAATAAAACTTGCCTTTAAGCGAAGGGACCAGGATTAAGATTAGTTGAAGCAAACTAACATTTATTAGCTCAAAAAAATACATTGACATTCTAGGTTTTTATAGGAATAAGGATATTCCTCTTCTAATTATTAGCTTATATTAACTTGAGTCATTTCATTGTATGTCCACTGTCTTATTTCTACATTAGAATCTGAGAATTTTAGACTTGAGAAGGATGCCAAAAGGCATGATTTCTCACAAACTTCTAAGACTTAGTTGTAGGAAGTGACTTTGAGTATAATAGTCTCTCTACAATCACATATTTTTTTTAAATTTGGAAAAACATAATTTCAGATAATCTGCAAAAAAAACCCCAAAACAATTCCATCCTTGAAATAACGCATATACTGAAATAATCTTTCTCATTTAAACTTATGATAACCAGCTATTTTCAAACACTAGATATTTTTTCCATGGGATTGGGATCTTTGATGATGAATCCAGCAGTCTGAAAGGTTACCGCCTTAGCAATGGCCTGGGAGATACTGAAGGCGTTTTCTTTCCAGGTCAATGCCACAGTAAAAGGAAAGAAAATGAAAAAAGGATTTCATGCTTAAAATCTGAAGTCTTGATCTGGCATTTTGGGTGGAAGCAGTCTACCTCAATGTCAGCTGCTTCTCTTACTTGTTGGTTTTATTTGAAGGTCTCCAGCATCAATACAGGACCAGAAGTCAGCTGGTGACTTTAGCTGTGAGATGTGTATTTAAGACTCAATGCCCTCTAGTTTTCCATTAGTATCAGTGGTCAGGAACACTTGAGAAGGTCCTTTGCAGTGGGGCTCAAGAGCTGTTTTTCTCTTGTGATGTTTCCAAAATACCCAGTCACCAGGCTCCAGACTGATTAACAGAATCATTTGAATTGGGAACAGGGAAAGCTGCTAACCTGATGATAGGCTTTAGCGTAAGACATTAAAGACTTACAATCACTGGTTATATTAGTATGGGATAACAAGGGATCAGCAGAAAGTGGGATCAGCCAGTAGACATTGGTTTACTGGTGACTATCTCATAAGGAGTGAGTTTATGTTTTCTGGAGGGTCTACTGCAAATAGTCGGCAGAGTCACAGGCAATTCCGTAGGCCAAGGGAGTACAGTAGTTTCAGCAAGCTTACAGATTTTAAGTTTTAGGATCCTATTAGTTCTCTCAACCTTGATTGATGATTGAGAGTGATAGGGACAGTGATAATTCCAAGAAGTTTGCGAGGTATTCATTAAGGCTTGTATGATTTGCCCAGTGAAGTGGGTGTCTTGATCACCGGAAATTAGGGAAGTTTTATCCCATGTGGGAAACATATTTTCTAACAGTTTCTTTTTTTTTTTTTTAAGATTTTATTTATTTATTTGACAGAGAGAGAGGGAACACAAGCCGGGGGAGTGGGAGATGGGGAAGCAGGCTTCCCACTGAGCAGGGAGCCCGATGCGGGCCTCAATCCCAGGACCCTGGGATCAAGACCTGAGGCGAAGGTAGACGCTTAATGACTGAGCCACCCAGGTGCCCTGGCTGAGCTTCCTTAAACAATTTTATTTTATTTTATTTTATTTTATTTTTTAAAGTTTTTTTTAAGATTTTATTTATTCATTTGAGAGAGGGGGAGAGAGAAGACAAGCAGGGGCAAGGGCAGAGGCAGAGCAAGAGGGAGAAGCAGACTTCCTGCCAAGCAGGGAGCCCAACGCTGGGCTCAATCCCAGGACCCTGGGATCATGACCTGAGCCGGAGGCAGACGCTTAACCATCTGAGCCACCCAGGCACCCCCTTAAACAATTTTAAATTATTTGTCCTGCAGCTTGTAGATCTGTGTTTCTTTGGGTTCACGTGTTGGAAACTTACTGTGCTCCTCTGGTTGTGTCCCATTTCCTTGATTTTTTTGTGTGGTCCTGATAGCCTTTTTTTTGATGTCCCCACATGCGATGGATCAGTCACCTCTTCCAGCTTTTACAGGCTGGTTTTGGTGGGGAAAGACCTTTACCTTGGGTTGGTTGCAAGGTCACCAGCTGAAGGGCCTGTGGCCATTTTGGCTCTAGGGAGGGACCAGCCATGTGATCACAGTGCAGCACTATCAGCAGAGGTCAGGTGCAGCAAAGATTGTAGGGATTCTCAGTAGCCAAGGCTGCAGATGAGCTTACAGGTGTCTGGCCCTGGTGAAACTGGGGAGGGTGTGTTCAGATTATACCAGGAATGTTTCCCATTTAACCAGTATTTTGTTCTTATTGCCAATACCATACTCCATTTCTGCTTTTCCTTCTCTTTGTTGATACTTTACTGACTAGTCAATTCTACTACGTCATTTCTACTCTGACTTCCAGCTAGGGATAATCTCTACCTCTCTGGACTTTGTATCTCACTCATCTTTCTCATAAGTCTTCTTCTCTTGCTCTGCAACACTGGCCCACACTTGCCACAAGGCGTGCACACATCCTTAAATTGGCTTTGAATAGAAGAAGCTCTATTGCAATTAGTTTTTCCTGGGTTTGGACATACAGTTTACACACCCTTATGTCACCAGCAGAAAAGGTCCTGCAGGAATCCTTTAGCAGAGGAACAAGTTTTAGAATATGCCTCGCTTCTTTGTGTTATAGACTATCCTTGTGTCCTTCCCATGATGAGGTCTCTACCATTCTTTTGCCTTAGGAGCCCAGAAATGCCCAACTTCTCTGACCAGATTCCAACTCCCTTACCTAGAAAAGCGTGCCATACAGTCCTGCCTAGATGAGTCGGGTGCATGTATGTGATGGGCTCACCCCCTCGCTATAGTCAACACAAATTTCACCAGCGCTTCTTTGCCTTCAGGTTGCTGCTGTGGAGCAGAGGATGAGGCACCCTTTGCCCAGAGCACTTCTGTAGGCGTGTCACAGACCAGGACGCCCAAGGCAGCTCAGTCTTCCCGGAAGACCCACCCCTGTGAGATGTGTGGTCCAGTCTTGAGAGACATTTCCCACTTGGCTGCGCACCAGGGAAAAGAAAACAGCCAGAAAGCGTTCAGGTGTGGGGCATGTATGAAATGATTTTATTTCATTACAAACTTCAGAAAACATGAGAAACAGCACATGGGAGTGAAACCCTTCAGAAGCCCTGTGGACAGGGACTTGTTTGTGAAGAGCTGGAAATTACATGTGTCAGACAAGCCCTTCACCTGTGGAGAGGTTGAGAAAGCCTTCCTGGCCACCTCAGAACACCAACTACAGGCCACTCACACCAGAGAGAAGCCAAACAGAATCACTCGATGTGGGGCAACTTTTCAAAGCAAAAAAAGTTATGTCACCTGGGGAAAATGTAAGAACACCTTTAACCCCACATACACACTTGTTCGGGACCAGTGTGTTGACATAGGAAGATTGTTTCATGTGCCATGAATGGGGGAAAACATTCCTGTATAAATCTTCACTTGTTATTCTCCAGAGAGTCCACAGTGGTGACAGGCTTTGTGTGTGTGGTGAATGTGACACATCTTTTAGGCAAAACTCAACCCTCAGTCAACATCGAGGAGTTCATACTGGGGCAAGGCAGTTCAGGTGCAGCAAATGTGGGAAACCCTTCAACCAAAAGTTTGTCCCCATTTATCCCCAGAGAAGTCCTATTGGAGAAAATTGTTACGTGTGCAGTGAATGTGTGTAGTCTTTTAGCCATAGTTCCATCCTTATTCAACTACAGATAGTACACACTGGAGAAAGGCATTATGAATACATTGAATGTGGGAAATGCTTTTGATGAAAATCTGCCCTCATTGTGCACTGGCAAGTTCACACTGGAGAAAGGCCTTATGAATGTAGTAAATGTGGAGATCTTTAACTAGTAGTTTGGTACTCATTCTACACTAGAGAATACATAAAGGAAAAAGGCCTTTTGGGTACATTAAATGTGGGAAATCCTTTAGCCATCAATCTTACCTCTCTCAACACGAGTATTCACAGAGAACAAAGGCCTTATAGGTGCAGCCAAGGTGAGAAATCTTTCACCTCTAGCTCTACCTTTGGTATCATCAGAGAATTCATGCTGGAGATAGGCCTTACCAGTGCAGTAACTGTAGGAAATGTTTTATCTATGGATACCTGCTCTGTTATCAAAGAGTTTACACAGGAGGAAGGCCTTACAAGTACCATGAATGTGGCAAATCTTCTATCCGTAGGAGGAAACTCCTGTATCATTTGGGAGGTCACACTGGTGAAAGGTCTTATGAATGCACTGAGTGTGGAAAATTCCATCAAGGAAATTATCTCCCTGAATACTGGAGAGTTCACACTGCGTCAAGGCCTTATGAGTATAGTGAATTGAGAAAAATTTCTCAGAGAGAAAATTGTTACGTGTGCAGTGAATGTGTGTAGTCTTTTAGCCATAGTTCCATCCTTGTTCAACCACAGATAGTACACACTGGAGAAAGGCATTATGAATACATTGGATGTGGGAAATGCTTTTGATGAAAATCTGCCCTCATTGTGCACTGGCAAGTTCACACTGGAGAAAGGCCTTATTGAGAAAAATTGAGAACAATTTTCTCTCTGAGATCTTTTACCAAGAGCTCAGCACTCATTTGACATCAGAGAGTTCACATAGGAGGAAAGTCCTATGTATGTGGTGAATGTGGGAAATATTTTCCCCGGAGAATTCACCTCATTACACTCGTAGAGTTCACATTGGAGAAAGGCCTTAGATGTGCAATGGAGTGTGGTATTTCCTTGTTCAGTTTAAGGTCACTGGAAGAAACCCTGAGGAGCCATGTGTCTGAATTTGATCTCCTGCTTCCAGTTGTCCACAGTAGGGAGAATTCCCCTAAATTTCACTTCCGTGGGAAGCAGGTGTGGCTATGTTACACTTAACCTGCTCAGGGCTCTTTTTAGGGTTATGTCAAAGCCATTTCCAGGGTGAAGCCATTTCACCTCTACCGCCTGGCAGGTCCCCACAGTGTGCATCAGTCACCACCCCACTGTGCTCAAGGAAGCCGACCTCTCTTCTCTCATGCTGGAGCAGATGAGGAGTAGCCTGAGCCCCTCTGGATCTGTGTTCCTCTCTCTCTGCCTGGCTTGGGCAAGAACCTGACTCAGTGTTTGCCCAAAGGAATTTCATATGAGTTTGGCTGGCAACTTGCAGAGGACAACCTTTTTCAGGGACACGTTCTCAGATGGTGAATTTTTCCAGCTTCTAAGTCAACAGCCTGAGCTGTGTGCCACATACTGCTTTGTTTTGTATAATACGAAAGCCTTATTGTTTGAGTCCTCTTAATTTCAGGTGTTCTATTTGCTGTATGGTGTGTTTTATGTATAGATTTGTGCTCCACAAGCATGAAGGATGAACAGTCTTTGTGGGAGTCTCAAACTCTCTGCCTCAGTAGGTACAGTATGATGGCAAAAATAGCTTGTCACTTTTGGCCAAATGTGCACAGCTGCCACTGACCTCCTAGGAAAGCCTGCAGGGATAGCTTTCTGGTCCTCATTTGAGACTGGATGCTATGAGTTTGGGGAGTCTCAGAGGTCACCCCGAGGAGGAACAGGTGTGAGAACCTCAGGTGCTTCTGGGAGTAGCATGAATGCTTTCCCTTGTTCACAGAGGATATCACAGGGGGATGTCAGCACTGTTGAGGGGAACCCCTTCCCCAGGTCCGGCAAAGAGCCATATGCCCTGATGTCCACATTTCTGTAGGTGATGGTCATTGGTTGTAAGGCCATAAGGTTCAGGGGGAACCAGAACTGCTACAGAAACACTGGCTTCATAGGGATTGGAGGAGACCACAGCCAACCAGATGGAATGTGCCTCTTCTAAAAGTGCACCCACAAATACTTCTGCGACAGGGACTGCAGAGCTGGTGTGTGCACCATCAGTGTTCCTCAGGTATCTTCCAAAACAATACAGTCTCAGTAAAAATGCCCCTAAGGGTTGCACCATCGTCTCTTGTTTCCTGAGGACTGAGCCACACTCCTGCCCTGGTTCAGGAGATGCTTTCAGAGGACACACAAATACAACATCAGGGGGCACATGTGGACACCTTGAAAAAGCTGATCCTTTTTCCTTCCTGTTGTCTGGAGAGAGTCTTGGTGGCATGCTGAATCTCTAATACCCCTTTTACTGATTTCCCTTTTCAACAGAGGGAGCAGGGGCTCCTGGGTGGCTCAGTCGGTTAAGTATCCAACTCTTAGTTTCAGTGCAGGTCATATTAGGGTCATGAGCTCGAGCTGTGTGTCAGGCTCCATGCTCAGCATGGAGTCTGCTTGAGATTCTCTCTCTTCCTCTCTCTCTACCCCCCACCTCCCACTCACTTGCTCTCAGGGCGCCTGGGTGGCTCAGTTGGTTAAGCGACTGCCTTCGGCTCAGGTCATGATCCTGGAGTCCTGGGATCAAGTCCTGCATCGGGCTCCCTGCTCAGCGGGGAGTCTGCTTCTCCCTCTGACCCTCCCCCCTCTCATGCTCTCTCTCTGTCTCATTCTCTCTCTCAAATAAATAAAATCTTAAAAAAAAAAAAAAACACAAAAAAAAACAGAGGGAGCAGGCCTAAGTAAGCCTCACAAGCTCCCTGGGACTTAAGAGCATTACTTTGATTTCATGGTAGACTTCCATTTGTGGCAAGTCAAACTGGTTTTACTAATTATCAGAGAGGCAAATATGCCTTTTAGAATACAATCTGTTTAGGGGCGCCTAGGTGGCTCAATCGTTAAATGTCTGCCTTTGGCTCGGTTCATGAGCCCAGGGTCCTGGGATCGAGCCCGGCATCCTGCCTGCTCCGTGGGAGGCCTGCTTCTCCCTCTCCCACTCCCCCTGCTTGTGTTCCCTCACTCAGCGTGTCTCTCTCTGTCAAATAAATAAATAAAATCTTTAAAAAAAGAAAAAGAATACAATCTGTTTAAGATAGAACATCAGTTTCAAGATAAAAGTAGTAGCAGTTGTCACAGCTAAGGTTCCTTTCTCTGTTCAGCTTGCATACTATAAACAGGTGTCCTTGTGTGGTCAGCTTGTGTCATGTTTGCTTTTTGTTGATGATTTCACTGTTTCAAATGGCCCCCAAATATGATGCTTACTTGCTGTCTAGTATTTCTAAGCACAAGGCTAAGATGTGCCTTAGAAAGAAAATACGTGTTAGATGCGCTTTGTTCAGGCATGAGTAACAGTGCTGTTGGCCATAAGTCCTATGTTAATAAATCAACACACAGCAAGCAAGATGTCTTTAAACAGAAACACAGTTGAAACAATGTTATGTTTTGATCACTTGACAAAAATGTTGTGACTAGAAGCTCTCAGGAACCCAAATCTGTATTTTCTCTAGGAACAATGGTTTTATATGCAAAAAATCAGTACTGGAACACTGAATTAGTGCACACAGAACCATTAGAGTACATAACTACTGTGAATAACCATGGCTTTAGAAAACAGCTACTGTGAGTAACAAGAAGTGACTTACTTTAATAAAGCTGTTAAAAAAAAGATTGTCAGCGATTGTCACTTCCTAGTTATTTTACTATGTTTTACCATTATGTATGTTCTTGAGGTTATTTATGACTACCAAATCTGTATGTTAGGAACAGAAAACACATCTCTTCCAAGCTCCATATTCTGTGACATGATGGCAGCTTGAAGTTGGCAGAGGAGGCAGTATTTATACCAGGGAAATTGACAAACAGTATAAACCAGGGCTTGCTTTTTACTGAATCTTTAGACTATAGAGAGTGGTGAACAATGGTAACAAAGCAGATTATACTAAGAAGTGTCTATGACTGTTACAGTATTTTTAAAAAAGATTTTATTCATTTGAGAGAAAGAGACTAGGGAAGCAGGAGTGGGAGAGAGAGAAGCAGACTACCCACTGAGCCGGGAGCCTGAAGACCTTGGGATCATGACCTGAGCCGAAGGCAGACGCTTAACTGACTGAGCCACTCGGGCGCCCAGAAGTTTTGAATTTTAATGAAGTCCAGCTTTATCACTTATTTCTGTAATGAATTGTGCCTTTGGTTTTGTATTGAAAAAGTTAGCATCATACCCAAAGTTATCTAAGTTTTCTCCTATGTTATCTTCTAGGAATTATATAGTGTTTTTTTGCTATACATTTAGGTCTGTGATCCACTTTGAGTTCATTTTTGTGAAGGGAATAAAGGCTATGTCTAGATTCTTCTTTTTTTTTTTTTGTATGTGGATGTCCAGTTGTTCCAGCATATTTGTTGAAAATATTATTTGTGCTCCATTGCATTGCTTTTGTTACATTGTCAAAGATCAGTTGAGTTTGTGGGTCTATTTCTGAGCTCACTATTCTGTTCCTTTAATCTTTTAATCCTTTAGCCAGTAACACACTGTCTTCATCACTGTAGCTTTACAGTAATCTTGAAGTTGGGTAGTGTCAGTCTTCAACTTTGTTCTTCTTCTTCAGTATTGAATTAGTTAGCTATTTTGGCTCTTTTGCCTGTCCATACAAACTTTAGAATCAGTTTGTCTAAGGGACGCCTGGGTGGCTCAGTTGGTTAAGCAGCTGCCTTCGGCTCAGGTCCTGATCCCAGGATCCTGGGATCGATCCCACGTCGGGCTCCCTGCTCAGCGGGGAGCCTGCTTCTCCCTCTGCCTGCCACTCCTACTGCTTGTGCTCTTTCTCTCTCTCTCTCTCTCTCACAAATAAATAAATAAAATCTTAAAAAAAAAAAATCAGTTTGTCAATATCCACAAAATAATTTGCTGGGATTTTTAAGATTGTGTTGAATATATAGGTAAATTTGAGGAAAACTGACATCTAGACAATATTGAGTCTTCCTGTTCATGAACATGGTACATCCATTTATTTAGTTCTTCTTTGATATCTTTAATCAGAATTTTGTAATTTTCCCCACATGTATCTTGTATATGTTTTGTTAGATTGATACCTAAGCATTTCATTTTAAGGGTACTAATAATGTAAATGGTAATATTTTTAATTTCCAATTCCATTTGTTCATTGCTGGTGTGATACAGTGATTTATAAGAAATGTTATATTGTTATATATTATATCATTTCTTAGATATATTGGTCTTCATCCATAATTCCTGAAAATGCTTCAGAGCTATAAAGGTAAAATGAGTGTCTTGTTATTAATGAAGGTGATTTTTCCTTTCCAAACCCACCCCAGGTTCAGAGGCAAGTTGCCAGGAGGAGCAATCACGTGATAAAGGATTAGAACTTTCAGTCCCTATTCCCAACGCCCTACCTCCAGGGAAGGAGAGAAGCTGGAGGTTGCATCATCCAGTGGCCCGTGACTTAGGCAATCATGACTTTGTAATAAAGCCTTCATAAAGACCCAAGAGGACAGTCTTTTGGTCCTTTGGAGAGATTTCACACTTGGAGAACCAGAATGTTTCCATGTGCCACCAAGCCAGGCCCTAAGCTCCATGGGAACAGAAGGACCTCACTGAGTGATGTAAGAATTCTGGAGATGGATAGTCTTGACAGTTGCACTACAATTTGAATGTACTTAACTGCCACTGAACTGTACAGTTAAAATGGTTAAAATGGTAAATTTTTCATTATGTATATTTTATAATAAAAAATGTTAAAATAATAATTACTCAAAGATGACTTTCTAAAACGTGTTTTTCTTTTTTTTTTTTTAAGATTCTATTTATTTGACAGAGACACAGTGAGAGAGAGAGCACAAGTAGAGGGAGTGGGAGAGGGAGAAGCAGACTTCCCAATGAGCAGGGAGCCGGATATGGGACTCGATGCCAGGACCCTGGGACCATGACCTGAGCCAAAGGCAGACGCTTAACAACTGAGCCACCCAGGTGCCTCTACATACATGTTCTTTTTCAAAATTTTATTTATTCATTTTAAATAATTTTAAAAATATTTTATTTATTTATTTGACAGAGAGAGACACAGCAAGAGAGGGAACACAAGCTGGGAGAGGGAGAAGCAGGCTTCCCGCGGAGCAGGGAGCCTGATGCCGGGGCTCAATCCCAGGACCCTTAATCATGACCTGAGCCGAAGGCAGACGCCTAATGACTGAGCCACCCAGGCACCCCAAAGATTTTATTTATTTTATTTATTTTTTTTTAAGATTATTTATTTATTTATTTGACAGAGAGAGACATAGTGAGAGAAGGAACACAAGCAGGGGGAGTGGGAGAGGGAGAAGCAGGCTTCCCCGTGGAGCAGGGAGCCCGATGTGAGGCTCGATCCCAGGACCCTGGGATCACGACCTGAGCTGAAGGCAGACGCTTAACGACTGAGCTACCCAGGCACCCTGAGATTTGATTTATTTTAGAGAGAGTAGGTGAGGGACAGAGGGAGAGGGAGAGAGAGTCTTGAGCAGACTCCTCTCTGAGCATGGAATGTGACAGGTGGCTGGATCTCATGATCCTGAGATCATGACCTGAGCCAAAACCAAAGGTTAGACACTCAAATGACTGAGCCACCCAGGTGCCTTTCACATTCTATTTTATAATTGTATATTCTGATTCCTTCTTTTTTTTTTTTTTTAAATATTTTATTTACTTTATTTGAGAGAGAGAGAGTGCAAGTGAGCATGAGCAGGGGCGGGGAGAGCAGAGAGAGAGAAGCAGACTCCCCGCCGAGCAGGGAGCCCGACATGGGGCTCGATCCCAGGACCCCAGGATCATGACCTGAGCCGAAGGCAGACGCCTAACGACTGAGCCACCCAGGCGCCCCTGATTCCTTCTTTTTTAATATCAGTTCAGAAATCCTGCAGATTTAGAGGTGACTCCTGTTGTGAGAAACACTGTGATCTGGTCTACAGAAACCACAATAGTACAATGGAATGTTATATCAGAATCACCTGGAAAATTGTTAAAACACAGATTCTAGGCCTTGACCACAGAATCTGTTTCACTAGGCTAGTTTCTGAAATGAGAATGAGCATTTCTAACAAATCACCAGGTGACATGAATGGTAAAGGTCTAGGAATCAAATTTGAAAACCAGGATTCAATGAAAAATGAGGCTGCCTAGTTCCAGGCCTTTTAGTCCACCACAGTGAAAAATTGCAGACTCCTAGGGGCAGAGCCAAAGTTTCTCACATGCATCCCCTGAGTGTCTCTCTGCAGTGAGCAAGTCAGGCTAATGGCCAACCTGGCTGGAGTCCTCAGTTGCTTAGGAGCCCTGTGAGGGCTCCACCTACCAAAGCTATCTAGCCACCTGCACATTTTGCCTAGAACTTATTCCAAAAATACTCAGTAGTTATCCCTCATATCCTTCAAATTTTTGCTCAATGACCCTATTAGCAAAGAACCCTCCCTCTTCTAAGCACGTTCACCTTACGTTCTTCCATTGTGCCTAGCACATTCCAAGATGCTGTATGATTTAGGATTTCTTCTTTCATGATTTCTGTGACCTCCTTGTATATAATATAGCCCCCAGGAGGGCAGGAGTCTTTTGTCCCTTTGCGTTCAAATGTCTCCTATGCATCTATAATAAGTTCTTGAAGCCAAACACTCATTATTTGTTAGAACAGTGAATAAACAAGACACTTTAGCTTCCCTTTATATTTTTACAATTCTGCCTATTCCTAATGTCCCCGTTAGCTTTCCCTGAATGCTGGTATCACTTAATTTCAAGAATGAATAAGAATCAAATTTGGGAGACAAAGTCTTCAGAATGATTGTTTTAGTCACATGCTCAGCTTAACTATCTTTTCTCAGACATCACTGATACAATTTCTCTTAAGATCTTCACATTTTTACCATCCACTGGCATTTCCACTAAGACATCTCTGACACAATCTCTAATAGCTGTGTAATTTGCATTTTACAGCTGTTTTTTTTCTCAGATAATGCCAATTCCTCATGCAGAATACTCCCTGTAATCACAGGGGAAATGATAACCACTATCCAGTAATGAGATGAGATCACAGATTTAAGTTACCCTCTGCATTTTGGAAACCAGAGCACCCTTTTCATACATGCTAACACCTGTAAACACCGAAGCCACTGTCCAGTGTCAAAGTAGCGCGTCTCTCACAGTTATGTTGTTGAGATTGATGTCAGGTTTCCAAAAGGAAGTGACTATCAGGCGATCCGAAAAGAGATAGTAAATAGATAAACGTGTTGCTGAGTTGAACACAGTAATTTACCGTACAGTCCAGGGAGATGCTTTCTGTGGTCATTACAGAGTTCACCTTTGTATTCCTGCCTCAGAGTAGTCCAACAACCCCCTACAAGATTTCCTGGCATGCCCCAATCTGTTCATTCTCTCGTCCCTGATGAAACATAGAGCGACTGATAAAACCAACTCTAACACTTCATAGAGTATGGATTTGAGATGCAACGCGACGTGTTAGCTTCTGCTACCAGTGGACACATTTGGAGCCTGCATGGCTACGGATGGTAAGTGTATTTGGATCTGTAGCCTTAGCCTCTGGGAGCAAAGCTGAACTTCACGGAGTCCGAAATAACACGTCCCCACACAGTTGGGTGAATGGCTACAGGCAACACCCAACACTACCCCCAAAACTTGAGTTCTCTTCGTTAAGAAGGGACAAAGACCCTTTTAATCTCTCGGACTCGTGGACACCATCTCCCGGCGCAGCTTGCGGGTCTAAAACTGCGGGTCGGCCGCCGAGCGCCCTCAGCCGCGCCATCGGAATCCACGCGAACTACATTAACCTGTAGGCTCCGCGCCTAACGGCCGCCGCGCTGAACCAATAACGGTTCAGAACAGGGGCCTTCCGTGTGTGACACAGAACGCGGGGCGGGACTTCCGGCGTCCTCCTCCGGGCGGTCATTTTGGCTTCTCCCCTGTGTTCATCCGGGCAGAAGTTCCGGAGCGCAGGGTGTGCGCGAGGAGACTTGCGGGAGAAGGACTCAGAGGAGCCGTTGACCCGGCCCTACAGAGGCGGGCCTGAAGCTAGGCGACGCCGCCCGCGGTGCCCCGCAGCGGGGCGGGTGTAAGAACCGCCTGCCCGCTTCCGGCCCCGCTCCGCCCACAGGCCCGGATGGCGGCAGCCACGCTGAGGGACCCGGCTCAGGTAAATACTGCGTTTTGCGCCCCTCCCCGCCGCCCAGATCCTAAAGCTCCGGGTGAGGGGCGGCTGCTCACGCGCTCACATCCCGGCTCTTCCTGCCTAGGAGAACGAGGCACTGGGAGGTGGGGTCCCATTTCTGACAATGGCCCTGGATACACGACCTCTCCGCCTCCCTGGGCAGTTTCACCGACGTGACTCGGTGTGGGGAGTGTTACAGGCGGAGGAAGCGGCCTGTGCGAAGGCGCGGAGGTGCCCCTGAGCTGGGAGTGTTCGGGGAAGCTGGGGCTGTTGTGCCTGCGGGGAGCGGCGTTGGAGGCGGAGTCGCGGCTGGACGAGCAGGCCGAGGCTCTGGCCTCTGCCTTCTCAGGACTCTGGAAGCTGTGGATAATTTTAAACAGAGGAGCGACACGAATGACGTTAGGGTTTTAAAAGCTTTCCAAAGGTGGTGGTTGGAAAAACAGGCTAATGGAGGGTGATGGAGACATTGAGGCATTAGGACGTGGAATCTTCGAGGACACAGGGCTGGTAAGACGAAACACTGAGGCATGAAAGGTAGACCTCCAGTGATCAGTTCGCCTGGCTCACCGGCCAGGCAGAGGTACACAGAGGAGTCTCAGCCCACTGAAACCCTACAGCGTGTTCATCTGTGACCTGCCCCTTAAAACGTGGCTACAAAACCACAAAACAAAGCATGGCGACAGACGCTTACGGAACCCACACAGGTATGTGTAGGGTGTCTTAGTCCCTCACTGGCTCCTACCGCCACTCATTTTCTCCATTGTAGTGTCCCGGGACTCTGCATGCCAGTCTTCCAGACCTTGGGTCTAGGGACCCTGGAGAAACCCCTAGCCTTCGCCCTGGGTCCATAGGAGGAATTATACGGAGGTATTTCCATTTTTGGCCCCTGATGTAAACAGGTGTGAGAAGGTTATCTCAATACAGGGATGTAAAAATGTTTGGAGAGGTAAGCTGGGAGCATTAAGGAAACCATAGATTCCCTTTCCTTCAGGTGGGAGCAGTAAGAAGGGATTCAGGACTGGAATGGCTGCCCGAGAAGTTGGTTTTCTGTCCTGGAGGTGGTGGGAACTTTGGATTAGAGGAGGGAGATGATCTTAGCCAGCTCTCCACAGGCTTCACCTGGCTGCACTGTGGAGAACAGATTGTGAGGATAAGGGAAGAGGAAGGTAAAGTAGGGTGGAGTCCACTGTAGTGGGCCAGTTGAGGGTTCATGGGACAGAGTGGTGGCTTAGAAGTGGCTGGATTCTGGATCTATTTTTATTAAGAGTCAGCTAGATTTCCTAATGTGCAGGGGAAGTCACATGATTGGTCTGCTTGTATCACTAAGCTATATTAGAAAATACCACAAACTCGGTGATTTATAAATCACAGAAATTTATTTCTCACGGTTCTGGAAGCGAGAAGTCCGAGATCAGGATGCCTGCATGGTCACGTTCTGTGTCTAGTAAGGGCCTCCTTCCTCATTTCCACCCAAAGGCCCCAGCTCCTAATACCATCAGTTTGTGGGGGGTGGAGTGTCAAAATACGAATTTTGGGGGGACATAAACATTTTTTCTAGAACAGCGAGAAAGTGAAGCACAGGATTCAGAGATGACCCTAAGGTTTTGATCTAAGCAACAGGAAGGATGAAAATTCCAACTGATAAGGGGAAGTTCACCACAGAGTAATTTTAACTGGGGATATCGGAACTTTCTGTTGGCTCTTTTAAGATCAGGAACTTTCTGTTGGCTCTTTTAAGATTGATGCCACTGGGTGAAGGCATCAAGTGGGCAGCTGGACACGCATATCTGGAATTCTGGGGAGGAGTTCAGGATGGAGACATCCAACATATTGTGGCTACTGTATATGTCCGTGTAGGTGAGTTATATTCTCTAGGTAATGATGGTAAAACCGTTCCAGACTAGGAAAGGAAAGGTGGTGGCTGAGAACTGGGCCTCTTGCTTGGATATCTGGTTGATGGCATTGAGTTTCACATACTTAATTAAGTTAGAGAAGTAAATGTCACAAAGGGAGAAAATGTCAAGGACAGGGTAGACTCAGAACTAATGAAGGGTACCAGTAGAAGAGTGGACATGAGATGGGTACAGAGGCATAGGAGTTGGCACATTAATACTCAGTCCTTGAAGCTAGTATTTACTCCATTCAAAGGACTTCATGGATTTTGTGGCAACCTTGGTGGGTCCTGGGATATTTATTTCATTCAGTATGGAGGATAAGGTTGGGGCAAATCTGTGAGAACCACTAGGACTCAGCTGGGTGGCTAGTGGGGCTGGGCTTTGAATGAGGGTTAAGTCAAAAGAGGAAAGTTCTGACTGCAGAATGCACAGCAAGTGCAGCACAGAAATGGAATGAGGCCATGGGTATCTGAAATCTGCAGGTCATTCTGGGCTGTGAAGGTTGGAGCAAGAAACAGACTTTTTTTTTTTTTTTAATTTATTTGACACAGACACAGCGAGAGAGGGAACACAAGCAGGGGGAGTGGGAGAGGGAGAAGCAGGCTTTCCGATGAGCAGGGAGCCCGATGTGGGGCTCTATCCCAGGACCCTGGGATCATGACTTGAGCCTAAGGCAGACGCTTAACGACTGAGCCACCCAGGTGCCCCAGCAAGAAACAGACTTACGCAGGAAGCAGGGAGGACTACATAGCAGGCTTCAGAGCTGCCTCTGACAGTGAGGATCATCAGAGGAGGATCAATTGGGTCTTGATTGGATTTACAAGAACCTCTCTGGATACCATGCAGTAGGTAACATGGGGAGACCAAGGGAGATGCCTATGCCTTCCTGCAGGGCAGGAAGTGGCTGTGGCTTCTAAAAAGAAGCAAGGAAGAGCCTCTCTGGGAAACTAAGATATTTAAAGGCAATCCTATATGCTGTAGTTAACACACACACAGCATAGGGAATATGCATTCTCAGAAGAGATTTGAGTGATGCCAGAACCTCTAAGCTAGGGAGATTAGTGAAGGTCTTCCCCTGCACAGGCCCAGTTCTTAATGACTGGAAGTGTTGGCTGTTTTTTCAGATGCCCAAATTTTGACAAAAGATTGCAGAGCATACAAAGGAATAAGGAAACGTGGCCCAATCAAAAGAACAAAATAAATTGTCTGGAAACTGGCCCTCTAAAAATGTAGGCCTCGGGTGCCTGGGTGACTCAGTTGGTTAAGCAACTGCCTTCGGCTCAGGTCATGATCCTGGGGTCCCAGGATCGAGTCCCGCATCGGGCCCTGCTCAGCAGGGAGTCTGCCTCTCCCTCTGACCTTCTTCCCTCTCATGCTCTCTCTCTACCATTCTCTCTCTCTCGATAAATAAATAAAAATCTTTAAAAAAAAATGTAGGCCTCTGAATTACTTGACAAAATTTTAAAACAACTGTGCTAAAGATGCTCAGTGACTTAAGAGAACACAGACAACGGTATCAGAAAACAATTTATGGACAATGTGAGATTATCAACATATAGAAACTGTAAAAGAGAACCAACCAGAAATTCTAGAGCTGAACAATACAGTTAACTGGAAAATTTACTAGAGGGGTTCAGTAACAGACTTGATCAGGTAGAATAAAGAATCTGTAAACTTGAAGACAGGTCATTTGAAATTGTCAGAGGAGTCACTCTTAAGGGACTTATGAGATACCAGCAGGCTGACCAATATATGCATTATGGCAGGCCCAGAAGGAGAAGAGAGGGACTTTATTTGCCAAACATATCCAACAGAGGACAAGGAGCTAAAATATATAAAGCACATTTATAACTCAATAGTTACAAACAATTAAAAAAAAGCCAAAAATGTGGATAGTTCCAAAGGAACTTATGGCAAAAAATTACATAAAAAGATGCTGGAAAGAGTCATCAGGAAAATGAAAACTTAAACCCGTAATGACTTAACCACTGTGCACTTTTAAAATCATTAAAATTAAAAACTCTGACCATACCAGGTGTTGTTCAGCATGTAGAGCATTTGGAACTCTCATCCACTGATGGTAGGAACGGAAATTGTACAAGCACTTTGGAAGGCAATTTGGCAGTGTCTTTAAAATTAAACATACAACTTTTATACAACCCAGCCATCCCATTCCTAGGTATTTATCCAACGGAAATAAAAGCATATGTTAATGCAAAGACCTGCGAAAAAATGTTTAAAGCAGTTTTATTTTTAATGGTAAAGGGGAAAAACCCGAAGTCCATCAAAAACAGTTGAATGAATAAACAAATTATAGTACCTCCATATAATGGACTACCACTCAGGAATAAATAAGAATTGTCTTAGCTGTAACAAAATACCATAGACTCAGTGGCTTGCAGAACAGAAATTTATTGTTCACAGTTCGGGAAGCTGGGAAGGAAGTCGAGATCAAGGAGCTTACTGCTTTGGTTCCTGGTGAGGACTCTTCTTGGTTTACAGATGGCTTTTTTGTGTCTTCACATGATGGAAAGACAGGAAGTGCAAGTTCTCTGATGTCCCCCCCTTTTTTAATTGAAGTATAGTTGACATTAATATTAGTTTCAGGTGTACAACATAATGATTTGACTATTACATACATTACAAAAGGGGTGCCTGGGTGGCTCAGTCGGTTGAGTCGGCCTTCACCTCAGGTCATGATCTCAAGGTCTTGGGATCGAGCCCCCATCAGGCTCCCTGCTCAGCAGGGAGTCTGCTTGGCTCCCTCTGCCCCTCCCCCTGCTCGTGATTGCTTTCTCTCTCTGTCTCTCAAATAAATAAAATCTTTATACACACACACATTACAAAATGCTCATCATAAGTATACTTTACCATCTATCACTAAACAAAGCTATTACAGTATTATCAGGGATTCTCTGTGCTTTACTTCTCATCCTTGTGACTTGTTTTAGAGCTGGAATTTTGTACCCCTTAATCTCTCTCACCTATTTTGCCCATCTCCCCAGACTCCTCCCCTTTGGCAACCACCAGTTCTCGGTATTTATAAGTCTGCTTCTGTTATTGCTGTTGTTTGATTGTTTTTTAGATTACACACATAACCGAAATCATATGGTATTTGTCTTTCTCTGACTTACTTCACTTTGCATAATACCCCTTAGGTCCATCCAAATTGTCGCGAATGGCAAGATGTCTTCTCTTGTCTTTTTTTTGTTTTTTGTTTTTTTAAATAATCTTCATGCACAATGTGGACTTGAACCCACGACCTGGAGATTGAGTCACATGCTCTACCAACTGAACCAGCCAAGCGCCCCCTGAGTTATTTTTTTTTAAATGGCTGAGTAATATTCCCTTGCATGCATACACACACACACCTTTATTCATTTATCTATCAGTGGACACTTAGGTTGGGGCAATGTTTTATCTATTGCAAATAATGCTGTGGTAAACAGGGATGCGTATGTCTTTTTGAATTAGTGTCTTCATTTTCTTCAGGCAGATACCCAGAATTGGAATTACTGAATCATATATATTTGTTTTTAGTTTTCTGAGGATCCTCCATGTGGTTTTCCAGGGTGGTTGCACCACTTTACATCCCCCCTGCCACCCCCAAACACACACAGTGCACAGGAGTTGTCTTTCTGATACTAGCCATTTTGACTGGTGTGAGGTGATAAATCATTGTGGATTTGATTTGCATTTCCCTGAAGATTAGTGACATTGAGCATCTTCATATCTGTTGGCCATCTGTATGTTTCTTTGGAAAAATGTGCATTCAGGTCTTCTACCAATTTTTAATTAGATTGTTTGGGAGTTTTTGGTTTTGAGGTGTGTGAGTTCTTATATATTTTGGATGTTAACCCCTTATTGGCTATATCATTAGCAAATATCTTTTCTAATTCAGTAGGTTGCCTCTTTGTTTTGTTGATGTTTGGTTTGCTGTGTGCAAGTTTTTTAGTTTGATGTAGTCCCAATTGTTCATTTTTGTTATTTCCCTTTTCTGAGGAGATATATCTAGAAAAAATGTTGCTAAGGCTGATGTCAAAGAAATTACTGCATATGTCTTCTTTTAGTTATATGGTTTCAGGACTTACATCTACGTCTTTAATCCATTTTGAGCTTATTTTTGTGTATGGTGTAAGAAAGTGGCCCAGTTTCATTCTTTTGTATGTAGTTGTCCAGTTTTCCCAACACCATTTATTGAAGAGACTGTTTTTCCTCATTGTATATTCTTGCTTCCTTTGTCATAGATTAATTGACCATTTAAGCATGGGTTTATTTCTGGGCTCTATTCTGTTCCATTGAGTTATGTGTGTATTTTTATGCCAGTACCATACTGTTTGGGTTACCATGGCTTTGTAGTATAATTCGAAATCTGGTTGCGATACTTCCAGTGTTGTTGTTCTTTCTCAAGCTTGCTTTGGCTATTTGTGGTCTTTTGTGGTTCCATACAAGTTTTAGGATTCTTTGTTCTACTTCTGTGAAAAATACTCTTGATATTTTGATAGGGGTTGCATTGAATCTGTAGATTGCTTTGGGTAGTATGGACATTGTAACAATATTAATTCTTCCATTCCCTGAACATGGTATATGGTATATCTTTCCATTTATTTGTATTGTCCCCAGATTCTTTCATCAGTGCCTTACAGTTTTTAGAATATGAGTCTTTCACCTCCTTGCCTAAATTTATTACTAGGTACTTTATTCCTCTTGATGCAGTCATAAATGGAATTGTTTTCCCAATCATTCATTCATTCATTCATTCATTTATATGATTTTTTTAACCTATTTTCTCTTTCTGCTGGGTTGTTATTAGTGTATAGGAACACGACAGATCTCTCTCTTTTTTAAAGATGTATTCATCTATTTTAAAGAGAGATCATGAGTTGGAAAGGCAGAGGGAGGAGCATGGAGCTTGATGCGGGGCTCTATCTCACAACCCTGAGATCATGACCCAGTGCCACCCAGGCGCCCCCCCTCCTTTTTTTTTCTATTTTAGATAGAGAGCATGAGGATGAGCTGGAGGGGCAGAGGGAGGGGAAACAACAGATTTCTGTATATTAATTTTGTATCCTGCAACTTTACTGAATTCATTTATTAGTCGGAGGAGTCTTTAGGGTTTTCTATATATAGTACCAAGCCATCTATAAATAGCAACAGTTTTACTTTTTTTATTCCAACTTGAATGCCTTTTAGTTCTTTTTCTTGTCTGAATGCTGTGGTTAGGACTTGCAGGACTTTGTTGAATTAAGCTGGTTAGAGCGGGCATCCTTGTCTTGTTCTTGATCTTAGAGGAAAAGCTGAAGCTTTTCACCATTGACTATGATGTTAGCTGTCATTTTTTCCTATATGGCCTTTATTATGTTGAGGTATTTTCCCTCTGAACCCACTTTGTTGAGAGTTTTTATTATGAACGGGTGTTAATGTATGATCTTTTTAATGTATGTTGAATTTAGTTTAAATTAATAATTTGTAGAAGGCTTTTGCATCTGTGTTCATTAGGGATATTGGTCTGTAATTTTCTTTTTTTGTAATGTCTTCATCTGCTTTTGGTATCAGGTTAATGGCTAACTTTGAGGAATGAATTTGGAAGCATTCCTTTTCTATTTTTTTTGTAGTAGTTTGAGAAGGATAGGTGGTAACACTTCTTTAAATGTTTGGTAGGATTCACCTGTGAAACCACTGGGTCCTGGACTCTGTTGGGAGTTGTGGGTTGTTTGGGGGTGGGTGGGGGGGGGAGTGGAGGAGGAAGCGGGAGAGAGAGAGAGAGAGAGAGAGAGAATCTTGGCAGGCTTCACGCCCAGCACAGAGCCCAATGTGGGGCTCAATCTCATGACCTTGAGATCGTGACCTAAGCAAAAATCAAGTGTTGGACGCTTTTTTTTTTTAAGATTTTATTTATTTATTTGAGACAGAGAGAATGAGAGAGAGAGAGCACATGAGAGGGGGGAGGGTCAGAGGGAGAAGCAGACTCCCTGCCGAGCAGGGAGCCCGATGCAGGACTCGATCCCAGGACTCCAGGATCATGACCTGAGCCGAAGGCAGTTGCTTAACCAACTGAGCCACCTAGGCGCCCCCACAATCCGTGTTTTAAACTTTGTTTATTATAAGTATTCCTACCCCAGCTTGTGTTTCACTTCCATTTGCATGGAATATGTCTTTCCATTCCTTCACTTTCAGTGTGTATGTGTCATTAGGTCTGAAGTGAGTCTCTTGTAGGCAGCATATAGATGGGCCTTTTGTTTTTTAATCCATTCAGTCACCCTGTGTCTTTTGATTGGAGCACTTAGTTCTTTTACATTTGAAGTCCTTTTACATTTGCTGGGCAAAGTGTTCCTGGTTGTAGGGTTTTTTCCTTTCAGTACTTTGGATATATCATGACCCTCCCTTCCGGCCAGAAATATTTCTGCTGAAAAAATTCTGCCAATAGCCTTATGGAGTCTCCCTTGTGTGTAACTATTAGGTTTTCTTTTCCTGCCTTTAAGATCATCTCTTGACTTAGGTTTTTTCTGTTTAATTATTACGTGTCTTTGTGTGGACCTGCTTGGGTTCATCTTGTTTGGGGCTCTCTGTGCTTCCTGGGATTGGATGTTAGTTTCATTTTCCCAGGTTAAGAAAATTTTCAGCACCATTCTTTCTCTCTTCTCCTTCTGAGACTCCTGTAACGCAAATGTTGTCTCAGAGGTTCCTTAATTTATTCCAATTTAAAAAAGTACTTTTTTCTCTTTGTTGTTAGACTTGGGTGCTTTCCACTGCCGTATATTCCAGATCACTGATCCGTTCTGCTGCATCCTCTGATCTGTTGGTTCCCTCTAGTGTAGTTTTCATTTTAGTTATTCCCTCTAGTGTAGTTTTCATTTTAGTTATTATACTCTTCATTTCTGGTTCTTTTTTATATTCTGTATCTCTTTTTTTCCCCTTTTTAAAAAGATCTTATTTATTTGTTTGTCAGAGAGAGTGAGTGTGTACAAGCAGGGGAATCAGCAGGCAGAGGGAGAAGCAGGCGCCCCTCTGAGCAAGGAGCCTGATGTAGGACTTGATCCCAGGACCCTGGGATCATGACCTGAGCCAAAGGCAGACGCTTAACTGAGCCCCCCAGGCGCCTCTATATTTTGTATCTCTTTATTGAAGTTCTCACTGAACTCATCCACTTTTCTGTCTTTAGGACCATTACTTTGAACTCTTTCTCAGGTAGATTGTTTCATTTCGTTCTTTTTTTCTGAGGTGTTGTCTTGTTTCGTTTGAAGCATATTCCTCTCTCCAAGTTTTTTCTGACTGCTTGTTTGTTTGTATGTATTAGGTCAGCTACAGGACCTGGTCTTGAAAGTGGTGACCTTTTATGTAGAAGGCATCCTGTGGGTCTCAGTAGTGCGGTCCCCCCAGTCACCAGACCCAGTCGCTGTAGGGTGTGTCCCATGTGTGCTTTCTGAGCTCCTTTGTAACTGGTCAGGGACTGCTGTGGGCATGCTGGTGGGTGGGGCTGGCGCTTAGCCCATCTGTCTGCAATCACTGGCCATGACTACTGCAAGCACACTAGTGGACGTGGCTGGCTGAGAGACCCGGCTGCTGCTGGGATGCTGCTGGGTGGGGCCGTGTCCTCCTCCCTGGGGCAGGAGTCCCTTTGAAGAGGTGCCTGTCCCAGCTGGGGCTGCCCATGCACTGTGGCAAGACGGGAGCTGCTTTGGAGGGGATGGGTAGCTTAGGTGGGGTGGGTTTGTAAGGGAATGCTAGGGTGGGGGGGGGCAGAACTGGCTCCCACAAGCATCCAGCCAGCTAGGCTGAAGGAGAGTGGTCTCTACCAGCACTTCTTTGCCTTGAGAAGGTTTCTCCACATCCTTGCTCCTCTGGCACATGCTCCAGAATTAGTAAATCTTCACCTGTGACCTAGGTGCTTTTCAAACTGCGGCCTTTTGTGCTAGGTTTCAGACTGAGTGATAGTATGCTGGCCCTTTAAGAACAGAATCTCCGTTTCCTATAGCCTCTGGCTCTCGCATTACCATAGTTAAGCCCTGCTGATTTTCAGACTCTCAGAGTTAAGCTCTGCTCATTTTCAAAGTCAGACTTAATGGGGCTCATCTTCCTGTGCAGGTCCCCAGGCCAGGAGTGCCCAGTGTGGGGATTGATCTCTCACCTGTATGCCTGTGATGTCCCTCCCACTTGGGGCTTGCTGGGCTGGGCCTTTGGTTCTGCACCACATCTCTCACCCCTCCTGCCCTACTCGATTCGGCTCTTTGTCTTCAGCTGTGGAGTAAGTGTTCTAGTTTTAAGGCCGTTGTCAGATATATGTAGTTGTTGCCTTGGTTCGTCTGTGGCTGCTGAGCCCTCCTGTTCCTACTCTGCCATCTTCCCCTCTGGTATTTCTTATAAAGGTAGTAATCTCATCATGAGAGTCCCAACCAGATGGCCTTATCTAACATAATTACCTCCCCATGCCCTAACCTTCTAATTCCATTACACTGAGGTTAGGGGTTCAACATACGAATTAGGGGGGCACATATCCACTACTTAATAGGAATGTAATATGGATATATGCACCAACATGGATGAGTCTCTAAACAATTATGCTGAGTGGTAGAATTTAGACAAAATGAACACACAGCATTGTTCCATTTATTTAAGATTCTTGAAAATGCAGAGTAATCCATTATCACAGAAGCAGATCAGTGGTTTCCTGAGAATGGTGGTTGAATGAGTGAGGGATGTGTAGTGGAAAGGATTATGAGAAAATTTTGGATGGCCACGAATATGTTTCCTCTCTTGATTGTGGTGATGGTTTCAGTGGTATGTATCTGTGTTAAAACTCGCCACAGTGTACACTTTAAATGTATTCATAGCTTAATACAACCGCAGAGATACAGATAAATAAAAAATACATTTACTTCCAGCAAGGTAAAGAAAGTATCTGAGGAGGATGGTTGAAGCAATAAGGGGGAGCACAGAATCCTGAAGAAGAGGGGAAACAATTTGTTTCTTTTTTCTTTTCCTCTGCCCAATGGTATCAATATGCAGTTAAGGATAAAGCAGAAACCCCCTAAAAAGATGGAGTTGTTGGAGTCACTGTCGTATTTAGGAGGGCCTAAGGAGGACCCAGCACCAGATATTTCTAAACTCATTATGACCCAATGTTATTGCTAATGAGAGGGAAAGTTTGTGCTGGATTTTGGGAGTTACAGTAGTTTCTAAGCCAGTGGGATGAGTAGAATAATGTCGCACTTACATGTCCTTGTTAATGGTCAGGTTACACAGAAAAGGAGAGTTAAGGTAGTAGTAGGTAAAGCGCGCTCATCAACTGACCTAGAAGTGAAGAGATGATGCTGGATTACCTGAGCCTGCCCAGTGTAATCATACGGGTTCTTGGATGGGGCAATGAGAGGCAGAAAATGGAAAGTGTCTGAGTGACGCAGGGTGAGGACAACTCAGCTGGCCATTGCTGGCTTTGAGATGGAAAGGGGCCATGAGTCCAGGTCTGTGGGTGGCCTCTCAAGGAGGCAAAAGAATGAATTCTTTCCTAGAGCCTCCAGAAAGGAAGTTAGCTGTGCTGACACCAGCGAGACCCATTTTGGACGTCCGACTTTCAGAACTGTAATATAATAAGTTTGTATTGTTTAAGCAATAATAAGAAACTAAAAAGGCCAGTTTAACATGTTAAAATCATACCCAGTTGAAATAGTGCATTACCAGAATACTTAGGGTTGCCAGATTTAGAAAATAAAAATACAGGACGCTTACTTAAATGTGAATTTCAGATAAACAATTTTTTACTGTATGTCCCATGCAATATACCTTCTAAAATTCTTCGTTATTCATCTGAAACTCATATTAAACTGGGTTTCCTATGCTCTGTCAGGGAACTCTGGGTATACTAGAAAGCACTATGAGCATGTTTTGCAATCCTGGTTATTCTCTATAATAAAGAAGGATAAAAAGAAATGGGCATTTATCGCCTAGCTGACTGCTGGTAGGATAAAATAGGATAAGATCTGAAGTCACACACAATACTGGTATACTGGTAAGTGTCCACTTAGCTTCAGGCTATTAGGAGAAACTTGTGAATGACTTGGGAGACATTCTGGGGCCTTGGTGCATTTATGCAAATGCACTACTTTGAGTCAGAATAACCGAATCTTTTAGGATATACAGTTGGATCAGCTTTAGGAGTACTCACCCATACCCTTCCCTGTCCCTTTCCCTTCCCTACGTACCCACAAATACACAAACACATACATACACACAGAACTATGCACACATGCATACATACAAATGGTTGCACTAGCAGACACACTTGCTACATAGCACATGTGAACATCCATGAGGAATCACATCAACATTTTGTAGGGATACCTGTCTGGAAAAGTATGTGCCTAAAACCTGAGGGACAGACATCACATTGTAAGTTTCATAAGGCTGCGGTAGGGAGAACAATCTTCTACAAAGGGGTAGGAGGACTTGTGGAGAGATGGGGCTATTCTGTAAATTTATGAATTTCTGATTATGCTGTCAAAACATGTAGAACTATAGAAGAGTGCATTTTTCAGCTATTGTTGTTTTAAATAGGGCTGTCATGAAAGGACTTGGCAGCAAGCCTGTCATGTGGCTATTTGATACAAGTAGGTCCATAATAAGACTTAAACCCCTGGGTCCCAAAGCAACTCAGGCAGAGAGATCTGAAGTGTGCTCAGGCAATGTCAAAGTAGTCCTATTGGTTTGTTTTTTTTTTTTAAGATTTTATTTATTGGACAGAGAGAGACACAGCGAGAGAGGGAACACAAGCAGGGGGAGTGGGAGAGGGAGAAGCAGGGGGAGTGGGAGAGGGAGAAGCAGGCTTCCCGCTGAGCAGGGAGCCCGATGCGGGGCTCCATCCCAGGATCCTGGGATCATGGCCTGAGCCGAAGGCAGACGCTCAGCAACTGAGCCACCCAGGCACCCGTCCTGTTTGGTTTTAAGGAGAATACATTTGTGAAACAGAAGTAACTTTCCCAAATGTATAATCTCTGATCTGACATCCACAATGCTAAAGGCTTTTGGAAATCTTTCCTTTTTTCTTTGTGCACAAACCACACTTCAGGTTTTTTTAGGGACACGGTGTCCTCTCCGTGGCATGTTGTCATCTGTTTGCAGCTTCCACAGGCATCATCATTCCTACTTATATTTCTAACCCACACTCTCCATATAGCACAGCCACCAAGCCACAGCTGTCAGGGGAGCAGACTCGGTCACCCCCACTGCACAATCCTGGCTTAAAGAGAGCAGCCACCAGCTAGGGTCTCAGACACATTCCCTGCTCTTTAGAGATAGAAAATCCAGGGCTACATTATTCCTATTGTAAGATTTCACTGTTCCCTTTACTAGAAGGACTCCACATAGTGATTTCCTTGTTAGTCTTACTACTGCCACCACCTTCAACCTTGACTTCATTTAGTTGGACCTATTCCCCATTCCCCTAAACTGTCCTAATAGTTGTAAATATTTCAGTACTCTGAGGTAAGGAGCCCAGTCATTACGATCCACCACTTAAAACTCCCCCCGAACTCCTGTGCACAAACATCCCCTGCTCTAGCAGCCTCTTTCCATCTCTTGATTGCAGTCCTTGACTCAGTATATCCACTAAACTTCTGGCAGGTTCAAGAAATCTAATTGTCAATTCATTAAGTTTCCTAGTATTACTCCCTTCTGTCTCTTGATGTTCTGCTCCCATAACACAAAGAACAAAGAAGTCATCATTTGAAAACATTTTCTGCTTCCTTACATAAATCCAATTCATTTACCTTATTTTATTTTATTTTAGTCAGAGAGAGAGTGCACACAAGCAGGGGAACAGCAGGCAGAGAGAGAAGCAGTCTTCCTGCTGAGCGGGGAGCCCAGTGCAGGACTTGATCCCAGGACCCTGGGATCATCATCTGAGCCAGAGGCAGACGCTCAACCGACGGAGCCACCCAGGGGTCCCAGTCGGTTTAAGTCTTATTATGGACCTACTTGTATAAATAGAACTGATTCCTCCCCTCTGATTTAGGGTCAGTTACTAATGCCAGCTAAGGACCATGCCCCCCATGTCTTAACTTCTCTGGGGACTGGTTCTTTATCAGATCTCATGATGGTAACTTCTCTGTTACTGTGCTTTCTTTTTTCAGTCTCTTTTTAGAGTAACACTATAAACGCTATTATCCTTTTAAAAATACTTTTTTCCTTGGGGCGACTGGGTGGCTCAGTTGTTAAGCGTCTGCCTTTGGCTCAGGTCCTGATGCCGGGGTCCTGGGATCGAGCCCCACATCGGGCTCCCTGCTCGGCGAGAAGTCTGCTTCTCCCTCTCAATTGAATAAATAAAATTTTAAAAAATACTTTTCCCTTAAGTGATCCAGTATATTTCCTATTCTACCATTCTCTCCCTGTTAAGATAAATTTTTGATTTTTGAGGAACATTTTTGTTTCTCTCACAATTGAGAGAAACATAGGAGATACTCCTTTGTAGCTCTCTGCTCATTCAAGTTTGGTTTATTAGCCAACTCCTAAATCTAATGCTGACTTCTAAGATTTTGTTTAAAGTTCCTCTGGGAAGCTTTTACCACAATTGACATTTTTTTATTCCTAATTTTAAAACCTCCCAAACCTGTATCTCTATCACAGACCCCCTGCATGTTCAAAAATTTCTCCTGTGCTTCCTTCCAGTCCTTCCCTGGCCCCAGCCTTCCCAATTTCAGTCGATGCCAACTCCATCTTTCCACTTGCTGAGGCAGGCCAAAAATCTAAATGTCCTACTTCATGCGTGCATTCTTTAAAAACAAAACTGAGGGCGCCTGGGTGGCTCAGTTGGTTAAGCGACTGCCTTCGGCTCAGGTCATGATCCTGGAGTCCCGGGATCAAGTCCCGCATCGGGCTCCCTGCTCGGCGGGGAGTCTGCTTCTCCCTCTGACCCTCTTCCCTCTCGTGCTTTCTATCTCTCATTCTCTCTCTCTCAAATAAATAAATAAAATCTTTAAAAAAATAAAATAAAATAAAAACAAAACTGAAGTACAGTTAACACACAGTGGTGTATTAGTACAATGTTACATTAGTTTCAGGTGCCATAGTGATGGAATAGTTCTATTGGTGATTAATAGGAGTTATGTTCTTGAATTTAAAATTAACTTCTCTTGGGGTATCTGGGTGGTAGAGATGGTTAAGTGTCTGCCTTCAGTTTAGGTCATGATCTCCGGGTCCTGACTGCTCCGTGGGGAAGTCAATGCTTCTTCCTCTCACTCTGCCCCTCCCCCCCACTTGTGCACTCACTCAAATGAATAAATTTAAAAATAAAAAATAACTTCTCTCTCTTTCATTAAGGCCTGGGCTTTGATACACAGTTCTATTTTTTTTTATATTATAGCTTTTTAAAATATGTATACATTCACAGCATAAATAATATAGAAGTCCCATGTTCCCTTCACTCAGCCTCCCAAAATGATGACATCTTAGATAGCTATAGATCTTACTCAGTTTTCACCATTTTTAACTTGCACATGTGTAGGTACTGTTACAAAACCTTCCCCGTACATAGAGATTCCGATTACCACCAATGCAATCAAGATATAAAACTGGTTTTGTGACTGCAAAAGCTTCCTCATACCAACTTAGCACTCCCCCCCCCCGTCCTCTGAAAAGCACTAATCCATTCTCCATCTCTGTAGGTTTATGAAATTTTTTCCTACTAAACTTGTTTGTTCCTACTATTGTGCTATATAATGAGTAAAGATACGTGAACATTGATTTGTGAATATAAGCTTCATGATTTTTTTATTTTTAGGAATTTTATTTCATCTTGTTTACTACTACACTTTTCTCTCCCTCCCCTCTTAATTAGATTCCATTCTTCTGAGTTTTAAAAAATCCAGTATATTAACCACAGAGACCGATTTTCCATTTATAATACAATTTATTCATTTATATTTAATATATGCATTATATAATTTATTATATATTACAAATAAAAATACTTATTGTTGAATTGGTACATAATATAAATTATTAAATTGAAACAATTTGCTTTATGTGAACAAAGAAATTTTCTATAATGATAATGACCTAGTCTACTTCGTCATTAAAGTTAGCCTTTAGCATGCTGTCTAAATTGATAAGGTAGTTTCAACTAACTTAAAACGGAATATTGTCTTTCTTACACAGACTAGAGTTGGGATCCTTGGAGATGCCTCACCCTTCCGAGTTCATATCAGTTTTGTTGAGAAGCAGAAACATTAAGTATTGGGGGAAATGTATATACATTTTCCCTGGGCTGTTGCAGACAGATTGAGAAGCTTAGGAGGCATCAAAAATTTACAGCATCGGGGGTATTGATATAATGTGCTTGAGAGCCTCATGGTCTGGGCTTGACTCCACCTTGTCTTTGTTCTTTACAGACACAAGCAGGGGAGTCCAGTACCTTCTCTGCAGTAACTCTCTTCTTGTGAAGTGAGAGAGGGCCGTATGCACCATCCTGATCCTGGTGAGTATGTATGACTCTGTGAAGCCGAACTCTCGGCTCACCACCAGCTCCCTTCCCTTGTGTCTTCACGTTTCTCAACATTTCCGCCCTTTGTACTTCATTAGCAGTGACAAACGTGTTCCTCCGTTCTGCTTTGGGGGCAAGGGGGCAAGGAAAACTTTTTCCATATAGTCTTTGGGCTCTAAGTTCCTTCCAGAATATGCAATCATGTAGTATTTAGTAACACTTTATTTATTTATTTTTTTTAAAGATTTTATTTATTTATTTGACAGAGAGACAGTGAGAGCAGGAACACAAGCAGGGGGAGTGGGAGAGGGAGAAGCAGGCTTCCTGCGGAGCAAGGAGCCCGATGTGGGACTCGATCCCAGGACCCTGAGATCATGACCTGAGCCGAAGGCAGACGCTTAACGACTGAGCCACCCAGGCGCCCTTTAGTAACACTTTAAAAAATATTTCTGGTCTCATAAACTGTGCCAGTTAATCTGCTGGGAATTTTGAATTCAGTGTTGAGTAACAGTTGTAGGATACAAAAGGAGCCATTGTGTAAGCAATTATTCAGAGAGAATTAGATCATGATTTTGGCTTTTTCAGGTTTTCGGAGTTTGACAGTAGAAATCCAATGCCAATTTGAATTTTATTTTATTTTATTTTTTTAATTTATTTGAGAGTGAGAGAGATAGAGCTCAAGAGGGGGGTAGGGTCAGAGGGAGCAGCAGACTCCCTGCTGAGCAGGGAGCCTGATGTGGGACTCCATCCTGGGACTCCGGGATCATTACCTGAGCCGAAGGCAGTCACTTAACCGAGCCACCCAGGCGCCCCCTGATTTGAATTTTAAACTAATACCCAATGTATTTATTTTATGTGAAGGGACAATGCCTGTGGAGTGTGATGAATAATAAATGTCTTCATTGTCTAAATAGCATTTTTAATGCTATGAATGATAGAGAAAAGAGCACGTTTCTTGGGTAGGGACCTCTTTCCCTTTACACAAGAGGTTTGTTTGTGTAGTTTGATCTCAGTTCCAACTTTGTCTTCTGAGGGAGGGTCAACACTCCTCCTTTCTAAAAAGTGTTTGCTTTTGTCAGATAATGGATGCTCCAAGGCCTGTGCTGCCGCTAACATTTTAGACCCATCACCGGCAAATACTACAGGCATAGATTTGGTTCTAGACTACTGCAATAAAGCAAATCAAATGAAGTTTATTGGTTTTCCCAGTACGTACATAATAATAATGTTAGGTTTTTACACTGTAGTCTTTTAAGTGTACAGAAAACATTAGGTCAAAAAAAAACAACCAACCAATATTCAGACCTTAATTAAGATCCTTTCTTGCACACTAACCCTCATCTGAGCTTTTGGCGAGTCGTAATCTTTTTGTTTGGGGCTCAGGGTGGCTGTGGCAATTTCTTAAAATAAGACAGTGAAGTTTACTAGCAGTTGACTCTTCCTTTCACAAAACCTTCGTCAGTGGTCATTTCAGCATCTTCACCAGGAAGAGATTCCCAAGTGTTTTTTTTTTTTTTTCTTTTAAAGATTATATTTTTTGACAGAGACACAGCAAGAGACAGAACACAGGCAGGGGGAGTGGGGGAGGGAGAAGCAGGCTTCCTAATCATAGGACCCTGGAATCATGACTTGAGCCACCAAGGCGCCCCCTCATCCATTCAAGTTTTAGCACGAGATTGTGCCTTATAGCTATTCAGTCACATCATCTTTACTTCTAATTCTCTTGCAGTTTCCACCCCACATCTATTGTTATTTCTTCCATGGAAGTCCTAAATCCCTTCTCTGGCCTTACAAAGACTTGAAAGTCAAAAATTATTCCTTCATTCGTGGGCTACAGAATGGATGTTGTGTTAGCCTCTCCATCAGAGCTCTTGGGTGACCATGTACATTGTCACAGTGAGCCTTCGGGTCTCAGTATTCAGTAAACCATAGTATATGTAAACAGATGTGTTGTCATCTGGGCTTTGTTGTTCCATTTATACCTCAGGCAGAGTGGCTTTAGCTCAATTTTAAAGGATCCTAGGATGTCCAGGATGATAAATGAGCACCCCTAACAACACAGTGGGCCTCTCCTCTGAAGCCAGGCTTGACATCTCTAGCTCTGAAAGTGCAAGATGACATCTTCCAGTAGAAGGCTGTTTTGCCTACCTTGCCTACCTTGCCTACCTTGAAAATTTGTGGTTTTGTGTAACCACCTTCACGACTGGTCTTAGCTAATATTCCAGACCAGCACAGGAACCAGCCTCTCTGCTGACTTTCAGCTTGTCTTCTGCCAGGTTCCTCACCTCAGCCTTCCTAGAATTGGAGACAGTTAAGGGCCTTGCTCTGGATTAGGTTTTGGCTTAAGGGAACTTGGGGGCCACTTCGATCTTCTCGGCAGACCACTACCACTTTCTCTCTTATCAGCAGTAAGGCTGTTTTGCTTTCTTATCATTTGTGTGTTCACTGGAGTAGCACTTTTAACTTTTTATTTATTCCCTTCAGAGGCTTTTTGTGTTTTTTTCATTCACAACTGGGCTACACTTGATTTAAAGTGAAAGGTGTACAAGGCACTTCCTTTCACTTGTGTTCTAATGTTATTAATAGGCATAATTTCACTATGGTCATGTCTGAGGCAAACAAGGAAACCTGAAGGTGGAGCAGTCAGATACCACAGCCTTTATCAATCCTAGATGGCCCTTTGACTAGGGCTTCATTACCTGGAAATAACCTGCTAAATTGTTCCACAAGAGAGTTAGTTATGAGCTTTAGAGTGTTTTCTAATTTAAGAGCCAAAAAAATTCTTCATGCACTTGTTCATGCACACACTTGTGGGGGCTTCTTCCCAGGTGCAATTTTACATGCAGATTACCAAATCACTGTGACAAAATAAGACTAGGTATGTGCTCTGTGGCACCTCAGTTCAGGAGTATGTAGCTCAAACTGTCCTTAATGGATCTATATCTTCATCTGTTCAAACCTCCTAGACAGATAGAACTACCTCTACAGAAGTGAGTACTTGTGTATTCTCAGTCCTTGCAAGGGAGTCCCTTTTATGGTGCATTCTGCATAAAGCTCTGTAAACCACGGAGGCACAGCTGGTTCCAGTAAATCTCTAATAGGACATGGAATTTGGTTTGGAACTTTACTACCATTTGCACAGTCTGGAGACCGCTCTGCCTTGAGAATTTGGTTTTGAAAGCTTTGAATCACTTTCGTGGCTTCAAGGCTAGTGTAGTCCCCCTCATACTCCTCCAAATACCAGAATCAATGGCTTTCTGATGTTGGACAAAAGCACGGAATGGGCAGTGCACCTTGAGAAAAACAAAACAGTAGGAGATGAGGTCACATCCTTCCCAGTTTCCCCCCCCCGAGGTCAGACACTGTTATGAGTAACTCTATGGAATGGTACATCCATTTGGATTTGTAAACCTTTGGGAGTGTGCTAAGCATTAAAAAGTGATCAGTTGCAGGCAACTCCCCAGGAATCAGGGCACAGCCCCCTCACAACACTTCCCAGTGGCCCAGGAGTTTCTGATATGTGGCACCTTTCACAGAGGCCTATGGAGCACTAAGAACGGCATTGCCCAGAGGACCGTGCACCGAGTGACACCAGCGTGGACCAATGAAGGTCCAAGAGACGGGCGTTTCCGTGTGTGCCATCACGTCGGGGCAGGACTTCCGGGGTCCTTCTGGCAGTTGTTTTGGCAGCTCTGGGGTCGGTTTCCTGTTTGGAGGTTCCAGAGCACAGGGTCAGGACGAGGTGACGACTGGGGAGTCACGAGAGGAGGCATCCCCGCGGCATTGCACTGCTCCCGGCCCTGCTCTTCCCACAGAGTCCGATGGCGGCCGCACCCAGGGACCCAGCTCAGGTAAATGCCTAAGACCCTCAAGGTCCTAACTCGGGACGCCTGCTTGCATCCCTGCGGCCCAGGCCCCGGTGTCCTGGCTCTGAGGCTGAGGGAAAACCTGGTCTCCACAGTAAGCAGGGAAATGTCTGGACTCACAGGCTGAGGGACAATCGGGAACAGTGGAGATAGGAGCTCATTGAGCCCCACCTCTACTGATGAAGCACTTTTGGAGCCTACATGTAAGGGGGAGGGTGTCCAGGACTGGAATGACATCAAACTAGAAGTTATATGGCTAGAGGTGGTTTATATGGATGGAAGTATGTTTGCAGGTCTAGCAGAAGTCAGCAAAATGAGGTGGTCATGGGGCATGGGTACCAGCATGGCTGCACTGTGAGTAATCAAGGAAATGCCCGTGTTCTTTCCTTCTGATGGCGTGGATCTTGTGTTTACCAGCGCTTTGTAGCTACGGAGATGTAAATCGTGGCCCTGGAAGTAAGAGGAAGTGTTGGGTGGGTTTAAGTTCAGTGTAGTTAAGGTAGACAACAGGAGGAGACAAGGGGGACCAAGAGAGCCTGACATGCTTCAGGAAGTACTCCACATGCAGGCAGCTGGATACAAAAGTCTACAGGTTTGACGTGGGGTTCAGCCTTAGACGCCTAGGTGGAACTTTGTGTCACATGTAGGAAGGGAAATTCAGATGATGGTGAGAAGATTATTAAGAGGCCCAGCAGAAGAGGATGGGTACTGAGTCTAGACCTGCTCCTGGCAGCAAGTGGTCTCGCAAACCAGGTAAGGGACAGAGGAGACATAAGTGTACTCGGCCTGGTGTTCTGTTTAAATAGTAATTCCCCATCTCTGGATATAGGGATACTGGATTTTAAATTTTAGTGGGGTTTTTCATGGAGGCTCTAGTGTCCTTGAGGCTGCCCTAACGCAGTGGGCTCTGACTTGCCCAGCACTCATGATACCGTAAAGCTATAAAAAGAGGTGTGTGAGCTGATGTCTCCCAGCCCCTTGGTATTAGGGACTATCTTCGGTTGTGCCTGGTGGGTGCACTGGGGAGGCTGTTGAGGCCTTGCCGCCTGGCCATGAACCTAAGATTCTGTCTGCCCCCCCATGCCTCTTGTTTAGAGGCTGGGACGTAGTGATTGCTGGCACTGGGGCTGGGTGGCCCGGGAGGAGGGTGAGTGGGTGCCCTAATGGAGGAGGGCTGTTTGTGGTTTCATCTCTCCCCAATCATGGCAGGGTAGTGTGACCTTTGAAGACGTGGTTGTATACTTTTCCTGGGAAGAGTGGGGTCTCCTTGATGAGACTCAGAGATGCCTGTACCATGATGTGATGCTGGAGAACTTTGCACTTGTGATCTCACTGGGTAAGACCCCCCCGCCCCCGGCTAGACTCTGCTCTTTTTCTCACATTTGCATCACAGATACTGCCATCACTAGGAGTGGGCTCAACAACTGCCCTCTTGTCAAGGTGCAACTTTGCAAACTCCCCCCCCCCCCCAAGCCCGATGGATTAGCATCAGCCACTCTTGTCCACACCCATGGCACCTGCCCAGGTTTCCTCCCACCTTCTAAGCTCATGTTTCTTCTTACCTGAGGCCAGCAGTTGCATGGAGGCCGAGGGCCTGTTCCTGTGGGGTCTACTTAGAGTATTTTCTGGGTTTTGTCATGCATAGAATTGCTCTGGAGCATCACTCACCCTCTACCTGTCTTGTCATTGCCTCACCTGAGTCCCAGTTCATTCAACTGGGGTTTAGAGGAGTCCAGGGCCCTTCTCCCAGGACAGCCCGTGAGAGTGTTGATGGAAGTGACCACACCTCTTTCTCCCTTTTCCCACCCCTTGCACTGCTTCCACCTGTTCCTGTTAGTTTACACCTCCTTAGTCTTTGACTAGCATCACTTGCAACCATCTGTTCCTGGACCTAAACTTCCACACAGCACTCCCAGCCCTCCTGCAGGCCAGGGGCAGAGGAGTGAATTCGAGACGCTGCTTCTCCCTCTGCTGCACACACCCACCCCCCAGTCATCTCGTGAGGCCTCCCTAAGTCTTGTGACTTTAAGATTTCCGGGACTCCAGCCCCTTTTTACCCACCTGACCCCAACACACCCCTTTTTGAAAACCAGTCCAGTGGCCTTATTCAACTGTGCACAATAGACATTTGTGACACCTTCCACCAAAGATAACATATTTCACACCAGCATTTCTGTGCTTTCAGGTTGTTGGTACGGAATGGAGAATGAGGAGAAGATGGCACTGGGAAAGACTCCAAGTCCAGATTCATCTGTTTGGAAAGCTCAGCCCTGTGAGAAATGTGTCTTGCTTGGGAGAGACATTTTGTATGTGGCTGAGGACCAAGGATCACATCCTGGGCAGAAATCCTACACCTGCGAGGCATGTGGGAAACGACTGTGGTTCAGTGCAGATCTTCACCAGCACCAGAAACACAATGAAGAGAAGCCATTCAGATGGGACATGGAGCTTCTGACAAGCTACAAACTGCATGTGTCAGGGAAGCCTTTCCCCTGTGGGGAAATTGGGAAGGACTTCCTGGCCATATTGAGTCTTCTCCAACATCAGGCCACTCTCAAAGGAGCCAACCCACACAGCAGCTTGGAACTTGAGGAGTCCTTTCAAGGTAGAGAAAGTCCTCACAAGTGCAGCGACTATGGCAAAGCATTCAGCTATGAATATAAACTTTTCCAGCATCAGCACATTCACACCAGAGAAAGTTATCAGGACTGGGATGACTGTGACAAACCTTTTAACCAAAGCTCCACCCTTACTAATTGCCCGAGAGCTTACCCAGGACCAAGGACTTATGAGTGTAATGAATGTGGGAAATCCTTTAGCCAAAGCTACAACCTCATTCAACACCACAGAATTCACACTGGCGCAAGGCCTTATAAATGCAGCGAATGTGGAAAAGCCTTCAGCTTCAAATTCAGACTTGTCCAGCACCTGCAGATTCACACTAGAGTGAGGCCTTATGCATGTGGCGAATGCGGGAAAGCCTTCAGCTACAGCTCTACTCTCATTAAACATCAGAGAGTTCACACGAGAGAAAAGCCTTACAAGTGTGGGGAGTGTGGGAATTCCTTCAGCCAAAGCTCCAACCTCATTCAACACCAGAAAATTCACAGCGGAGCCAGGCCTTACAAATGCAATGAATGTGCAAAATCCTTCAGCTACAAATGCAAACTTGTTCAGCACCTGCGCATTCACACGGGAGAAAGGCCTTACGAATGCGGTGAATGTGGGAAATCTTTTAGCCACAGGTCCACTCTCAATCAACACCAGAGAATTCACACTGGAGCCAGACCTTATAAGTGCAATGAGTGTGACAAATCCTTTAGCCAGAAGTCCAACCTCATCCAGCACCGCAGAGTCCACACAGGAGAAAAGCCTTACGAGTGTGGGGAGTGTGGGAAATCCTTCAGCCAAAGCTCCCACATCATTCAACACCGAAAACTGCACACCAGATGACCTCATGAATGCAATGGGAAAGCCTTCCTCTATAAGGTCTAACACATTCGTCAGCTAGACTCACTAGGAGGGAACCAGCTCTTAGGATATTAATTAAACATCACACAGGGCATCACACAGGGGTAGAGTCCCCAAAGCCTTCTCTCTCTTGACCATTATGAATGATGGGGGAGGTTACACAGCCCTTCTTCCTCATGAGGGTTCTGACCCCATTTTGATGAAGCTTAGGGGGGGGTTTCAAAGTACTATTTACCTTCCCAAGCCTCCTAAGAGTGCCCCGAGAAACAGTGTATTTTCTCTGTCTCTCCACATACTGTGGGGCACTAGGGGGCAGAAAAGTTGTTCCCAAGTACTGCAAAGGAATCATGTGCCTTCATGTGGGCTTATATATAACATGACATGGTGGGGGGCCAGGTGACTTGTACAGAAATAGGACTGTAGGAATTAGTACACCTACAGGAACTTGCATCCACTTGCAGTGACTGTGCCTGTGGGTTCAGTTTATAAACACTCCAACGTAAAGTTTCACAGTCCAGAAAATGGCGACATGATGCTGTCACCCAGATCAAAATTATGTTGTCTCAGTGATGCAGGGTGATGGACCCTTGGTGCAAAAAAAGTGGGGGGACCCAAGACCTCTATTTGATTTTTTTAATAAAGCTTTATTGAGATTAATGAACAGGCTGTAAAAACTGCACCTAAGTATAACCGAACCACAGATGGTAATAAATCTATGTATAAAAGTTATTTTTTGCACTTCATGGGAGGGAAATACTTGCTTTTATTGCTAAAGGCTAAAAATTGCACTCTATGATATGCCATGATTTTTGCTCACCCTACCCTAAAACGGTATTATGGTATTATCTATATGCTGCTGACCACAAATAAAACTTCAAACGTGTTAATATAAAATGAGAACCTCGAAGGACCCCTTTTCCCCCATGTTCCCCCATGTAGAGTCATTGTTTAGATTGTCTTGCCCCTATGGATACAAACAAACTGTCTAACATTGCTACTAAAAATAGTATATTTTAACACACACTTTATTCGGGACAAGCAAGAAATACTAAAAAGTAAAAAAACAGACCTATTATCTCCCCCAAAACACACCACCCACCACACCACATTTGTAGATAATTAGGACTGGCTCAGACTGTGCCTCAACCCCCCCCCCCCTTCCCCCGGCCGCTGCCCTTCCTGGTCTGAGCCAGAGATAACACCACGGAATAACGATCCCAAGTGTGGAACCTGGTTCTTCTTAAATTCAGCCCCCGGGGACAGGTAATCTACACCTTTTCATTTTTAAAGATTTCCACAGCTAAAAAAAGAAGAGCAGTAACACAAGCAGCAGCAGGGGGAGTGGGAAGAGGGAGAAGCAGGCTTCCCCCCGAGCAGGGAGGCAGGCAATGCAGGGCTCACAATCCCAACAACCCACCCTGGCATCATGACCCGACCCCGAAAGGCAGACAACAAACTGAGCCACCCAAGGTGCCCACAACACACACCTTTTCAACCTTTTGAATACCTTTTATATAATTTAAACATGAGCCCCCCCAACACAAGGAAAAGTCAAACATCCGGGACACCTTGTTTGCTCCGTCTGCCGGCTCACACAACCATCTTTTTATATTACAGTCAACACCCTGAAAAAGTCACTTTATCACACACAGCCACCCACCCCGCCACAACTGAAAAAATGTAGGAAAAACCAAGTAGGCTCTGGAGAGCTTTTAACAGTCAACAACCATCATTCAAAAACTTGTCAAAATTTAAAGTTCCCCGAAGGGTAGACCCTCCCCAAAAGGCACCGCTAAGCTAACACCCTTCCCCCTCTGCCTTCGCCCGGCTGAGGCCTACTCACTCATCGTCTCCTGCTTCCTGACAGGCGTTCCACGGGCCAGCTGCACGGTCGGGCTGGGTCCCGGGCAGGGTGCGGGGCCCTGAGGAACCACCTCCACCTGCAGAGGCAGCACCAAGCCTTTTGCCTCCGTGGCTTCCGCGCGAGGCCCTGACTCACGTGAGCACGGCTTGCACCGGGTCCCAAGATAGGGCCTGGCAGGAGGCCACCCCCGCGGCCCTGCACACTTGCGCCGCCTGTAGAATCCCCAAGACCCAAGCACCCAGGACACCGGCCACCCCCCGCCCCCATGGCCGCTGGCGCGCCCCTCGTGGAGCAGCAAGCACCACCGGGGCGGGGGGAACGCCCGGGGCTCCCCTGCCTGCCCGACGCCCTGGGCGGGAAGAATAGCACCGGGGCGGGCTTTGCGGGCTCGCGCTTACCTCTGAAGCGCTTCACGCACAGAACCCCTCCCCCCTCGGTTTCCCTTCCTGCAAACATTAAGCCTTGGATGGACCCCCTACACACACCAGGCGCTTGAGGCTGCATCCAGCGGCCCGGGGCCCGGGCCTCCCCCGACGCGCCCCACCGAAGGGCAGGCATTCACAGCGGCAGACCCCTCCCCCCTGTTCATGCGTCGGCATAGACAGGAAGCACCGTCCTGCCTCACACGCACTGCGATTTACCACGTCCGATCGGACGCCGGGCCACGGTGATCACCTGGCCAAGCAGTGCAGACAGCTCCCCCCGCAGGAGGCCACAGCCTTGGCGCCCATTTTCATCGGCCCCATACACAGGCGGGGGGGGAGAGACACATGGAGACGGCCACGGGGGGCCGGACAGTGAAGGCCTGCGGGCAAAGTGGACGCTGCCACCCGGGGGCATGGAGCCAGACCACCGGCCTCCCGCTCGTACATCTCTCCACGCGTCAGCCACGCGTACCGACCACCAGCCGAGGGGCAAACGCAGGGGAACCACCACCTCCGCGGGCCGCTCATTGCCCGGGTGCACAGACCCTGGGCACGGCCCCCACGCACGACTCGGCCTCTGAGCAAGCCTTCTCCACCAGGGGAGGGGGACAGCACAAGCCCCTCTCCAAGGGAACCCCAAGCACGCACCCTGCGGAGGTAACGGGGCCGGGAACGGGTTCAAAGGGTCAATGACCAACGTGTCCCGCAACTCATTAAACCCCACTGCTCCAAGCCGGCTCACCACACCACTAATTAGCGATGCGCTAATCGGTGGAAGCGTCCCCTGGTGGAAAGACCCCCAGCCCATCCCTCAGAAAGGGCCGCCAACAGAGACCCAAAACTGCAGGGGTCCCAAAGACTGGACGATAGAGAGCCTCCGAGCTCAGATAACCAACACAAGAGGCTCAAAGGCCCCACCTCCCCAGGAAGCTCACAGTGCCCGCGGGCTCAGCGGCGACACCCCCGGCCTGGGGAGAACGTGTGGCCGAGAAGGACCGGCCTCTTCCCAACTCTTCGTGGACATACCATACCGCCCCAAACCACCACAGGACATAGCTATATGACAGGACTTCCTCTTGCAACCACCAAACCAACTTCCCCCTTCTCCAGAAACCTTCTAGGCAACAAACGCTCTGGGGCTCCAGCCTGTCCTCAACCACATCCAAGAACCGAAAAGCCCCCCGACAGCCCCCACGCCACCCCACTCCACCCAAAGCCCCCCAAGCACCTCAAGGTCCAGAAAAACCACCCACACAGAAAACCACAGTCCCACAGTCCACGGGTACCTGGCTGCAGGACCCTGGGCCGGCCTGGAACAAGATCCTAAAGAAATTGCCCCTCAGGTGCCAACAAGGACACTCAGCTGGTGGACGGCAAGGGGTGGGGACAGCAGTTACCGCCTCCGGCCATCGACCCCCAAACCCAACACACTCCAACGAACTACGAACTGGTGGTCCTCCTCGACAGCACCCGCCCCCGGAGCTGCCATCCCCACGGCTGCTGGCCCCAGACTCGCCCGCTGGGTGTCCTCAAAACTGAAGGGGATCCAATAAAGTGCACCCCCCCTTCCGAGAACAGGGACCTCAGTCTCACCCTTGTCTGCGGCCAAGAGTGAGGTACTGGAGCCCCCGGCTGCGCTCCTTGGATGTGGTGCTCGTTTCTCAGGCTCTCCCACCTCCCCCTCCGCAATCGGATCCAGATTCCCCGGTCACTCGTGACGATCTCTCCAGAATCACAATAACCCACCCACCAGAACACACAACACAACAGGGGCAAACATTCAAATAAATGATCAACCACCTGGGGGTGTGTGTGGCCACCTTGAGGTCCCATCAACCCAAACCCAGAGGCGCACGCCTAAAAAAAAAAAAAAAGGTAGCCAAGCCCCTTTCGGGGCTGACGCTGATCTACCGTGTGCGCCCCCCCTTAAGGAAGCCTCCATTCCCCGAGCATATGTAGCGTTGAAAACTGCTCCCCCTCCCAAGGGAGAAGCGTCTAAAGGAACCAGACTACGGTTTCTCGCACTTGTACTGTACACACCAGCGCGGAGAGGCGCGGAGCGGCGCGGACGCCGAGGACGCCCCCGCCCCCGATGGCGGCTCAGAAGCCAGGCACAGAGCGCCCGGCAAGCAAACCCCCCCGGCGAGGCCGGCGTCTCCCAAGGACGAAGTGAGGACCCGAGGCGGCACCCGACCCGCCTTCTGATCATCACACGGTATACGTCGAGGAACGCGTCCTTGCCCGCACACAAGGCCGCCGCCGAGAATGGACGCGGAGGAACGCCCACAGTTGCTCTGGTACCCGACGCCCTGGAGCGCGGCCCCAGGTCCGCAGCAAGGCCGGAGGACACGGGACTTTTCTCTCGCAGGTCTCTCTCCTGTTGGCCGCCCTCAAACTCCAGACGGAGGCTCGGAAAAACCCGTGGAACCACCACCAGACCCCACGCGGATCTGTGGGCAGGCCCTGGGCCCTTCATCGCGGTCACCGCACACGCTCCGTTCCGAGGGTCACTTCTGAAGTAACGCCGCGAAAAATCGAGCGTAACATAGGACCCCGAACTGGAACGTGCACCGCCGACGTCCGCCCTCCCCGGCCACCCGTGCAGGCTATAGGGCCGGGACCACCCGCGTGGATGTGTTGGACCTTGAAAGACCTTCCGCGGAGGCGCCTCCAACCACCGGACCCCACGAGGAGCCGCAGCCAGATCTCTGGCACCTTACCCCGGCCTCCGCGCACGCTCCGGGCCGGTCTCCCACCTGCGGAGCCGCCCGCACTTCGTTGCCCCCGCGGAGTCACAATCAGCTCCCGCGGACTGAGAAACACCAAGCGGATGCTCATCGAATCCCCTGGGCGGCCCCACGAGCGCCCCCTTCCCTGCGGCTGTGGCCAACGCGCGGGAGACCTGCGTATCCAATCTCCAGCGAAGGGGGGGGGGGGGCGGCGACGCGCCGGCGAGAGCGGGACGATCCCGCCAGCGCCGCCGGCCTCCTGGAACTCTGCCTCGGGTACCACGGCCAAATCCCGTCCCTGGTCGATTTCGCCGGGGCTCCGGAGGGAAGAAAGCCGAAGAGCGGCCACCCGGTGGCGCTCGACAGCCGGCGCGAACGTCAGCGGGACGGCTCTGCATCGCCGGCCGGCGAGGGCGCACTGCCTGCGGCCCGGGCGTCCGAGTTTCTCCCGCCCCAACGCGGACCGCGCCTCTCCACCCGGGGCGTCCACCTCGAAGTCCCCCGCCCGCAGGACGGGAGCCCGGCAGCAGAAGGGGAACTTGAGACGTGTTTCCAGGTGGCTGCCGGGAAAGGGACAGACGAACGTATGGAAAGTTCCACGGAGAGGCCTGCAGGCCCGGACCGCCGGCATGGGCTTCCCTAAGCAGCCCGAAGGCTTCCGGGGCTCCCGAGAGGACTTAAAAAATTTGCGGTGGGCCCTGTAAAAAACCATGCAAGTGCTCGCAGACTGACCAGGGATGGATGAATCATCTTAATTCTATCTTTTCGGGCCGAGGAAATCTTTGTAAAGATATGTCGACGAAGCCTAGAAGCCATGAAGTTGGCTGACAGAGTCGACCACGTAAAACTTTAAACAAGATCTTTCTCTGCATGTACAACTAAGTCCAGACGACACACGTGAAGAACATCGGTGCAAATGCACATATAGTTATAAGGATGTCAATTTCACTGTTACTTAATATAATAACAAAAAAATTGAGAGGGAGCATTAATAGCTGGTTTACTAAGTACTTGCCCATCCATACAATGCAACACTGTTAGTGTGTGTGTATGTTTGAAATGAGGTAAGTATGGAAGACTATTCCGTGGAATAAAAAACGCTGTAGAACTTTCTTTGCTGTAAACAAACACACACAAGTATGTCTCTTAAATAAGATATGCAGAGGAATTATTTTTTTTAAAAAGATTTTATTTCAGAGAGAGAAGAGAGAGCACGAGTGGGGGAGGGAGAGGGAGAAGCAGACTCCCTGTTGAGCAGGGAGCCCGATGTGGGACTCGATCCCAAGACCCTAGGATCATGACCTGAGCCGAAGGCAGACACGTAACTGAATGAGCCACCCAGGCGCCCCTGTGCAAAGGAATTAGAATAGCTACAGCAATTTCAAAAAACAAGAATAAGATTGGCAGATAGACACACTGATCAATGGAAAAGAAGAAACCCAAACAAATAGGCTGTCAGAGGAGGTCTAGTTGACCCTTGAGTTGAACCCCAACAACTGGAGGTTCCTCACCCTCTCCCCTGTCCTTGGAATGTATGCTGTGGAAGCTATTCCATGGACACAGCCTTAAGGGAATACAGCATTGTTGGGACCATCTTGATGGTATATGTAACTAAACACAGTTAAGATCTCTATAAATGTTCAAGATTTGGTGGGCAGGTAAGGAGATCTATCTACTCCTCTGGTGGCATCCAAACAGCCTCATATATTAGTTTCCTTGCTTGTTAAACCTGCCACCTACCAATCTGGGGTGGACTTACTCCTTGGTTGGTCTCTTCCTGCCCTCTGTGTACAGGGGCTGCTTTAAGATTATACCCAGGAAGCTCCCGAGGAGCTTGCAAACTGACATTTGCCCAAGCCCAACAGATTTTTGGCAAATATGCAAAAGCAGGGCCGCCTGGGTGGCTCAGTCAGTTAAGCATCTGCCTTCCGCTCAGGTCATGATCCCAGGGAGCCCCGCGTTGGGCTGCCTCTCCCTCTCCCTTTCCCCCTCTCCCTGTTTGTGTGCTCTCTCTCTCACTCTCAAAAATCTTTAAACAAAAAAAAGATCTATTTTAGAGAGACAGTGAGGGCAGGGGGTAGGGGTCAGAGACAGGGAGAGAAAATCTTAAGCGGACTATGTGCAGATTGGGGAGCCTGACATGGGGGCTCTACCTCACGACCCTGAGATCATGACCTGAGCCGAAACCAAGACTCAGATGTGCAATCAACTGTGCCACCCAGGTGCCCCTGGAATAATTTTTTTATTTTATTTTTTTATTTTTTTAAAGATTCCATTTATTTATTTGAGAGAGAGAGAATGAGAGAGAGCATGAGAGGGAAGAGGGTCAGAGGGAGAAGCAGACTCCCTGCTGAGCAGGGAGCCCGATGTGGGACTCGATCTCGGGACTCCAGGATCATAACCTGAGCCGAAGGCAGTTGCTTAACCAACTGAGCCACCCAGGCGCCCTGGAATAATTTTTTAAAAAATATTTTACTTATTTGTCAGGCGAGAGGAGAGAGAGCACAAGATGGGGGAGCAGCAGAGGCAGAGGGAGAAGCAGGCTCCCTGCTGAGCAAGGAGCCCAATGTGGGACTCAGTCCCAGGACCTTGGGATCATGACCTGAGCCGAAGGCAGACGCTTAACCAACTGAGCCACCCAGGCATCCCTGGAATAATTTTTTTTTTTTAATTCACAGGATTTATTGTGTGTGTGTGTGTGTGTGTGTGTGTGCGTGTGTTTTAAAGAGCAATTTTGGGTTTATAGCAAAATTGAGCGGAGAGTACAGAGATTTCTCATATGCTCTCCGCTCTGCCTTCACTGCTCCCTGCTCACCAAACACACACATGGGTACTCAGAGCCCCACCCCACCTCTACACTACCCTATCCACATCCTGCACCAGAGCAGTATGTTGGTTCCTCCTGAAGGACATCTTAGTTGCTTCCAACCAAGTTTTGGCAGTTATGAATAAAGTTGTGGTAAACATTGGTGTGCAGGCTTCTGTGTGAATGTAAGTTTTTTACTCATTTGGGTCAGTAATTTATTGCTGGATCCTGTAGTAAGAGTAGGTTTTATTTTGAAAGACACTGCAATAAAGGGCTAGTATCCAAAATCTATAAGGAACTTATCAAACTCAACACCCAAAGAACAAATAATCCAATCAATAAATGGGCAGAAGACATGAACAGACATTTCTCCAAAGAAGACACACAAATGGCCAAGAAACACATGAAAAAATGTTCCACACCACTCGGTATCAGGGAAATACAAATCAAAACCTCAATGAGATACCACCTCACACCCGTCAGAATGGCTAAAATTAACAAGTCAGGGAACGACAGATGTTGGCGGGGATGCGGAGAAAGGGGAACCCTCCTACACTGTTGGTGGGAATGCAAGCTGGTGCAGCCCCTCTGGAAAACAGTATGGAGGTTCCTCAAAAAGTTGAAAATTTTTAGGGATACCTCGGTGCCTCAGTCAGTTAAGTGTCTCCCTTCAGCTCAGGTCATGATTCCAGGGTCCTGGGATCGAGTCCCGCATCGGGCTGAGAGCCTGCTTCTCCCTCTGCCTGCCACTGCCCCTGCTTGTGCTCTCTCTCTCTGACAAATACATAAATAAATAAAATCTTTTTTTAAAAAGTTGAAAATAAAGCTACCCTATGACCCAGCAATTGCACTAGAGGGTATTTACCCCAAAGATACAAGTGTACTGATCTGAAGGGGCACCTGCACCACAATGTTTATAGCAACAATGTCCACAATAGCCAAACTATGGAAAGGGCCCAGATGTCCATCGACAGATGAATGGATAAAGAAGATGTGGTATGTATATATATATAAATACACACACACACACACACACACACACACACACACACAACGGAATATCACACAGCCATCAAAAAACCTAAAGTTTTGCCATTTGCAATGATGTGGATGGAACTAGAGGGTATTATGCTAAGCGAAACAAGTCAATCAGAGAAAGACAATTATCATATGATCTCACCCATATGTGGCATCTAAGAAACAAAACGGGGGATCATAGGGGAAGAGAGGAAAAAATAAAACAATATGAAACCAGAGAGGGAGACAAACATAGGAGACTCTTAATCATAGGAAACAACCTGAGGGTTGCTGGAGAGGAAGGGGTTGGGGGAATGGGGTAACTGGGTGATGGACATTAAGGAGGGCACGTGATGTAATGAGCACTGGGTGTTATATAAGACCGATGAATCACTGACCTCTACCACTGAAACTAATAATACACTATATGTTAGTTAATTGAATTTAAATTAAAAAAAGAAAGACACTGAAAATATTCATACAATTTCTTAAGATGGTAGCTGAGAGCATGTCCACATACTGAAGAATCAAACCAATGAAGGAGGGAGAATTCCAAGCTGCCAAAAGGAAGATGTCATTAAGGCAAAACCATACGTCAATCATCTTAGGGTTGCCGCTGGGTCTGAGAACTATACTGACACAGGACAGATTAAGAGCAGAAAAGTGCACAAATATATTGCTTATAAATTTTACATGACAAGGGAGTCCTCCTAAGGAAACAAGGACCAAAAGAAGTGGCAGAACCTAAATGCTTTTATACTGGGCTGAACAGAGAGGTGGTTGTGGGAAAGTAACTAAACTCTGTGGAGAAACCCCAGGAAGGTAAGCATTATTTATAACAAAGTCTGTACAGAATTTTCTTATCCTCAGCTTCCTGTCCTCGACAAGAATGTCACTCTCTTTTTGGCAGAGGGAGGACATTTTCCATGGAAAGGGTGGTATTTCCTGCTTCCAGGACGGAAAGGGGAGAGGTCAGTGCGCCCTCAGGCACCTGCTGTTTTGGGGGGCTTTTTTAAAATCAATCAATATTCGTGTTTCTTTACATCTAAGTCTTTGATTTCAGGTTTGGCTTCTGACAGGAGGAAGCCCACATTTTTATGAAGGACACATTTGGGGTGGGCAGAGGGGGCAAGACGGGGACAGGCCCGTGCAGACTCGTCTCGTGTGGCAGGCAGATAATTCAGTTCCTGCCAGATGGGATTGCTTCACGATCAGGCAAAGTCCCAGGTGCAAAGAAGGAGAAATAATGTCAGAACATGGAGAAGGTTGGGTATAATCCAGAGCAACAACTTCCCTGGAGGCAGATGAACTTAAATGATTTCCAGACCCTGTTTATAGATTTAGTGTGCAGGTAACTTTGAATCGACGGTGCTACCATCTGGCTACTTGGGGATTTCACGTCCTACCTCCTCACGAGTAAAAAGAGGAAGGACGATGGACAAGCACAACTGAACCCCCATACGTAGAACTTCCAAATGAAGGGAGGACACTCATTGGGCAAATCATGACTCTAAGGGTCGTTTAAAAGAGGTAACATGACAAGGAGGATGCAAATGGACTTTATGCCACTGAACTGGATGCTTACAAATGGCTAAAATGTTAAATTGTACATGATGTCTATTTTTACCACACTTTTACAAACCAAAACAACACCTTCTTCTTGACTTGGAGTAAGGGAGTTCGGGGTCTGTCAGAGAAGGTCATTGCCCGTGTGAAAAACCAGGGTTCAGCAATTTGGAAAATTTTCTTCCTTGTGAGGCGAACAAAAATTGTAAATGACAGTAGGTGTAGTTGCTATAATTCAAAAGGAAAGGCAGGGGGAATTTTGACATTTAGAAGCATACTCTGTCCACCTTTCACAACATTTACATTATAAATCATACGTACTTTCTCTGGGGGATGGCACCAGAGCACCAAAATATTGCAGAGTGATCAAAGCTATCATCGAATCTTCCGTCAGGGCCCAGGTGGGTAGACTGTGTGTCCCCAAGGATGTACAGAAAATTGGTGAGGGGGTGGGGTAGACTTTTTTGGTGCGTATGTCTACATTCAGCAGGTGTAGAAAAAGAAAAATGATGTTCCATTACCCTTCTGTGTTCTTGGCTGAGGTCCATGTAACAGAAAGATAGATCTGAGGGAGGGAGGGAGGGAGGGAGGGAGAGGAAGCTTATTGCAGCATGCAGTGCACATCTCCAGGAGGAACCTAAACCAGAAGTAACTCAAAACGGTGGCTCCAAATTCCAGCTTCTAGAGAATCAACAAAGAACAGGTTGTAGAGAAATGACAGGAGAAAACAAAGCAGTCAGGTTCCCAGGTTGGCATTTGTGAGAAAGGTAAATATATGGGAGGAGACTAATGTAGTAAGGTTTTGTGTGTAGGTTTCTCTGGTGCTTCTCTGGACTGATAACAGTATCTTCTGTCTTCCTGTTCCTGTCTTCTGTGGGAGTTTTATAGCCTTCTTTCAGAGAAAAAAGGGGAGAGTCTCCGTGTCCTTGTGTCTGCTGTTTTGTGTCTTGAATTAAAAACAATGTATTTGGGGCGCCTGGGTGGTTCAGATGGTTAAGCGTCTGCCTTCGGCTCGGGTCATGATCCCAGGGTCCTGGGATCGAGCCCCACATCGGGCTCCCTGCTCCGCGGGGAGCCTGCTTCTCCCTCTCCCTCTGCCTCTCTCCCTGCTCATGCTCTCTCTCTCCCTCTCTCTGTATCTCTGTGTCTCAAATGAATAAATAAAATCTTTAAAAAAAAATAAATAAAAACAATGTATTTGCCAAATTGGCTTGTTTTGGGGTGAAATATTCTGGTTCCCTCCCTTCACAGGGAAAACTGATCTCTCCTTATTATATAAAAACATGTGTCCATGCTCTTCTTCATTGATGTTGTGTAGTTGGGTCTCGTGGCCTGGGCTAATGGCTCCATGGTGAGCATCCCCTACAGGCACAAGAGGCAAGTACAATATAGTCATGCCCCCAGACACTCCCCTGAGACCAGAGCCACCCAAACCATCCTGATTCTGGTGTGCACCGTTGTCACCTTCTCCCTTTCTTCCATCTTGGTACTTTATATGGGGCTATTTGATAATCCAAAATCGGGCTGATAAACACCATTGCACTTACAGAAACATGTTTCCCTATTTTTAGCCCCTTTGTGCTCATCAGGAACAACAACCTGTCCCAGGTTGTTCTCGCTGCTGGGATAAAAAGGTAATTTTCTCTAAATTTTTCACAAGGTCTGGTGGTTTGTGTGGTTTGCAATATATTCATATGTCTATTCATCCATTATGCAAGGCTAAGCCTCCACTATGAAGCCGGGATTCAATAGTACAATACATTTGACTGACTAGTGGCCCCCGTCCTTATTGGGGTTGAAATACATTGCAATGATCTTAGGACACACAATTTTCTTCAGTCTAACCCTCTGAAATTGGGCTGCACAATATACTGAATAGCATCTTGTACTTGTGGCTGAGCTTTGTCCCTAACCCACTGTGCCCGCTGAGTGAGACACACAACAGAGGGAGAAACTGTCAAATCCTTAAAAAAAAATCTGAAAGTAACATTAGACTGTGATGATTCCTGCATCATGTAAAACTATCATGAAGACACCTTATCACAGCATTTTTTCTTTCTGAGTTCCCCATAAAATAATGGTCTCTTTTATAATGTGTGGCATCTTAGCTTTGGAAAATTTTTTTTTAATTTTTAAGCATTTTATTTATTTATTTTAATTAATCCCTACACCCAATGTGGGGTTCGAGCTCACAACCCCAAGATCACCACTGAGCCAGCCAGGCACCCCCGGATTAATCTTTAAAAAGATAGTTTAGCCAGTACACAATCTATAAACATATATCTATACAAATTATTACAAATTTTAAGTTACTATAAGTGCTGGAAGGTCAACTAGATAATATGATAAAGTACAATCAGTATACATGATCTAGCCTGATGGCTCAAGGAAACATTCTTTGAGGATATATATATATTTTTTCATATTTTATTTATATATTTCAAAGACAGAGAGACACAGCGAGAGAGGGAACACAGGCAGGGGGAGTGGGAGAGGGAGAAGCAGGCTTCCCGCGGAGCAGGGAGCCCGATGCGGGGCTCGAACCCAGGACCCCTGGGATCATGACCTGAACCAAAGGCAGATGCTTGATGACTGAGTCACCCAGGCGCCCCGAAGATATATTTTTTATGTCTGGAATAAATACTGTGCAATGATTTACTAAGTGTAGAGTGTTGGGAAAAGTATTCCAAAGAGAGAAAGTGCCTGAGGAGTGGTGCTGGGAAGCCGTGTGCACATTCAGGAAACAGAAAGGTCCAGACAGAATGAAGGATACTTCATGTGCAGACACTAAACTGGAAGGATAGGGTACTCTGAAAAATGGTAACTTATTGACTTGTAAACCCAATGTATGCAATTTATAAATTTGAAATCATTAGGGATTAAATTTTTGTCTTATATAGACTGCAATACTGTGGTAACATATTTTACATGGTAAAAATCAGTGAGAAGGGGCTCCTGGGTGGCTCAGATGGTTAGGCGTCCGCCTTAGGCTCAGGTCATGATCTCCAGGTCTTGGGATCGAGCCCCACATCAGGCTTCTGGCTGGCTCAGCAGGGAGTCTGCTTCTCCTCTCTCGTTCTGCCTCTCCCCCTGCTTGTGTGCTCTCTGTCTCTTGCCCTCAAATGAATAAATAAAATCTTTAAGAAAAAATCAGTGAAAAGATGTAATTCCTTTTTAGAAAATAAAAAGTCTAAGTGGTTCAAAAAGACAAATTGATAGGGGTATATGATCTTTTTAAAAAATATAATTTGTAGGGGCACCTGGGTGGCTCAGTTGGTTCGGTGTCTGCCTTCAGTTCAGGTCATGATCCTGGGGTCCTGGGATCCAGCCCCACATTGGGCTTCCGGCTTGGCAGAAAGTCTGCTTCTCCCTCTCTCTCTGCATGCTGCTACCCCTGCTTATGCGTGCGCACTCTCTCTCTCTCTCCCAAATAAATAATAAAATCTTAAAATATGTGTATATACACACACACATAATTTGTAAACATCTACGTACACACTTAGGGCACGCCTGGGTGGCTTAGTCAGTCAAGCATCTGACTCTTGGTTTTGGCTCAGGTTCTGATCCCAGGGTAGGGAGGGTAGGGAGGTCAAGCCCCACTTCAGGCTCCAAGCTCAGTAGGGAGTCTGCTTGATTCTTGCCCTCTCCCTCTGCCCCTCCCCCATCTTGTACTTGCTCAGACTCTCTCAAATAAATAAATCTTAAAAAAAACACAGTTGCAATTACACGAAAGCTCTGCAGTCTCCTCTTTCTCATTCTTGCTTGGTGATCTAGGGGTCAAGGCCATTATTCAAAATCACAACTTAGCAAATTTTTTTTTAGAAAAACAGCTTTGAGGATGATTATGTTTAGCAACATAAAGAGCCAACCCCAGGGGCGTCTGGGTGGCTCAGTTGGTTAAGCGTCTGCCTTTGCCTCAGGTCATGGTCCCAGGGTCCTGGGATCGAGCCCTGCATCAGACTCCCTCTGCCCCTCCCCCTGCTCCTCTCTCTCTCTCACTCTTTCTCAAATAAAATATTAAAAGCATTAGATTAATATTTATCTTCCTTTATGCTACTTTAGGACAATAATTTTCTCTTACATTATCAGTGTCCTTTCTAAAAGTTTCAGATTTCTAGTTCTTTCATTTTTAAGCATTAAAATTTCACTAATCTTAAAATATTTTAAAGTCAGGTCTACTGGACTCTTTCCAACCATGTTTTTGCATCTCTTGGCTCAATCAGAAGATAGATTGATTCCTGGAGATTGTGTGCACAGCAGAAGAATAAGTGACTTAGCAGATTTTTCTTTTTTCCCCTGGGATTTGGGAAGTCTTTGACAATGCCACAGATTTTAACATAACCAGGTGAAATGTCCATTTTCAGGAATGTCTCTCCTCCACAAGGAAGTTACAAACTCAAGGGACATAGAGGCCAACTCAGAATACTGTGGACTGAAGGAAAAGAAAGAAAGTTGGACTAAAAATAGGACAAAGAGGGACAGTGTTTAGGAGGATTCACCAGTGAGGAAGGTTTAAGCTTATCATAAATTACCTAATGCCAGAATTCCTAAGTGGACCCTGCAATACTGTTTATTTTCAGGACAAAAAGGAAATAAAATTCTGATTAATCAATGACCATCTTTCTATACTTGGTACGGAAAGACTCCAAAGCAGTTTACACTCAAACTTGCCTCCCTGAAAGATGTTTAGATAAGGGTATGTTCTCTGATGGATCAATTGCCAAAATGTCAATAACCTAAGATGGAAAATGAAACACAACAAGTAAATTTAACACTATTGCTAATTAATCCTTGTAAAATCACAGTCAAAATTGTTTCAAATCAACTTATAAGACAGTATTTTGAGGAATGTCCAAGAGCTATGGAAATAGATGACCAGCCAAATGAGAACACTCAAAGCCCTTCCTGCGACAAGGTTGTCAGAACCCATCACTTGCATTTTTGCAGATTCTCAAAGGCAGGCAGAAGAGTGGTAAAGCCTTATAGTTTAAAAAGGTAAGACTTCAGGTATGCCCTGATTGGGAAGCTGGAGCTGGGCTAAATAGAAGATGCATCCTACATGATTGTTAGGTGTACATATTCGGCCTTCTCTGGTTGGTATTATGTTGCAAACAAGGACAAAAATGAAGGAATCTTCATTATTATTAATTATGCTTAATAATGGAATCGTCCATTATTAATCATGTCCTGGCTCTTTGGTGCCATCGTTACTGGGGTCATCCTTTGGCATCCTGAAATGTTGCTAAATATAATGGTATGATTTTCTATAGGTTTCACTTCTAGATAGCTGGCATCGTGGGCTGGTTATATAGATAATGGGTTGGTTTCCTGTGCTGGTTACCAGAGACTGTGGGTCTGAGTTCTATCTTTCTATATGGTCTGGCCATTGTCTATTTCTATATTCTCTCAGTCTCACCCTGGTCTTTCTCTCACTTCTGAGAAGTTGACTAATTTGGGGGAAACACAGATTCAAATCTTCACTGCTTTAGAGACTGTTCATCTTCATAGTGGGTACTGCAAGATTGGCTTGACCTTTTTACTGTTATATCATCACAGTGATCATCTGATAAAACTGCAGTTGCATAGAAGCATTTAAGACTCTGGACAAACAGACCAGCATCATGACCACTATGACAAAAGCAAGCACAATTAATAGTCCCTCGTCTGTTTCATAGATCCAAGGACAAGCAGTATTAGCAGTGGCACAGATTCCACCATGACTAGCCAACAAGAAATCTAGAGCAATGAGACGGTCCATCACTACTTGTGTCCATGAGTTGAGACAAATGTTTACTACATTTAGGGCAGAACTGGTGTCTTAAAACTACTGCCAAGGCTAGTGATAGGTTTATTAGTCTTTTATATTTGTATGATTCCCACTGATGGGAACACTACTCATATCGTTCACATAAACAATGAGTCAGTACTCCCCTCAGTGTGCTGAATAGAAGACCTCATTTTAGAAATCACACCTGAGTCGGATTTCCAACGTTGGTGATTTATAGAACTAGGGTCCCTCATGTATGGACAAGTTTTAAGATATTATTCCTAAAGTGCATGACGTGTTAGTATGAATCCTGTGGGTCCTGGCCACAAAGAAAGTAGTTATCTGTCAAGGGCACATAGACATCTGGGAACAAAGGAGTCATTCATGATATAAGGTCAGAACCAAGGGCTTACAGGACTGGGTTACATTTTTGGATCTCTATCGGTCTCTACCAGGTAGTAAGTATTGGGCACATTGCCCTATGAAGATTATTGAAATCAAACTTAGGTTCGCCTGAGTTCTCATCAAGATTGAAATAATCAGTTTTTCTGGGAGAGAGGGACACTAGCAATGTCACACATTGATTCGTGTAAGGTCAAGGTCCATGTATGTGCAAGTGGAAATGCCATCCGCTGTAACTCCCTATGGTCTCATTTGATGCTACCTGCATGGCCCGGAGGTTTTACCATGGTAGGCGGGTGATGAATGGCATATCCAGCAGTGACTGAGGGTAGGGGCTGCTGTTAGGGATAGCCTAATAAGGGTGTTAAGATTATGTTCTGACCTAACCTAACCTTATAAGGAAGAAACGAGTAAAAGGGCCATCAGTGGTGATGACAAGGGGTCTGTGGAAAATGAGAAGTGGAACAATTACAGGCAAGCAGATTAAAAATACAAAACAGTAATTTGTTAGACAGATGTCTTGTTGTGAGGTATCGAGTGGAAGCTGTCATCTGTTTGTTCCGAAGGTTTTGGGTCACCTGTCTGCTTTTGAAGATCAGCTCAGAATCCTCAGTTTGAGGTCTTGGATTGGAGTAGGCTTCCAATTGTGTGGAATTCTGGATTTCTTTTTTAGTTGTGCAACATGGACCAGAGTGACTCTCTGGAGTTTCACTACTCTATTTATTGCTAACAGCACCTGATAGGTTCCTTCCAATGAGATTTATGAGCAGTTATTCTCTGAGGTCTGTTCCAACAGAATCTACTAGTTGAAGATCATAAAAAAGCCCTTTAAAACATGTTTTCAGAAGGTGGCCTTAGTGAGTTGGTGACAGGACTGGATATATTATGTGAATCCCCGGTAATATTTTGCCATGTCTGCATGTAGCAGAGCAGTAACTAGTATTGGAAGTGAAATCCCTAGACACATGCATGAGTCTTCCACTTAGTAATTCACAGCGGGATAACTGAGTGAGTGGACTCCATGGCCATAAGGGCGAGAGGGAATATCTTTGGCCAAGGGAGCTTAAAGGTTTCTGAAAGTTTTGCTGATGTTAACGATGCCAGTGGTCTGTTCAACTTTTCTAGAAGATTGTGAGTGATAAAAGAGAGTGTTTATAATGGTTCCCATAAAGTGTGTGACATGATGACTTGATGTAGATGTAAACATTGGGATGATCCAGGGCTGGAAACAAAATCAATCAGCTTTTCAGTGACTATAAGAGCTGCAGCTTTTCAGCAAAGAAATGCTTTAACTCACTCTGCAAATGGACATACAATCACTAAAATATATTCAAGTCCCATAGAGGGTAGAAGCTGGATAAAGTCCATAAGAAGGTGTTCAAGGGGCCCTTGAGGTATGGCCACCACTTATCCAGGTCCCCTTGGTGATGTGTGCATGGTCCAAGCCACTCAGTCCCTATTTGTCCCCCACTGGCTTGGGACTGTCCAGTAGGGATCAGAGCTTCAGGAAGAGCCAGGTGGGAACCTTACCCACCCCCTCATGTCAACCTCAGCCCCTGCAAGGCCCCCCAGGTATAAATATCTCAATATTTGCCCCCAGTGATCTTTTGCCCCCCTCTCCAAAGGCACTGCTAACCCTACTCCCCACCCCTTAGGACAATCATCACTCTTCAAAGATTCTCCATCTGAGGGGCGCCTGGGTGGCTCAGTCATTGGGCGTCTGCCTTCGGCTCAGGTCATGATCCCAGGGTCCTGGGATCGAGCCCCACATCAGGCTCCCTGCTCCGCAGGAAGCTTGCTTCTCCCTCTCCCACTCCCCCTGCTTGTGTTCCCTCTCTCGCTGTGTCTCTATCAAATAAATAAATAAAAATCTTAAAAAAAAAAAAGATTCTCCATCTGAGCCCCTTTCCTAGGCCATGAGTTCTTTACATCCTCAAATCGCCCCAGAGGCAGGTCTGCTCATGATCTCCATTTTACACAGCTGGAAACTGAACCTAGGGGGAGGTTGGGCAGCAAGTTTCTCTTTGTGACCTCCACTGAGAGGTGGGGATGGAGGAATCAATTCCAAGCCCATCCCTCCTTCTGGTTCCAACTACTTTACGGATCATAATCACCTCCTCCCTCTGTCCCTAGGGCACCCTGCAGACCCTCTCCTTCCCAGATGCTGATGGCTCCCATAAGACTTTGCTAAGGCCACCATAATACATTACTTCAGACTGGGTGGTTTAAGCAACAGAAATGTATTTTCTCATATGCTAGGTATCTGATATCAGGGTGTCAGCAGCACTGATTTCTCCTGAGACCTCTCTCCTTGGCTTGTAGGTGGGCATTTTCTTCCTCTGTCTTCACATGATCTTCCCTCTGTGTGTCTGTGTACTAATTTCCTCTTAATGACACTAGTCACACTGGATTAGTGTCCACAGTATCGTCTTTATTTTACCTTTTTAAAAACCCTATTTCCAAATGCAGTGACATTCTGAGGTACTGGAGATTATGATTTCAACATATGAATTTGGGAACACACAATTCAGCCCATAACTAACACATCTTTTCATAGGGAGCTAACAGGGAGGAGTTTTCCTTAGGATGACCTCATTTAACAGTCCCCAAATCACAGCCCTGTAACTACAGCTCTGAGGCGCTCTGAGGTATCAACACAAGAGGAATGAAACATATCCATACAAAGAATCATAAATTTAAGAATCAAACAAATGTCTCTAACAACTGTTTGATAAAGCCCCAAACTAGAAACAACTCAAATATCTGAAACAGATGAGTAAATAAACAAATAGTAGATAGAACATTACATTTCTTGACAACATTAAAAGAATGAACTAATTACACAGACCCACTGACAAATCTCAAAATAAATATACTAGATGAGAACACCCAGCGGGGAAAAAAAACTAAACATTTTATTTTCATTCGTGTAAAATTACATTAAATACATACGAATCTATTGTAGAAGAAAGTAAATCAATGTTTGCCTGGAGGGCAGAGAGAAGGAGATAATAATTAAAGGGCATGAGTGAATGTGGGGTGATGCATATGCACATTGTTACGATTTGTGATGATGGTTTCATGGGTTTATAGGAATGTCAACACTCATCAAATGGTACAGTTTAAATATGGACAATTTATTATTTATTAACCATACCAAAAAGGCATTAACGGTATAATAAAAAAAAAATTCTGTTTTCAAAAAACAAAGTTTGGCAAACCTGTATTGACCGCACCATATCCCTTGTAATGCCCTGGGATCAGCACCTTGCTTCGTTTGCAGCAAATACAGGTGAGCAATGAAAGCCATTTCCACCTGAGTCATTGGGAATGCAGGCTGTGTAAAGTCTGCATTTCTGGACTGAGATCTTCTTTCTTTCTATCTTTGTTTTCCTTCCTGTGCAACAAAGGCCTTATGGTGAACAATGCAGAGAAACTACAGGAATCCATAAAACCGTTAGATTCCTTTTCTTATAGAGAGAGCACACGTGAGAGAGTGTGAACGTGGTGGTGGTGGGGGGAGTGTATGCACAGGGAGAAGGAGAGAGGATCCCAAGCAGGCTCCGCACTGAGGCTAGATCTGTTTGCAGGGCTTGACCTCACAACCCTGAGATCATGACTTGAGTCAAAACCAAGAGTCAGATGCTTAACCAACTGAGCCACCCAGGCGTCCCCCTATTAGATTATTTTCTGACAAGGCCCTCAGCTACACAAGCTTCACAGTTCAGAAGGATCTGAGAATTTCTGTACTTGCTCATCCTTCACAGCCATACTGACTAGCACAATAGCAGGTGCCCTTTTATAAAAGAGGCACAATCCAACCAGTTTGTTGCAATCTCTTGCCCTCTCTGTTAATTCTCCGTTTGTGTACAATTATGACTCCCCCTATAATCTTTCAGCCAGTGACACCACCAAACAGAATTCTGGGCATTAGGGTACATCTCTCCTTTCCAAGACCTGGGAACAGATTTCCTGCACCAGTGCTGAGCACAATGCAACATCCCCTGCAAACAAGAAAACAATTTTATGTTGTTCCCAGAAGTACCAGAGATTGTCACAACTGCCCCCTCTTCAAGGTGAGTGCTGATAGCACGAAACTTCCTGGCATCCAGGCTACAATTTAACCACAAAACCCTACATAATTTCCTTAGAGGCAACAATGCAAACAAGGCCCAAACTAGAGACAGGACTACCATCCTTCTATCCCCCTGAAGCACACAAAGATTGGGGTGCCCATGCCAGCTATTTCTCCTGTCATTCTGAAACCACCCCATAAAGTAAATCTAACCCTCAAGATAAAGATAACTTGCACAATAAGGCCTTTGTTATAGCACAAACCAGAATTAACAGAGGAAGGCTGTTCCTCGGTTAGTGATTTGGAGGCTAGGAAATTCCATCACAAGAATTACCAGACCAATATCCCTAAAAAAAGTGACTTTTCAGGTCACAGGCAGAACTCAGATGGAGTCCTCTGGAACACAACAGGGTCATCTGTGCCCTACTAATCAGAGAGAAAAAAATGAGTACTCTGGCTTCTCACATTTACCCAGTGAATGGGAAAACACCAAGGTTTACTTTGCTGAACACATCAGAGCAGATAAATGATATACATATGGGCACCTGCAGGTGGGAGAGGTGAATGGCTGCTGCTACACAATCAACAGTAATAAAAATTCACACGGGCCCAAGCTGAAACATGCAACACAGCTCCACATACCTGGAATTTATTTTGATGTGTGGATGTAAGAGGCGCCATTCAGGCAAATGGTACCCTCAAAAGAGATCTCCTCAAGTGTTGTTATACTGAACAAGGAAATACATTTGCTACATATCTAAGTTGTTTCTCCCATGTGAATTTTGTGGTAATCAATGAGGTAAGGGCTTCGGCTAATGGCTTTCTCATTCAAGATATTTATAATGCCCAATCCAGTATGAACTCTCTGGTGTCGAGTGAGGCCAGAGCTTTTACTAAAGGATTTCCCACACTGGTTACACTTATACGGCCTTTCTCCAGTGTGAACTCTCCGATGGTCACTGAAGTTGGAGCTTCGCCTAAAGGACTTCCCACACTCATTGCACTCATATGGCCTTTCTCCAGTGTGAACTCTCTGGTGTTTAAGGAGCGCAGAGCTTTGGCTAAAAGATTTTCCACATTTGCTGCACTCATAAGGCCTTTCTCCAGTGTGAACTCTCAGATGTAGAACAAGGCTGCAATTCTGGCTAAAAGATTTCCTACATTCACTGCACTCATAAGGCTTTGATCCTGTGTGGACTTTCTGGTGTTTTAAAAGACTGGAATTGTAGGTAAAGGATTTCCCACATTCACTGCACTCATAGGGCCGTTCTCCGGTGTGAACGGTATGGTGTTGCAGGAGCGCAGAACTTTGATTAAAGGACTTCCCACACTCACTGCACTCATAAGGCTTTTCTCCAGTGTGAATTCTCTGATGTTGAATGAGGTTGGATCTTTGACTGAAGGATTTGCCACATTCTCCACACTCAAATGGCCTCTCTCCAGTGTGAACTTTCCGATGGTTATTGAGGCTGTAGCTTTGGCTAAAAGATTTCCCACATTCACTGCACTCGTAAGGCCTTTCTCCAGTGTGAACTCTCCGATGTTGAAAGAGGTTGGAGCTCTGGCTAAAGGATTTTCCACACTCCCCACACTCGTAAGGCCTTTCTCCTGTGTGAACTCTCTGATGTTTAATAAGGCTAGAGTTATGGCTAAAAGATTTCCCACATTCACTGCACATGTAACATCTCTCTCCAGGGCGGACTCTCTGGTGATGAACAAATGTGTGCTTGTGGCTGAAAGCTTCTGTGCTGTCTCCCCAGCAGTGTTGAGTTTTTCCCTTGTGGAAGGCCGCCCCACATTCAGTTGCATTGTTTGACTTCTCTCCAGTCTGTGTGGCCTGCTGCTGGAGGAATCCTGAGCTGGCCAAGAAATCCTTCCCAATCTCCCCACAGATAAAGGGCTTCCCTGACACTTGCAACCTGCAGCTCTTGATCACTGAAGCTCTGCTTACATTGTTACCGAAGGGCTTATCGCTCACATGCTGCTTCTGCTGCTGCTGAAGGTTTTCGCTGAAACAGAATCTTTTCCCATGTGTCTCATCAGTGTACACTTTCTCACGGAATTGTGTTTCCTGGTGCTCAGCCGAGTAAAAATTGTCTTTCAAGACTGGACCACACACCTCATAGGGGTTGGCCTTCTGGGGAAAAAGACCTGTCTTGGGAGCCCTGACATGTGACACTCCTACAGAAACGCTCTGCTCAGATGGTGCCTCCTCATCCTCTGCTCCATGCCAACAACCTGAAAGCAGGAAATGCTGGTGAAGTGCACGGTGACTTTTGTGGGTAGGCAGCCGCTACCCAAGCATGTCTAACAAACCCAGAAACGAGTGCATGAGACTGTTCATAGGATAAGAGGTTTGAGTTCAGGCTGAGGATGAGGCTGCTTAGCAGTGCTGGGCCGTCACTGCTCACAAAATGGAGGTTTAGGGGCACTCATGAGGTGAAATAAACACACTGAAGAGAGACAAGGTCTACACATAACTTTCAACAGGACCTAGTCTGCCATGCAGAAGGGTGTGTTCAGGCCCAGGAAAATTCAACAGTGAAAGAGAGCCTGGTGTTCAAGGACTGTTTAACAATCTGTGTTCACCTCACGACACAACACATAAGAGCCAAGGAGGACAGTACCCCACATGGAACAGTGACTAAAATGGTCAAGATGTGGAATCCAGGGAGGTGCAGATTAGCCCTGGGCAGGAAGTAAGAGTACAAGTGATGAATAGCAGTTGACCAGTCACCCGAGTGTAAAGACGGGAAGGAAAGGCAGGTATGAAGTGTGGGGGCCACTGTCATTACCAACAAAAGACCAGCCATGTGGAATAAGTTTCTGGTATGATGTGTACACAGCCCTGAGGTCATGCCACCCCCAGGTGTCACTGTTCAGAGCCAGGCTGTGAACCACAACAGACTCTCCACAATCCCGAGATGAGCAACTATGTGGCACCTGGATGATACAAGTATAAATAAGGGAAAGACAGGAGAGATAAGTGGACAGCACTGGCCAAGAACAGCTCAGCACATGCAGTGCACAGGAAAGAAAACTATTATAAAGAAAACTTCCAAGAAGGATCTTGCAAGAACAGACCGTGGTCTACATTACAGTGATGGTCAGTGATGGCAATTTCTAGCACAAGAAGGAATGAGGAAATGTCAGCTAGAAAAAGAAAGTGGAACCTGGGATACTTGGGTGCTTTGTAACTGCAAATCGCCTGGCAGGGAGAGGGCAAGCAAAGTGGGATCCACTGGGCTGAATGGAACAGTCCTGACCCTGGCTCCTTCCCTGAGAGGCTATGGGAGTAGCAGGTGTTGGGGCTGCTCAAGGAGAAGGCAGTGCACATACCTCAGCCAGCCAACCACACTGCCTATTCAAGGAAGTGGGGGAAGGAAGCAGAGACCATGATCCTGATGGGAGAATAGATCTGCCCTTGGGGAAAAAGGCAAAGGGAGAGACTAGCTCAGGGTACAGAGGTGGGTGTGAGGACCTTACCCAGGGAGGTTATAAGCGCCAAGTTCTCCAGCATCACATCCTGGTACAGGTGTCTCTGAGCCTCATCAAGAAGATCCCATTCCTCCCAGGAGAAGGACACAGCAACGTCCTCAAAGGTCACAGTGCCCTGGCAAGATGGAGACAGATGAAACCATAAACAGCCTCTCCCTCATAGATGACAATCCATCTCCTCCACATCTACCCCTCACCCATCCTCCTCCTGAGCATCCAACACAGAAGAGAAACCAGGCCCTAGCACTGCTGGTGCCACTGTCTCCTCACAGGTCCATTGATCATGGGCATCAGCCATCAGTAAGATGAGGCAGGTGGATAAAAAGGTATAAAACAAGGGTTTGGCACAGAGGCATTCACCCATTTCTGCTAAGCAATTCCCCTAATACGGACAAACCATGCAATTCCCAATCCCAGGGCCCTAGGGCATCAGGCATACACCCTCTACAAGTACACATCATTCTTTAGATGGCATATCCCCCACATTGCAGACACTGCCACATGCCCATGGCTGCCACCACCTTATTGCCCTGCATACCTTAGGCAACTACTCTCTGGTCTTACAATTATATATGACTGTTATGTCAATCACCTGCTCTTCACCCCACTGGTGAGGACGGGAATGGATTGTGTGCTAGGGTTATGGGGATGGCCAAACACAGAACACCTAACACTGGACAGATGAGACTGACAGCACTTTTCTAACCATATATATTCACAGTCTGAGAGAGGACACCACACAGGGCCACAGGGGGGTGGCACTCTGGGAAAGAGTGAACAGATGGTGGTTGTGAGATCCAAGATTTGTAATATCAATACAAAGAGGTACCCGTTTCCCCTGGGAAGATGCCACTGACTTATTGTCAGTAACTCCATGGGCAGGTAGGGAACTGAAACCAACTACAGAGGGATAAGCAGGAACGGCTCCTGATCCCCTTGATAAAAACATCGCTTGGTTAGGAGATCTTATTTCTGGGAGCAGAGTGGGGAGCAGAAGTAGCACTCTGGCCATCGGAGGCCCTCACGGTTTCCAAACATCAGTGCCGCATGTAATGTTGGCTCTTAATTTTAGACCTTGCACCACAACCTGAATACAGCATCCATAGGATGCTTCGCAAATTCAAACAGCATTGAATACTGCTACTGACTTCCCAGAACGCCCACTAGCCGTCGCAGCCCCAAATCCACCTACCAAGACTTCACTGCTTGGGTCTATTCCTTGCCTCAGATGTATGGATCTCAGACACCCATGGCCCTATTCCACAAGGTGCTGTACTTGCTGTCCCCAAAGCAATCACAACCTTCCTCTGTCCACCTAACCCTCATCAAAGCCCAGCTCCATCAGTGGTCCACCCCAGGCCTTAGTGACTCTCACAAATGACCATGTTTGCCCTTGACCTTATCCTCCTGCCTGAATGAAATAGCCCAGACCCCAACAAAGTCCTCAAAAAATCCTGGTGAGTGCACAGAGTGGTGAGTAAACACCCACTCCGGTCTGCCTGACATCTTGCCTCGGTTGTCCCCTCCCTCCGTGTCCGCCTCATTCATGTCCACCCTTGCCTTGGAAGCCTTGGCCACCTGCCAGACTACCCCGTCCCTGACACACACTCCTTTCAGGGCCATGTGCCTGCCCCATTTGTGTTTGTGAAGCCTCCACCCATCACCTAGGTACCCAGCCAAGAGACCCAGTCCACCTTCCCCATCCCCCCTACCTGGCCCCTCATAGCTTTACAATCATCACCTGTCGATTACCCCTCCTAATCGTGAACATCCTGAACACTCCATCCTGAGCCTTCCCCAGATTCCCAGACCTATGTGTACAACTGCCTACATCATACATCCATTCAGTGGTCTCTGAAACACCCCAGACTCTCAATATACCTAAATCAAAGCTCCTAACACCCCCACAGTGAGTATTACTACATTCTTCATCTCAGATAATGGACCTTCCACTCCTACAGCTGCTAAGACCTAAAACACTGGGGTCATCCCTGAGTCCTGTATTTCACTCCTTCTCCTGCATCAGAGAATCTAGTTGCCCATTTAAAACATGCACCCAGAATCCAACTACCTTTCCTAAGCCACAGCTCTGGCCCATTAACTCTCACCTGGGCTTTGGCAGTAGCTGCAGAGCCTGATCTTCCTTCTACCCCGGTCTCACGGTCTGCTCTACACTCTGCAGCCAGACAGAGTCTGGTAAGATTGTAAGATCACTTTCTGCCTCTGATCCACACCCGCACCCTTCCCTGGCCCTGGAGTCAGGCGACTTCACGCTGGCTGTCTGACCGCTGGGCCTCAATGCTGTGTCCCCTCTTGCCAACCGTGCCACCTGAACTAAGATCCAACCTCCCAAGGCCTCAACGTCCTCTTCATGGCCCTCCGGTCCGCTCTTCCTTTGAACCGCCTTCGGGAAACTTTTAAATCGCAAACGGAGATCGTGTCCCTCCTGCGGCCGAAAGGCCCCTTGGCGCCTAGAGTCCTCACCTGGAGGTACGGCACCTCGGCCCGCCAGTCCCGGCGCGACCCCGCCTCACGCGCTGTCCCCTGCGGGCAGCCTCCTCCGGCCTCAGGCCCCCTCCAGCCTCCCTCCAGCCTCCTCCGGCCTCAGGCCCCCTCCGGCCTCCCTCCAGCCTCCCTCCAGCCTCCCTCCAGCCTCCTCCGGCCTCAGGCCCCCTCCGGCCTCCCTCCAGCCTCCTCCGGCCTCAGGCCCCCTCCAGCCTCCCTCCAGCCTCCTCCGGCCTCAGGCCCCCTCCGGCCTCCCTCCAGCCTCCTCCGGCCTCAGGCCCCCTCCAGCCTCCCTCCAGCCTCCCTCCAGCCTCCTCCGGCCTCAGGCCCCCTCCGGCCTCCCTCCCGCCTCCCTCCGGCCTCCTCCCGCCTCAGGCCCCCTCCGGCCCCTGCCCCGGCCGGCCCCCCGGCCCGGAGCCCGCTCCTCACGCCGGCACGCCGGCGCTCGCACACGGGGCCCCCGCCCCCCGCCGCCGCCCCGTCCGACGCCGGGGCCTGGGCCGCAGGGCCGCGAGCCGGCGCCCCGCGCTCGGGCCTCCGGGGTCTGGGTCGGGGGAGGGAGGAAGACGAGCGCTTACCTGAGTCGGGTCCCGGGGCGCGGCCACCGCCATCAGACACGGTAGGCGGAGCGGACACCCGGACCGGCGGTCCCCGTCTCGGCCCCCGGCGCGGGGCAGCCCGGGCGGCGTCGCCAGCCGCGGACCCAAGTGTGTGCGGCGGCGACAGCGCCTTCCCTCGCGCCTTCTCGGTGAGTCACCCCGATCCCGAACCTGCGCTCCAGAACATTAGCCGACGAACAGGCATGAAAGAGGCAAAAAGACCGCCAGGGGGATGAGGCCGGAAGCTCCGCCCCGACGTTAGGGGCACACGCAGAAACGACTCTTTTCTCTACCTTCATTGGTCAGGGATGCCGTCCATCGACGCGCGCTCTTCTGGGTAATGTAGTTCACAGACACACAGGACGCGCAGGAGACATTCCCATCGACCTCTGGGAGGAAAGGCCATGCCCCCTTAAGGGCTCTGGCGATTAGGGTCTTCCTTCCCAGGCCGGGGGCGGGGCGGGGGGCGGGGGGCGGAGGGCGGCTTCGCTCCTTCTTAAAGGATCCGTACCCAGATTTCTGGGAAGTGGTGTCTGCAACTGATCACCCAAGTGTTTGTAGACATTATTTCAGACCCCTTGATGCTCAGCGTGATCCCAAAGCTAAAACCATTTCATATGCTCCCAAAGGCACATATCATTCTGTACAGTCATTTAGATACAAAATGTGTCCCTGGAAGCAGAACCTAGTAAACGTTATCATCCTACAAGTGAAATACACCCAGCAGCCTTAGAGACAGTTTTGTCAGTCTGTGTATGTTAGGTCAGAGACAAGGTAAAAATACTTCATATAGGGCCGTGACACAAAAGATATAGGATGAATGTGAGGCCACCCTAAAGCAAGCGTTTTTAAAAAATGCACCCATAGAAAACATCTCTCTAATCTGATCACTAATTTGTGTGTCCAATTCATTGAACAATACTTTTATCCATTTAATATCTTACTTCATATCCTGGCATAAACCCAGTTCTTTTTAGGAATCTAACATCCATCAATCAAAGAACAATGTAATAAATGTTGTTTTAGAAGGGGACAAAGGCTGCAGCGTTCAAAGAGGGAGCATGTATGCAAAGGCTGCTCTCCTTTTCCAAGGAATTGGAGTACTTAAAACCATGATGTCTCATTGTTTGGAAGTGATTACCATTTCTTTTGCAGGGACTGTTCTGCATGGGGAATTGGTATTACCTCAGAACTAGAGCTGCAAAATGCAAATTACAGAAAGCTATTACCAGTGGCTATGTAGTGATTCAAAGGTGATGGCAGACAGAGATTTGATGAAACATCAGTGGATGGGGAAAAAGTTAAGACCTCAGAGAAGATTTAGCAGTGATGTCCGAGAACAGGAATATTTAGGTTGAACACATGACCAGAATGTACACTCTGATGGTTTTCTCCAAAATGATCTCTTTCTTCATTCTTGAAAACATTGTGCAGTATCAGAGAAAAGAAACAATGTGACAGAGTAGACAGAATTACAAAAATACACAGAGAAGCTGAGGCTTACTGTATAGTGTTATCCTTTTAGAATTGAGTCTGCACATGTGTGTTTCATTCTGTCTGGGTCCTGAATTCAGATTTGTTTCTATAAAAGTTGTTTGTTGTGGTTAAAAGTGAAGACATGCTTTGTATACAGAGCTGCACTATGCTTTTCTCACTTAACTATATATCTCGGACATTCTAAAGCCACTTCCTCATTTTATATCCACACCTCCTTATATCCACACATATTAGACCTAAACCCAACTTTTTATTTATTTATTTTTTAAAAAGATTTTATTTATTTATTTGAGAGAGAGAGAGAATGAGAGATAGAAAGCACGAGAGGGAAGAGGGTCAGAGGGAGAAGCAGACTCCCCGCCGTGCAGGGAGCCGGATGTGGGACTCGATCCCGGGACTCCGGGATCATGACCTGAGCGAAAGGCAGTCGCTTAACCAACTGAGCCACCCAGGCGCCCTAAACCCAACTCTTTTTAAAGACTGCTGTGCATTTCATTGTCCTCCTGCTCCATGGCTGGCCGGCTGGCCCAGCCTACGAATCTCTCCTATGTGCCCCCAAGGTCCTTCCTCCAAGCCCACAGAAAACTGTGGAGACTTCTGGGTTAGTCCCTTGTCCACCTGGCCACTCTCAGGGGTCTCCTGTACTGAGAATTGGGCCAAATATTAAAGGTACTAAGGCCAGGAGGCTGGTGACACAGACACAAGCCTTAGGTTCCAGATCCCTATGGTTGGGGTGCTGTTTGGTCTTGCTGCCCTCCTTAGAGTCCAGAAGGCAGAAGCAAGGGCCACATCATACTACCTGTATCCTGTCCATAAAAGAGTGTAGCTGAATCAAAGGACAGTTCATCTGCCAGATGCATAGCAAGCCAATAAGACTGACACCCAGCTTCCAAGGTGAAAAAAAAATCAGCTATTTATTGGTGTGGCACCACCCAGGAGAACAGGGAGCTAATGCTCAATGTCCTGAACTCCCTGATGGGAGTAGGGGTCTCCAGAGAAGGTGGATGCTATAGATTGGGAGCCCATAAAGTCATGTTAACAGATGTTACATACTTCTGGTGCCCTTTCATCTGGTCCCACAGAGGTCTGTTCTATCTCACAAGACTTAAAATCTGAAAAATATATTAATTTCTTATGTTACAGGTTTCATTAGGTACATCTGGTGATCATGTGTTTAGGATAGTGCTGGTCAGCTGCTTGTATGTGCCTAAATTAACCACTTATACATACATAAGCTAACAGGGTTGCATTCCTTCATATTCCTTTGAATGATAAGCAAGTATTCCTATCTCTTGGGCCTGTGTCTGCATGTTCCATGGTCAGTCCAGCTGTGCATGGGGACAATATGACCTACAGTGTTCCTTCTTTCATCTGAACTAACAAGATGGATGCTGGCTTCAACAGGTCCCCAAGATTATCCCCCCACATGCAGGGGCACTGCCAGGTGCCACAGGTTGGGAGTTAGCCTCTAAAGTGAGAAGTGAGGATTCAGCCTCTGGAAGAGGAACATGGGATTCTGTGGATGATGTCACCTGTCTGTACCTGACCTCTGCTGGGAAAGAGTGGTGATCTCTGCTTCTGTGGTGAAGGGGACCTAAAGAGCCCAGACTGAGGCTATAGGTCAGCCCTGTCCATGGAGATCTCCTCTCCCAAGGACTAAGCAGTGGGATTTCCTGTTGCCTTCATATCCCTTGGCTATGATCTCTATTGCCTCCACATCCACGTGCAGCTTGGGAAATGCCCTGAAAGGAGGATGGAAGGATGAGACCTCACCTTCCTTGCTTTCTTTCTGCCAGCCCTCTTATTAAATTACATTTAGCTATTACACAACAATAATCAAGGAATTGCATATTGCTTTTTTTCTTACTCTCCTCTATTTTTTTCAATGCATCTACAAAACCAAGTCTCCAGGAGTTGGATCCATTTGTAAATTCCATTGGTAGCTTTTACCTTTAGTAATTGAGTGCAACACAGCTCTTGCTCCATACCGTGCATAATCAGGTGGCCACCCAGGAAGCGGTTTCCTGACCTCTGCCCTTACATCTTTCATTTTCCCAAGCCACATGTTTCCATGAGCCAGGGCTATTCTCCCAAATCCCACTTCTCTAGCGTCAAGGAACCACCTTGGGTACCTCTACAGAGTTTTCCATGGCCATTGAGAAGGGATCTTGATAGGACCAAGGCGAGATCAGTAGGTAGGCCCAGCTTCCCCAGTGCAGCTGGCCAGCCATGGAGCATGCAGTGAAACGCAAGCAGTCTTTTATTTGTATATATATTTTAAAAGATTTTATTTATTTATTCGAGAGAGAGGGAGAGAGAGAGAGAGTGCACAAGCAGTCGGAAGGGCAGAGGGAGAAACAGACTTACTGCTAAGCTGGGAGCCCAACGTGCGGCTGGGTCCCAGGACCCCGGGATCATGACCTGAGCCGAAGGCAGACGCTTAACGACTGAGCCACCCAGGTGACCCGCGAGGCAGCTTCAGGGCGCCTGGGTGGCTCAGTTGTTAAGCGTCTGCCTTCGGCTCAGGTCATGATCCCGGGGTCCTGGGATCAAGCCCCGCATTGGGCTCCCTGCTCAGCAGGAGGCCTGCTTCTCCCTCTCCCACTCCCCCTGCCCGTGTTCCTGCTCTCGCTGTCTCTGTCTCTGTCAAATAAATAAATAAATAAAACCTTTAAAATATAAATAAAAGAGGCAGCTTCAGGTCTACTAAGTGTGGCCTTTAGGAGGTAGCAGGTGTAAAAGGTTGAAGTAGCTTTAGGTTGTCCAAGATACATTGTTAAATGAGACAGCAAAGTACTGATCTGTATACAAAATATGACTTTATTTTTACTACAGAAATCAGCTTGTACAGGAACATGTTTTAACATATAGACACTCAGTGGAGTCCATGTGCACGAGCCATTCTAAAAGGATGCTATACTGCAAACTTTCTTTTTCTCCAGGAGATTTAACTATCTGAAACTTTTGACAGTATACTACTTTATAACTGTATATGGGGTAGGACTCCTTCAATAAAAGATAGAAAACATTTTATACTTTCATTTCTATTAGGAAAACAAATATGTACTGACTCAGTTTCTTGTTTTTCTCTTTGTTTTTGTTTTTGCCAACTTCAGTTTTAAAACTCTACAAATTTAGACAGAATATCTGTTAGTCACAAGAAATGCAGGTACATATTTCTGCACAACACAGCAGAAAATTGGTGGAAATTTCTTGAATAGGTATTAGAATCATGTGGAAGCTTGTTAAAACACAGACACTTGGGCCTGATCCACAAAGTGCCTGATTCAGTAGATCTGGGTTCAGGATTCAGAACGTGCTTTTCAAGAGTCCCTAGGTGACACTCTGGGTGAGGGTCCAGGGATGAAACTCTGAAAATCAGAATTCTAGGAAAGGTGACGTTGACTGGTTCCAGGCCTCACCCAGTCCACCTCAGTGGAGATTTGCAGGCTCTGAGAGACAGAGCCAGGATTTCTCACCCACATGCCCTGAGTGTATCTGTAGTAAGCCAAGTAAAGGAAAGGTCAACTGGCCTCGAGTCCCAGGCCGTCCACTGCTGAGACCCGTGAAGGCTACACTGACTGAATAACCTAGGAAACTGCTTTATTCTGCCCAGAACTTACTGCAAACATATCCATGAGGCTCATCCCTTACAATTTCAAGTGTTTTCTCCTCTTATTAAGGAGGCCTCCCTTATTGGGCTGAGTAATATTACATCCCGTACTTTACCTCTCAAGAGACTCACCTTGTCTTCCCCTTCCACTTTGCTACATTCTAGCATAGTACATATTTCTTTAGTTGCTCTTTTCTGTTCCTGGTCTTTCTTCCTTGAAAACAACACAAGTCCCAGAATGCAAGGGTCTTTGTCTGTCTTAGGACCCAATGTCCTCCAGGCACCTACAAGAAGTGCCTAAAACCAAATTTTTGTTCACTGATCATCAGTGAGACCAGGAATAAACATGACATCTCAATTTCCCTGTACATTTTACAATTCTGGGTACTCTAAATGTCCTCTTTAACTCTTTTTCCATGCAGGTATTGCTCAGACTTTACAAGAATGGAGATTTGCATTTTGGAGACAAAATTTCAGAATGACCAATCTGGTCACATGCTCATCTCGATCTGATGTGTTCTCAGGCATCACCGCTAAAACTCCTCTGAGGTCTTACATTTTCTCACCTTCTACAGATGTGTCACCAAAGCTATTTCTGCCACCACCTACAAGCACTACATAAACATTGATAATAGCTTTGTAATTTGAATTTTACAACTGTTTTCCTGAGATCATATTAATTCTTCAAGCAAAACAGTCCCTGCAGCATCACAAAAGAAACGATAATCAGTTTGCAGCAGTGAAATAATGAATTTAAGATACTCCCAGTATCTCCAGGTAGAAAGAACCATTTACATACATGCTTCAACTTGGAACACTGCAGCCACTGTACCATACCAAAGTAGCATTTTTCTCATTATTGTCTTTTTAAGATTGATGTTATATTCCTAAAAGGAACTGAATGTAATCTGGATATCAAGTAAGACATATTAAATGGATAAAAGTGTTTCTCAGTGAATGGGACAGAATAGTTGACTCTACAGGCAGGAGAGATGTTTTATCCAGAATACACAGATCTGTTAGAGAAAAATTATTGGGGCACCTGGATGGCTCAGTCGGTTAGGCGTCTGCCTTTGGCTCAGGTCATGATCTCAGGGCCCTGGGATCCAGCCCCACATCGAGCTCCCAGCTCAGCGGGGAGTCAGCGCACACTCTCTCTCTGTCTCAAATAAATAAATAAAATCTTAAAAAGAAAATAAAAATTAAGACACTTGTTGAGACAGTCACGAAGCCTTTATTCAGGAGCATCCCCCCAGGTACAGGGACAGTGGGAACTTGCAGTATGGGGAAGACACATTGGACTCAACTTCAGATTTTTTTAAAAGGTGGGCTTTATAGCCAAGGAACACGGTTGTTGGGGGGGGGGGTGTCAATGGATAGAAAATCACTAGGAGATTAGGGAAATTCCTCCTAAACTGACCTAAAAGATCCTTGCTGAAGGCAGGTCAGTATGATCAGAGATCACCTGTGTGATGGTGAGGGATTTGATCACATATCAGTGGTGATCAGATATTCGGGAGAAAATCTTGCCAAACCTACTTGGCAGTATTCTGGCACTTGCCAAGTACGGGGCCAGGTGTAAAAAAAAAAAAAAAAAAAAGAAAAAAAAAAGCCTATAGTGTCCTAACTAAAGACTAGTCAAGGAGCGACTGCGTCATCTCTCTCCTTCTACTTCCGATTCCAGGTGGCCCAACGTTCTTGACATGGCACAACCTGGAGTATTTTCTCTCTTGATCGAGTAAATTTAATGCTATGGAGTGAACGCATTAGAATTGAAATAAGATAATGTTTATTAGCCTCCACCAGGCGTGGACACACCTTGCGACTGAAAGACGCTCCAGAATGATGTGTTTATTTGGTTTGTAGCCTTTGGGAGCATCAAAAATATTATTGGCCTTCGGGAGCGGGCTTAGCTTCCCTGGGTCTGAAATCGGTCTCCAAACACTTGGGTGATGAGCGTCAGAGAGGATTAGGCAGAAATATGGTCACATTCTGTCAAATATGAAGCGAAGCCGAACAGCATCGGCCTTTTCCCTTCGCCCTTGTCAGCGGAGCCTGGACCTTCCCTGAAGGATGAACCTGACTCCGGGCTTCATAACTGCGCGGACTACGTTACCCAGAATGCGAAGAGTCGAGCGGCAGCATCGCTCTCCAATGAGAGCTTCAAAGAGGCTCTTCCGTTCGTGGCCCGTACAGTGCGGGCGGGACTTCCGGTTGTTGCCTGAGCTCCGCAAAATTAGCTAGCTGATCTGGGTTTTGCTCACCTGGAAAAAGGTTCGGGAGTTATCCATACAGAGTGAACGCGACCGAGAAGAGGCGAAGGAGGCGCTGACCCTGCTGTACGGTTGCGGGTCTGCAGCTCGGCGACGCCACCCGGGTCACCGGGGCCGGGACGGGGACCGCGGGGTCCGGGTGTCCGCTCCGCCCACCGAGTCCGATGGCGGCCGTCGCGCCCAGGGCCCGGGCTCCGGTAAGCGCTCGTCCCCCGGGCCCTCCCCGCCGTCCCCCCACCCAGACCCCGAAGGCCGAGCGCGGGGCGCCGGCTCGCGGCCCTGCGGCCCAGGCCCCGGTGTGCGGGCCCCGGAGTGCGAGCGCCGCGCGCTGGCGTGCGGGAGCGGGCTCCAGCTGCGGGGCACGTCCTAAGGGACGATACTGAGCCCTGAGGCACAGAGCTTGAACGGCCAGCCAGCCGAGTGACAGTCTTCAGGGCCGGGCGAGGACCCGGGAGCTCTGAGTCCGTGGAAGCCGCCGTGGTCTTGTTGGCCTAAGGCTGGGCCGGACTCGCCCCGTTTCCCGCCGCTGCAGAAGCGCTTACGGCACCAGCACGAACGAGTGGGGGGTGGCCCGGTCCCTCACTGGCCCCGACCTGACGCCCACCCGCTTGTCTTCTGCGTTGTTGTGTCCTGGGACTCTTCAGTGCCATTTCCCAAGTGTGGGGTCTGGAGACCGTGGAGAAACCCCAAGCCCGAGCCAAGCGTTCTCTGAAGGGGTTTCCGTTTCTGGCAACCAGTGTGTGCACGGTTATTCCGGGAACCCGTAGCAGGGTGTGCACGTGCCTGAGTTAACACTCAGCTGGCACCGTTCGGGAAACCACCGTTCTCTTTTCTTGCGGGTGGGAGCGAAGAGCAGAGAGACAGCAGTGAGGACTGGAATGGCTGCCTGAGAAGCTGGGTGTGTCTTCTGGTGGTAATGGGAGGCTTGGGTATGAGCAGCTACGCGATGTTACCAGGGTCCCGACGGGATCCACCCTGCTGTGGCGTGAGGTAAAGATACGGGCTGAGGGAGGAGGCAGGAAGACCGGGGTGGAGGCCGCCGTCATGGTCGAGGTGACGGTTCTTGGACCAGAGTGCTGGCTTGGATGTCACTGGATTCTGTGTTCTAAAAAAGTGACCACTGACTTTCTAATGTGGGCTGAGACACGGTGAAAGGGAGGATTCGGGGCTATCTCTAGGGTTTTAGTCCTCAGCAGCTGTAGGAATGGAAGCTCCATCGACTGAGACGAGGAAGTCGGTAGTGTGAGTGATGTTGCTGGGAGACGTTCCGGAGAGCACCGACTGGATGCATTAAGTGAGCAGCCGAACACACAAGTCTGGAAATGTGGGGAGGGGTTCAGAAGGGAGACATCCAAACACATCATGGCTACTGTGTGGGCCCAGGTGAGTGAGCTGTAGGTCACAGTTGTGAGGAGCAGTCTCTGGTTATGGTGGTAAAGCTGGTCATGGGGCCAGAAAGTGGTGGGAGGAAGGGGGACCGGGACCGGATACGTAGGTGATGGTGTGACTTCAGAGATGAGCGATGTGGGTGGCCACAGAGCGCGAGTGCGTCGGGGGCAGGATACTCGGGCAGGTGGCCAAGGTTTCCAGCGGAAGAGTAGACATGAGAGGGACCCAGAAGTTCGGGAGTACTTAAGGCAAGGTGATGACACTCAGGCCCGTGATGGGGTGCTCCTGCACTCTGAACTGCACCAGGGTTTTGTGAAGACTTTCATCCTGGAGGAGTAAGGTCACGTGTGCCGTGCTGATGTGATCACCTGTGAGAGACACTGAGCCTGGGGTAGGCCACCAAGGAGCCTTGCTTTGAATGAGGGTCGGGGGACAGAGGAAGACCGTGATTGCCGAGGGGACAAGGGCAGCACAGGTGCGGGAGAACCTTGTCTGGTGAGAGGCGGGGGAACTCACGGCCCGAGTGTGAGATCCCCTCCCACTCTTCTGCTGTTGGGAAGGTCTCCTACTCAAACTGCCTTTTCATCACAGGTGCATTTCCTGCTTTTCCCTTTGTACGGGTTTCAGCGCCCTACCAGCCCATGGACTTACACATCCTCTTACAGGAACTGGGAGGCACCTCACCCTCTCGATCCTGTGAAGCGTGCATCCTACAGCTCCTGGTTGTCACTTTTTTCCAGAGTGCCACCCCCGTGTGGGCCTGTGTGGGCTGTGGTGTCCCCTCCCAGGCTGTGAATATCTGTGATTACTGCAGTGCCATCCATCTCATCTGTCCAGTGTTAGGTGTTCTGTGTTTGGCCATCCCCATAACCCTAAGATGGGACTCCCGCCCTCCCCAGTGGGGTGAAGCGGAGGTGATTAAAATACCAGAAACATGTGGGGAGGCCAGGGAGATTTCTGTGGTGTGGGGCAGTGAGGTGTGACCATAGGCATGTGGCTGTGGGATCCAGTCTCAAGAACGATGTGTCCTTGGAGAGGGAGTATGCCTGATTGACGCCAGGGCCCTGGTTTTCAGCAGAATAACCTGGATGGCCAGGAAGATCCCTCTATGCCAGGGCCACAACTTCGATATATATATACTTGTCCACCTGCCTCTTCTTGTGTCAGCGGGACCCTGCGATCGGTGGGCCACGAGGAGACATGGTGGTGCCATGGCACCCAGGCACGGGGGCCTGGTTTCTCCTCTCGGTTGGGGAGATCAGGGGGAGGATGGGCATAGGGTAGATGTGGGTGGGAAAAGGGGTATGGGTTCTTGGGAGAGGGGCTCTTTGTGGTTTCATCTGTCCCCATCCTGCCAGGGCAGGGTGACCTTTGAAGACGTGGCCGTGTACTTCTCCTGGGAGGAATGGGGTCTCCTTGATGAGGCTCAGAGATGTCTGTACCAGGATGTGATGCTGGAGAACTTGGCACTTATAACCTCCTTGGGTAAGACCCTCCACCCCCACCCCTGTGCCCTGAGCTAGTCTCTGCCCTTCCCTTTGTCCCCAGGAGCAGTCTGTCTTTACATAGGGACCATGAGCACTGCTTCCTTCCCCAGTTCGCGGGGTAGGTGCTGTGGTTGGTAAGGCTGAGGTCAGTGCACTGCCCTCCTTCCTTGAGCGGCCCCGACACCAGCTTTCCTGCTGACTTGCAGGGAAGGAATCAGGGTCAGGAGTCTTGCAGTGAACCTAATGGATAGCCCCTTACCTGCCCTCTCCCTGACCGGGTGACTTTGTCTCGATGCAAGATATCTGCATGCTCCACGTCTGCTTCCTTTCTCTCCTGAGGCTTCCTTGTGCCTCCCTGCGCCAGGACTTGCTGTCTGTGACAAAGTTACTACATCCGTGGACCATGGGCTGTTCTCATGAGACCCTCTTCCAGACCTCTCCAGGAACTGTTTAGTTCCCTTTGCCATGGGCTGTCCTGTGCTGAGTCGTTCTGGGATACCGATGGCTACTCATCTGTCCTCTGTTTTCCTTAGCACTTGTATCGTGAAGTTGCCATGCACTTGCTGATTGTGGGAGTGGGGTTGGATTGGAGAGCCCAGGGTGGTTCACAGTAGGTACACTGACCCACACACAACACGACGGCTCAGAGGAAGCCAGGCCCTGCAAAGTGGTACCTGGAGGAAGACGGTGTCTGTGCTGTGTTCAGATCAGACCGGAAGCTGTTCTGTTTGACTGGTATTATGATGCCAGGGGCCACATTTCATTTCTGTCTTCTCTTCCCCTTTCTTGGCACTCTGCCGATTTGCCAACTCTGTTACTTGTCGCTTCTGCTGTTACTTCTGGCCTGGGGTTAACCTCACGTTTCTGGGATCCACATCTCCCTCGTTTTTCTCACCACTCCACCTGCAGTGCTTTGCACATTGGCCGCTGTATAGTACGTCATGAGGTGTGCCCGTGTTTTTTTTTTTTTTTAACGATTTTATTTATTTGACAGAGAAAGACAGAGAAGGAACACAAGCAGGGGGAGTGGGAGAGGGAGAAGCAGGCTTCCCTCTGAGCAGGGAGCCCGATGCGGGGCTCGATCCCAGGACCCTGGGATCATGACCTGAGCCGAAGGCAGACGCTTAACGTCTGAGCCACCCAGGCGGCCCAAGTGTGCCCGTGTTCTTAAAGCAGCCCCGAACACCACCTGCCAGGTTACAGTCCTATTTCCTTGGGTCTGTCACACCTCTGCGCGGAAAAGGTGTGTCCGTAGGAGATAAGTTCCTTTGGAAAGTTGTTTGCGGAGGAATGAATTGCAGACCATTTCTCTTCCCCGTGTCACACCACGTGCTTGCGTCCTTCCCCTCATGAGGCCTCTCCCATTCTGTGCTCCTTGTAGCCTGCTACTGCTAAGCAGCCCCATCCTCCACCTGAGCCATCTCCCTGGTCCTGCAAACACTCCCAAGCACTGGTTCCTGGGGTTCTTAGACACACATCTGTAGCGCATAGAGTAGCTGCCTCCTCCCACCAGAGGCAGCATGCACTTCACCAGCATTTCTTGCTTTCAGGTTGTAGGCATGGTGCGGAGGATGAGGAGGCACCTGAGCGGAAGGTTTCCGTACAAGGCGTGTCCCAGGTCAGGACTTTCAAGGCAGTTGTGTCTCCCCAGAAGGCCCATCCTCGTGAGGTGTGTGGCCAGGACTTGAGAGACATTTTGCTCTCCACCGAGCACCAGGCAACGCTTTGTGGACAGAATCTCTACAAGATTGAGGCATGTGAGAAACAGTTGTGTTTTGAGGCAAACCTTCAGCACCAGAAGGAGCACATTGGAGAGAAATGCTTCAGAGGCAACATGGCCAGAGCTTCTTTTGTGAAGGACTACAAATTGTGTGTGTCAGGGAAACCCTTTTCCTGTGGGGTGGTTGAGAGGGACATCTTGGCCACCTCGAGATTCTTCCAGCAGCAGGCCACACACAGCAGGGAGAAGTCATACAGGACGACGGAGTATGGGGCATCCTCTCGTGGAAGGAAAGCGCAACGCAACTGGGAAGGTGCAAAGGACTTCACTTGCAAACACACACTTGTTCACCACCAGAGAGACCTCGCTAGAGAGAGATGCTTCATGTGCAGTGAATGTGGGAAATCTTTTAGCAAAAGCTACAGCCTCAATGACCACTGGAGAGTGCACACTGGGGAAAAGCCTTATGAGTGTGGGGAATGTGGGAAGTCCTTCAGGCAGAGCTCTAGCCTCATTCAGCACCGGAGAGTTCACACTGGAGCAAGGCCTCACGAGTGTGACGAATGTGGCAAATTGTTTAGTAACAAGTCTAACCTCATTAAACATCGGAGAATTCACACTGGGGAACGGCCGTATGAGTGTAGTGAATGTGGGAAGTCCTTCAGCGAAAGCTCTGCGCTCCTCCAACACCGCAGTGTTCACACTGGAGAAAGGCCTTATGAGTGCAGTGAATGTGGGAAATTCTTTACCTACCACTCCAGTCTCATAAAACACCAGAGAGTTCACTCGGGATCGAGGCCCTATGAGTGCAGTGAATGTGGAAAATCCTTTACTCAAAACTCCAGCCTCATCGAACACCGTAGAGTTCATAGTGGAGAAAGGCCTTATAAGTGCAGCGAATGTGAGAAATCTTTTAGCCAAAGCTCCGCGCTGCTTCAACATCGGAGAGTTCACACTGGAGAAAGGCCTTATGAGTGCAGCGAATGTGGGAAATTCTTTACTTACAGTTCCAGTCTCCTCAAACACCAGAGAGTTCATACTGGATCAAGGCCTTATGAGTGCAGTGAATGTGGGAAATCCTTTACTCAAAACTCCAGTCTCATTAAACACAGGAGAATTCACACTGGAGAAAGACCTTACGAGTGCAGCGAATGTGGGAAATCCTTTAGCCACAGTTCTAGTCTCATTAAGCACCGAAAAGTGCACACTGGAGAAAGGGTTTAGGAGGACAGTGACTTTGGGAAACGTTCACCTCTGTCTTCCATTTCAGTGCCCATTCAAATACTCACACTGAAAACGGCTTTATGAGTGTTGGAACGTGGGATATTCTTTACCTACGAGTCCAAGCTCCTAAACCACCACAGTGTCTCCTTAGATGAAGGCCTGTGAATGTGAAGAACGTGGGAAATGGCTAACCAAAGGCTAGCCTCATTGCTCTCCAGAGAACTCACGGTAGTGAAAGGCCTTACAGATGCAGTGAATATGAGAAAGCCTTCATCTGAAGGACTTTACCTCATAGGACTTCACAAATTTCAAAGGGGAGAACTACCTTAAATGTGCAGGTATTTAATTGATGAATGTGACAACACGGGAGGAGATCCCTTATGAAGGTGCCATCTGCCTGTGTTGAAGCTCATACAGTCAGACATCTACATAAATCCCGGGTATGTGGCAGCTGCATTGCAGTCTTTGAACCTGCCCAGGGGCCGTACCCCAGTGTCAGGGCAATTGCTGGATGACTAATGAATAGCCTGAGCGCTTACTCCTTCCCCGTTTTTCCTCTCCGAGGAGAGGGCATGCATCTCCCCCAGTTTTGTCCTGCAGGACTGTCGGTGATTTGAAAAGGTGGACGACATTTTTCAGGATTGTTACTGTCCTCATGAGACTCTGTGATGGCATTTCCCAGCCTCCAAATCACCAACCCAGGAACAGTCTGCCTCCCGTTGCTCTTGCTGTACGACAATAAAGATCTTATTGTTTAAGCCACCATTAATCATGGGGATTCTGTGTGTGTTGAAATTAACTGTGTTTGCGAGCGTGAAGGGGTGAACAGAGTTGTGTGCCTCAGAAGGGACCGTATGATGGCAGAAGATAACTCTCCAGTTTGGGCCTACTTTGCATGGCTGCTCAAAGCCTTTAAGGAAAGACTGTAGGGCTCTGTGGTCCTAATTTATACTTGGATGCCAGGATATTTTGTGGGGTCAGAGTTTCAACCCGAAGAGGGGGCAGTCGTTGGTGGTTGTTTTGACAACCTTCAGTGCTTCTGAGCGGCATGGTCTTGTTCTCTTGTTCACAAGGGACACTGATGGCATGGTGCTCGGTGCTGGTGAAGGAAATCTCTTCCCCAGACCCAGCAGCGGAGCCAGGGGCCTTGATGTCCTGAATTCTGTAGAGTAACATCACTGGTTTTAAGATTCTAAGGGCCAGGGGAATGATTGCTGGTACAGAAACCCTGAATATATTAATAGAGAGTGCGGGAGACCAGTGAACGAGTTGAATGTGCCTCTTTGAAAAGGGCATGCACAGTGTTTAGGCACTAGGACTGTGAAGATGAGCAGGTAGAGAGATTCTGAGGACCTGCACAAGGATGTATCTTGTGCAGCTGAGGGCCTGTCAGAAAACAATAATCTAAAGGTTTTGTGGATTCCTTGTTCCCTCTGGGCTGTTCACCAAAGGCCATGGTTTTGCATGGCAGCAAAGCAAGGACGGAAACAGGAGAGAACGCTTAGTGCAGCCAAGAGGCCTTCTGTGACTCAGCTGGTAACCCTGTTGAATGAACTCGGAGCACCTTCATTGCTCACCTGTTTTTGCAAATGCCTTCGGATGAGGAGAAAGATGGTGGAATCAGTATGGTGGCCAAACTTAATCTTCTGAAGCATAGGGAATCCAGACTTAAATTTTAACCATATTTTTTTAAGTTTCAGTAAGGTACAAATGACATGCAATGTCCATCATTAAATTGTGCAATTTGACATTTTGACTTTCACATAAACCCATGAAGCCATCAATCATAATAAACCTTTCCATGACCCCCACATTTACTTTTTGTCCTTTAATAATCTCTCCTCGAGGCATCCATTGCCTTTCCATTATAGTAGATGAGTTTGCATTTTCTAGAATTTATAGGATTGGAGTCTTAAAAGTGTTTCCTTTTTTTAAAAAGATTTTGACAGAGACGCAGCGAGAGAGGGAACACAAGCGGGGGGAGTGGTAGAGGGAGAAGTAGGCTCCCCACTGAGCAGGGAGCCCGATGCGGGGTTTGATCCCAGGACCCTGGGATGATGACCCAAGCCGAGGGCAGACATTTAATAACTGAGCCACCCAGGCGCCATTTAAAAGTGTTTCATCCTCCTTTCCTGTGTCCTCTTATGTGATTTTTTTTTTTTAAATCTGTGGTGCTTAAATGAGCAGTTATTTCTTTATATCTCTGAGAAGTAGGTTCTATCGATATAGTATTATTTATTTATGTATTCATCTCTTTATGGATATTTTAACTGTTTCCAGTTTGGTGGGCTGTAAGTAAAACTGCTGCAAAAGGCGCACCTGGGTTGTCCCTTGCGTTAAGCATTTGAATTCTTGATTTTAGCTCATGTCATGATCTCAGGGTTGTGAAATCAAGCCCAGGGAGCCCAGCATTGGACTCGGCCCTGGGTGGGGAGACTGCTTAACATTCCCTCTCTCGCTCTGCCCCAGCCTCTCTCCGTCCACCACTGCCTCCCATGCGCTGTGGTGCTTTCTGGATAGATAGGTAAGTAAATAAATAAAAATTTTAGATATGACAAAATGTCATTAATGCTCCATTTTCTCAATGTGACTCAAAAGTGTTGTTTCTTCAGCCATATGTACTACAATTAGGATCCAGAATGTATCCTGATGCCCTACAGTAGCTGTCTCAAATGTCTGTTAACCCACGGGTCCTATTTGCCTTGTTATTATTTGTTGACATTGCTGAGGCCTTTGCTCTTTAGATTGCCACATCCTGGGTTCTACGTATTGAGTTTCTGATACTGTCCAACTGATAAACCTCATCCATAATCCTGCACACTAGCTAGTCAGGAGATGGGTGATGAGGTTTGTCCCTGGTGGGGACCGTTGGGGATGTAAAACAGAATCTTCCTCCACCCACAGCTCCTCTCCACACTCCATTATTTGATACGTATGTTCACAAACACCACCATGCAGTTAATTTTGCCTCTATCCACCTGGAGATAGCATCATATCGCACAGGTTAAGGGCTCAGTCCCACAGGATGACTGTCCCCTTTAGATGCCAGTCACAGATCCAGGTGGTCACCTGTGCTTCAGACTGACTGGTTGTAAATCAGAGGTTCTCCCGACCCCTCCTCTCACTCGATTATCTTGCTGGGGTGGCTCAGAGAACCCTGGGAAGTATGTTTACAGGCAGATGAAGTACATGGGGTGAGGTGCAGAAGGGTCTCCAGTGCAGGGGCTTTTGTCCTCATGGAACTTCAGTGTGCCACCCCCAGGCATGTTTACAGATCTGGAGGCTCCTCAACTGTTCTTGTTTAGGAGTTTTTATAGAGCTTCAATCTCTAGCTCCACCCCTGGAGGTCAGTGGTGGGGCTGCAAGTTCCAAGCCTCTAACCCCAGTGTTTTTGATGACCACTCCCCATCCTGATTATATTTAGGGCCCCCACCCTAACACACCTCTTTAGCATAAATTCATGTGTGCTCAAAAGGGGGCTCCTTATGAATGACACAAGATACTCCTATCACTCAGGAGATAACAAGGGTTGTAGGGGCTCTGTGCCAGAACAGGGCACAGGGGACCAAGACCAGATATTTCTTCTTATACCACATTATTGAGTAAGTATTAAGCCAGACTGTGATGTGTATCAGAAATCAGCTAAGAAATTACAAAGACTTGCAGGAAAAAAATCTCATCCTATTATACAGAAAGCAGATAGAACCCATTAAATACATATTTAGAAGATAAATAGAACCTGTTCTCTAGTAAGGTCACCTGAAAGCATCATTTGTCACACAGAGTTTATCCTAACTTTATGTTTGTAATTGGGGTGACTATGTGTGTTAGTTTATTGACTTTATCCAGAGGAAAGAGAAACTTACTTGCATTACAGTACTTTTTGGAATTAAACAATATAGGTCATGAATGCAGGAGTAAGGGAGCCCTAGTGGCCAAAGGCCTATGTAGTCTTCAAAGGGATTAGGAGGTGCTTATAGGTTCTCTATAGTAAATGTTGTGACAAAAGGGAAGGGAAGAGTCTCTCCCCTTTATCAACAGGGGGAATTAAGCCTCTTATTTCTTTTTTAAATGTTTTATTTGTCCATGAGAGTCAGAGAGAGAGAGAGAGAGAGAGGCAGATGCAGAGGGAAAAGCAGGCTCCCCGCCGAGCAGGGAGCCCGATGCGGGACTTGATCCCAGGACTCTGGGATCATGACCTGAGCCGAAGGCAGACGCCTAACCATCTTAGCTACCCAGGCGCCCTAAGCCTCTTATTTCTAACCTTTATTTCACATAACTGGAAACACAGAGTATAGCTGACTGATGGATCTACCTAAGAAAATACCCTACCTAAATAATCTTTCAGGTAGGCAACTTAAGAGTCTAATTTGCATTAGGAAGCCTGTTTGTAACAAGTATGGAAAGAGGGCCACTGGTTAACCAGAATTTTTTTTCCTTTGTATAAACAGTATTTGCAGGGTCCACGTAGGAACTCTGGCATTAGGTACTTTATAAGCTTAAAACTTCCCCCCCAGTACTTCCTTTTCAACTCTGTCTCTATCATTTGTAGATGTCCTTTCCTTAGCTTTCCTTCCATCTGCAGAATTCTGAGCTGGCTACAATTCTCAAGTGTCACTTGAGTACATACCTTTGTGCAGGAGACACATATGTGGAAAATGGACACTCAACTTGGTTTTGTTAAAATCTGTGGAACTTCCAAAAGACTTGTCAAATCCCACAATGGAAAAGAAAAATTTGGAGCGCCTAGGTGGTTCAGTTGGTTAAGCATCTGCCTTTGGCTCAGGTCATGATCTCGGGGTCCTGGGATTGAGCCCTGCACTGGGCGCCCTGCTTAGCAGAGAGCCTGCTTCTCCCTCTCTCTCTGCCTGCTGCTCCCCCTGCTTGTGCTCACTCTCTCTCTCTCACTCTCTCTCAAATAAATAAAGACAAAAAAGAAAAAGAAAAATTTGTTAAATCATTCATTCTCCTCTGCACACAAAAAGAGGAATCAATCTCTCCATCTTTGACTGAACCAAGAGATGCAAAAACATTATTGGAATAAGTCTAAAGGCCTAATCTGAAAAGGATTTGAAAGTTAATGAAAATTTAAGGCTTAAGATGAAATGAAAAATAAAACTTACTACAAGTCTGCTTATTGATAGTATAACATAAAAAAGGAGTGCCTTAACATAGCAGAAAAGAAAGCTAACTACTAATTTTCTAATGCTTTACAAGGGATGAACTCTTTATACTGCCAAAGAGAATCAGGCTCATAGTTGTTTTACAAGAAAAAATTGGTAAGCTGTGGTTCTGAATCATCGCCTTACTTCTAGATCATTAAATAAGCACCACCCTTCACAGGAACTTTCTCTTTGTAATACTCTTCCCAGTACTACACTTAGTAAACTACTGCACAATATTCATTCCAGACATAAAAAAATATATTCCAAGGAATGTTTTCTTCACCCTCAGACTAGTTCTTCTTATACTTGATCATATTCACCTAGTTGCCCTTCCAGCATTTATAGTAATTTAAATTTTGTAATAATTTGTATAGATGTAGGCTTACAAACTGTGTATACCCAATAGTACACAGATTTAGCTTTTTAAAAAAATTTTGTGCCAAAGCTATGAGGCATGCAGGAAAGATTTTTAAAAGGTGAACATATTGGGTGCCTGGGTGGCTCATTTGGTTAAGCAACTGCCTTCAGCTCCGGTCATGATCCTGGAGTTCCAGGATCGAGTCCCGCATCGGGCTCCCTGCTCAGTGGGAAGCCTGCTTCTCCCTCTGACCCTACCCCCTCTTGTGCACTCTCTCTCTCAAATAAATAAAATCTTTTTTAAAAAAAGTGAACATATTAAACAGGATCAAGAGATTCAATCAGCCAAATAGAGGATATGGAGAATACTAATGGACAAAATGTTTATAAACTTTATCCAGTAAATAAGAGTAAGTGGCTTCCTTATTGCCCATAGTAACCATGAGTTTATTGCAGTGGGCTTCAGGTGTTCTTCACCTGTGGCTTTGTCAAGACTGTAGCTCCTGTGTGACACAGTGGAGACCATGGGAAAAGGCTATTTATCATCACACCTTCTGGATTCTAGGATACTTGTTTTTTGAATGTAATGAAATTCTACATTTCTTTTTAAGATTTATTTATTTGACAGAGAGAGATATAGTGAGAGAGGGAACACAAGCAGGGGGAGTGGGAGAGGGAGAAGCAGGCTTCCCCCCGAGCAGGGAGCCCAACGCGGGGCTCGACCCCAGGACCCTGGGATCATGACCCGAGCCGAAGGCAGACGCTTAATGACTGAGCCACCCAGGCGCCCCTGAAATTCTACCTTTTTGTGAGTGGGATTTCAGTAGCAACCAGTATAACTTTAGTAAATATATTGACTGGTGAAGCTGAGTTAGCAGGAAATCTGGAAGGCTAATGTATTAGAACACTGGAAATATTTCAATCCATCAAGATAGACTGCCCACTTTCTCTGATAGTCCTGAAAATAATTATGAAAAACCAGTGGCTATCCTGCAAATTAAAGCCAAAAGGGCTGGATTATAGTTAAAAGAACTGGTAAGGGGCGCCTGGGTGGCTCAGTCGTTAAGTGTCTGCCTTCGGCTCAGGTCATGATTCCAGGGTCCTGGGATCGAGTCCCACATCGGGCTCTCTGCTCAGCGGGAGGCCTGCTTCTCCCTCTCCCACTCCTGCTGCTTGTGTTCCTGCTCTCGATATCTCTATGTCTGTCAAATAAATAAAATCTTAAAAAAAAAAAAAAACTGGTAAGATTAATGTGTGCCAGATGGTCCCTGGTAGCAATATCTGACCCTTGATAAGGTACTTATTGATCATCTTCCAAAGCAACTCATTACAAGTAATCTTTTGTTTCTCCAAAGTGTATTGTCTTCGGAGGAAAATAAATTAATAAACATATTCTGTATTTTTGCTGTGTGTGATGAATGAAAAGCTCCTCTTCCATTGCTGTTTCTCAATGTTAGTTCAGATTAAAGTTTTTGCATTATTTCAATCTTTTATTTTTCCTTTACCTGTATTAAAGTATAATTGGCAAATGAAACTGTAATATAAAGTAATGATTTCATATATGTATACACTGATAAGGGAAGACTTTTGATTTGGGGATTTCAGCTTCGTATTGAGTTTAAAAATTTTGAGGGCGCCTGGGTGGCTCAGTCATTAAGTGTCTGCCTTTGGCTCAGGTCATGATCCCAGGGTCCTGGGATCGAGCCCCGCATCAGGCTCCCTGCTCAGCGGGAAGCCTGCTTCTCCCTCTCCCACTCTCCCTGCTGTGTTCCCTCTCTCTGTCAAGTGAATAAATAAAATCTTAAAAAAAAAATTTAAAAAATTTTTAAAATGCAGAGAAATTGGGATTTGTAACCTTCTGAAGAAGTAACTTTGAAACATTAATGTTTCATTTGACAAATGGAAGGTAGAGAAGCCTAATTCTGTTAAGTATCAGGAGCTATAGTTGATACATATGTTAGTATTGTAAACAGACATCTGCATTATTCAAGGGCAACTCAGGATTTCAAATTACAGAAGAAACATTAAACTATATAAAAATATTAACACCTTAACTAATTCTTCAGTGAACAAAAGAGGTAAGGTGAATACTCAAAAGACACATGTAATAAAAGCCATACAATTGGTATCATGATTGCATTCAATCGGCCTTCAGCAGCTAATTCCATCAATAAAATTTAGCACTAACATTTATATTTAAAAATATTTTTTGTGCATTCAAGTTATCAGAGTTATTAGAGTCCTGACATTTTGGAAATTCTGAAGAGGTTATGCATTGACACCCAGTAGTACGCATGGGGATTCAAGAACAACCATGAAAATGATAATGATGGAAGATTGTGATAGGGTTAATGGGACTTCTTAACAGTCTTATTCACAGATATATATGTAAATAGCCATTACAAAAGCTAGAATATCTCATATAATTTTATATGTTGAAAAAGATGAAAGGGCAGGAGCAACTTAGCTTCTGGGATGCAAGCATGTATGAAAACATCAAAATATATATTTAAAATATGTGTAGTTTAAGTCAAGCATCTTTATTTATTATTTACTTATTTGACAGAGAGAGACACAGCGAAGAGAGGGAACACAAGCAGGGGGAGTGGGAGAGGGAGCAGCAGGCTTCCTGCTGAGCACGGAGCCTGATGTGGGGCTTGATCCCAGGACCCTGGGATCATGACCTGAGCCGAAGGCAGACGCTTAATGACTGAGCCACCCAGGCGCCCCTAAGTCAAGCATATTTAAATCAAACTCTTTTTACAAAACAAATATTTAGGGGCACCTGAATGGCTCAGTCAGTTAAGCATCCAATTCTTGGTTTCCATTCAGGTCGTGATCTCAGGATCGTGGGATTGAGCCCGTTGGGCTCTGTACTTAGCAGGGAGTCTGCTTCCCCCCTCACTTTCCCTCCTGCCCTTCCTCCCTGCCCCCCCCCCGGCTTGTGCACATTCTCTCTCAAATAAATCTTTAAAAAACAAAATAAGAACAAGAACAAAAACAAAACAAAAACACCCACAAATATTTAAAACTTGCCACTTGCTGGTCATTTTATGGTTTTATTACTTTTGTTCTTAAGGTTATCTGTGGCTACTGTATCAGTACTTTGGGAATAGAATTTAATGAGGTGCTACTGGAATATCTCACTACCTCCATGTTCAGTGACATCACCTTAGCAATTTGACATTTACCATGAGAACAACAGGGATTGCCAAAAACTAAAACCTAGGCTTGATTTAATGTTATTGAGTTAAGACAGCAAAGAAAATGTTAATGCAGATTAAATGCATAAGTCTGGTGCATGTGGGCTTTCAATTGTGAGGACAAAAATTTGAGGGAGAAAAATCTTCTAGTACTCAATTGTTCCATATAATACTTAAGTACATAAAAAGAAAATAGGCAAAGATTATGAGCATACATTTTATCAAAGAAGATAAACACAGCAAATAAATGACAAATGCTCAACATTATGAACACTTAGGGAAATGGAATTAAAACCACAGTTTATTACCACTACACTTATTTCAAGGATGTCACGGAACTTGACTTTTCATGTGCTGCTGGTGGGAAGCCAAGAGAGAATAACCATTATAGATCACAGTTTCCCATTTCTTAAAATGTGAAAGATTCACTTCCACTCTAACAGTTTCGGTTATTACAACAAGAGAAATAAAACATATATCCACATAAAGAAGTGAATGTAAATATTCATAGCAGCTTTATTTGTAAATACCCCAAACCTGGAAATAATCTGTGGGTCCAGAACAGATGCACGGATAAAGTCATTATCGACAGAATAGAAAACTACTCATCAATAATACACAGAATTTTAACATTCCTCACCTTTAAGGGTTTTCTCCAGTGTGTACTCTCCTGTGTCTAAGGAGGTTAGATTTGCGGCTAAAAGATTTCCCACATTCGCTGCATTCATAAGGTCTTTCCCCAGTGTGAACTCTCTGGTGTTGAATGAGGTCAGATTTGTGGGTAAAGGGCTTCCCACATTCATTGCACTCATAAGGCCTTTCACCAGTGTGACCTCTCTGGTGTTGAATGAGGCTAGAACTTTGGCTAAAGGTTTTCCCACATTCACTGCATTCATAAGGCCTTTCTCCAGTGTGAACTCTCTGGTGTTGAATAAGGCTAGCACTTTGGCTAAAGGATTTCCCACACTCCCCACACTCATACGGCTTTTCTCCAGAATGAACTCTTCGGTGTTGAATAAGACCAGAGCGTTGCCTAAAAGATTTCTCACATTCGCTGCACTCATAAGGTCTTGTGCCAGTATGAATCCTCTGGTGTTGAATGAGGTCAGATTTTCGGGTAAAGGATTTTCCACATTCACTGCATTCATAAGGTCTTTCTCCAGTGTGAACTCTCTCATGTTGAATAAGGATAAATTTACGGCTAAAGGACTTCCCACAAACACTGCACTCATAAGGCCTTTCTCCAGTATGAACACTCCGGTGTCGAATGAGGTTAGAGAACTGTCTAAAGAACTTCCCACATTCACTGCACTCATAAGGCCTTTCTCCACTGTGAATTCTCTGGTGTTGAGTGAGTTCAGATTTGCAGCTAAAAGATTTCCCACATTCACTACACTTGTAAGGCACTTCTCCAGTGTGAATTCTCCCATGACGAATGAGGTTAAAAATCTGTCTAAAGGATTTCCCACATTCGCTGCAATTATATGGCCTTTCTCCAGTGTGAACTCTCTGGTGTCGGAAAAGGCTAGAGCTTTGTCTAAAGAATTTCCCACATTCACTACACTCATAAGGCTTTTCTCTAGTGTGAACTCTACGGTGTTCAATGAGGTTGGATTTGTAGCTGAACGATTTCCCACATTCACCACACCCATAATGCATTCCTCTAGTGTGTAGTCTCTGATGGTGAATGAGTTTAGATCTGTGGATAAAGACTTTTCCACATTCACTGCATTCGTAAGTTCTTTCTCTAGTGTGAATTCTCCAGTGTTCTATGAAACTGAAGTTATGGGTAAGAAATTGTCCACAATTTCTGCATCCATAAGGCTCTTTATCACTGTGAATTCTCCAGTCTTTAATAAAGCCAGAGATTTGGCTCAAGAATTTCCCACATTCACCACGCTCATATGGCCTTTGTCCACTGTGAATCTGTTGGTGCTGCACAAGGCTGTAGTTCAAGCTGAAGGCTTTCCCACATTTGCTACACTCATAAAGCCCTTCTCCAGAGCAAACATTCTGATGTTGATCAAGTGCATGGTTGTGGCTGGCAGCTTTTTCACATTCACCCCCGTTGTACTGACTTTTTCCGCTGTGAAGGGCCTCTCCACTCTGGTTGCCATGGTGTGGCTCCTCACTGTTGGGACTGGTCTGGAGCTGAAGATGTCCCGAGGTCGCTGGGAAGTCCTCTCCAACCTTCCTACATGTGAAAGGCTGCCCTGACACACAGAAGTTGCAGCTTGTCACACACGAGGCCCTGTCCACATCTCTTTTCCAGGGCCTCTCCCGATTGCCATGCCTCTGTTGCTGGTGAAGGTCTGCATGGAAAGAGAAGCATCTCACACATGTGGCACCCAAGTATGGTTTCTGCCAAGGGTATATTGTTTGGTGCTCAGCATGGTGCAAAATATCTTTCAAGGCTGGGATACACATCTCACAGGGGTGGATCTTCTGTGTGGAGAGACCTGCCTGAAAAGCCCTGAGCTGGGACTCTCCTACAGACATAGTCTGCTCAGAAGGGGCCTCCTCATCTTCCATCCCATGCCTAAAGCCTGAAAGCAGAAATGCTGAAGAAATGCATATTGACTTCGGTGGGAGGGGGAAGCCCCATTTCAAATGTGTCTGACACAACAAGTTGCATCCATGATTGTTCTGAGAACACGGCAGGTGGGGGCAGGTTGAGGTAGGGGCTGCTTGGTGGTATTGGGCCTCCGAAGAGACCAGAATAGGAGAGACCTCAATAGACAATACACAAGCATAGGGTGCACCACATGGAGGCGAGGTCCCTGCCTCCTCACTCCTCCTTCAGTAGGACCTCATCTGCTGGCAACACAGGCATGCTGTGTGGAAGGCTGGTTGCGGCCTGTCCCAGTAAAATTCAACTGGACCTGAGTAGCTGGTTCAAGGACTGTGTAAGGATATGTGCACACCTCATGACACCATTTGCAGGTCAATGTTGGAGGATATTGTGAAGGGAGCAGTGCAGAGGAACTGGTGGCCCGGGAAGGCCACAAAAGTGGAAGGAGCCAGAAGTCTCAGATGAAATGAAAATTAGCAAACTGTTAAGTATGCAAAAGAAAAGGTAGAAACAATACATGGCTGGTGGTACCTGCACCAAAACACTACCGAACCCATGGCAAGTTCCTGGTATGATCTGAACAAGGCCCTGATGCCATGCCCTCCCCCAGTTGCCACTCACAAGGGCCAGACCTCCTCTGAGACCATCTTGCCATTTCCACCCTGTAAAACCAGTGTTTTCCCTGCACTCTCCACTGTGTAACCCCTCAGAACTTGAATGACGCAAGTCTTAATGAAAGACGCACAGTGAGTGGCCACCGCTGGCCCCATGCAACTTGTCATGCAGTAATATTCAGGAAAGAAAATGTAAAATACAATCAAAGGAGGGTCTTACAAGAACAGCCCACTGTCCATGTGAATAATGACCATGACCTGGCACAGGCAGTCACAAAGAACTGTCAGCTAGAGGAAGGGGGCAAAACTAGAAGCCAGGGATCTGGACACAGTCACCCTGCCAGGGAGAAGGCAAGGTGGGATCCATTAAGTTAACTTCAAGACTCCTCACTCCCAGACCCTCCCGTGTACTTTTTGAGCTAACAGGTGTCAGGGATGCTTGGGCAGTCCACTGCTCGGGGCACTATACACAGCTCAGCACTGGCACCCACAGCACACATAACAAGAAAGTGGTGGAAATTAGGAGAGCCTGTGGTCCAGTTGTGGGAAAGAAAGAGTGAACTCTGGGGAAAAAAGGAAAGGCAGGACGTCACCTCAGGACACAAGGAGCAATGTGACAATCTTACCCAGCGATGCTACAAGTGCAAAGTTCTCCAGCATCACATCGCAGTACAGGAGTCTCTGAGTTTCATCAAGGAGCCCCCATTCCTCCTGGGAGAAGTCAATGGCCACGTCCTCAAAATTCATGCCCTGTCATAATGTGGACAGTTCATTCTATGATCAACATCTCTCCTAGGAGTCCAAGTTCATTATAACCCCCACCCTCCACATCCATCCTCAGCTCAGTCTACTCCACAACTCAGAGGAGATACCAGGCCTGGGTGTCCTTGGAGCCACTCTCTCCTCATATTCCTACTGATACTGTGTCTTCCCACAACAACAACAAGCAGATGGGCAGATAGAGGGATATCTGAATGATGGACCTGGCATGGTAGTCACGATGCCTCTTATCAGTGTAGTCAGTGTCACACACACAGGTTAGAGAGAGAAGCTAGCTATAGGGAGGGTGTGCATGAACTGACTCTGGTCTTATCAGGCAATACCACCAAAGTCCCCAGATCATCCCTCCAAGATGCAAAAAAATGTGGCATTATCCTTCATCCTTATGACCCCAATTCTAGTGTCCTGTGGTCACGCTTTCACACTCACTCTTTCTGCCACACCTCTCACAACTGCACTCCCACAGCTACAGCCCCCTCCTACCCTACACCACAGTCATCTCCTTGGCCTTTCTATATGTTACTCGGCATATGTGGCCCAGAAAATGCCTGGCAGTTTCAAACAGGATCAAATACTACTCCAGACTGATGGTTTCCACTAACAGAGGCAGCCTTTGGTGCTACCTCCCTCCCTGTTCCTTGCTTCAACCTCACTACCAAGAATATTTATATTCTGAAATACCAGATTTCAGATACACATGGCTCTCCTCCACCTGTGTGCCACATGCATTTGACGTCCCCTCTCCAGTCACAGCTGTCCTCTCTCCATCTAACCCGCATTCAAAACTCAGCTCCAGTGGCCCTGTATGGCCTTATACCCTACCCCCAATTAGTCTCATAAATGACCACTTGTGCCCCGAAGCTAATCCACCAGCCTAACCTGAACACTTAGGCCCCACCATGGAATACAATGAAATCCTGGTGAGTCTGCAGAACAGAGAATAAGCACCAGCCCCCACCTCAGCGTCACCTTGTTTGAAGTACTCCTATGCCCCCACATCCATCTCATGTCCACATGTCCCCTGGAGCCCCTGGCCACATACCAAACCATACATTCTCCCCTACCTTCTCTATGATCACTTCTCTCCCTGATCTGTGTTGGGACAGCCACAACCCACAACCAGGGAGCCAAGCAGGAAACCTAGTCCTCAGACCCACCCTCTTCTTCCTGGCCAGGATTCCCCATATTAAGTGATCCATAGCTCCTCCCTGGTCCAAACACTCTCCACTACCTTTTGGAGAAGTCTACATCCTGAACTCCTCAGAGTTCCAGAGGCCCACAAACTGTTCTCTGAAACATCTCCTACCCTTAATGGACCAAAAAGAAATCTTCCGATATCTCCAATGAAAATTACTCTTACTATGAACTTCCCCATCTCAACTGATGGAGCTTCCATCCTCCCAACTGCTAAGGCCAAACCTTCAAGTCATCCCTGACGCCCACCTCTCTCTACCTCAAAACGAGAAAACCCTGGAAGCCACACCTAAAACACTAGTGCAGAATCCAGCCACTTCTCCATGGCCACCACCCTGCTCCGGCTACCATCACACTCACCCAGACTATTGCAGTAGCCTCCTCTCTTCTCTTCCTGCCAACTTCACACTTGTACTCTTCTCCATGCTGCAGCCCCAGAGAGCCCGGTAAGACCTCGGTCAGACCAACTGCCTTTACTCCTCCAAACCTCCCGTAACAGCCATCACCAGGGTGTCCGGACCTGACTCCTGCCCCATTCCTCCCAGTTCCCACGAAAAAGAAAGGACACCTGCAGGCCCCTGAGCCCTCAAGCCTTGGCATGTTCTGTTACCTACGCCTGGGACCGCTTCCACATCTCAGGGGCTAAGCGCCCAGCCCAGCCCAGGATCCGGTGGCCGCTAGAGGGCTGCGTTACTTCTGGGCTTCCGTCCTCAGTGCACTCTCGCTAGTTAGGTGATCTTTACAGAACGCACCTTTCCTGTGCCTATGATCACCCCTCTTCCCGTCCGTTCATCCTGCGAGCAGCTTCAGGAAACGTGCGAGAACCCGATTTCAGACACTGCCCCTCTTTCGTTCCCACGTCTCCCTGGCTCCCACCGTTCTGAGAATGGAGGCAAAACTCCCGAGACACAACTTCGCCTCACACTCTGTTGCCCGTAGACACAAGACCCTGGGCTTCCCCAGCGCTCCCGGCTCAGTCGCGCCTCTAAGTCTTTGCACGAGCCTGTCCCAACCCGGAGCCCGCTCCTCACGCCGGCACGCCGGCGCTCGCACACGGGGCCCCCGCCCCCCGCCGCCGCCCCGTCCGACGCCGGGGCCTGGGCCGCAGGGCCGCGAGCCGGCGCCCCGCGCTCGGGCCTCCGGGGTCTGGGTGGGGGGACGGCGGGGAGGGCCCGGGGGACGAGCGCTTACCTGCGGCGGCTCCCTGGGCGCGGCCGCCGCCATCGGACTCTGGGGGCGGAGCAGGGCTGTGGGGCAGGGAGGTCTTGATCCCAGCCTGCTGTGGGTCACCCCGGGCTGCGCCGCCTCCAAGCCTTGGAGCCGTCTCTTTGTAGGGGGGAGAACGCTTCTGCCGCCAAGCGGGGGCTCCGAAACCTCAGCGCGAACAGACTCCAGAAAAGCCAAAATGACCGCCACGAGGAGGACGCCGGAAGTCCCGCCCCGACCTGGCGCGTCCGCATGGAAATGCTCCTGTCCTGGGCTTTCATTGGGTCAACGCCGCCACCGTTAGGCACATTGCCATCTGGGTAATGTAGTTTCCTCAGCCGCACGGACGGTTAGAGTCCGAGTCCTTGACCTCCGTGAGTCAAGGTTTCGTGGAGCCACGAGTGTCTGAGAAATAAGAGTCATCTAGCCTCAGGGAAAGGAAGCTGTTTACCCCTTCTGCAGACTGTTGTCTGCAACTGATCCTTGTTAGAGACATTTCAGATGCCATGAAGCTCAAAATTGTCCCTTAAGCCAAAAATACTTACTTCAATTGTTCTCAAATGCTACAAATTTAAATGGACACAGTCTCTTTAATTTTTTTTTTAAGATTTTATTTATTTATTCGACAGAGAGGGACACAGCGAGAGAGGGAACACAAGCAGGGGGAGTGGGAGAGGGAGAAGCAGGCTTCCCGCGGAGCAGGGAGCCCGATGCGGGGCTCGATCCCAGGACCCTGGGACCATGACCTGAGCCGCAGGCAGACGCCTAACGACTGAGCCACCCAGGCGCCCCAGACACAGTCTCTTTCAGACTCAAAATGCATCCACTCTTAACTAGAATGTAATAAACACGTTCTCGCTCTTCAAATGCAAGTAGTCAGAAGCTAGTCGATTTTGTAACTCTGTATCTTCGGTCAGGGCCATGACTTGGAAGAAACAGTGATGTTCAGGCCGCCCTGAAGTAAGAGGACAAGCAGTTATCTCTGCATCTGGTTCCCAAAGAGACCTCTTTCTTGCCTGTATATTCAGTGATCATGTCCAAATCACAAAGCAACACTATTTATTCATTTAATATTTCTTCATATTTTAAGATTATTCAAATCCTTTAGAAATCTGACATCTATCGCAAATGGAGAAAAACTTATTACATTGTTTTGTTTTGTGATAGTGGCTACAGCATTCTGAGGCAGAGTGCATGTACAAAAGAGTCATCTAAACACCATTGTCTCATCTCCTTGCTGAGGAGGGATTACTGTTTCTTCAAGTGATTGCTGGGACTGTTGTGCATGAGGAATTGATGATATATCTGAAAAAAAATTGTGAAATGCAAAATTCAGAGAGCTATTAATAATGATTATGTAATTATTCAAAGATAGTGGTAGAAATAGCTCTGGAGAAATATCAGTGGAGGGTGAAAAAGGTAAGACATCAGATAATTTTTAACAGGACACACTTAAGTCTGAGAAGAAACAAGAGTTAAGCTGGAGCTCCTGGATGACTCAGTAAAGCATGTGGCTCTTGATTTTGGTTTGTGAGTTTGAGCCCCATGTTGGACCTAGAGTTTACTAAAAAAAAGAGAGAGAGAGAGAGTTAGGCTGAGTCCAATCTTTTTTTTTTTTTTACATTTTAAGTGTCTTTTAATTTTATATGTCAATTGTATTTCAATAAAGCCATAAAAATATTTGAGGGAACACAAATATTCATTCCATAACACCAATGTTTCTTTCTTTTTCAAAAATAGGGAAAGCTTCACAAATTTGCATGCCATCCTTGCGCAGGGGCCATGCTAATCTTCTCTGTATCGTTCCAATTTTAGTATATGTGCTGCCAAAGTGAGCACAAGTCCAATCTTTTTTTTAAAGATTTATTTATTTATTTGTCAGAGAGACAGAGAGCAGGGGGAGAAGCAGGCAGAGGGAGAAGAAGGCTCCCCACTGAGCAGAGAGCCCCATGTGGGACTCAATCCCAAGACCCTGAGATCATGATCTGAGCCCAAGGCAGCTGCTTAACTGACTGAGCCACCCAGGCGTCCCCAAGCTGAGTCTAATCTTGGCATTGTGATTCTTTTTAATCAATTTCATCCTAGTGGATTTGTAGACTTTCTCATTGTAGTTTTAACTTATAATTTCATAATGACTAGTGTTCTATAACTTTTCTAGGCCTAATGACCATTAAAAATGTTCTTTAATGAAGGTTTTGCTCAAATATGTTGTCTGTTATTTTTTGTATTTTTCTCATTGATTTCTATGATTTTTTAAAAAGATTTTGTATTTATTCATTTGAGAGACAGCACAAGCAGGGGGAGAGGCAGACAGAGAGGGAGAAGCAGACTTCCCACTGAGCTGGGAGTCCGACGTGGGGCTCAATCCCAGGACCTGAGATCATGACCTGAGCCAAAGGCAGATGCTTAACCATCTGAGCCAGGCAGATGCTCTATGATTTCTTTTATATATAGTCCTTCAGTTAGATGTTCACAAATTTGTTTCTACCATTCTGTTACATTTTTTTTTAAAGATTTTATTTATTTATTTGACAGAGAGAGACACAGCGAGAGAGGGAACACAAGCAGGGGGAGTGCGAGAGGGAGAAGCAGGCTTCCCGCAGATCATGACCTGAGCCGAAGGCAGATGCTTAACGACTGAGCCACCCAGGTGCCCCCCCATGTTACAATTTTTAATAAGCATCTTTTGAGTTATTCCAATGTTTTTAGGGTCATCTTTACTTTTTTTTTTAAAGATTTTATTTATTTATTTGAGAGAGAGAGAGAATGAGAGATAGAAAGCATGAGAGGGAAGAGGGTCAGAGGGAGAAGCAGACTCCCTGCTGAGCAGGGAGCCCAATGGGGGACTCGATCCCGGGACTCCAGGATCATGACCTGAGCCGAAGGCAGTGCTTAACCAACTGAGCCACCCAGGCGCCCGTAGGGTCATCTTTACTTTTACTAGCAATTCTTCAATACTCCAATGTCTTAGTTAAGACATCCTTTTATTAAATTTTCCCAATTCAATTTAATGTGGAGGTTCTTTCTCCTGACTGATTCCTAACTAATAATGGATTAGTTCTGGCAGTAGCCCTAGTAGATAAACCCCTATGGATGGGATTTGGGAATTGATTTGACCAAGCCCTTGGGCTTGAATGAAGTGCTGAACACCTAGCCAATAGGAAATGGGATGCTTATGACCCATGGTATGCATAGACATCATAATGAATCCATTACCTAGGGTCGATTATGATGAAGTGGCAACTGCAGTACATGCCTGGGACCAAGTGGGTGCTGCAATGAGTATTAAGGCAGTGATGGTGACTACAAGGAGTTTGGGCTGGGAAGGATTCGAATTTACATTATTGCTTACAAAGTGAAAATGGTAAGCTCAAAAATGTTATCTCTCAGCTGAAGTCTCCATATGAGAAAGAGATTCTATGATAGCCCTAAAAGAAACTCTGTAGCTGCAGGATTCCTATTGCTGAAAATCAAAGCATTAAATCTATAACTTGCTGAGTTACAATGACTGTTGAATACACAATCTCACAGTGTTTCTCATGTGAAAGGGTGTTGGTTCATAAAGGGGGATTCTGAATGCTGGAGTGGGGTCATCTCGTTGGATACAAAGAAACTGACAATCTGGATTCTAAGTTAACCTGAGTCTCTCTTACCAGGTGTCTGAAGAGACTAGCCTTCTGCTAATACCCCCTGGGGCAGATGGTCTATAAAGGAATGCTAATTTTCTACAAGACTCATCACAACAACCTAAAACTAGTATCAACTCAGCATGATTCAAGGAAATAAGAGGAAATAATGGCTGGATAAAAAAGAGACCCCTCACAGACCCCAAACCTGCAACCCTCTCGACCTGGCTGCCCATTGCTTTGGGTCATGAAAACAGCGCCTCCACAAGCTCAGCACAGCTACCAAGTTCTCCTTAAGATAGGAGGAAGCTAAACCTGAGCTCTCTGAGCTCTCTGGTGTCCACCTGCCGGGGGGGAGGTGTTCTCTGTCCTCAGTCCCTTGCCAGATGCCATGGTGCTGGAGAAGGTCACCTCTCTCCCAGACACCTTGGCTATCCAGGGAGCACCTTTGGATTAACTGAGCAAAAAGTAATGGGAGTTTGTAGATGTAGGAAAGGCACTGCCAGCCATCATATATGGTGGGGCTCAGTGAAATGTTGCTGCTTTCTACCCCTAAGCTAGAAAAAAACCTTGGCCAAATATCAGGTAGTCGTCTTAGGACTGGATACTCTGGTCAACAAATGATGCTATCTTACATATATTGTAAACTATTGGGCCATTACCTAAAAATTGTCCATTCAGGGTAAAGAACTTTGGGACCATCTTACTTCACAGACACCCAAAATATAAATAAAAATCACCACATTACAAGACCTTCCAAGGACACTCCTTATTCCCTTGGGAGTTACAGACATGACTGATAGTAACTAATGCCACAGATTTTAACACAATCGGTCGAATGCCCATTTTCTAGGAATATGTCTCCTCCACAAAAAGTTACAAACTCAAGGGACACTGAGGAATTTCAGCTAACTCAGAATACCACGAAGGTAAGGAAAGGAAAGGAAAGCAGGGCTACACATAGGATAATGAGGGACAGGATTTAGCAGGATTCACTGAGGAAACGTTAGGCTTATCATAAATTACCCAATGCCAGAGTTCCTAAGTGGACCCTGCAATACTGTTTATACAGAGGGCAAAAAAGAAAGAAAATTCTGGTCCACTAATGGCTTTCTTTCCATACTTGTTACGAACAGGCTTCCTAATTCAATTTAGACTCCAAGTTGACTGCCTGAAAGATTATTCAGGTAGGGTATCTTAGGTAGATCCATCAGTTGCTAGAATGTCAGCGATACTCTGTGTCTTCAAGTATGTGAAATACAAATTAAAAATAAGAGGCTTAATTCTCCCTGTTGAAAATGGGGAGAGACACTCCCCCTCCATTTTGTCACAGCATTTAGCTTAGAGGACTTGCAAACTCTTCCTTATCTCTTTAAAGCATCTCTTTAAAGACTATACAGGCCTTTTGCCAGTTGGGCTTCTTTTTCCCCCAGATTCAGGACCCAGGATTGTCTTTCATCAGCAAATGGGAGCCGACTTCTTTAAGATGAAAGATCTTGGGTGCCTAGCTGGCTCAGTGGGTAGAGTGTGCGACTCTTGATCTTGAGGTCATGAGTTTTTGCCCGATGTTGGGTGTGGAGCCTACTTTAAAAAAAATGGAAAGATCTTGAGAGCCATCATTTTGAAATGCTGACATCAAGGGAGATAGCAGGTTTATCTTTCGGCTCCTATGGGAGGATAGGAACCTAACTTTGGTGAGTGCCTTGTTTTCAAAAATACTACTTCCTGTCATACAGATAAAAGAAGTTTATTTTACCTCTGGATAAGCTCAATAAACTAACATACATGATTGCTCCAAACAAGGTAAAGTTAGGATAAACTATGTGTGACAAATGATGCTGTCAAGTGACTTTACTTGAGGACTAGTTCTGTTTATCTGAAAACGTGTATGTAATGGGTTCTGTCCGCCTGTCTGTGTAACAGTGATTTTTTTCCCCATGTCTTTGCAATTTCTTAGCTGATTCTTTTTAAGGAAAGAGTTTATTTATTTATTTGTTTATTTATTTATTTATTTATTTGAGAGAGAGAAAGAGAGCTCCAGCTGGGGGAGGGGCAAGGAAGAGAATCTCAAGCAGACTCCATGCTGACTGCTGAGTCCGACACAGGATCAATCTCAAATCCTAAGATAATTACCTGAGCTGAAATCAAGAGTTTGAATGCTTAACCGACTGAGTCACCCAGGCGCCCCTCTTAGTTGATTTCTTGTGGTGCACATCACAGTCTGGCCTTTTTTTTTTTTTTTAAAGATTTTATTTATTTATTTGACAGAGAGAGACACAGCGAGAGAGGGAACACAAGCAGGGGGAGTGGGAGAGGGAGAAGCAGGCTGCCCGTGGAGCAGGGAGCCCGATGCGGGGCTCGATCCCAGGACCCTGGGATCATGACCTGAGCCGAAGGCAGACGCTTAACGACTGAGCCACCCAGGCGCCCCTTAGTCTGGCTTAATACTTATTCAATAATGTGGTATAAGAAGAAATATATTTGGTCTTGGTCCTCTGTGCCCTGTTCTGGCACAAAGCGCCTACAACCCCTGTTATCTCCTGAGTGATAGGAGTATCTTGTGTCATTCATAAAGAGCCCCCTTTTGAGCATACCTGAATTTATGATAAAGAAGTGTGTTAGGGTGAGGGCCCTAAATAGAATCAGGATGGGGAGTGGTCATCAGAAACACTGGGGTTAGAGGGGCGCCTGGGTGGCTTAGTCGTTAAGTGTCTGCCTTCAGCTCAGGTCATGATCCCAGGGTCCTGGGATCGAGCCCCACATCAGGCTCCCTGCTTGGTGGGAAGCCTGCTTCTCCTTTTCCCACTCCCCCTGCTTATGTTCCTGCTCTCACTATCTCTGTCAAATAAATAAATAAAATATTTAAAAAATTAAAAAAAAAAGAAACACTGGGGTTAGAGGCTTGGAACTTGCAGCCCCATCCACTACCTTCCAGGAAGGGGCTGGAGCTGGAGATTAAAGCTCTATAAAAACTCCTGAACAAGGACAACTGAGGAGCCTCCAGATCTGTAAACATGCCTGGGGGTGGTACACCAAAGTTCCATGAGGACAGAGGCCCCTGCACTGGAGACCCTTCTGCACCTCACCCCATGTACTTCTTCATCTGCCTGTAAACATACTCCCCAGGGTTCTGTGAGCCACCCCTGCAAGATAATCAAATGAGAGGAGGGGTCGGGAGAACCTCTGATTTACAGCCAGTTAGTCTGAAGCACAGGTGACCACCTGGATTTGTGACTGGCATCTGAAGGGGACAGTCATCCTATGGGACTGAGCCCTTAACCTGTGCGATATGATGCTATCTCCAGGTGGATAGAGGCAGATGGAGTGTGGAGAGGATGATTGTTTTACGTCCCCAACAGTCCCCACCACACACGCCTGCAGGCACAAACCTCATCACCCATCTCCTCACTAGCTAGTGTGCAGGATTATGGGTGAGGGTGATCAGTTGGACAGTGTCAGAGACTCAATAAGCAGCACCCAGGACATAGCAATCTCCTAATGAACAAAGGCCTCAGCAACGTCAACAAATAATCACAAGGCAAGTGAGACCTGTGGGTTAACAGGCATTTGAGACAGCTACTGTAGGGCGTCAGGATACATTCTGGATCCTAATTGTAATACATATGGCTTAAGAAACATTTTTTTAAAAAGATTTTATTTATTTATTTGACAGAGAGAGACACAGTGAGAGAGGGAACACACGCAGGGGGAGTGGGAGAGGGAGAAGCGGGCCTCCCACCGAGCAGGGAGCCCGACGCTGGGCTCGATCCCAGGACCCTGGGATCATGACCTGAGCCGAAGGCAGATGCTTAACGACTGAGCCACCCAGGCACCCCAAGAAACAACATTTTTGAGTTAAATTGATAAAATGGAGCATAATGACATTCTGTCATATTTAAAAATATGTTGGTTGATGGCTATTGGGGTTATGAAGTAGCCCTTACATTTCAAAAATTTATCTTCAGTAAATTCTTATGCATTAAGTATAATGTCTGACTAAATAACCTACTAGTATATGTGAGGACAGATCAAACAAGAATGGCTATGAAAAATAACAGTGGAAGACTGGAGAAGTCTTGACCTTGCTTCATTAACACAGTGTTTTCCTTTCTTGTATATGTTTGCAAATAGCTAGGAGAAGTGATAGAATGTGCCTTGGGTTTCTTCAGGCAGCTATACCAAAGTACCACAGACTGGGTAGGTTATACACAACAAAAATGTGCTTCTCACATTCCTGGAGACTGCATGCTGGAGATCAGGGGACCAGTGTGCTCAGGTGAGGGCCATGTTTGGGGTGCTGATTTGTTGCATCCTCAACATGGTGGAAGGGGTTGTGATCTCTCTGCAACCTCTTTTATGATGAGGACATTAATCCCATTCATGAGCGCTCCACCTTATAACTTAAGCACCTCCCAAGGGCTCCACCTCTTAATACCATCACCTTTGTGGGTTAGGATTTCAACATATGAATTTTGGGGGAACTCAAAGATTCAGACCCATAGCAGTGTCATTATGTCAGTAATTTTATTTAATCTTTAATCTCTACACCCAATATGGGGCTCAGACTCATGACCCCAAGATGAAGAGTCACACACTCCACTGACTGAGCCAGCCAGGCACCCCAGTAATTTTATTTTTTGAGAAGGCTGAAATAAAAAGGAGAAGAAGGTACTTCTGGTGTCAGTTCAACATGTAAGAAACTGGAAGTCGCCACTCCATTCTAACAAGGAAAAAACTGAACAAGCTGAAAAAAGAATTCTTAGATTCCAAAAAGAAGTGTGGTCACAGGGAAAACCACTGTCCCCTAACTGACACCAGCAAATACAGAGAATCACAACGTACTGAAGCAGAAACACACATGTGGAAACCGGTGGGAGCCAGTGCCGGAGTGGGGAAACGGAACTGTATGTCACAAATTGCTGAAGTTTCAGTGGGGACAAATTTGAGAGATAAAAACTCCAGGGGAACCCAGTCCTATGGAGAGCTCCCACACATTTGTGGAGTTTTATCTCCTAGAGGTCTACCTGGTTCTCACAGTGAATATCCCGTGATATTCTGTGATATCCTGTGACAGGAGAAAAATCTGTTATGCTTCCAAAGGGGAAAAGAAACCTCTTCTTCTTTTTTAAATGTTATCTGTTTTTTATTTTATTTTATTTTATTTTAAGTAAGGTCTCTGTCCCACATGGGGCTTGAACTCACAACCCTGAGATTAAGAGCCTCATGCTCTACTGACTGAGCCAGCCAGACTCTCCAAAAGAAACCATTTTCAAATACACCAAAGCACTGTTCTCTAGAAAGTCTCCCTGCAGCAAACATTATTTGTTTTGATTTTGGGCAAATTAATGCTCAGAAACTGAGTTTCTCTTTGCCAGCAATTTATTTCACATAAGTTCATAGTGGGAATTTCACAAGCTAATAGCATACAAGATAATTTCTTTTTTTTTTTTTTTTTTTTAAAGATTTTATTTATTTATTTGAGAGAGAGAGAATGAGAGATAGAGAGCACGAGAGGGAAGAGGGTCAGAGGGAGAAGCAGACTCCCTGCCGAGCAGGGAGCCCGATGTGGGACTCGATCCCGGGACTCCAGGATCATGACCTGAGCCGAAGGCAGTCGCTTAACCGACTGAGCCACCCAGGCGCCCCAAGATAATTTCTTAATAAGCCAATAAAGAAAATAACATCCAAATCAATGATAGATTAATCATACTATTGTAGCAGGCATAAGAAGATGAAACGAATGAAGTCTAAATTTAGCTAAGGCAAAACTTTTTTTGAGTTGGTACTCTGCAGAGACCGTTTAGCCAACCCATAGCTGATGTCCAACTGCCAGCCCAAAAGAAACAGTCTCCTGTTGCCAGAACAAGTTCCTAGGGTATGATGATGCCAGTCTCAATGTGCAAGAGGATCTCCTTCTGGGCCAGTGCAGGATTCCCCACTGCTGGTAGAAGAGTTGCCTTTACAACGGCAGGAGTTAATGCCCTAAGGTGTTTGGAGAGCTATTTAGATAAGCAAAGGGTTGCTTGCCCAGACCCAACACTCTTGGATGGTCCTCACCAGCTCTCAGTAGCTTTGGTCTAAATGCCCCTTTACCATACTTGCTTCTTCATATGTTTTTGCTGATAAGTTCCAGCAGCACCTCTCAGCAGCTGAGCTACAGAGTTCTTATTGATGAAAACAGATGAGATGATGTCAAAACACTTCTAAAAACAGATTCATCTTTGTCATCAACAAATGGATCTAAATCATATCAAACCAATACGCACACTATTGAAGCAGAGCCTAACTTGCTCAGTTACAGGTGAACAGAAGGAAGGGGAACAGCCAGCTCTGAGCCACTCTTATCTATCTCAACCAAGGTGCAGGGGACACTGACAAGGCTTGTGTGAAGTTCACAGTCCAGAAGCACAAACTCACTGAAAGACTTGAGACCTATATGTCAATACATTTTTTTTTTGATTAAAGAAAATAAAACTTTGGGGTGCCTGGGTGGCTCAGTTGGTTGAGCGTCTGCCTTCGGCTTGGGTCATGATCCCAGAGTCCTGGGATCGAGCCCCACATCGGGCTCCCTGCTCAGCAGAGAGCCTGCTTCTCCCTCTCCCTCTGCCTGCCTCTCTGCCTACTTGTACTCTCTATCTCTCTGTCAAATAAATAAATAAAATCTTTAAAAAAAAATAAAACTTTAAACTATAAGCAAAACTTCTTAAGCTTACAAACTTTAAAAATTCACCCCTAAAGAACTCAAAGGTTGGGTGCCTGGGTGGTTCAGTTGGTTAAGCGACTGCCTTCGGCTCAGGTCATGATCCTGGAGTCCCGGGATCGAGTCCCACATCGGGCTCCGTGCTCAGCAGGGAGTCTGCTTCTCCCTCTGACCCTCCCCCCTGTCATGTACTCTCTCTCTCTCTCATTCTCACTCTCTCAAAATAAATAAATAAATCTTAAAAAAAAAAAAGAACTCAAAGGTTAAAGAGGAAATTACAATGCAAAAGAAATCATAGTACTGTTCCAGTCATAAAACCAAACAACACAGATACCTAGTCATGGATATATAACAGTCCCCTTCTCCCCACACTTAACACCACGCAAATCTATACCAGCTCCAGTCACTAAGTACCCAAAGACCTTAAGACAAAATCACAAGGCATAATAAATGTAAAAGGTTTGCAGAGACCGAGCAAGTCTTCAAACCAGACTCAGACAATGCAGGGAGGTGGAATTATGAGACTAGGAATTTAAAAGAAATGTGATTAAGATGCTAAGGGCTGTACTGGATAAAGTAGACAGCATGCAAGAATAGGCATTGTAGGGCACCTGGGTGGCTCAGTTGGTTCGGCGGCTGCCTTCGGCTCAGGTCATGATCCTGGAGTCCTGGGATCGAGTCCCGCATTGGGCTCCCTGCTCAGCGGGGAGTCTGCTTCTCCCTCTGACCCTCCCCCTCTCATGTGCTCTCTCTCTCTCTCTCTCTCATTCTCGCTTTCTCAAATAAATAAATAAATAATATCTTAAAAAAAAAAAAGAATAGGCATTGTACACTGAGAAGGAAATTCTAAAACAAACAAATGTTGGAGATCAAAAACTGTAACAGAAATGAAGAATGCTTTGGTGGGCTTATCAGCAGACTGCACATAGCTAAGAAAAGAATCTGACTTGAAGTTCTCTCAGAAAAATCTGGGCAGGGCGCCTGGGTAGCTCAGTTGCTTAAGTGTCTGCCTTCGGCTCAGGTCATGATCCCAGGGTTGTGGGATCAGGTCCCTCGTCAGGCTCCCTCCTCAGCAGGGGGCCTGCTTCTTCCTCGGGCCCCCCCCCCCATGAAGAAATAAATAAAATCTTTAAAGGAAAAAGAAAAACCTGGGAAACTAGGAAAAAATAAATGGAAAGGCCTGAAAAAAGCAGACTCCACAACTATGGAACAACCACAAAAGCTGTCAATTACAAATTATAGGAATAATAGAAGAAAGAAAGCAACAAAAGAAATTGAATAAATAATAACCCTCCAAAACAGAACGTAGCACCCTCAGGTGGATTCAGAGGGTAGAGGCAGAGCATAAGCCCCAACTCCTAAGAACCTAGCACTACCCTAACACCCAAACCAAACAAAGCAATGACAAGTAAAGAAAACTTTAGACCCTATCTCTCATGAACATAGATGCGAAAATCCTCACCGAGATGCCACCATACACCTATTAGAATGGCCAAACTCGAACACTGAAAACAGCACAGGCTGGTGAGGATGTGGGGACAACACCAACTTTCATTCCTTTCTGGTGAGAACAGTACAGCCACTTTGGAAGACACTTTGGCAGTTTCTTACAGAACTAAACCTACTCTTACCCTACCTGGCAATTGTGTTCCTTCGTATTTACCAAAGAAGTTGAAAACTTGGGGCCATGCAAAAATCTACACGCAATTGTTTCTAGCAGCTTTATTCATAATTGCCAAAACTTGAAAGCAACCAAGATGTCTCCTTAGTGGGTGAATGGATAAACAGTGATACATGCAGACAATGGAATATTGTTCAGTTCTAAAAAGAAATGATCAAGCCATGAAAGAATCTTAAGTGCATATTACTCAGTGAAAATAGCCAATCTAAAGAGGCGTCATACTGTATGATTCCAGAAAAAGCAAAGATATGGAGAGAGTAAAAGATCAGTGGCTCCCCAGTAATGAGTGATGATGGAATGGAATCAGAGGACTTTTAGGGCAGTGAAACAGTATCTATGTGATACTGTAATTATATTATTATGAATTATATTATTATGAATTTGCTCAGACTCAGAATGTGTACACCTAATATGTACAATGTACTCTGGGTGATAATGATTTTCAGTTATAACAAAGGTACCATTCTGGTGGGGGATGTTGATAATGGAGGAGGCGCTGCATTTGTGCAGGCAGGGGATATATGGGAGATAGCTACCATCCTCTTCATTTTCTTATTAACCTAAAACTGCCCTAAAAGAAAACAAAGGCCTTAAATCATATATATATATATAAATATATATATATATATATATATATTTATATATATGTAATTGGACCACATTGGCCGTGCCTTAGTAAACCTGGGTTTTACTTCCAATCCTGCCACTAACTAGCCCTGCAAGCAACTTCCCCTACCTGGGCCCTAATTTAATTTTCAGCAAAGGGAGGAAGTGGGCCTTGGGATTTCTAAGCCTTTTTCGCGTTCCAACTTTCTGCAGTCAATACTAATTGTTTCTTTCTACTTTAAAGCTATAAAGGGCTATCTCAATCTTTGCAGGGTTTGTCTATTAGATCAAATAAAATGGAATAATATGGACATACACAAAATAATAATGTCTATTTAAAAATATCAGAAAGGGGCACCTGGGTGGCTCAGTCGGTTAAGAGTCTGCTTTGGTTCAGGTCGTGATCCCAGGGCCCTGGGATAGAGCCCCGCATTGGGCTCCCTGCTCCGCGTGGAGCCTGCTTCTCCCTCTGCCCCTCTCCCTGCTCGTGCTCTCTCTCAAATAAATAAATATTAAAAAAAATAAAAAGATCAGAAAGTTACAAGTTATCAATATTTTTTAAACAGTTTAATTCAGGCATAATTGACTTAAGCTGCTCATATTTAAAACCCAACATTTTGTAATTTACATGCTTATGGTATTAAAAGTTTCCTTCTACCCTTTGTAATTTATCCTCTTGCTATAGGAAATTACTCAGAACAGGACATATTCTACCCTTTGTAATGGCATTTTCAAATACATTCCCAAAATGGAAAAGACTATTAGGAAGTTGTTATTCTATCATTATTTATCATTTTATGGTCAATTCTTTCATCTACCCCCATGCATAGTGGTTTATGATCCCAAACATGAATGTCATTCACACCTACCCCATTCAAAATGTGTTTATAAAATGGAAATGCTCCTATATGACTCCAAAAACTTTTTTACAATGAAAATATTTGAAATTATGAAAAGTCACTTTAAGTGCTGGGTTTCGTCAGCTGTGTTGGTTATTTAGCGCAGATTGATTTCAATCAGGATGGGAAATTTAGCCATAGGCAAGTATTAGGTGAATCTTGCAAGTCATGTTTTTTTTTTTTTTTAATTCAGTAGGCTCCATGCTCAACATGGGTCTTGAACTCATGACCCTGAGATCAAGAGTCACATGCTCTACAGACTGAGCCAGCCAGGTGCCCTTCTTATGAGTCTTTTAACCCACTTACCACTTGTTGGTTTTTATTGTTCACTTGGTGAGGTTGCCAGGCCTTTTGTCTATTAGAATTTGCTACAGTGTAGATGTGGCTTGTTGATTTGTTCATGCTCCACCTCCCCCTACATTTCTTTTTTTAAAGATTTATTTATTTATTTATTTGTCACAGAGAGAGCACAAACAGGGGGAGCAGCAGAGGGAGAGGGAGGCATGGAGCCCGATGTGGGGCTCGATCCCAGGACCCTGGGATCATGACCTGGGCCGAAGGCAGACGCTTAACGACTGAGCCACCCAGGCGCCCCCCCCCGCCTCCCCCTACATTTCTTGTACACTAGCTTTGCTCAACATCAAGAACCATCAGGGAAATGCAGCCAGGACCACAGTGAGATACCGCTACACATTTACTAAAAGCATTCACATTTTAAATGACCAACCAACCCCACTATTAGCAAAGATACCAGAGAACTGGAACTCTCATACGCTGCTAGTAGGAATACAAAACGAATAATCATTTTCCAAGAAAATTTGGTGTGCTTTATGAGGTCATACCTTCACCTACACTATGACTCAGATGTTAACACAACAGAAAGGAACCCTACCAACAGGAACAACAGTATCCAAATTTTGCTTTTTTTTTTTTTTTAAAGAAAGGGTTTTAGTGATTTTGGGGCTGGTTGCAATTCATTCATTCATTCATTTATATTTATTTATTTATCCAGAAAGCATCAGTGCGCATGCTCAAGCAGGGCAGTGGGAGACAGTTGCGGGGGAAAGATGGGGGAGAGAGAGAGAGAGAATGTTGAGCAGGCTCCACACCCAGGGCGGAGTCCAATGCTGGGCTCCCTGGGCTTGATCTCACAACCCTGAGATCATGACATGAGCTAAAATCAAGATTTCAGAAGCTTAATCCAAGGGGCCAGCAGGTGCCCCTTCTGCAGCAGTTTTACTTGCAGCCCGCCAAACTGGAAACAGTTAAAATATCCATAAAGAGAAGAATACATAAATAAATCGTGCTATATCGATAGGACCTACTTCTCGAGGATATAAACAATGAACTACTCATATAAGCACCACAGATAAATTTTTAAAAATGTCACATGAGGGGACACACAAGGAAAGGACGATGAAACACTTTTAAGACTCCAATCCTATAAATTCTAGAAAATGCAAACTCATCTACTATAATGGAAAGGCAATGGATGCCCCGAGGAGAGATTATTAAAGGACAAAAAGTAAATGTGGGGGTCATGGAAAGGTTTATTATCATGATTGATGGCTTCATGGGTTTATGTGAAAGTCAAAATGTCAAATTGCACAATTTAATGATGGACATTGCATGTCATTTGTACCTTACTGAAACTTAAAAAAATATGGTTAAAATTTAAGTCTGGATTCCCTATGCTTCAGAAGATTAAGTTTGGCCACCATACTGATTCCACCATCTTTCTCCTCATCCGAAGGCATTTGCAAAAACAGGTGAGCAATGAAGGTGCTCCGAGTTCATTCAACAGGGTTACCAGCTGAGTCACAGAAGGCCTCTTGGCTGCACTAAGCGTTCTCTCCTGTTTCCGTCCTTGCTTTGCTGCCATGCAAAACCATGGCCTTTGGTGAACAGCCCAGAGGGAACAAGGAATCCACAAAACCTTTAGATTATTGTTTTCTGACAGGCCCTCAGCTGCACAAGATACATCCTTGTGCAGGTCCTCAGAATCTCTCTACCTGCTCATCTTCACAGTCCTAGTGCCTAAACACTGTGCATGCCCTTTTCAAAGAGGCACATTCAACTCGTTCACTGGTCTCCCGCACTCTCTATTAATATATTCAGGGTTTCTGTACCAGCAATCATTCCCCTGGCCCTTAGAATCTTAAAACCAGTGATGTTACTCTACAGAATTCAGGACATCAAGGCCCCTGGCTCCGCTGCTGGGTCTGGGGAAGAGATTTCCTTCACCAGCACCGAGCACCATGCCATCAGTGTCCCTTGTGAACAAGAGAACAAGACCATGCCGCTCAGAAGCACTGAAGGTTGTCAAAACAACCACCAACGACTGCCCCCTCTTCGGGTTGAAACTCTGACCCCACAAAATATCCTGGCATCCAAGTATAAATTAGGACCACAGAGCCCTACAGTCTTTCCTTAAAGGCTTTGAGCAGCCATGCAAAGTAGGCCCAAACTGGAGAGTTATCTTCTGCCATCATACGGTCCCTTCTGAGGCACACAACTCTGTTCACCCCTTCACGCTCGCAAACACAGTTAATTTCAACACACACAGAATCCCCATGATTAATGGTGGCTTAAACAATAAGATCTTTATTGTCGTACAGCAAGAGCAACGGGAGGCAGACTGTTCCTGGGTTGGTGATTTGGAGGCTGGGAAATGCCATCACAGAGTCTCATGAGGACAGTAACAATCCTGAAAAATGTCGTCCACCTTTTCAAATCACCGACAGTCCTGCAGGACAAAACTGGGGGAGATGCATGCCCTCTCCTCGGAGAGGAAAAACGGGGAAGGAGTAAGCGCTCAGGCTATTCATTAGTCATCCAGCAATTGCCCTGACACTGGGGTACGGCCCCTGGGCAGGTTCAAAGACTGCAATGCAGCTGCCACATACCCGGGATTTATGTAGATGTCTGACTGTATGAGCTTCAACACAGGCAGATGGCACCTTCATAAGGGATCTCCTCCCGTGTTGTCACATTCATCAATTAAATACCTGCACATTTAAGGTAGTTCTCCCCTTTGAAATTTGTGAAGTCCTATGAGGTAAAGTCCTTCAGATGAAGGCTTTCTCATATTCACTGCATCTGTAAGGCCTTTCACTACCGTGAGTTCTCTGGAGAGCAATGAGGCTAGCCTTTGGTTAGCCATTTCCCACGTTCTTCACATTCACAGGCCTTCATCTAAGGAGACACTGTGGTGGTTTAGGAGCTTGGACTCGTAGGTAAAGAATATCCCACGTTCCAACACTCATAAAGCCGTTTTCAGTGTGAGTATTTGAATGGGCACTGAAATGGAAGACAGAGGTGAACGTTTCCCAAAGTCACTGTCCTCCTAAACCCTTTCTCCAGTGTGCACTTTTCGGTGCTTAATGAGACTAGAACTGTGGCTAAAGGATTTCCCACATTCGCTGCACTCGTAAGGTCTTTCTCCAGTGTGAATTCTCCTGTGTTTAATGAGACTGGAGTTTTGAGTAAAGGATTTCCCACATTCACTGCACTCATAAGGCCTTGATCCAGTATGAACTCTCTGGTGTTTGAGGAGACTGGAACTGTAAGTAAAGAATTTCCCACATTCGCTGCACTCATAAGGCCTTTCTCCAGTGTGAACTCTCCGATGTTGAAGCAGCGCGGAGCTTTGGCTAAAAGATTTCTCACATTCGCTGCACTTATAAGGCCTTTCTCCACTATGAACTCTACGGTGTTCGATGAGGCTGGAGTTTTGAGTAAAGGATTTTCCACATTCACTGCACTCATAGGGCCTCGATCCCGAGTGAACTCTCTGGTGTTTTATGAGACTGGAGTGGTAGGTAAAGAATTTCCCACATTCACTGCACTCATAAGGCCTTTCTCCAGTGTGAACACTGCGGTGTTGGAGGAGCGCAGAGCTTTCGCTGAAGGACTTCCCACATTCACTACACTCATACGGCCGTTCCCCAGTGTGAATTCTCCGATGTTTAATGAGGTTAGACTTGTTACTAAACAATTTGCCACATTCGTCACACTCGTGAGGCCTTGCTCCAGTGTGAACTCTCCGGTGCTGAATGAGGCTAGAGCTCTGCCTGAAGGACTTCCCACATTCCCCACACTCATAAGGCTTTTCCCCAGTGTGCACTCTCCAGTGGTCATTGAGGCTGTAGCTTTTGCTAAAAGATTTCCCACATTCACTGCACATGAAGCATCTCTCTCTAGCGAGGTCTCTCTGGTGGTGAACAAGTGTGTGTTTGCAAGTGAAGTCCTTTGCGCCTTCCCAGTTGCGTTGCGCTTTCCTTCCACGAGAGGATGCCCCATACTCCGTCGTCCTGTATGACTTCTCCCTGCTGTGTGTGGCCTGCTGCTGGAAGAATCTCGAGGTGGCCAAGATGTCCCTCTCAACCACCCCACAGGAAAAGGGTTTCCCTGACACACACAATTTGTAGTCCTTCACAAAAGAAGCTCTGGCCATGTTGCCTCTGAAGCATTTCTCTCCAATGTGCTCCTTCTGGTGCTGAAGGTTTGCCTCAAAACACAACTGTTTCTCACATGCCTCAATCTTGTAGAGATTCCGTCCACAAAGCGTTGCCTGGTGCTCGGTGGAGAGCAAAATGTCTCTCAAGTCCTGGCCACACACCTCACGAGGATGGGCCTTCTGGGGAGACACAACTGCCTTGAAAGTCCTGACCTGGGACACGCCTTGTACGGAAACCTTCCGCTCAGGTGCCTCCTCATCCTCCGCACCATGCCTACAACCTGAAAGCAAGAAATGCTGGTGAAGTGCATGCTGCCTCTGGTGGGAGGAGGCAGCTACTCTATGCGCTACAGATGTGTGTCTAAGAACCCCAGGAACCAGTGCTTGGGAGTGTTTGCAGGACCAGGGAGATGGCTCAGGTGGAGGATGGGGCTGCTTAGCAGTAGCAGGCTACAAGGAGCACAGAATGGGAGAGGCCTCATGAGGGGAAGGACGCAAGCACGTGGTGTGACACGGGGAAGAGAAATGGTCTGCAATTCATTCCTCCGCAAACAACTTTCCAAAGGAACTTATCTCCTACGGACACACCTTTTCCGCGCAGAGGTGTGACAGACCCAAGGAAATAGGACTGTAACCTGGCAGGTGGTGTTCGGGGCTGCTTTAAGAACACGGGCACACTTGGGCCGCCTGGGTGGCTCAGACGTTAAGCGTCTGCCTTCGGCTCAGGTCATGATCCCAGGGTCCTGGGATCGAGCCCCGCATCGGGCTCCCTGCTCAGAGGGAAGCCTGCTTCTCCCTCTCCCACTCCCCCTGCTTGTGTTCCTTCTCTGTCTTTCTCTGTCAAATAAATAAAATCGTTAAAAAAAAAAAAAACGGGCACACCTCATGACGTACTATACAGCGGCCAATGTGCAAAGCACTGCAGGTGGAGTGGTGAGAAAAACGAGGGAGATGTGGATCCCAGAAACGTGAGGTTAACCCCAGGCCAGAAGTAACAGCAGAAGCGACAAGTAACAGAGTTGGCAAATCGGCAGAGTGCCAAGAAAGGGGAAGAGAAGACAGAAATGAAATGTGGCCCCTGGCATCATAATACCAGTCAAACAGAACAGCTTCCGGTCTGATCTGAACACAACACGGACACCGTCTTCCTCCAGGTACCACTTTGCAGGGCCTGGCTTCCTCTGAGCCGTCGTGTTGTGTGTGGGTCAGTGTACCTACTGTGAACCACCCTGGGCTCTCCAATCCAACCCCACTCCCACAATCAGCAAGTGCATGGCAACTTCACGATACAAGTGCTAAGGAAAACAGAGGACAGATGAGTAGCCATCGGTATTCCAGAACGACTCAGCACAGGACAGCCCATGGCAAAGGGAACTAAACAGTTCCTGGAGAGGTCTGGAAGAGGGTCTCATGAGAACAGCCCATGGTCCACGGATGTAGTAACTTTGTCACAGACAGCAAGTCCTGGCGCAGGGAGGCACAAGGAAGCCTCAGGAGAGAAAGGAAGCAGACGTGGAGCATGCAGATATCTTGCATCGAGACAAAGTCACCCGGTCAGGGAGAGGGCAGGTAAGGGGCTATCCATTAGGTTCACTGCAAGACTCCTGACCCTGATTCCTTCCCTGCAAGTCAGCAGGAAAGCTGGTGTCGGGGCCGCTCAAGGAAGGAGGGCAGTGCACTGACCTCAGCCTTACCAACCACAGCACCTACCCCGCGAACTGGGGAAGGAAGCAGTGCTCATGGTCCCTATGTAAAGACAGACTGCTCCTGGGGACAAAGGGAAGGGCAGAGACTAGCTCAGGGCACAGGGGTGGGGGTGGAGGGTCTTACCCAAGGAGGTTATAAGTGCCAAGTTCTCCAGCATCACATCCTGGTACAGACATCTCTGAGCCTCATCAAGGAGACCCCATTCCTCCCAGGAGAAGTACACGGCCACGTCTTCAAAGGTCACCCTGCCCTGGCAGGATGGGGACAGATGAAACCACAAAGAGCCCCTCTCCCAAGAACCCATACCCCTTTTCCCACCCACATCTACCCTATGCCCATCCTCCCCCTGATCTCCCCAACCGAGAGGAGAAACCAGGCCCCCGTGCCTGGGTGCCATGGCACCACCATGTCTCCTCGTGGCCCACCGATCGCAGGGTCCCGCTGACACAAGAAGAGGCAGGTGGACAAGTATATATATATCGAAGTTGTGGCCCTGGCATAGAGGGATCTTCCTGGCCATCCAGGTTATTCTGCTGAAAACCAGGGCCCTGGCGTCAATCAGGCATACTCCCTCTCCAAGGACACATCGTTCTTGAGACTGGATCCCACAGCCACATGCCTATGGTCACCACACCTCACTGCCCCACACCACAGAAATCTCCCTGGCCTCCCCACATGTTTCTGGTATTTTAATCACCTCCGCTTCACCCCACTGGGGAGGGCGGGAGTCCCATCTTAGGGTTATGGGGATGGCCAAACACAGAACACCTAACACTGGACAGATGAGATGGATGGCACTGCAGTAATCACAGATATTCACAGCCTGGGAGGGGACACCACAGCCCACACAGGCCCACACGGGGGTGGCACTCTGGAAAAAAGTGACAACCAGGAGCTGTAGGATGCACGCTTCACAGGATCGAGAGGGTGAGGTGCCTCCCGGTTCCTGTAAGAGGATGTGTAAGTCCATGGGCTGGTAGGGCGCTGAAACCCGTACAAAGGGAAAAGCAGGAAATGCACCTGTGATGAAAAGGCAGTTTGAGTAGGAGACCTTCCCAACAGCAGGAGAGTGGGAGGGGATCTCACACTCGGGCCGTGAGTTCCCCCGCCTCTCACCAGACAAGGTTCTCCCGCACCTGTGCTGCCCTTGTCCCCTCGGCAATCACGGTCTTCCTCTGTCCCCCGACCCTCATTCAAAGCAAGGCTCCTTGGTGGCCTACCCCAGGCTCAGTGTCTCTCACAGGTGATCACATCAGCACGGCACACGTGACCTTACTCCTCCAGGATGAAAGTCTTCACAAAACCCTGGTGCAGTTCAGAGTGCAGGAGCACCCCATCACGGGCCTGAGTGTCATCACCTTGCCTTAAGTACTCCCGAACTTCTGGGTCCCTCTCATGTCTACTCTTCCGCTGGAAACCTTGGCCACCTGCCCGAGTATCCTGCCCCCGACGCACTCGCGCTCTGTGGCCACCCACATCGCTCATCTCTGAAGTCACACCATCACCTACGTATCCGGTCCCGGTCCCCCTTCCTCCCACCACTTTCTGGCCCCATGACCAGCTTTACCACCATAACCAGAGACTGCTCCTCACAACTGTGACCTACAGCTCACTCACCTGGGCCCACACAGTAGCCATGATGTGTTTGGATGTCTCCCTTCTGAACCCCTCCCCACATTTCCAGACTTGTGTGTTCGGCTGCTCACTTAATGCATCCAGTCGGTGCTCTCCGGAACGTCTCCCAGCAACATCACTCACACTACCGACTTCCTCGTCTCAGTCGATGGAGCTTCCATTCCTACAGCTGCTGAGGACTAAAACCCTAGAGATAGCCCCGAATCCTCCCTTTCACCGTGTCTCAGCCCACATTAGAAAGTCAGTGGTCACTTTTTTAGAACACAGAATCCAGTGACATCCAAGCCAGCACTCTGGTCCAAGAACCGTCACCTCGACCATGACGGCGGCCTCCACCCCGGTCTTCCTGCCTCCTCCCTCAGCCCGTATCTTTACCTCACGCCACAGCAGGGTGGATCCCGTCGGGACCCTGGTAACATCGCGTAGCTGCTCATACCCAAGCCTCCCATTACCACCAGAAGACACACCCAGCTTCTCAGGCAGCCATTCCAGTCCTCACTGCTGTCTCTCTGCTCTTCGCTCCCACCCGCAAGAAAAGAGAACGGTGGTTTCCCGAACGGTGCCAGCTGAGTGTTAACTCAGGCACGTGCACACCCTGCTACGGGTTCCCGGAATAACCGTGCACACACTGGTTGCCAGAAACGGAAACCCCTTCAGAGAACGCTTGGCTCGGGCTTGGGGTTTCTCCACGGTCTCCAGACCCCACACTTGGGAAATGGCACTGAAGAGTCCCAGGACACAACAACGCAGAAGACAAGCGGGTGGGCGTCAGGTCGGGGCCAGTGAGGGACCGGGCCACCCCCCACTCGTTCGTGCTGGTGCCGTAAGCGCTTCTGCAGCGGCGGGAAACGGGGCGAGTCCGGCCCAGCCTTAGGCCAACAAGACCACGGCGGCTTCCACGGACTCAGAGCTCCCGGGTCCTCGCCCGGCCCTGAAGACTGTCACTCGGCTGGCTGGCCGTTCAAGCTCTGTGCCTCAGGGCTCAGTATCGTCCCTTAGGACGTGCCCCGCAGCTGGAGCCCGCTCCCGCACGCCAGCGCGCGGCGCTCGCACTCCGGGGCCCGCACACCGGGGCCTGGGCCGCAGGGCCGCGAGCCGGCGCCCCGCGCTCGGCCTTCGGGGTCTGGGTGGGGGGACGGCGGGGAGGGCCCGGGGGACGAGCGCTTACCGGAGCCCGGGCCCTGGGCGCGACGGCCGCCATCGGACTCGGTGGGCGGAGCGGACACCCCGGCCGGTGGTGTCTTTCCCGGCTTCGGCCCGGGGCAGCCCAGGCAGCGTCACCGAATCCCAGACCCGCCACCGTGGAGCGGGTCAGCGTCTCCTCTGGCCCCTTCTGGGTCGTGTCAAGTCAGTATGGTTGCAGAATCCTTTTACTTGGTAAGCAACAGCAAGAGCCGCTATTACGACGGCTTTGAGGAGGCAGCCGGAAGTCCCGCCTGCGCGGGCCGGCCCCAGGCGGAAGAACCTCTTTTGAAGCTCTCATTGGAGAGCGATGCTGCCGCTCGACTCGGCATTCTGGGTAACGTAGTCCCCACAGTTCCAAGGCCCGGAGTTAGGGACAGCCTGGCGGGAAGGTCCAAGGTCCCGTGGGAATGGGGTAGGGAAAAGGCCGATTCTGTGAGATTCGCTTCCTCTTTGAGATAATGTAATCATATTTTTGCGCAGTGCTCTCTCCAGCTGATCACCCAAGTGTTTGGAGAAATTTCAGACCCAGCGAAGCTCAGCGTACTCCCGGAGGCTAAGAATAATGTTCTGGATGCTCCCAAAGGCTACAAACCAAATAAACACATCATTCCATAGAGTCTTTCAGACACTGATGTGTCCATGTCTAGTGGAAGCTAATAATTAGTGTCAGTTAGTGTCTCATCTTGGTCCCATTGATGACTCTGTCACCCCTCAACAATAGGCAGGTAGGCAGAGGGCACTTAAGCTCTGGACCTCCCATGCATGGCCACAACACCCCCTCTTTCCAGGCAATGCTTCTAGGGTTCCCCAGATCGCCTTTCCCAGACACCACCATCCATGGGGTGGCTATGAGGGCCCTGGGTCATAAGTTCACACTCCCTCTCCATGTGCACATCACTCTTTCTGCCACACCTCTCACAACTGCACTCCCACAGCCACAGCCCCTTCCTGTCCTACATCATGGTCATCTCCTCGGCCTCTCTGTTACTCAGCATACGTTGCCCAGAAAATGCTTGCTAGATTAAAACAGGATCAAGTAGTATCCTAGACTCTGATTTCCCCACTGAGAGAGGCAGCCTTGAGTCCTACTATGAAGTCCTCCCTCCCTGTTCCTTGCTTCAACATCATTACCAAGCATCAAATCAGATTTCAGATACCAGTGGCTCTGCTGTGGTTGTACTGCACTTGTTACCTCACGAGCCTTCAGAGTCCGTGAATGGAGCAGAGTGGTAGAGGAGAGGGCACCTGGGCCCGGAGTTCCCTATCCTGGCCTGCAGTCAATCACCTCGATCCTTACTCAGCCTTTCGGAGCCTCTGATCCCATGGAGAAAACCTGGAGGAGAATGGGGGAAGTCGGGCGCTAACATCATTCCCAGGCAGGGAAATGCTCTCCTGGGCTTTCATTGGAGCAACTCAGCGGTCTTCAGAGCAGCATTTTCTGGGTAATTACTGCAGGGGCCTCCTGCAAGGGATGTCCTTAGTGTCACGTGGGGGAGAAGAGGTCTTGGGCACCATGAGGGGCACTGGAAATTGTAGAGATTTCAAGGCGGAGGGCTGGGGTCTTTGTGCCTTCTTAGAAGGGCCACAGGCATACTGCAGGGGAATCATGTCCACAACTCATTACTTTTTTTTAAATTTTTTATTGTTATGTTAATCACCATATATTACATCATTTGTTTTGGTATAGTGTTCCATGATTCATTGTTTGTTCATAACACCCAGTGCTCCATGCAGAATGTGCCCTCTTTAATACCCATCACCAGGCTACCCCATCCCCCTACCCTCCTCCCCTCTAGAACCCTCAGTTTGTTTTTCAGAGTTCATCATCTCTCCTGGTTCGTCTCCCCCTCTGACTTACTCCCCTTCATTCTTCCTCTCCTGCTATCTTCTTCTCTTTCTTTTTTTTTCTCAAAATATGTTGCGTTATTTGTTTCAGAAGTACAGATCTGTGATTCAACAGTCTTACACAATTCACAGCGCTCACCGTAGCACATATCTTCCCCAATGTCTATCACCCAGCCACCCCATCCCTCCCACCCCCGACCACTCCAGCAACCCTCAGTTTGTTCCTGAGATTAAGAATTCCTCATATCAGTGAGGTCATATGATACATGTCTTTCTCTGATTGACTTATTTCACTCAGCATAATACCCTCCAGTTCCATCCACGTCGCTGCAAATGGCAAGATCTCATTTCTTTTGATGGCTGCATAATATTCCATTGTGTATATATACCACATCTTCTTTATCCATTCATCTGTCGATGGACATCTTGGCTCTTTCCACAGTTTGGCTATTGTGGACATTGCTGCTATAAACATTGGGGTGCACATACCCCTTCGGGTCCCTACATTTGTATCTTTGGGGTAAATACCCAGTAGTGCAATTCCTGGATCGAATGGTAGCTCTAATTTCAACTGTTTGAGGAACCTCCATACTGTTTTCCAGAGGGGTTGCACCAGCTTGCATTCCCACCAACAGTGTAGGAGGGTTCCCCTTTCTCCACATCCCCGCCAACATCTGTCGTTCCCTGACTTGTTAATTTGAGCCATTCTGACGGGTGTGAGGTGGTATCTCATTGAGGTTTTGATTTGGATTTCCCTGATGCCGAGCGATGTTGAGCACTTTTTCATGTGCCTGTTGGCCATTTGGATGTCTTCTTTGGAAAAATGTCTGTTCATGTCTTCTGCCCATTTCTTGATTGGATTATTTGTTCTTTGGGTGTTGAGTTTGATAAGTTCTTTATAGATTTTGCATACTAGCCCTTTATCTGATATGTCATTTGCAAATATTTTCTCCCATTCTGTCGGTTGTCTTTTGGTTTTGTGGACTGTTTCTTTTGCTGTGCAAAAGCTTTTTATCTTGATGAAATCCCAATAGTTCATTTTTGCCCTGGCTTCCTGTGCCTTTGGTGATGTTTCTAGGAAGAAGTTGCTGTGGCTGAGGTCGAAGAGGTTGCTACCTGTGTTGTCCTTTAGGATTTGGATGGACTCCTGTCTCACGTTTAGGTCTTTCAACCATTTGGAGTCTATTTTTGTGTGTGGTGTAAGGAAATGGTCCAGTTTCATTCTTCTGCATGTGGCTGTCCAATTTTCCCAACACCATTTGTTGAAGAGACTGTCTTTTTTCCACTGGACATTCTTTCCTGCTTTGTCAAAGATCAGTTGACCATAGAGTTGAGGGTCCATTTCTGTGCTCTCTGTTCTGTTCCATTGATCTATGTGTCTGTTTTTGTGCCAGTACCATACTGTCTTGATGATGACAGCTTTGTAATAGAGCTGGAAGTCCGGAATTGTGATGCCACCAGCTTTGCTTTTCTTTTTCAAGATTCCTCTGGCTATTCGGGGTCTTTTCTGGTTCCATACAAATTTTAGGATTATTTGTTCCATTTCTTTGAAAAAAGTGGATGGTATTTTGATGGGGATTGCATTGAATGTGTAGATTGCTCTAGGTAGCATTGACATCTTCACAATGTTGGTTCTTCCAATCCATGAGCATGGAACGTTTTTCCATTTCTTTGTATCTTCTTCAATTTCTTTCCTGAGTATTTTATAGTTTTCTGAGTACAGATCCTTTGCCTCTTTGGTTAAATTTATTCCTAGGTATCTTATGGTTTTGGGTGCAATTGTGAATGGGATCGACTCCTTGATTTGTCTCTCTTCTGTCTTGTTGTTGGTGTATAGGAATGCCACTGATTTCTGTGCATTGATTTTATAGCCTGCTACTTGACTGAATTCCTGTATGAGTTCTAGCAGTTTTGGGGTGGAGTCTTTTGGGTTTTCCACATAAAGTATCATATCATCTGCAAAGAGTGAGAGTTTGACTTCCTCTTTGCCGATTTGGATGCCTTTGATTTCTTTTTGTTGTCTGATTGCTGTGGCTAGGACTTCTAATACTATCACAACTCATTACTTTTATGTGTAGAAATATAAGGGAGGAAAATGTTTTCCGCTACCCATCCTAAGTTCTCTCCTCAGGCTTTTATAACAAAAGATATTAACAAGAGAAAAACATAAATTTATTAGCATGTATATCTCATGTGTACACGACAGAGAGTCTGGGTTGAATAACTCAAAGACAGGGGTTTGTATTCAGTCTTCTATATCATCTTCAGCAACGGAACAGTACAATATTAGGGAAGTAGCAAGACAAAGGAAAAGTACCCAAGTCTCTAGGAGCGGCATATTGTGGGAAGGCAAACATGGGAAGCTAATGTTAGATAAAGGATAGTTAGTAAATTGTGTTATGTAAATTGCTATGGTGCTGTCGCCAGGCTGATAGGGTCTAAGTTTGTCTTTGGTGATTGACTTTAGTCCTAGTAAATTTCTGTCCAGCTTTTAGGCAAATAGGCGGAGAGTGGAGTGTTTTTCTTGTTTTTGCTGCTTCTTAACTGCCTTTCGTTCAAAATAATTCTGTGTTGAGTGATAATGTGGAGTTATGTAGGACATCTAGTTTCACTGATGGAATCAGATCTTCACAAAGGACCAAATAAATGATGAAGAGAATGGCAGATACCCCTAGGGATCCTGAAAAAAAGCAAAAACAAAGCAGAGGGAAGACACTAGAATTTAGGGCAACTTTAAACAGGGCAACCCCAGAAGGGCTCTAAGAGAAGGGAATACTGGAGTGAGTCTAGAATGAAGTGAGGGAGGGAGCCATGGGGACAACAAATGAATAAAATGCTTAAATCTTGACAGTGATTAGCACTACAAGAGAACACAGGGCCTCTTGACCACTTACATCCAAAAGGACACATCACTTCTGCAATTATCATAGCCGAACAATTTAATGGACTCACTTTCCAAAATTAAGTAATTACCTTAAACAGGAAAATAGATTGTTATATATTTGTTTTGTGTAATTTCAAATCTAACTGTTCATGACTAAGCGAAGTTGTTGCTCCAGCCCTTGGCACTCAGTGCACAAATACCCAGTTAGCCTGAAATCAGACTGCACCTGTGTATAGTAGCTAGCATAGAACACGGGTAATGATATGTAGAGTTCTTGGAAATCCATGCCTATTCCCAGAACCCCACTTGAATAGTCCACACCCAAATTATAACCACCCCTAAGAATCAGAGCCCCAGGGCGCCTGGGTGGCTCAGATGGTTAAGCATCTGCCTTCGGCTCAGGTCATGATCCCAGGGTCCTGGGATCGAGTCCTGCATCGGGCTCCCTGCACCTTGGGAGCCTGCTTCTCCCTCTGCTTCGCTCTCTCTCTCTCTCTCTCTGTCTCTCATGAATAAATAAATAAAAATCTTAAAAAAAAAAAAAGAATCAGAGCCCCATATGCACCTGGCAAGAGTCAGATCCTCCTGAGTGCATATGCACTCAATATCAACTGGAGTGTGTACTTTCACATTGCAATAAAGCTTTTTCAGTTATACTTTACTCTGACTCATTCTTGAATTCATTCTAGTGGGAAAATCAATAACCTGGCACCAGGTGGTGGTTGAGGTCTCAGGGCCCGAGAACTCCCCTAGTTTCCAGTATGACACCCAGGAAGGGAGATTGTTAATATTCCCATTCTATACTTAAGAAAATAGACAGCAAGGGCAGTAAGGAGACTTGCTTCAGGTCACAGCCTTGGAGAAGGGCCCAGGTGGAATGCACATTGAGGTTTCTGGTCTCTGCAGCTCTGCTTTTCTCTGCAGGTCCCTCCATGCAGATGACACAAGGTTAGTGGGATTCTGAGAATCTACACTTCATACTTCCACACTGTATCCCATTGGAATCCTGAAGAGGGAACCTCCCCATATAATCTCTGGCCTGGATTCAGTACTTTAAGTTGGGAGTGACCCTCCAGGGCCCCCAGACTCAACATCAGGGAGGGAAAAAGATGAAGTGTCCAGGAAAAACCCTCTATACTGAAGCACTACATACATGTGGGTGGAGGTGGAGGTCTAGTTGAAGAGGGCCTGGGAAACCATCCACTCATCTGTGCTTATCTATCAGTGCCACTGTTGCCATAGGAGCTTGTGGTCAGAGAGAGTCATGAGAGGTGGCAACGCCTCAGCAGAATCCAACCCAGGTCCTACAAAAGGATAGAGATTGGTTTCTTTCTCCTTCCTCCCCTTCCCTGCTTACTCTCAAAGAGCAGCCTCTTTGGGTCACAATACAAAAGGAGATGGGATAACTCAAAAATGTTGTCCCAGGGGCACCCGGGTGGCTCAGTCATTAAGCATCTGCCTTTGGCTCAGGTCATGATCCCAGGGTCCTGGGATCGAGCCCCGCGTTGGGCTCCCTGCTCCACGGGAAGCCTGCTTCTCCCTCTCCCACTCCCCCTGCTTGTGTTCCCTCTCTCGCTGTGTCTCTCTCTGTCAAATAAATAAATAAAATCTTTTTAAAAAAATTTTGTCCCAAACAGCCAGAAGGATGGATTTGCTATGGGCTGAGATTTTAAGACTGTGTGTAGAGGAGATTTGGAAGAACTATCAGGACTTAAAAATAGATATATTTCATTTTAGATATCTGTTAGACCATGAGGTAGAATTTCAATACAACTAAGAAATAGGGAGAAGATGTGGAAACAAATTTTAAAACTCTATTTAGATTAGATATGTTTTATTTTATTTTTTCTCCTTTTTTCTTTTGTCTTTTAATTTATTTTTCTATTTTTCTTTTTTTTTCTTCCCCACCCCTTTTCCTTCTTTTCACCCTTTTCCCCAAAAGCTTACAATACTCAGTATTACCAGGTGGTTTCCCATTCAAGTCCTACCAGGATGGTCCTAAAACAGGATGGGCCCTACTTAGCTTCTAAGACCAGATGAAATGGGACAAATTCAGGGCAATATGACCTTAGATTAGGTCTATTTTCAATAATAGCAGAAACAAACTGCAGTCTTTCATGGTAAGTGATGTGATTTGAAAATATAAGTATTATATTTAATGAAATTCTAATAAAAATGCTAAAATTTCTAAAGGTCATCTGCTAATTGCAGAAATACAAAAATTTCAAAAAATAAAACTAAGTACAATGAAGAAAACTTGCCCCCTGATTGTAAACTCTATTAACCACAGGTTATTAGGGAGCCCAAGAACAAGCCATGTTTAGGAGTAGATGTCAGATAATTTCTAGGAATTGATAGATGATAAAAGTCAGTTGTTAATTAGTTGGGAAATGATTTTTTAAAATAAAGGTATTAAAATATTTGGAGATTTCACTGAAAACATTAGGGGGAAATTTCAGCTCCCATCTTAGAACTTAATATAAAGTAAAAACATTTTTAGGGGCACTGGGTGGCACAGTTGGTAAAGCGTCTGACTCTTGGTTTTGGCTCCAGGTAGTGAGATCAAGCCCCTTGTCAGGCTCCATACTCAGTGCAGAGTCAGCTTGAGATTCTCTCTCCCTCTCTCCCTGCCCCTCCCATTCACGCTCTCTCTCAAATAAATAAATCTTTCTTTAAAGATTTTATTTATTTATTTGACAGAGAGAGACACAGTGAGAGAGGAATACAAGCAGGAGGAGTGGGAGAGGGAGAAGCAGGCTTCCCGCTGAGCAGGGAGCCTGACGCAGGGCTCAATCCCAGGACCCTGGGATCATGACCAGAGCCGAAGGCAGACACTTAATAACTGAGCCACCCAGGCACCCCTCAAATAAATAAATCTTTAAAAAACATTTTTAGCTCTCATCTTAGAGGTAGTAAATAAGAGTTCAAATATGAAGAAAGGCAAGTCTCTAATATAAATATAGTAGAGTAGATTTTTACAATCTTGGACTGGATAATTCATCATTAAGTGTGACTAGGAAGGCTAAATTTTACTTGGCATACTCAAATCCATAAAAATTTACTTAAAGGTGGAATATAACACAATATAACAAAAAAATTAAAAATAAAAATGTAAAAAAATTTATGTGTGAGTATGTAATGGACTGTGCCAATCTCAATGCTGTCACTAATCACATTGGTTAAAGAACAAATAAGACAGGCAATGTATGTGAATGGTAATTATTAGAGGAAAAATAATGATAAACACATGTAAAATTTCTCAGAAATGATCAAAACACTAATTAGATTTACAATAACATTGTATGTTTCAAATACAACATATATTCATTTACTGAAATTCATTTTTGGGGCAGTGGGGGAGCAAAGCGAAGTTTGTTGAGTAATAGTACAAAGCTCCCAAAGAGGGAGGGGACCTAGAAGGGTTGCCTACTGAAATTTTATTAAAGGTTAATTTCCTCTGAAAGAAATTGTGCATAAACATTCTTGTCTAAAAAAAGAAACAATAATTCACCATTTATAACCTACAATTTGCAATACTAAAAGTGCCCAGAAATTTTAAAGATGTTTGAAAACAGTCAGAGAATGGAATACATAAGTATGTATATGCTACAATTACATAATCTTGTGTTATTGTCCTTTTAAAACTCAGTAACATTTTAAGGAACTGTTTTTCCAGGATATTAAATTTAGAAATATTTGAAACAAAGCACTGGGGGTTTCTTGCTCTGTATTTCAGTTATTTTCAGTATATTATACATAATAAATAACCAAAATAAAGAAAGAGACTCTCTCTTTTGATAAATAACCATAGGGACAGAATTGCAAATGTGGCAGAACATATCCCACATATCCTTCTACATACCATGCATATTGACTAGTAAGTTTTTTTAAAACAAATGGAACCAATGAATTAATTCAACAAACAGGTTAGGTAAACGTGAGTCAATGGATATTTTACTGAATGTTTGTAACTGAGGGGGAAATGTGTCTGGTGGATCCTCACAAATTTAGAACTGTTCATTCTCTTGGGTTGGGAGGTTGGAGGGAGAAGTGGGTAAGTGTGTCAGAGGGAACTGTTAAAAAAAGAAACAAGAGGGCATTACCTTGATCCCTAAACCAAACAAAGACTTCACCAAAAAGGAGAATTACAGACCAATATCCCTGATGAACATGGATGCAAAAATTCTCACCAAAATACTAGCCAATAGGATCCAACAGTACATTAAAAGGGTTATTCACCATGACCAAGTGGGATTTATTCCTGGGCTGCAAGGGTGGTTCAACATCTGCAAATCAATCAGTGTGATACAATACATTAATAAAAGAAAGGATGAGAACCATATGATCCTCTCAATAGATGCAGAAAAAGCATTTGACAAAGTACAGCAAGCACCCTTTCTTGATTAAAACTCTTCACAGTGTAGGGATAGAGGGAACATACCTCAATATCATTAAAGCCATATGCGAAAAGCCCACAGCGAATATCATTCTCAATGGGGAAAAGCTCTCAGTTTTTCCTGAGGTTCCTAAGGTTAGGAACACGGCAGGGATGTCCACTCTCACCACTGCTGTTCAACATAGTACTAGAAGTCCTAGCCTCAGCAATCAGACAACAAAATGAAATAAAAGGCATCCAAATAGGCAAAGAAGAAGTCAAACTCTCACTCTGCAGATGACATGATACTCTATGTGGAAAACCCAAAAGACTCAGCCCCAAATTTGCTAGAACTCATACAGGAATCCAGCAAAGTGGCAGGCTATAAAATCAATGCACAGAAATCAGTTGTATTTCTATACACTAACAATGAGACAGAAGAAAGAGAAATTAAGGAGTCAATCCCATTTACAATTGCACCCAAACCCATAAGATACCTAGGAATGAATCTAACCAAAGAAGCAAAGGATCTGTACTCAGAAAACTATAGAACACTCATGAAAGAAACCGAGGAAGACACAAAGAAATGGAAAAACGTTCCATGCTCCTGCATCGGAAGAACAAATATTGCTAAAATGTCTAGGCTACCTAGAGCAATCTATACATTCAGTGCAATCCTATCAAAATACCATCAACTTTCCCCACAGAGATGGAACAAATCATCCTAAAATTCGTATGGAACCAGAAAAGATCACAGATAGCCAAAGGAATGTTGAAAAAGAAAACCAAAGCAGGTGGCATCACAATTCTGGACTTCAAGCTCTATTACAAAGCTGTCATCATTAAGACAGTATGGTACTGGCACAAAAACAGACAGATCAATGGAACAGAATAGAGAACCCAGAAATGGACCCTCAACTCTAGGGTCAACTAATCTTCGACAAAGCAGGGAAGAACATCCAATGGAAAAAAGACAGTCTCTTCAACAAATGGTGTTGGGAAAATTGGACAGCCACATGCAGAATGAAACTGGAGCATTTCCTCACACCATACCCCCAAAATAGACTCAAAATGGATGAAAGACCTAAATGTGAGATAGGAATCCATCAAAATCCTAGAGGATTTTGGCAGGCACCTCTGTGACCTCGGCCGCAGCAACTTCTTGCTAGACATGTCTCCAAAGGCAAGGGAAACAAAGGCAAAAATGAACTATTGGGACTTTGTCAAGATAAAAAGCTTTTGCACGGCAAAGGAAATAGTTGACAAAACCAAAAGACAACCGAGAGAATGGGAGAAGATATTTGCAAATATCTTATCAGATGAAGGGCTAGTATCCAAAATCTATAAAGAGCTTATCAAACTCAACACCCCAAAAACAAAAAATCAGTCAAGAAATGGGCAGAAGACATGAACAGACATTTCTCCACAGAAGACATACAAATGGTGAATGGACATATGAAAAAATGCTCAATGTTACTCGGCATCAGGGAAATACAAATCAAAACCTTGATGAGATACCACCTCACACCGATCAGAATGGCTAAAATTAACGACTCAGGAAACAACAGATGTTGGTGAGGATGCAGAGAAAGGGGAACCCTCTTACACCATTGATGGGAATGCAAGCTGATACACCACTCTGGAAAACAGTATGGAGTTTCCTCAGAAAATTGAAACTAGAGCTACCCTACAACCCAGCAATTGCACTACTAGGGATTTACCCCAGAGATACAAATGTAGTGATCTGAAAGAACACCTGCTCCCCAATGTTTATAAGCAGCAATGTCCACAATAGCCAAACTATGGAAAGAGCCCAGATGTCTACCAACAGATGAATGGATAAAGAAGATGAATACACACACACACACACACACACACACACACACACACACACACACACAGACAATGGAATACTACTCAGCCACCAACAAAAATGAAATCTTGCCATTTGCAATGACATGAATGGAACTAGAGGGTATTATGCTAAGCAACATAAGTCAATCAGAGAAAGACAATTATCATATGATCTCACTCATATGTGGAATTTAAGAAACAAAACAGAGGATCATAGAGGAAGGGAGGAAAAAATAAAACAAGACAAAATCAGAGAGGGAGACAAACCATAAAAGACTTTTTTTTAAAAAGATTTTATTTATATGAGAGAGAGAGAACACAAGCAGGGAGGGATGGGAGAAGGAAAATGTTCCCTTCTGACCAGAGAGCCCAATGCAGGGCTTGATCCAGGACCCTGAGATCATGACCTGAGCCAAAGGCAGACACTTAACTGACTGAGCCACCAAGTTGACCCCATAGGAGACTCTTAATCATAAGAAACAAACTGAGGGTTACTGGAGGGGCTGGGGGTGGGAGAAGGGTAAACTAGGTGATGGACGTTAAGGAGGACACGTGATATAATGAGCACTGGGTGTTTTATAAGACTGATGAATCACTGACCTCTACCTCTGAAACTAATAGTACATTATATGTTAATTAATTGAATTTAAATTAAAAATTAAAAAAAAGAAAGTGTGTTTGATTGTGGTCAATTGCCCCAGCCCCAGGGATGTTTTGGGGTTTTTAAAGATTATTTATTTATTTATTTATTTGAGAAAGCAGGAGCTGGGGGAACAGCAGAGAGATAAGCAGACTCCCGACTGAGCATGTGGGTCTGAGCTTGGGCCGGGGGTGAGGCACAGGCCAGAGGCAGGCAGGGGCTCCACCCCAGGACCCTGAGATCATGACCTGAGCCGATGTCAGACACTTAACCAACTGAGCTACCCAGGCGCCCCTCCAGGTTGTTATGTAATAACGTGTTAGAGAGGTGGAGCTGGAGCCAGATGAAAATTTCATCAGGGATTTCATCAGTGAGCATTTTTATCCAATCACATCTGTAAATGCATCATTGACCCCACCCTAAAAAAGGGAGGAGTCTTAGGAAGGCCCGTCAGATTAATCCAGTGTGGAAAGTGAGTCACATAGCAGCTCAGCTTTCAGCCCAGGATTGCCCAGTTTGAAGTTCAGTCTTCCGGAGGTGAGTTTCCAGTATGAAAGGAAAATGTCTGATTTTGTGTGTGTGAATGTGCATGCATGTGTATGTAGGCATAGCTGTGGGGAGAAAATTCCTAGGTGCAAACTTATGATGGTCCCTCAAGTGTGGGGGATGATCTATTCAATGTGTCAACTTCTCTGTAAAACCTGGCCTGATTGTAGGAGACTTCTCCTTGTGAAAGTCTTTATTATATGGCTCTGTTATCTCATGAATTTTATGTTTCTAGTAATTCACTTTTATTACATCTTGTGAACATGTTGGCCCACAGCAGATTGGAATGAGTGGGTAGGAGCTAAAATTTAAAAGTGGGGTATCAGGTATTTAGCAGATTTTACTGAGTGCTTAGCATGCACCAGCAAATGCTCCAGTAGGCTTCATATGTATTAACTCCTTTAGCTCCCATCAAAATTCTGGGTGCTAGGTGTCATCAGAGATCAGACCCCCCATGACATAGACAAGGACCTGATGGGTAATATGTCTGCGGTCACACAGCTCGTAAATGCCAGACTCCAGATTAAGAACCCTGGCATCCTGGGCTTTGTTTTGAGATATAATTGATGTATAACATTATGTTAGAGGTGTGCAACATATGATTCCATATTTGTATATATTGCACAATGATCGACACAATAAGTCTGGTTAACATCCGTCATCTTACATAGTTTCAATTTTTTTTCTTGTGATGAGAACTTTCTTTTTTTAAGATTTTATTTATTTACTTGAGAGAGAGAGCGCTTGAGAGGGACAGGGAACATGAACAAGGGAAGGGCAGAGGGAGAAGCAGATTCCCTGCTGAGCGGGGAGCCCGAGTGGGACTCGATCCCAGGACCCTGGGATCACGACCTGAGCCGAAGGCAGACGCTTAACTGACTGAGCTGCCCAGGGGTCCCTGGGATGAGAACTTTTTTTTTTTTTTAAGATTTCATTTATCCGTTTGACAGAGAGAGAGATAGCACAAGTAGGCAGTGCAGCAGGCAGAAGGAGAGGGAGAAGCAGGCTCCCCGCCAAGCAGGGACCCCCAAGGTGGGGCTCAATCCTAGGACCCTGGGACCATGACCTGAGCCAAAGGCAGCTGCTTAACTAACTGAGCCACCCAGGCGCCCCGATGAAAACTTTTAACATGACAGTCAGGTTTTTAATTCCAAGGTCTTAGCCATAAAAATGCTCCACAGCATTCTATGTGTGGGACTGAGTGCATGTCTACAAGTGTGAGCATGTGGCCCCTGTGTGCCTGGAGTAATCCAGAAAGAGAACTTGTGGGGAGGCCTAGAGGAAGAAGAGGGCATGGATTCTACAGAAGGAAGGAAAGAGAGGTAGGGAAGGAGGCTGATGTACCTGAACATAAAGAACCAGCCACAACCCCTAAGGTGGGGCTGCAGGGGTGAGATGGCCCTGGCAAGGCCTCCGGAGACGAGGAAGGACTTGGTATTTTTCTTGCGAGCTAAAAGAGGGAGGCTTAGAGGGAGTAAAGTGGAGTGTGACCTGAGCAGCTGAGGATTTTAGAAAGTTTGACCAGAAGCTTTGTGATAAATGAATTAGGAAAAGGCAAGAATGTGTTCAACTTTCTCCTCTTGAGTTTTTCCAGAATTCGCTGCCTCATTAACTGATGGATAAGGGTGGCTGGTCTGATCAGAGCTTGACACAAAGCATGAAATGACATTGACTAACAGCAATTAATTAGGTCTTTGTATGCCCACATATCAATCCTACCACTCACATTTTTCTGATTTTTGTGACATGAAATTTCCTTCTTAATTTTTTTAATTTATTTTTTTAAAGATTTTATTTATTTATTTGACAGAGAGAGACACAGCGAGAGAGGGAACACAAGCAGGGGGAGTGGGAGAGGGAGAAGCAGGCTTCCCGCGGAGCAGGGAGCCCGATGCTGGGCTCGATCCCAGGACCCCTGGATCATGACCCGAGCCGAAGGCAGACGCTTAATGACTGAGCCACCCAGGAGCCCGGATATTTCCTTTTTTAAATAAAGATTTTATTTATTTATTTGTGAGAGAGAGCATGAGTGGCGGGGAGGGGCAGAGGAAGAGGGAGACGCAGACTCCCTGGTGGGCTCGGCTCGATCCCAGACTCCGGGATAGTGACCTAAGCCAAAGGCAGATGCTTAACCAACTGAGCCACCCAGGCACCCCGGAAATTTGCTTTACAGAAAAAAAAATACAAATCTTTGAAATGTTAACTATATACAAAATGGGCAAAGGACACTAAAATAGAGCAATAATATAGAAGTAGAATTAAATCTGTTACTCATTCGACGTCCCAGTGGTGTGCCTATAGTTGCCCAGGTAACATGATGTGCAGTCAGAAATGAATACTGAGCAATGCAAACTCAATTTCATCTCTACCGGATCCTCCACTTGGGTGGAAGAGAACAGGGATTAGAAATGAATCAACATAAAATTGTAACTTTGATAAAAGCAGTGAAGCAAGGACAAATGTTTTTCACAAGGAAGGGTAATTGTTGATAGGAGAAAAAACAGTGAAGAGAAGGTTTCCTAAGGAATGTATCATTGGACTGACACAGTGGGCATAGTTGGGGGGTGGTGGGTGGGGTGGGTGCATTGTACAAATGCTTGTGTCTGATGTAGGAGGGGTTTCAACACAGGATGAGATCATTTGTATGGATTCCCATCTGTCTCTTCTATTTCATTCACTTTATTCTCAATTTTTTCTGATAGTTTGTTTTCTTTTTTTTTTAAGATTTTATTTATTTGAGAGAGAGAGAATGAGAGAGAGAGAAAGCACATGAGAGGGGGAGCGGGTCAGAGGGAGAAGCAGACTCCCTGCTGAGCAGGGAGCCCGATGCGGGACTCGATCCCGGGACTCCAGGATCATGACCTGAGCCGAAGGCAGTCGCTTAACCAACTGAGCCACCCAGGCGCCCTGATAGTTTGTTTTCTTAAAATAACTGGGGGAACATATTTGTACTAGATCATTGCCTTCATTTGATTACATGTCCAATCAGAATTTTAGACTCCACTTGCTATTTATTTATTTTTTTTTAAGATTTTATTTATTTATTTGACAGAGAGAGACACAATGAGAGAAGGAACACAAGCAGCGGGAGTGGGAGAGGGAGAAGCAGGCTTCCCGCCCAGCAGGGAGCCCGATGCGGGGCTCGATGCCAGGACCCTGGGTTCATGACCTGAGCCAAAGGCAGACGCTTAACGACTGAGCCACCCAGGCGCCCCTCCACTTGCTATTTAAAATTGAACAATTTATTGAAGTGGAATGCTCATACAGAAAATGAAAAAGTGCAATTAGATAGCTTGGTGGATTTTTATAGAGAAACACTTCTGCACAACCACCTCCAAGATCAAGAGATGGAATATTGCCAGCTGAAACTGAGAGTACGACATCCCAGGAATTCTATTTCATTCTGGGGTGGGGTTCTCCTATGGAGCCCTCCATATATGTACCTACCCCAGTATCCACTTTTGTTTCCCAAAGTAACCAACATCCTAAATAATACTGATAATATCTGTATGCCTTTGAAACATAAATGGGAATCAACAAAATGTATTTTTTGGTTTCTGCATTATTTCATTCAACATTATGATTTATGGTTATTCTGTGTTGCAGGAAGCAGTTCATTCACTTTCATTGCTATCAAATATGACTCTATGAGTTAATGATAATCTGTTCCACTTAATGTTGGACACTTAGATTGTTTACAAAATGAGAATATTGTGCATTACGATGTTATAAACACTCATATATTTCTTTGAGGTACATGAGTACATTTTTCTGTTGAATAAATGCCTTGGAGTAACACTGATGAGTCACCTCCCGAATACATAAATACAGATTCAGTAATTACCAGTCAAAACATTTCCACAGTGAGTACTCACCAGTAGTGACTGAGAGCTCTAGGTGTTCCAATCCATGCTGACAGTCTATTTGATTTTAGTCATTCTGGCAGGTATTTCATAGCATGTTATGGTAGTTTTATTATAAGATATCTGCTTTTGACAAGAACTTTTGATCATTTTTCTAGAAATCAATATTCTGTTTCATTGATTGAAAGAGTTTTTGCAAACTCATTCTGTGTTTTGGATATGTGTTGAAAATATCTTCTCCTCTACTCTGCTGCATTTTTTATCTTTATTATTTTTAAAGATTTTATTTATTTATTTGAGAGAGAGAGAATGAGAGATAGAGAGCACGAGAGGGAAGAGGGTCAGAGGGAGAAGCAGACTCCCTGCTGAGCAGGGAGCCCGATGCGGGACTCAATCCTGGGACTCCAGGATCATGACCTGAGCCGAAGGCAGTCGCTTAACCAACAGCTACCCAGGTGCCCTCTGCTGCATTTTTTAAATGAATAAATGACTTTACCTGATGAGCACTACTTCTCATTTTTATGTAGTTCAGTATGTCAGTCTTTTCCTTGGAAAAGGAACTTTCTGCTTAGTTCTTTCTGTATGGTATAAGAAATATCTTTTTCTACTACAAGTTCTTAAAATATATTCTTCCAGGTGGTCTTCTAGGAGCTTTATTTTATATTTCTGAGATTTTTAAAACCCATCTAGAACTAATTTTTGTAAATGGGGTAGGATGGGGATCAGGATGAATTTTCCCCTTTATGAATATTCAGTTGACTAAGCACCATTTATTGAAAGGAAAAAAATAAGCTTTTCTGTCAGCACATGCACTTCAGTGTCATGTTTTATAGAAAGCAAGTGACAGTATAGATAACAATCTATATCAGGATAACATTCTGTTCTGTTGCCTTATTTGTTTATCCTTGTGCCATGATCACAGTCTTAATGAATATAGTTTCATAATCAGTTTTGTTTTGTGATTATATAAATCCTGAAATATTATTATTCTTCAGAATTTTCTTGGTTATTCTTTTTTTTCTAGTTTATTTTTTATTTTTATTTTATTTTATTTATTTTTTATTATGTTCAGTTAGCCTTGGCTATTCTTAGCCTGTGTATATCTGTGTAATTTTAGAATCAGCTGTCAATGTTCTCACACACACACACACACACACACACACACACACACACACACACAAAGCACTTGCTGGATTTCCAATGGCATAGCATTGAGTTTATACAGCAACTAGGGGATAATTGATATTTTCCAATTGGAATTGTGTCTTGCAATCCACAAACATGGCTATCCTCTATACATATAATATTTATAATATTGTGTATTTCTGTAGAGGGCTTGCACATTTTCATTGGATTTTTTCTTAGATATTTGATGTTTAATGGCAATATATAAGTTGAGTATTTTTTAAATTTAATTTTCAGTTGCTAGTGTCATAACACAATCCAACTGATTTTGGTAAATTGGTCTTGTATCAGACATCTTGCACAAATTCACCTTGTCTAATATTTGTAGAATGTTTGATACTTTCTTGGAAACAAAATCAAGACATGTATAAATAATGATATTTGATATATTTTTTTGCCTTTTTTACTGATTAAAGAGTAGTCCAATGTTGCATAGAATTGGTAGTGGCCATCCATCTCTCAATTTTAAGGGGAAAACATTTAAGAATAAGTTTTGCTGTATTTTGTATACTCTATGACATCAAGGAAGTTCTCATTATCCTTAGTTTACTAAATGTCTTTTTAGTAATGAGCACTGACTTTCATTAAACACTTTTAATGTACCCAAGGAGATGATTAGATTGTGTTTTTCTGAACTCTATTCATGTGGTAATTGACTTTTTAATTTTAACCTAACTTTTCATTTTGAAAATAAACCCCAATTGGGGCACCTGGGTGGCTCAGTTGACTAAGCATCTGCCTTCCACTCAGGTCCTGGGATCAAGTCTAGCAGTGGGCTCCCTGCTCAGCGGGGAGCCTGCTTCTCCCTCTCCCTCTGCCACTCCCCGTGCTTGTGCTCTCTCTCTCTCACATTAATAAATTAAAAAAAATTTTTAAGAGAAGGTAAACCCCACTTGTTTTGTGATTTATTATTCTCTATATACATCACTGGATTTGATTTGCAAATGTTTTGCTTTCCATTTCTACACCTACCATTTGTGAAAGACCCTGACCTATAGTGTACCTTTCTTTAATGTACTTGTAAACTTTTCTTATCAGGGAGTTGCTGAACTCATTAACTAAAAGGGGAGTGTTCCCACTTTTAACGTTCTGGGAGAGTTTGTGTAAGATTAGCATTCTTTCTTTCTTAAAAGTCTAGTAGAATTCATCCATGAACTTATCTGATACTGAATTGTTCTTATTTATGCCAGTGCTGTAATTAATTATATATCTCTTCTATTTCTAGCTTGCACTCTTTAGGTATCTATGAGCTGGTGAAACAGATCTCCAGAGAAACAAATCAGTAGGAATTGAATATCTAAAGTTGAATCTCTCTGAGAATTCCTGTTAAGAATGGCTTTAGATCTCAGAATCTCATTTCAGGGAGAAACATCTACGAATGATCCTGGGTCAGAAAACCTAGGGCATAAACCCAGTCAAGGACCAGCCGTTCAGGAGGAAGAGGAGATTTATGAGTTCCCGAGCACTCAGCTCAGTTTATTACAAAACAGTAATAACTCATGTGCAAGGCAGGAACTGCAAAATATCTATAAGTTATTTCACTCATGGCTGCAGCCAGAAAAACACAGCAAGGATGAAATTATTTCTCGTTTGGTCCTGGAACAGTTTATGATCAATGGCCACTGCAGTGACAGGTCCATGTTGAAAGAGAAATGGAATGCAAGTGGCAGAAACCTGGAGAAATTCATGGAAGATCTGACTGACGACGTCATGAAGCCACCTGGATTAGTGAGTAGAAGGTCTTAACTCCTGGGGTGAGGGTCAGAGGTGTGTAAGGATTAAGTACATACAGCCTGTTGGAATTGCCTGGAAGTAGAGAAAGAAGGGTTATTGTAGACCCACTTATTAGTTCTCACCAAAGAGGCTCTTTACCATGCTAAGTAAGCAAAATTAAAGCAGATGTTTTATAGGCATCTATTCAGTAGGACATATAAGAACCAACATATTAAGCGATTTTAGCCAGTGAGATGGTAGGAGGGCTCACTAAGAAATTGACAATAGAGCAGAAACCTCAAGAATGGGGAGAAATGCCTTCATACAACCTCATTCTTCCCTCAGAACACCCTAGTATTAGTTTTTTCTCGTTGAAAATGACACACTAGGGGCGCCTGGGTGGCTCAGTCATTAAGCGTCTGCCTTCGGCTCAGGTCATGATCCCAGGGTCCTGGGATCGAGCCCCGCATCGGGCTCTGTGCTCTGCGGGAAGCCTGCTTCTCCCTCTCCCATTCCCCCTGCTTGTGTTCCCTCTCTCTCTGTCAAATAAATAAATAAAATCTTAAAAAAAAAAAAGAAAATGACACACTAATTAGAAATTACCATGAATTTTTAAGGCCAGCAGGGATAAGGGCAGAAGAGTGGGTGTGACAGCATGTAGTAGAGGGATCTTGGGAAAGCCTCATGAGAGCAGGTCTTCCACAAAGGCTTCCGTCACTCAACAGATCCATATACAATAGTGATCAGGCTTTGTTTACAGGTCCACGTCTACATGCAGGGGCAGGAAGCCCTCTTTTCTGAGAATATGCCCTTAAGAGAAGTCATTGTTCACTTCATGAAACAGTTGCCAGCAAGGACCCCAACAGAAGAGAACATGGGGACACCCTCCTGGACTCCCCAAGAAACTTCCATGGAAACAGGACAAGGTAAGTGGGGTAAGTCAAGGCACCAGAGGGATGTTGTGTGTGGACTCCTTCTTGGTTACAACTCCACTGAGTCACTTTATCCCCCACAGGAGTTAAAGATAAAAAAAATGGTGACAACATTTATCACATGAATGACAGTATTACTAGTCAAGGCAATGAAATACCTTCCCTGCTCATTATCCAGGAAGAGGACTGTCCTAGGCCTGAAGAGGACAGTGTTTCTTTGAAGAATCCGCTCAGCTCTGGAAGAGCAGGTCTAGGCACATCCAGGTCCCAGGAAGGGTCCCTGAAAGGACCCCCATATCAAGATGTCCTTGGGGAAGGGGGGCCAGGGTTTCTCTCTCAGTCAATCCAGGTCACCCCTGAGCCTGTTCCTACCCACCAGAGAACTGAGGGGAACCCCACATGTGGGAGACACCAAGAAAGATGCCATGAAGCCCCAAACTCATACAGATGTGAAAAGTGTCCCAAGAGCTTTAGGTATTTCTCTCAGCTAAAAACCCATCAGAGAAGACACAATAACGAGAGGACATTTACTTGTGCTGAGTGTAACAAAGGCTTCTTCCAAGCATCAGACCTACACGTGCATCAGAAGATTCATGCAGAAGAGAAGCCTTTCACGTGCAGCATGTGTGAAAAATCCTTCAGCCACAAAACCAACCTTCTGGCACATGAGAGAATCCACACAGGAGAGAAGCCCTATGAATGTTCCCTCTGCCATAGAAACTACCGCCAGTCGTCTACCTACCACCGCCACCTGAGGACTCACCAGAAAATTGCCTTCAGAGGTGTTCCCTCCACACCAGAAGCTTCCTCAGGTGGAGCCCCAATGGAATGATACATAAATATGTATGCAAATACGTGTATTTCTATAGTACTTCCCTATTTAGAACATATAATTTCCTGATTATATTTTCCATTTATTGTCTTCACTAAAATATAAGTTTAAGGAGAAATTTCTCAGTTTGTTCACTAGAGTATCTCAGGTACTGATATTTGGTTGACAATTTTCAAATAACTAATAAATAATCTGCTGAATAAATGAATGAGTGTGTAATGTTGGTGTTTATTCTTTAAAATCCAGGAATGTCCAACTCCAGGACACAAACACCAGCTTCCAGTGGTCAAGTGATGCTTTCCCTCCTGCTCCCTTGTCCTCTGTCCACACACTTTATCTTTACTGGGCCACATGCACCTAAAAAGGTGGAGAGCAGAGGCAGAAACCCAGAAATAGGCCTTAGCCTATAAAAGGGAACCTTTATATTCAAATGATATATTTCTGTAAATCGCTGGAAATATTAATAGCTAAACTGGACTTGATATAATCATATCAAGTGATTGATATGATTATCAAGTGACTGAAAGTTTCAGAATGCTATTTTATTGACAAATAAATACCAAAAAAGGTCAAATGCTTTCCATTCATTTCTTCCAGAGATGGCAGGTATTGGGGGATGAGGAGCTTATTTGCAGAACTAGTTTGAAAGGGCAGTTTGGAGGAAATGAAAATATTCTGTGCACAGCAGAGGCAAAAAGCACTTGTGCTGGTTACTTGGAATACATTTGTGAGCTGGTTTCCACTAGGAAGTTAGGGCTCAATTGCACTGAGAAACTAGAATGTTACTTGGAATACATTTGTGAGCTGGTTTCCACTAGGAATTTAGGACTCAATTGCACTGAGAAACTAGAAATGGCTTGAATCATGGAAGGGGATATTCTGTGGGGTATATTGTGACATTTCTCTCACTGCATCCATAATACAGAGGATTATGGGGCTGTAGATAAAGCTCCACTGTGTGGAGAAGCCCATTTATCTGTCCTCTTTCCTGAGCTGTCTCCAGGTGTTTGCTATTGTGAACATCCTTGTGCATACCTCTTGGTACAAAGGAAAGCTTTTGTTTGGAAGGACTTCTGAGTTGTGAAATAATAGAAAACATATGTTGATCTCTGTCCCTCGTTCCAGGCACAGAGCTGCTAAAACCCTTGTAATTTCTTAAGTGATGAGAGCACTAGAAACATCTTTTGTTCTATTACTTGGTCTTTGACCTTGGTTCCTGATACAGAACCCCTAAGTCATTTGGAATTTTCTGGGTGATAGGAATGTCTTTCATTTCAGTGAGGCAACTCCTGGATAGCTTCAGGATGGGGACTGGTCACCAGAAAGACCAAATCATGAGTGGAAGCTTGAAACTTTCAGCCCCATCCTCCACGAGTTGGAGAGGAGCTAGAGACTGAGTTAATGATCAATCATACCACACAGAGTTTAGAGAACTTGGTGAACACCCACATTCCAGGATGGTGGCACACCCCCAACTCCATGGGGACAGAGAAGAACAGAAGGGAACAAGGTGAGTGGGTCCAGCGCAGTGTAGCCTAACCATTCCCAGCTCAGCAGCATAACAGCTGTGCAGCCTTGTGGAAGTCCCTTGCCTTCTCTGAGAGATAGATCTCTCCTTTGAAAAGTGGTATAATAGTCCCTCCACACCGTATGGTTTTCGGGCTGTTAAATGAGATAATCCTCAAGAGAGCCTATCAGCACTGGGTTCCCCTGAAAAGATGAGTGGGGGACCCTCGGCAAAAGGGAAGGGGGCGTGTGACTTCAGAGTGCCCCAGAGGGGCTGATAAGGGCCGTGACCAGAGGCAACTCCGGCAAGGGGCCTTCTGTGAACCCCAGAAACATGGCTGGGGCTTCCTAAGACCCTGGCCTACTGGGGGTTCTGGAGGCAAGCACCCAGGACACCTCCTGCTAACTGTTATCATTTTTCTTGCAGAGCAAAGCACCAGCCAAAGACCAATCTCAGACCTGTTCAAACTAGTATGAGACATGATGGACGCCAAATTTGACCTTTCACCAACTTTCCCCCTCATTACAATGCTAAAAGTCACTCCCAGAGGTGGGGACTTAACACGCAAATGAAACATACAATGTATGAAGAAGCATGTTCTGTCAACTGTGCCTGTGCTTCCAAATCCCTGTATTTCCCCACCCCACATGCTTACGCATCACTCCTTTCCCACCTCAGGTTCTTTAGAACTTTCCCTGGCTATTGTTCTGGGAGCCAGTCTGACACCTTTTTTGTAACTGTATCTCCCTTCAGCTGCAGCTGGTGCCCCAATAAAGCCTTGACTCTGCCTTTAAATTGTGGGTCCAGCCTCATTTCTACTGTCACTGGGTCCAAGGACCCAAGTCTGGTAACATCATTATGAATGATGATGATGAATAAGGAATGAATCAAATAAACTATTAATTTCCACACCACATCTACTGATTTCTCTGTCTTTATTTCAGTTCATTCTATGATTTCATTTCTAACTTAGTCCTACACTTTCCCTTTCCCCTTTTATTTTGCTTCACTGTTCCAGTCTATTATATATTTCATTCCACTCATGATTTCTTAAATGTCTCATTTCAATCCTAAATGGGTTTATAAAATATTAAACAAATTCATTTGTGTACACATTTAAGGTTTTTGATCTGTTAAATAACAAAATTCAACTGAGTAAGTTTTAAAGATCTTACTGGCTTTATTCAACAATTCATGAATCAGACAGCATCCCATCAAGTAAGTAGAAAAGAGCTCCAAAGAGCTGTACAAAATGGAAAACTTTTATAGGCAGAAAGTGTGGGACAAGGAAGTTACTAGCAGATAGATAGATTTTGGATACTAGCCCTTCATCTGATAAGATATTTGCAAATATCTTCTCCCATTCTGTCAGTTGTCTTTTGGTTTTGTCAACTATTTCCTTTGCTATGCAAAAGCTTTTTATCTTGACAAAGTCCCAATAGTTCATTTTTGCCTTTATTTCCCTTGCCTTTGGAGACATGTCTAGCAAGAAGTTGCTGCGGCCGAGGTCACAGAGGTGCCTGCCAAAATCCTCTAGGATTTTGATGGATTCCTGTCTTACATTTAGGTCTTTCATCCATTTTGAGTCTATTTTGTGGGTATGGTGTGAGGAGGTGGTCCAGTTTCATTCTTCTGCATGTGGCTGTCCAATTTTCCCAGCACCATTTGTTGAAGAGACTTTTTTCCTTAAAAAGATTTTTATTTATTTATTTGACAGAGGGATAGACAGAAGAGCACAAGCAGAGGGAATGGCAGAGGGAGAGGGAGAAGCAGGCTCTGCACTGAGCAGGGAGCCTGATTCGGGACTTGATCCCAGGGTCCTGGGATCATGACCCGAGCCGAAGGCAGACACTTAACCATCTGAGCCACCCAGGCGCCCGAGACTATCTTTTTTCCATTGGATGTTCTTCCCTGCTTTGTCGAAGATTAGTTGACCCTAGAGTTGAGGGTCCATTTCTGGGTTCTCTATTCTGTTCCATTGATCTGTCTGTTTTTGTGCCAGTACCATACTGTCTTAATGATGACAGCTTTGTAATAGAGCTTGAAGTCCAGAATTGTGATGCCACCTGCTTTGGTTTTCTTTTTCAACATTCCTTTGGCTATCTGTGATCTTTTCTGGTTCCATACGAATTTTAGGATGATTTGTTCCATCTCTGTGGGGAAAGTTGATGGTATTTTGATAGGATTGCACTGAATGTATAGATTGCTCTAGGTAGCCTAGACATTTTAGCAATATTTGTTCTTCCGATGCAGGAGCATGGAACGTTTTTCCATTTCTTTGTGTCTTCCTCGGTTTCTTTCATGAGTGTTCTATAGTTTTCTGAGTACAGATCCTTTGCTTCTTTGGTTAGATTCATTCCTAGGTATCTTATGGGTTTGGGTGCAATTGTAAATGGGATTGACTCCTTAATTTCTCTTTCTTCTGTCTCATTGTTAGTGTATAGAAATACAACTGATTTCTGTGCATTGATTTTATAGCCTGCCACTTTGCTGGATTCCTGTATGAGTTCTAGCAAATTTGGGGCTGAGTCTTTTGGGTTTTCCACATAGAGTATCATGTCATCTGCAGAGTGAGAGTTTGACTTCTTCTTTGCCTATTTGGATGCCTTTTATTTCATTTTGTTGTCTGATTGCTGAGGCTAGGACTTCTAGTACTATGTTGAACAGCAGTGGTGAGAGTGGACATCCCTGCCGTGTTCCTAACCTTAGGAACCTCAGGAAAAACTGAGAGCTTTTCCCCATTGAGAATGATATTCGCTGTGGGCTTTTCGCATATGGCTTTAATGATATTGAGGTATGTTCCCTCTATCCCTACACTGTGAAGAGTTTTTTTTTTTTAAAGATTTTATTTATTTATTTGACAGAGAGAGGCAAAGCGAGAGCAGGAACACAAGCAGGGGGAATGGGAGAGGGAGAAGCAGGCTTCCTGCAGAGCAGGGAGCCCGATGTGGGACTCGATCCCAGGACCCTGGGATCATGACCTGAGCCGAAGGCAGACGCTTAACGACTGAGCCACCCAGGTGCCCTGCACTGTGAAGAGTTTTAATCAAGAAAGGGTGCTTGCTGTACTTTGTCAAATGCTTTTTCTGCATCTATTGAGAGGATCATATGGTTCTCATCCTTTCTTTTATTAATGTAGTGTATCACACTGATTGATTTGCAGATGTTGAACCACCCTTGCAGCCCAGGAATAAATCCCACTTGGTCGTGGTGAATAACCCTTTTAATGTACTGTTGGATCCTATTGGCTAGTATTTTGGTGAGAATTTTTGCATCCATGTTCATCAGGGATATTGGTCTGTAATTCTCCTTTTTGGTGGAGTCTTTGTCTGCTTTAGGGATCAAGGTAACGCTGTCCTCATACAAAGAGTTTGGAAGTTTTCCTTCCATTTCTGTTTTTTGTTTGTTTGTTAAACAGCTTCACAAGAATAGGTATTAATTTTTCTTTAAATGTTTGGTAGAATTCCCCTGGGAAGCCATCTAGCCCTGGATTCTTGTTTTTTGGGAGATTTTTTTTTTTTTTTTTTTGGGGTTCCCCAAAGAGCCAGCATATTTATTGATGCTTGTGCAGGTTCTGCAAGCTTCCTGGTCTCACTTCTTGTGAGGGAAGGAGGCCCAGCCAAGGCAGTACAGGCTATAGGCGGTACCCCCTAGACAGAGCCCCATGGTCACTCGGTACAGGATGTTGTCGGTTCCCCCGCCCTTCAAGTGCACCGGAAGGTCATTGTCCGCCTGGAAGAGTTTCTGTTTCTCAGCCACTCGGTTCTGGAAGCGGTTCCGGGCGGTTGAGCTGAAAGAGCGAACCAGCGCCTGGGAGACCCGCAGGGCCCTCATTCTGCGTCCTCCTCCTCGGCCGGAGTCACCTCCCCTCCTGGGAGATTTTTTATTATACTGCTTCAATTTCCTTTCTCGTTATGGGTCTGTTAAGGTTTCTATTTCTTCCTGTTTGAGTTTTGGTAGTTTATACATCTCTAGGAATGCATCATTCCTTCCAGATTGCTTAATTTGTTGTCATACAGTTGCTCATAATATGTTTTTTATAATTGTTTGTATTTCTTTGGTGTTGGTTGTGATCTCTCCTCTTTCATTCATGATTTTATTTATTTGAGTCCTTTCTCTTTTCTTTTTTATAAGTCTGGCCAGGGGTCAATCTTATTCTTTCAAAGAACCAGCTCCTACTTTCATTGATCTGCTCTACTGTTCTTTTGGTTGTATTTCATTGATTTCTGCTCTAGTCTTTATTAATTCTCTTCTTCTGCTGGTTTTAGGCTTTATTTGCTGTTCTTTCTCCAGCTCCTTTAGGTATAAGATTAGATTGTATTTTTGAGACCTTTCTTGTTTCTTGAGAAAGGTTTGTATTGTTATATACTTCTCTCTTAGAACTGCCTTTGCTGCATCCCAAAGGTTTTGAACAGTTGTGTTTTCATTTTCATTTGTTTCCATGAATTTTTTAAATTCTTCTATAATTTCCTGGTTGACCCATTCATTCTTTAGTAGGATGCTCTTTAGCCTGCATGTATTTGAGTTCTTTCCAAATTTCCTCTTCTGGTTGAGTTCAAGTTTCAAAGCATTGTGGTCTAAAACTATGCAGGGAGTGATCCCAATCTTTTGGTACCAGTGGAGACCTGATTTGTGACCCAGTATGTGATCTATTCTGGAGAATGTTCCATGTGCACTAGAGAAGAATGTGTATTCTGTTGCTTTAGGATAGAATGCTCTGAATGTACCTGTGAAGTCCATCTGTCCCAGTGTGTCATTCAAAGACCTTGTTTCCTTATTGATCTTCTGCTTAGATGACCTGTCCATTGCAGTGAGTGAGGTGTTAAAGTCCTCTACTATTACTGTGTTATTATCAACGTGTTTTTTTAATTTTGTTATTAATTGGCATATAATTGGCTGCTCCCATGTTAGGGGCATAGGTATTTAAAATTGTTAGATCTTCTTGTTGGATAGACCCTCTAAGTATGATATAGTGTCTTTCTTCATTTCTTATTATAGTTTTTGGTTTAAAATCTAATTTGTCTGATATAAGGATTGCCACCCCAGCTTTCTTTTGATGTCATTAGCATGATAAATGGTTTTCCACCCCCTCACTTTCAATCTGCAGGTGTCTTTGGGTCTAAAATGAGTTTCTTGCAGACAGCAAATTGATTGGTCTATCCAATCTGATACCCTGTGTCTTTTGTTTGGGGCATTTAGCCCATTTACATTCAGACTAACTATTGAAAGATATGAATTTAGTGCCATTGTATTACCTGTAAAGTCACTGTTACTGTATATTGTCTCTGTTCCTTTCTGATCTATGTTACTTTGGGGCTCTCTCTTTGCTTAAAGGATTCTCTTTAGTATTTCTTGCAGAGCTGGTTTGGTGATCACAAATTCTTTTAGTTTGTTTGTCCTGGAAGCTTTTTATCTCTCCTTCTATTTTGAATGACAGTCTAGCTGGATACGGTATTCTTGGCCGCATACTTTTCTCATTTAGCACCCTGAACATAATATGCCAGTCCTTTCTGGCCTGCCAGGCTCTGTGGTCTGCTGCCAGTCTAATGTTTCTACTCTTGTAGGTTACAGACCTCTTGTCCCAGGCTTCTTTGAAGATTTTCTCTTTGTCTCTGAGATTTGCAAGTTTCACTATTATATGTCAAGGTGTTGACCTATTTTTATTGATTTTGTGGGGGTTCTCTGTGCCTCCTGGACTTGAATGCCTGTTTTTTTCCCCAGAATAGGGAAGTTATCCACTGTAATTTGCTCCAGTATACCTTCTACCCCCTCCCTCTCTTTCCTCTTCTTCTGGGATCCCAATTATTCTAATATTGTTTCACTTTATGGTATCACTTATCTGTCAAATTCTCCCCTTGTGATCCCAGTAGTTTGTCTTTCTTTCTCTCAGCTTCTTTATTCTCCATCATTTTGTCTTCTATATCATTAATTCTCTCTTCTGCCTCATTTATTCTAGCAGTTAGAGCTTCCATTTTTTATTGCATCTCATTAATAGCCTTTTTTATTTCAACTTGATTAGATTTTAGTTCTTTAATTTCTCCAGAAAGGGATTCTCTAGTGTCTTCTATGCTTTTTCTCAAGCCCAGCTAGTATCTTTATAATCGTTATTCTGAACTCTAGTTCCAACATCTTACTTATATCCATACTGATTAGGTCCTTGACAGTACTGCCTCTTGTTCTCTTTTTTGTGGTGAGTCTTTCTGTCTTGTCATTCTGTCCAGAGAAGAATAGATAAATGAGAGAACAAAATGCAAAAAGGGCAACTATGACCCAGAGAAATATACACTAAGCAAATCAGAAGAGACCTGAAACTGGAAAAAAAAAAATTAAAAAAAGAGAGAGAATATAATCACACAGGTGAACAGAACAATACAGTGGATTCTGTGTGTATTTTGGTCTGTTTGTTAGAAAACTAGATCCCAAAATTCTAAAGAAAGAAAAACTTATATATGTACAAAACTAAAATTAAATATAATGAAAGGATAAAATGTAACTATAAAAATGAAAATTAAAAGACAAAGAAAAGAAGGCATATAAAGAGGTGAACAGAACAGAGCAATACATTAGATTCTGGGTGTATTTTGGTCTGTTTGTTAGAAGAAACTACAACCCAAAATTGTAAAGAAAGAAAAACTTGTGTGTGTATATATATATATATATACATATATATATATATACACGCACAAATAATATTAAATACAATGAAAGGATAGAATGTAACTGTAAAAATGAAAATTTAAAAAAATGTTAAGGGGTACCTGTGTGACTCAGTTGGTTAAGCATCTGCCTTCGGCTCAGGTCATGAGCCCAGGGTCCTGGGATCGAGCCCCACATCGGGCTCCTTGCTCAGCGGGAAGCCTGCTTCTCCCTCTCCCACTCCCCCTGCTTGTGTCCCCTCTCTCACCGTGTCTCTCTCTGTCAAATAAATAAACAAAAATCTTTAAAAAATAAAAATAAATTTAAAAATTTTTTAAAGAGTTGATAAAATAAGAAATTGGTTGAAAAGGGGAAGAGAAAAAAATTAAAATTGGAAGACTAGAGAAATGTGGGGGAAAAAACCATGAATTCTATATACTATTTTCCCCTAATGCTCGTTTTGTAGTTCTGTGTGATCAGTAAACTTGGTCTTAGCCAGATGTTCTTGCTGATCTTCTGGGGGAGGGGCCTGTTGTGCTGAGTCTCAGGTGCCTTTGCCCCCAGCAGAATTGCACCGCCCTTGCCAGGGGGCCAGGCTAAGTAAGCTCATCCCGATTGTTCTATGTGGCTTTTGTTCCCTGAAGACTTTCCAAGCTGCTTTAGAGGATGAGAATGAAATTAGCAGCCTCCCAATCTGCAGCCCTGGAGCCAAAGCTTGGGGCCAAAACTCGGTGCCCCACTCCTCAGTGCACCCTCAGGGAAAAGCCGTCAATCACTCCTGTCTCTATCCACACTCTGTGCTCACCCAGCCTGTGATGCAGCATTTCAATCTCAGTCACAAGACCCTGCTTCAAGTCTCCAAACCCTGCAAACTCCAGCGGCGCACTCCTGAGCTGCTTCTCCTGGGGGAGGGGGGGTCTTGCTGTGGCTCTGCTGCTTGCTGGGCCCCTGCTCAGAGAGCGGTTACCTGTCTGAGCCCTGGTTCATGGTTTGTGACAACACTGGGCTGAAAGCCCACTCCTGGGCTCGCTGATTGTAGCCAGCCCCCCCACTGCAATGTCTGGGATCTCTGCCACACTCCGTCACCCCCGTTCTTTCTGTGACCCTGGGATCCTGAGACCACACTGTCCCACCTAGGATTCTACCCTGCTTCACCATCTGAGTGCCTTTCAGGCAGGGACATCCCTCACTGGAGCCGACTTCTAAAAGTTCTGATTTTGCACTCCGCTGCCATATCACTTCTCCGATGTGATCACTCTCACTTCTTTTTTATTTTTGAAGGCTGCAGAAGAAGTGGTTTATTGACCCAGCCAGCTTGCCCCAGTTTGGTGACTGCCCACCTGTGGAGTTCAAGGGGTGTGGGTTGGATGAACCCTGGCAGAAGGTGGTCCTTCAGGTCCAAGGTCATGAGGGCAGACAGAGGTGAGGGTCATGCCCACTTGTTGAAAGGCAGTTCCTGACAGTTCCCAGTGGCTCTGGCAGGCATCAGACACAGCCCGAGTGCCCACATCCTGAGCAGGGGCCAGAGGGGCACTAAGGCCCCACTTCCAGCAGGTCTCACAGTTCTGGGCATAAAAAGGTGAATCCATATGAGGTTGGGGTTGGGCTATAGCTGTGGCATTGGCCTGGGGGCCACCCAGAGTCCCACCCTAGCCTGAGGGCCCTGGGAACCCTCAGCCCAGGTAAGGGCCAGAGGCTGAGTCTGAAGGTGGGTGATGATGGTAGCCTACAAACATTAGGCTGGATGGTGGAACCTTTAGGCTGCCTGTGCGGAACCTCTGCTGGAGCTCCTGCCATAGCAGCTGTTGCTCCCACCAGGTACCCTTCGTGACACCACCGTCTTCCTGGCCACGGTGGAACAGTTATGGCAGCATCTCCATCACAGGGCCATAGGGCACATACCTGTACACAGGAGAGCCCGCCTGACCCACTGGGAAGCTGATCTGGCCACACATCCCGGTAGCTGTCCAAAGTACACCTGGCAATTGTCAGGGTACAGGTCCAGCTCCTCCATCCTGCACAGCATGGAGTGAACTGTGTCTCATTGTGTGAGGCCACCATCACATTGGCCTTGGTGTTATGCTTCAGCTCCTCCAGGACATAGTTGAGGCACCTGTGGTACATGGCCTTGGTGGCCTGGTACATAGGGTTAATGGGGTCCTCATAGCTGATCTCTGTGGTGCAGGTATGTTCCTGGGCCATATATGCACCCCACACCAGCTTGGCCACAAAGCACCAGCCCTCATGGTGAGCCAGCTCCATGTACAGGGTGATGTTGTCATAGGCATCCTTGAGGTAGTACTGGTAAGTGTTGAAGATGAGTGGCTTCTCCACGTTGAACTTGCGCTGCATTTCCAGTGTCAGGCGGCTGATTGCCAGTTGGAAGTAGGCTGCTCCATGTCCACAGTCAGCCGCATGCCCATCTCAGTGGCACCAGGATGTCCATCCTTTGCAGCACCCTCGTCATCTGCAGCTCTTTCTCCTCGGTGAACTGTGACAGCAGAGGCTCCAGCTGTCCTGTCCGCATGTTAGGGTCCACCAGGTGCTTGGAGAGCTTGGTCCTGCTGTTGATGCAGCTTCTCCAGTCCAGCAGGTACAGGGTGCCAGAAACACCCAGGGTCTCTTCAGTGAACCAGTTCTCAAACTCCATCCTGGATGTGATGCCCATCTTTGCCACACTTTCCTGTAGCACAGCCACCTCCAACTTTGTATCCGTGGCAGCCAGACCAGTTTTCCCTTGGTCTGTAGCCATTTGGTCAAACCATTTTCTCCACTTGGTCAGCACATCTGAGAACTGCCAGCTTATGGAATCTCCCTCCCCCTGGCAGTTTATCTTCCCATATGTCAACTTGGATTCACTTCTCTGCACTTCCTACCTTGCAGAAAGGGGTCGCTTTTCTACTTGTGTGTTGCAGGTATTCTTTTCTTAGATCTCTGGTTGAGTTCCCAAGTGTTCAGAATGATTTGATAGCTATCTAGCTGAATTCCTGGGACCAGACAAAATTAAGGTCTCCTACTCCTCCGCCATATGGACTATCTTCTCTAAACACACTAATATTTCTTTTAAAAAAATTTTTTAGGGGCGCCTGGGTGGCTCAGTCGTTAAGCGTCTGCCTTCGGCTCAGGTCATGATCCCAGGGTCCTGGGATCAAGCCCTGCATCGGGCTCCGTGCTCAGCAGGAGGTCTGCTTCTCCTTCTCCCATTCCTCCTGCTTGTGCCTCCTCTCTTGCTGTGTCTCTCTCTGTCAAATAAATAAATAAAATCTTTAAAAAAATAAAAAATAAATTTTTTTAAAGACCTTTTTAAAATTTATTTGAGGGAGAGAGAGAGAGAGCACAAGCCAGGGGGAGAAGCAGAGGGAGAAGCAGACTCCCCACAGAGCAGGGAGCCTGATGCGGGGCTCAATCCCAGGACCCTGGGATCATGACCTGATCTGAAGGCAGACGCTTAACTGACTGAGCCACCCAGGAGCCCTGGAACACACTATTTCTGCAGTGACATGTAACAACACTCACACTGAGTGGGAATACAAAGATTAACATTAGTTTCACATAAATTGTGGCCAAGTTTTGTCAAGTGAGTCTCACACAAACTTTCTAATACTTTCTAATTTTCTGAGATTTGTGGATTGCAAGTTTGGCAGAGAACAAGGCTACTGTTCTCTCTTCCTGTGTAAGTCCCAGGCTGCTGAGTCAGAGGGTGATTTGACCCACCAGAGGAGGGGACCTGGACCTCCAGGAGGGGTTCCTAGTCCAGAAAAAAAGAGGGGCTGAGACTAAGATCATTTGAATGGGAAAGGAGAGATGGGTTCTTATTTTATGTTGAGAAAGTGCATGATGTCTGAGACTCATCTGTCAGAGATGGAGGAGTTACAATGGTGAGAGATCCCTGGTTTGAAATGTAGCTGGGAGGGGCACCGTGTACTCACTGGGGAAAAGTGGCAGGAATAGATTTTGGAAACTTAGCATTTCTGTTTCCTGACTCTTTGTAGTGGGAATGACCACCCAGTACAAGATGAGGGAAAGTTGGGGAAGGAGAAGGAATGGCTTTTTTTTTGAGGGAAGGGACCAAACACCATGTTTGTCTGTCCTTTACTTTCAAGTCATATCCGGAGTCAAACCACTTTCACCTTCTACTGTGCAACCCCCATCATGCCTCATTGGTCGGGTCGGCTCCCGTCTGGCCTCCTCTCCTCCTGCCAGTTTTCTATCCTCGAAGCAGCTTTCACAAGGACCATGTATAACCGTCTGACCATGTCCTTCCTCTGCAGAAGCTCCCAGATGGCTTCCAGAGTCACTCTGCCAGAGCGCAAACCACCCTTGGTGAAGGGCCTCCCCACTCCCCAAAATGTCACAGACTCACAGTTTCACAAAATGCAACAGAAATGAATTAACAGAAATGCAAAGCCAACAAGAAAACAAAGGCATTCCAAGTGCAAGGGCTCTTATGTCATCAGATTCAACAGACATAAGATGTCTGTAACTTGTCCTGAGTTTATACCCTTACTGTCTGCTCAGGTACTTTCCTTGCCAAAGACAGGAGCGAGTGTGGAGAACAGCAGTGCCCTCGGACCACACTCCAAGCGTCACAGACACAGTGTGAAGCCAGCTTCCTGACGGTGGCCTGGGGGCCCTGTTGATCTGGCTTCAGATCACAGCCTCACAGGCTCCCACAGTTCCCACCTGCAGCCTCACTCCCACCGCGGGTCTTTATTCCCCCTTCCCTTTGCTCCTGGGAAAGGGACCCACAGCTCTCCTCAACTTCCCTCCGCGGCTGCACTGGACGTGTTTCTTCACATCTCCGTGCCCCACTCCTACCAGGCGGTCTTTAGTCACCCTCTTTGCTTTATTTTTCTCTATAGCAATGATCTTCGTCAGATAAACTATATTTTTCTTACTTGTCTTGTATTATCTGTCCCTCCCCATAGAATTTAACCAACTCACAGACAGAAATTTTTTTTCTATACTGTATCTAGAGTGGTGTATATAGAGCTGGGCACTTGGAAGTTCTCATTAATTATGTGTCCATTTGAAATAAATATTCCAGATGTGAGAGATTATGGCCTAAACAGACATGGCAGCTGCAGGGAGGGCAGCATCAGATGAACCACAGAAGGATGGATAGAGCAGAAACGTAAAGACGGCTTCAGGATCCAGCGGAGGTGGCGCTCTCTCAAGGGCTGCTGCCTACAACTCAAAATCAAGGAAGAGAAATTAGAAGTTAGTGGGAAGCACAGGTAAGAGCAACTTCCAGAGTCCTGTTCCAAAATATGGGGAAATCTAGGCCATCTCAGACTTTTTTGGATGAAAGCCCAGAGCTGAGGACAAGCTAAAGAAAGCTATTTCATTTATCATCTACAGGGCCTTAGGGCAGCCAATACCTTCATGTACCTCCCCTATCTATGGTGCTGGAATAGGCAGCAATATCAGGGCAAGAGGATTGGAGGAGCAGTCAGGCTGATCAGTTGTCCCTGGGCTGTTGTGCCATCCTCTCTCATCCAACAGACCTTTTGGATGACAGTTCAGGTGATGCCTGCACCCTGGCCAAGTTAAGTTGAAAACCGATGACCTGGTTGCTTAGTATAGCGGGAGCAGGGCTCTTTTCTCTAACCCCCTCCCCTTGTTTCATACTCATTGCATCCGCCAGAGCACATGGCCTGACTTTGGCCTTTCCTCCATACACATGTGAGAGACATGTGTATATGAGATACAACTCATACATCCAGGGAAAGTAATTAGATATGGAAAAAATCACAAAAATCACAAAAAATCACAGTAAACAGACGTCTGGAAAACAGTGATGGAAGAGGGTACAAAGAAATTCAAATAAGCAGATAAAATAATCAAGGAGGGCCGCCTGGGTGGCTCAGTTGGTTAACAACTCTTGGTTTCTGCTTGGGTCATGATCTCAGGACTGTGAGATGGAGCCCTGCGTCGGGCTCTGCACAAAGCAGGGAGTCTGCTTCGTGATTCTCTCTCTCCCTCTGCTCCTTTCCCTCTTGCTCACTCTCTCTCTCTCTCTAAAATAAATTAATAAAAATCTTTAAAAAAATAATCAAGGAGCTGAAGAAAGACAAAAGCTATAGGAAGAAGAAGATATGCTAAAAATTAAGAAAATATTGGTCATGGAAAACATTTATAAAGATAGGACTGGGCAGAATAAATAGAATGAGATATTTAAAGAATTGGTGAGTCAGATGATCAGAATGAAGATAACATCTGAAAGGCAAAGGACACAAGAATGACGTAGAAAGCATAAAAGAGCTAAGGTCGTGATCCAACTTGTGGGAAGGGATATTCTGCTTTATGCTTCTGAAACAGTGGCTAACACAGAATGCTACTAAGCATCATTGTGGAATATATAAAGAAATGAAAGTAGAGTTACCAAAATCTGGATGTAAGTATTCCCCAAATGAGGGGGAAAGTATGTGATGATCCAGTAGAAGACATGTAGGTAGGAGATTCAGTGGCTTAAGTTGGGCATGGACACAAGATCCTGAAGTTGCTGGACTCTGAGGCATGTAGGAGGAGGTGGCAGAAGAAATTCAGGGATGAGGCAGAAAGACACACACTATGGGTCACTCAGGGGACAAGGAGGATGCACAGGTGACCGTTGTTGTAGGCACCATGACAATGTGACCAGAGGGCGTATGTATAGAAGCTGGTAGGAAGGGCAAAGAAAGGCCAGAATTTCCTCACTGAGAAATGGTGCAGCTCATTTAAAGTGAAACAGATGGAGCAGGGTCTGGGACAGGACAGGCGGGAAAGGGAGATTTATACTTTGGTGGAGGAGACCATGGTGTGAATTGAAAAACTCTCTCCCAACTCCCACTGGTCCTCAATCTTTCTCCATTTAGTACAGCTCAGAGGAGAGGAACAAATTTTTGATTCCTTCACCTCAGGCTGGCCCATCAAAACTGGGCACCCAGGGCCATATCCCAGGCTTCTTGTGGTTTTCTTGTTAGTTGTTAACATCTCCTCTCAGTAGGAGGGCTTTTGGTCTCTCTAAGACAGTTGTTGATAAAGATGATGCACACATCCATACTAATTATAATGCTTTTGATATTGATGGGTTTTTCATTGTATCAGTAGTTCATTCCTTTATATTGATGAGGAGTATTCCTTTTATAAATATAACATAATTTCTTACCATTCATCTGTGGATGGATGTTTGTTTTTGTTATCTAATGCCTGGCTTTGAGAATAAATTTGCTGGGAACGTGCAAATACAGGTTTTCATTTCTCCTGTGGTTATGAAGAAGTTTGCATCAAATAATAAGTGGATGATTAACTTTGTTAACTGCCAGTGTTTTCCAAACGTATTGTTATTATTTTGCATTCCCATCAGCAAAGTTTGAGAGTTCTGGGTTTTCTTTTTTTTTTTATTTTATGTACTTATTTATTTATTTATTTATTTATTTTTTTTCACTGGCTACAGAAAGTTTAATAGAATGGACTATGCTCTCGTGAAATAGATTCTGAGTATTTGCTGAGTCATATGGAGGCAATGATCAAAAAAAAAAAAAAGCTCTTAATTAATCTTCAGAAGCAGTAGGGTGTGGAGGGAGGCTTCCTGGCCTAAGAGTCAGAAGGCAGGTATGAGTCCCATCTTCAACACTTACTGGCTCAGAGTCTTTGCGAGAGTCAACCACCTCTATAGGTCTGTTTCACCATCTTCCAGAAAATGGTTGCTTTTCTGTTCAGAGAGTTGTTGCTATTCTTTTCTTCGATCTCCTGTTGAGTTCATAGGTGTTCAGAATGGTTTGATTCCTATCCAGCTGAATTCCTGGGACCAGATGAAATCCAGGTCTCCTACTCCTCAGCCATCTTGCTCCGCCCCAAAAGTAAGAGACTTTAATTTACTTCTTTTAATCCAAGACAGATGAATATTGAAGACCTTCCAGTAAGTGGTCGCTTCTCTGTTCAGAGAGTTGTTGCTACTCTCCTGTTCGATCTTCTGTTGAGTTCGTAGGTGTTCAGAATGGTTTGATCCCTATTCAGCTGAATTCCTGAGACCAGACGAAATCTAGGTCTCCTACTCCTCCGCCATCTTGCTCCGCCTCCTTATGTACTTATTTATTTATTTATTTGACAGAGACACAGCGAGAGAGGGAACATAAGCAGGGGGAGTGTGAGGAGGAGAAGCAGGCTTCCCGCTGAGCAGGGAGCCCGACGCAGGCCTCGATCCCAGGATCCTGGGATCATGACCCGAGCCGAAGGCAGACTCTTAACAAGTGAGCCACCCAGGTGCCCCGAGTTCTGGTTTTTTTAATACCTTCAACGTTCAATGTTTTGTCAGTCTTTGTTTCCCATTGAAATGAGTATGTGTAGTGGTTTTCATTTGTATTTCCTTAAATATTAATAATGCTGAACTTATTTTCATATGCTTATTTACCATTCATGTATCATCTTCAGTGAAATATATGTTAAAATATTTTGCCTAATTTTTAATAGTGTTGTTTATCTTATTACATGTTCTGGATACCTAACAATTATCAGATACAGGTTTTGCAAATATTTTTTTGTAGGCTGTAGATAGTTTTCTTTTTCTTGACAGTATCTTTTGAACTGCAAGAAATGTTTAATTTTATTAAAGTCTAGTTTATATATTTTTTCTTTTTTTCTTTTTTTTTGGTGCAAAATGGTGGTTTATTAAAGGATGGGGACAAGACCCATGGGCAGAAAGAGCTACTGCCTAGTTTATATTTTTCTTTTATGGTTTGTGTTTGTTTTTTCCTATGTAAAAAATCTTGGCCTAAAGCAAGGATGAAAAGCATTCCTCCTATGTTATCTTTGAGATGGTATATATTTTTGTTTCTTTTATTAAGGTCTATGTTCCATTTGGGGTTAATTTGTGAACGTTTTGAGGTAAGAGTTGGGGTTTTTTGTTTTGTTTTGTTTTTTAGTGAATGAGGATATACACTTTTTTCCAGAATAATGTCACACCCATTGTTATAGCTTTAATAAGTTTTGAATTCAGATCTTTAAAGGTCCAAATTTGTTATATTTTAAAGAAAATATTTTGACTCTTATAGGTCTTTTGCATTTCCATATATGTTTTATTTCATTAGTTTTTGAAGTAAACATAACCTCAAGATTTTATTGTCTTCATAACAAAACTAAAGATGAAGCTTAGAACTGGATTTCTTGGCTCTTTATCTTCTTATCTTCTTCCAATTCATGTGTGAAGGGGGTAGGGGGGCTAGTAGCTAAGTGCTTGAGTCTGGGGACAGACTGGGATTCTAAATCATCTGAGCTATGCCCAGCTCAGCTTACCAACTGGCTGACCTTGGTCATGTCTACTCTCCCCAGGCTTCAGAATTCATGTCTATAAAAGTGGAAAAATGGACATAAAACTGTATAGCACAGAAAGTGAAGCAGACATTAAATAACAGATACTATACAGCCCAGTGAAGACCTGATCCTGGTGCAAAGGTGAAGAAAGAGTCTTGGCAAAGAGAAAAGCATGTACCAAGACTCCAAAGTTAGTGAGAGCTTGGCTTGTTTGTGATCAAGTGAAGGCCAGTAGGGCTGGAAGATGAGAGTGATGGTTGGAGGGATGAGGGGAAAGGGGCTGATGAACATGGTTTCATAGGCTATGATGAGAAATTTGGATTTTATTCTACTGTTCTGGGAAGTTGTGGGAAGGATTTAGCAAGACAGACACATGATTTTTTAAAAATGTCTTGTTTTGAAATAATTATGGATTCACAAGATGTTGCAAATATAGTGCAGAATACCTTTTACTTAGTTTCCCCTATGGTAACATCTGACATTATCTTACTATCAAAACCAGGAATTTAACATTGGTTCAATCTTCAGACCTTTTTCAAAGTTACCATTTTACATGTCCTTGTGTGTGTGTGGAGTTCTGTGCAATTTTATCATATGTGTAGATTCATTAACAACCTCCACAATCAAGATACAGAACATTATTTTGCAGGAGTTCAAAAGGTTATATTTAGCCCCCAAATGGAGATGGTGCAAATCAAATTAAGAGAAGTCTGAAGTGGAGCAATATACGCTTGCAGAAATGAGGGGTATTTATAAAAATAGTCCTTGGGGGCTAAAATCTTGGTCTTAGCATTTGACATGAGCAACCAAGAATTTCTATGTTGTCAGTAAGAATTTTGGTCATGACCATCCTGAGTAGCTGGGAGTTGTTTCTTAAAGGAAAGGCCAGGAGAACAATCAAGGTTTAGAGATTTAAATGTGTCCAGCCAAATAGATCAATAGGGTGTGCGTAGTGCTATGGCCAAAGTTTAAGATCATCTGAGTGGGCTTCAACAAGGCCAGGCAGTTGAAAGGGAAACTTATGGCATGTCCAATTGTACAAAATTTTGCCCGTGAGATGAGAACAAAATTATGGTGCTAACTAGTGGTTGGCTGTGGTGGTGGTGTTTAAGAGGGCATGGGTGTCAGTGTGCCAAAATATAGCCAGATGGCTGTTGCATTGCCAGGTGGGGTCTGCTCATGCCCTGCAGTCTTCCAGGGCCATGCTATTACCTACCCAAAGTAGGAATAGCCAAGCTATGAGAAGCCAGAAGGCTGGGCAATAGTATATGTTTTGTGTGAGTGCTATGGGGGCCCACTGATCACATGGGCTTATTGCGGACTGGGTGATGTTCCCATTTCAGTCTATGTAGTGGGAGGGAAACTGCATTCCTCAGTAGAATATCTTACTAGATAAGTCCAGTTTTAGTCTTTCTTGGCCTCTCTGCTATTCACACTGCTGTGGGTGTGAGTTCTGGACACATGATCTCTACTTCCTAAGTGAGATTATTACAGGCATTAAAAATTAAGTATCTTTTATAGCCAGGAATATTTGGCAAAGCTTGTGGTGTAGGCTAAGCAAATCAGCATTTATTAGGCTGCCAAATAACTCTGGCAGATAGCCAAAGGGACATTTGATAGTGAGATGATCATATCTCACAGTAACTCAAGCCTTGACCTGGACTCCATCCCACTCAGGACTGGGGCAAGACCAAAAAAGACAGAAGACAGATAATCACAGACCTGAACCCCTGAAACAAATAAAACATTATATGTTAATAAAAAAAATAAAATCTTTTAAAAAAAGACATAAAAGAGAAGAGGAACAAGGAGGAATGCCTAATCAATATGATCTTTGTAGATGCTGATATGTGAAGTGTCACTGCAGAAGGTAAGCAAAGGCAACTGATTTCAGTGCATTCTGATATTGAGTAGAGGAACCCAAGGGCTGGGAATTTAGTATAATGAGGTCCAGTGGTAGGAGGGAGACCCATTTATAAGATCATTTGTTGTTTGTAATTTCCAAAAGATTTAAGTAAGGTGTTGAAGCATTCTATATGACCAGCAGCCTGGGACTGATAGGCAAGGTGAAATATCTGTTGAACACCTTGTTCTAAAGTGAGAGCTTCATTCAATGTTGATAATGTCTGAAATGTAAAGGGAATGGAGTGTTTTCGTAAGGCTTTGTATAGTAGCTGCATCAGTGGCATGTTTAGTGGGGTGGAAAATAAGATATATGGGTAGGTATTCACTACTGTTAAAGTCATAATAAGTGGCGTTGGCAGAGGCAGGCAGATGCCTGATAAAATTGATTTGCTGGTGACTACAGGAGTGAGATCCCTCTGGGATGGCACCCCTCCATTGTATTGCCAATGACAATGTTCCCACATAGAATGCATTGACTTGTCACCATGTTGGCCATGACAGGAGAGTGGGGGAAGCTCTTTGAATTTAGCCCAAGCTTCAAGGGCTGAGGTTCCTCTGTGACTGACATTTCATGGGTCCATTGTGCCAAAGAAAGACAAATGGGATCTGGAGGGTCATCTGACATAGTTTCCACCTAAGGTTTTGAAAGTTGTCCCAATCTATCAGCTTGGGAATTAAACAAGGCCCTAATAGCATGAAATCTGGCATGGGCAGACATAGGTGACGTTAATTAGCATCTTTGGGGTAAAGTTCTTCACCTCAGAAGGGGAAGTCTCGAATGAGAAATTATTGCCATTGGTTGCACCAAAGAAGTGGCAATTGCACAGGAGTCTGTGAAGTGTCACTGGAGTCATTTGCTGGCCAGGCATCCCCCAATGCTAAGATGACTGCCTGGAGTTAGGCCACTTGTATTGAATCTTGGGTCCATTATCAGGGATGTCCTGTTTAGAGGAAGAAAAGCAAGCGGCTCTCGAGAGAATTCCATCACATGTACTGGTGGCAATATTATCAATAAAGTATGTGATCCCCTTTGTTGTTCACTTAGTTGATCGTAAAGGTATCCTCAGGAAATCAAGGGTCCAGGAGAAGGGTGCCCTCCTTCAGCACTGTGGCATCTGGCCAGAGACTGAGGACAGGTAAGGCCCTCTTCCTTGAGGGTGGGATCCCTCTGGTGGGATACACCAGAGGGTCCAGGTTTGACTCCATCCCATATCAAAGCCTTGATGGTCAGGCTAAGCTTATGGGATGTTGCCTTCATGACCCAGGAAATAATGGGTAACTGAGTACAGAATGTCACAGGGTCAGGTCCCGTGAGAGCCTCCATTTCCAAAAGGGCTCAGCATACAGCCAGCAGTTGTTGCTCAAAGGGCATGTAATGTGGAATTGAAACAGGCAGCTTTCTGCACCAGAAAAGCTTATAGGTACCTTATGCCAGCATGACTGGTCCAGAAACTCTAAGAAACATAGGAGGTGAGCACCAGAACTTCCATCACGTAGTTGCCAGTAGGCAACTAAGAGACGGGCCTGTTGTATGGCCATCTGAACTGAATCCAGGGCCTTTTGTTGTAAAGATCCCAAAAGTAGGCTGATTTGTGGGTGAGTGCATAATAAACCTTAGTAGTATCTGTAAATGGAGAATATATTGCTTTCAGAAGCCAGAAAGACTGTTTGGCCTGCTTGAGACCTACTGAAGCTGACAAAATTAGAAGTTGCCTTTTAACGACATCAAGAGTAGAGTGGCCCTTAGGCACACTAGATGAACCTAAGACTCACTGAGGTGGCATGACCTTGAACTTTATGGGGAGCGGGGCAAGAGCCCATCTGCTCTCTGTAAGCGCAACGATTGTTTTCATATCCTGTATGTCTAGTAAGTTCCCTCGGAGGAGGATGTCATCAATGTAGTGCTATACATGGGTGCCTGGGGACAGCTAAAACCAATTAGGGTTTTGCCAGTAGAGGTTGTATGTGATGGCTGAACTTGAGGTATCCCACAGGAAACTGAATAAAGTGATAAACTGTTGAATTCACCTTTGACAGTGAATGTGATTGAAAGGTTGTTGAAATAGGCACTGAATAGAGCACATAGAACAGCAAAATACTTGCAAGCAGACGACTGAATGGCTTCATTCATTTCAATTATGTGAGTATAGGGACTTTAATAGGTGGGACCAAGGTAGCAGTAACTTACCATGAAATGACATTCCTCTGAGGATTCTTAGATATCTACTGTGGTTTCTCAGATGTAAACAAAATTGGTTACTTCCTACATGTCAATGAACCTTACTTAATTTGTATGTTAAATATATTCTTGATACATCTTCAAAAGTGATTCCTGGCCCTTTTCCAGTTTCTTTTATTGAATTGATTCAATTGTTGTTTTGCCTACTGACGTTTGCCTACTACTTCCTTTTGTTATGTCATCTTTGAACTTTAAAATTTTCATTTAAATAAATGAGGCTAAATTTACACAAATCCATTTAGCCTCTGCCAGATGCCTATAGATAGCTGTGATTATAGCTAGTGAGATGTGTTCTGAGATCCAGCCCTAGATCTGAGGCAGGGAGACAAGAGACAGCTATCATCTTCTCCAAACACGAGTGCTACTTGTATTCTTGTTATTAAAAACATACCAGGGGCGCCTGGGTGGCTCAGATGGTTAAGCGTCTGCCTTCGGCTCAGGTCATGATCCCAGGGTCCTGGGATCGAGTCCTGCGTTGGGCTCCCTGCTCCTTGGGAGCCTGCTTCTCCCTCTGCCTCTCTCTGTTTTTCATGAATAAATAAATAAAATCTTAAAAAAAAAAATACCAAATGTGGGTAACCGAAATGTGAGATTTCAATAAACCTTAATTTATATGCACTGGGAAACTTTAGAAATTAGAGGCTAAGACTTGTTCCTCAGTTAAATATGGGTGATAATATCAAGAATGTGGAGAGCATAGTAACACTTTAAATGTTCCCTCTGAATGTTTTCAAATTTACTGAAATCTGCCAATCATTTTATGGAACCCCAAGCTGAGAATTATGTTGGATTATTCATGGTTTTTCTGTCAACAAAAACAAAGATACAAATTTCCAGAGGGCTCAAAATAAAAACACACTTTAACCCCAGAATAAGATGTTGGCAAATTGCATCTCAACTGTTAATTTGCATTCTTGCTGATCCTTTGTGAGAAAACCATCTTCAAAGTTTGACTTTTTCCCAAGAATTTCCTGTATTTCAGATATCTTGCCTGCTTTTTGTTTTTGTTTCTTGAACAACTGAAGTATTAAACTGAATGATCATCAGTATTACAGATCTTCTTTTATGTTTTCAATGAAATTTTTGGTTTCAGGGATGTTAAGGATGTATCAAAACATTAAAATGTATATAAGCCAATCAGAGAAAGACATGTATCACATGACCTCACAGATACGAGGAATTCTTAATCTCAGGAAACAAACTGAGGGTTGCTGGAGTGGTGGGGGGTGGGAGGGATGGGGTGGCTGGGTGATAGACATTGGGGAGGGTATGTGCTATGGTGAGCGCTGTGAATTGTGCAAGACTGTTGAATTACAGATCTGTACCTCTGAGGTAAATAATACATTATATGTTAAAAAAAAAAAGAAGAAGATAGCAGGAGGGGAAGAATGAAGGGGGGGAAATTGGAGGGGGAGACGAACCATGAGAAACTATGGACTCTGAAAAACAAACTGAGGGTTCTAGAGGGGAGAGGGGTGGGGGGATGGGTTAACCTGGTGAAGGGTATTAAAGAGGGCACGTTCTGCATGGAGCACTGGGTGTTATAGGCAAGCAATGAATCATGGAACGCTACATCGAAAACTAATGATGTAATGTATGGTGATTAACATAATAAAAAATGTATATCTTAACTATGTACAGTTTATAGTTGTTAATTATAAGTCTTAAATAAATCTCCTCAAATTGCCATGTCTTAATCATTTTAGTATGTTTTATTATCGTCTATGTTCTACAGGTTATTTGCAGCTCCTGGATCAGAAGGGTGGAGATAGAATGCTGTGCCTGTGGCAACTCTTCCCAACTGAGCTCAGTGACATCACATTGACAGCTTGAAATTGGCCATAGTGGGAGTATTTACACCAGAGAACTTAAAAGACACTACAAACCAGGACTTACATGTATTACAGAAAGTCTAGACTTAAGAACATAATGGAAAATATGTAAATAATGCAGATTAAACTTAAAAGTGTGTGGTGTATGTAGTCTTACCTTGTACATAGCACAAAAACACCTGAGGAAAATAAGCTGTTTGTTAATAAAAAAGGAAATAGCCACAATTCATTAAAAAATAGGCAAAAGATATGAATAGACATTTTATCAAGAAGATATACAGATGACAAACACAAGAAAAAAAAGTTCAACATCATAAATCCTTACGGAAATGCGATTAAAATTACTGCTTGCTTGTTAAAAGGGTAAATTCCAAAGACTGAACCAAAAGACTGATGCCATGGACTGGCAAGGATGTTAAAGAACTGGAACGCTCATGCACTCCTGGTGAGTATGCAAAAGCAAAAAATCATTTTAGATCAGTTTGAGCAGTTTCTTAATGAGCTAAACATTCACCTATCTTATGACTCAAGCATTTTACTTTGAATTACTAACACAAGAGAAATGAAAACTATATATATACATATCAAATTATACACAAATGTTCTAGCAGCTTTATTTGCAATCGACAAAACGAGGTACCAAAGGCCCCTAACAGATGAATGGATAAACAAGTGGTATATCCATAGAAAAGATACTATGCAGCAGTAGAGTGAAATATTTATATAAGCATCATTGAAGAATCTCAAAATAATTATAAATCATGAATGAAACCAAAGAATAAACACTTTATGACTCAGATCATATAAAATTCTAGAAAATACAAACTAATTTATTATAAATGAAGGTAAATCAAAGGTTGCCTGGGGACAGGAAAGACAGATTATAAAATGACATGAGGCAAATTAGGGGTGATGGACATGTTCATAATCATGATTATGATGAAGTTTTGTGGGTTTATACGTATGTCAAAACTTAAACTGTACACCTCAAATAGGTGCAGTATATTGCATGTCAACTATACCTGAATAAAGTTCTATGAAATAGTTCCAAAAAAAAACAAACAAAAAATACAAAACCCTAGGTCTCCCACTCTTTTCATAAAATCAGGTTTGGCAGCCCTATATTGACTCTGTCTCTTTCCTGATGACCTTGGAGGAGCAGCCTTGCCTTAGTGGTAGCAAATATTTCTGAGCAAGTAAATCCATTCCACTCAGTGAACAGGAATTTTGGCTAGGTCACAGAGCCACACTGAGGGACTAAGGGATCTCCTTTCTCTGTATGCTTGTTTTCCTATCTGTGTAGAATTGGCCTTTAGGTGAACTCTACCAGAAAGGCTATGGGAATCCACAAAACAGCTTATTTTCTTTGACAAAGATCTCAGCCACAAAAGATGCACATACCTGGAGGGCCTGAGAGTTTCTGGGCACACTGATTCTGCACAGTCACAGTCATTGGAGTATTTGTTGATGCAATGCTAAAAGGGGCACATGCCATCTACTTTGCTGCAGTCTTCTCCACTGCAGTGTTATTGTACTGATTATAGTTCCCCCAGGGCCCTGTGTTCTCACCATGACACTAGCCTAGAGAATTCTGGGTATCAGGGCACATGGCTCCTTTGCAGGGTGTGGGGTAGAGATTCCCCTCAACACTACTGAGCATTATATGACATCCACTGTGAAAGAGAAAAACAATTCGTGTAGTTCTCAGAAGCACTGGAGGTTGTCACAACTTCCTGACTCTTCAGAGTGTTCTCTGAGCCCACAAAAAAAAATCCCGATACCCAGTTCACAAATTAGGACAAGGCCCTGCAGTCTTTCCTAGGAGACCTCAGGCAACAGTGTATATTAGGCCAAAGCTGGAAAGAGAGCTATTTTCTTTCATCAAACTGTCATCTCTCAGGCACACAAAGCATTGGGAACCCCAACAAAGCTGTTCATTCCTTAATGCTGGCAGAGCACAGCCATTTTCAAATCACCTCACACAGTGAATAGAACCCCAACAATAATGTCTTTATTACTGTAAAATCCAAAGCAATATGAGGCAGGGAGATCCCAGGTTGGTGACTTGGAGGATAGGAAAATCCAAGAGGAGTGTCACACAAAACTAACACATCCTTGAAAATGCGGTCCTTCTTGGCAAGTTACCAGCAGAACACAGATTGGGTCCACTGGGCCATGCCCTAACTTCTACACAAGAAGAGAATGAAGACCCTATAAGGGCTAAGAATAATCATGATTTCCTCCAGCAGAAGAGGAGGGAAAGAGGCAGCTTCCCTGGGCACATTGTGGTGGTAACTAATGTACTAATGCACACTGTGTGAACCTGCTGAGTGGTAGAGGTGACAAAACTCTTTCACAGAAACTGGCAGTGACATAAATCAGGCAAAATCCCTAGACAGTTATAGATTCACACATACTTCAACTAAAGGGAGATCTCCCCACCGTGGATTTTAAGATGTATGGGCTTAAATTTAGGTAGATGGCTTCCTCACAACATCTCTCCTCCAGTGTAATTATCTAAAAGGAAACTGCACAGCCCTGTACATCTAAGGCCTTTCTCTAGTATGAAGTCTCTGGTGTTGAATGAGGTCAGATTTGGAGCTAAAGGATTTCCCACATTCTCTGCACTCAGTAGGCCTCTTTCCAGTGTGAACTCTCTGGTGTTGAATGAGGCTGGAGCTTTGGCTAAAGGATTTTCCACATTCCCCACACTCATAAGGCCTTTCTCCAGTGTGAACTCTCAGGTGTTTAACGAGGTTAGATTTGCAGCTAAAGGACTTTCCACACTCACTGCACTCAATAGGCCTTTCTCCAGTGTGAACTCTCCAGTGGTTCTTGAGGTTGGAGCTATGGCTAAAGGATTTTCCACATTCCCCACACTCATAAGGCCTTTCTCCTGTGTGGACTTTCCGATGTGAACTGAAGCTGGAGCTTTGCTTAAAGGATTTCCCACATTTACTGCACTCATAAGGCCTTTCTCCAGTGTGAAGTCTCCTGTGGTGAATGAGGCTGGAGCTTCGGCTGAAGGATTTCCCACATTCACTGCACTGATGAGGCCTTTCTCCTGTGTGAACTCTCCTGTGGTAAATGAGACTGAAGTTTTGGCTAAAGGACTTCCCACATTCACTGCACTCATAAGGCCTTTCTCCAGTGTGAACTCTCTGATGTTGAATGAGGTTGGACCTTTGACTGAAAGATTTTCCACATTCCCTGCACTCATAAGGCTTCTCTCCAGTGTGAACTTTCCTATGGCTATTGAGGCTGTAGCTTTGGCTAAAGGATTTCCCACATTCATTGCACTCGTAGGGCCTTTCTCCAGTGTGAACTCTCCGATGTATAATGAAACTGGAGTAATAGGTGAAGAATTTTCCACATTCACTGCATTCATAAGGTCTTTCTCCAGTGTGGACTTTCTGGTGCTGAATGAGGTTACATCTTCGGGTACAGGCTTTTCCACATTTGCCACATTCATAAATTCCTTCTCTAGTGGCAACTCTCTGGTCCTGAGCAAGTGTGTCTGTGTAGCTGAAGGCTTTCTTGCATTCTCCACAGTTGTGATGACTTCTTCCACTGTGAAAGACAGCCTCACACTCATTGTTCGGCTTCTTCCCAGTGTGAGTGACCTGTTGTTGGAGAAATCCCACGCTGGCTAAGAAGTCCTTCCGTGTCTCCTCATAGGTAAAGGGCTTCCCTGACACGTGGACTGTACAGTTCTTTATAAATGAGGCTCTGTCCACATAACTTCTGAAGGGTATCTCTCTAGTGTGCTGCCCCTGGTACTGTTGAAGATTGGCAGTTAAACAGAATTGTTTCCTACATGTATATGGTTCTTCCCCAAGATATGTTTCCTGGTGGTCAGCCAAGTACAAAATGTTTCTCAAGATTGGGCCATGCAGTTCAAAGGGCTGGGCCTTCTGGGAAGATGAACCTGCCTTGAGAGTCCCAATTTGTGACACTCCTATAGAAATGCTCTCTTCAGAAGGCGCATCCTCATCCTCCACTCCATGCCAACAACCTGAAAGCAAAGAAGTGATGATGAAATACCTGTTGACTTTATTGGGAAGGAGCAAAAACCATCACACATGTACACCTGACATATTAAAGAACCAGTATATGGAACTGTTTTCAGGAAAAGGAAGTTGGGGTTAGGTTTTGAAAGCAGCTGCTTTGTACTACTGGGTACCCAAGGTCAAGAATTGGGAAGGCCTCGGGCGCCTGGGTGGCTCGGTTGGTTGGGCGACTGCCTTCGGCTCAGGTCATGATCCTGGAGTCCCGGGATTGAGTCCCACATCGGGCTTCCTGCTCAGCAGGGAGTCTGCTTCTCCCTCTGACCCTCTTCCCTCTCGTGCTCTCTGTCTCTCATTCTCTCTCTCTCAAATAAAATGTTTAAAAAAAAAAATCAGAGAAGATCAACAAGGAAATGGAAGACTTGAACACTTTATCCAAAGAGACTTAACATACATCTCTATGACACTTCACCTAAGAACAGCATGATACACATTTCTCTCAAGGGCACACAGTACATTCTCCAGAATAGACCATATAGTAGGCCATAAAACAAACTTCAGTGCTTTTTAAAAGGATTGAAATAATAAAGTATGTTCTCTGACCATAATGTAACTTAACTGCATCACTCTCTCTAAAAAAAAAAAAAAAGAATTGGGAAGGCCTCACTGGGCACAGGATACAAGGAAAGGGTTGGGCCAGGGTGAAACACATGTTTTACAACTCATGTTAACGGCTTTTAGCAGGATTACATCTGCTGGTAACATGTGATGCTGTGCAGAAGTCTACATCCACATGTAGGAAAATCTGACTGGAACAAAATAACTGGTTTTAAGAATAAATAAAAGATGGGGTGCCTGGGGTGGCTTAGTCAGTTAAGCATCTGACTCTTGATTTCAGCTAAGGTTGTGATCTCAGGGTAGTGAGATCGAGCCCCACGGCAGGCTCCGTGCTGCATGTGGAACCTGCTTAAGATTCTTTCTCTCCCTCAACCTCTGCCCCCCACCCTTCTCAAAAAAAAAAAAAGAATTGGGGCGCCTGGGTGGCTCAGTCGTTAAGCATCTGCCTTCAGCTCAGGTCATGATCCCAGGGTTCCGGGATCGAGCCCCGCATTGGGCTCCCTGCTCAGTGGGAGGCCTGCTTCTCCCTCTCCCACTCCCCCTGCTTGTGTTCCCTCTCTCACTGTGCCTCTCTGTCAAATAAATAAAAATAAAATCTTAAAAAAAAAAGAATTCTTAAAAGATATGTGCATATTTTAGAATACAACAATGTTGAAAATCACTGTGGAGAGAAGAGTGTGAGGAATGAGTGAGAAAAAAGGTCCACAGAGATGGGGATTAGCCTGGGGCTAGAGAAAGAATAAAAATGACAAGTCAGCAAAGTGTCAAGAATGGAGAAGGGAAGGTAGAAGTGAATTTTGGCCACCAGCAATGGCACCAAAACACAAGTCAAACATGACAGGTTCCTGGTATGATTTGAACAAAGCTCTGATATCACATTCTCCCCCAGCTATCATTCACCTGGGTCAGGCCCTCTGGGGGCCCATCTTGTGGAGACTGGAAGCACAGGGGACTCTTCCCCTAACCCCAGCTGAGCAACTGCATGGGACCTGGAAGATCCAAATCCTAAGGGTAAGACAGGACGGGTCAGTGGTTAATACTGGCCTGGAACAACTCAGCACACAACGGATCACAGGAAAGATACTACAAAAAGTACCTCCAGGCCGAGTTAGAGGGAAGATGGTGGGATAGTAAGCACCCAGAGCCTGTCTCCTCACCTGGATCACAAATGCACTGACAGAATCAATCTGATGTAACTATTTTGCAACTCTACAGTCTAATGAAGGCTTGCAACATGCTAAATTGCTTTAATTTTGGTCAATATCAGCTATTAGCATTGTGTAAGTTATCCATGTCCCAACTTGTCTAACTCTGAGCTTCAGCAGGCAGCCATGCACATTTTCCTGGAGGAGCTTGCTGGAGCCAGGGTGGGCAATAAGGACTCTGTTCTCCAAGTAGCACAGATATGTGCTTCTGATGGTGGAGATGTGACATACAGGTGGGCAGTCATTGTTGCGAAACCTCTCCCTCTCCTGACTCAGGGGATTTAAAAGGCAGATGTCTATCCCCTCCACCACCCTCCCGTCACGTTTCTCTTATTCCCCTTTTTGGAGGCAGAAATTCAAGGACTAGGATATTCAAAATCACATACATGGAGGAATAGAGAAGATCATCATACATGCCCAGGGAAAGGCACAGTCTCAGAAAAAAACAGAGAAGACCTGAAGTTTACACCCCAGACTGATCTCCAGTAGAGACACCCTACAACCATTCAACAAACAAACACCAACCTCCAAATGTCCAGTTTTCAACAACAACAACAAGTCACAGGACATACAAACCAACAGGAAAGTTAACCCATTCCAAAAAAAAAAAAAAAAAAAAAGAACAAGAGAAACTGTCCTTGAGAAAGACCACATTGTGTACTTATTAGACAAAGACTTTATTTTTTTTTAAGATTTTATTTATTTGACAGAGAGACAGCATAAGCAGGGGGAGCAGGAGAGGGAGAAGCAGGCTCCCCACTGAGCAGGGAGCCCAATGTGGGGTTTGACCCCAGGACCCAGGATCATGACCTGAGCCAAAGGCAGACACTTAACCGACTGAGCCACCCAGGTGCCCCTAGACAAAGACTTTAAAATATTTGTCTAAAAGATGCCCAAAGGGCCAAAAGAAAATGTGGACAAAGTCAAGGTGTTGCATGACCAAAACAGAAATACCAATAGAGATAGGAAACATAAAGAATAATCAAAAAGAAATTTTGTAGCTGAAAAGTATAATAACTGAATGAAAGAACTCAGTAGAGGGGGCGCCTGGGTGGCTCAGTTGGTTAAGTGACTGCCTTCGGCTCAGGTCATGATCCTGGAGTCCCGGGATCGAGTCCCACATCGGGCTCCCTGCTCAGCAGGGAGTCTGCTTCTCCCTCTGACCCTCCCCCCTCTCATGTGCTCTCTCTCTCTCATTCTCACTCTCTCAAAATAAATAATAAATAAATCTTTAAAAAAAGAACTCAGTAGAGGGATACAAAAAACAGCTTTGAGTAGTCAGAAGAAACAATCAGTGAACTTGAAGATATCAAATCTGAAGAAAAGAAAGACAAAGGATTGAACAGAAGTGAACAGAACATAAGAACCTATGGGATACCATCAGTAAACCAATATATGCAATGTGTTAGTCTAGAAGAAGAAGAGGGAAACAAAAGGAAAGAGAGCTTATTTGAAGAAAAAATGCCTGAAAACTTCCCAAATTTGATGGAAGACACAAATATTAACATCTAAGAAGCTCAAACTCCAACCAGGCTAAACGCTGAGACTCACACTTGGCACATTATAATCCAAGTGTCAAAAGCAAAAGGCAAAGAGAAAATCTTGAAAGCAACAAGACAGAAGCCACTCATCACATACAATGGATCTCCAAAGATTATCAGATTTCTCATCAGAATCCACAGAGGCCAGAGGCAGTGGGTTGATATACCCAAGTGTTGAAGGAAAAAAACCAAGAATCCTGTAACAAGCAAAACTGTCCTTCAAAAATGAGAGAGAAACTAAGACCTTGCAGATAAATAAAAGCCAAGGAGTTCTTTACTACTAGATGTATCCTGCAAGAAATACTAATGGGGGTCCTTCAGGTTGAGATGAAAGGACACTAGATAGTAACTCAAAGCCATTTGACCAATAAAGGTCTCTGTTAAATTAAATACACAGACAATTATAAAAGCTAGTAACTTGGGTTTATAACTCCACCTTTTGTTTTCTACATTTAAGAGATTAACACATAAATAACAATTACTGACCTAAATTTTTGGACATACAACACACACAAGATGTAATTTCATGACATCAATAACTAAAAGGGATCGGGACAGAGTCATATAGAAGCAGAGTTTAAAAAAATGTGATTGAAGATAAGCTGGCATAAATTCAAATTAACTGTTATAATTTTATATGTTAAATGTGAACCCCATGATTAACTAAAAAAAAAAAAATCCCAAAACAAAGCCCTCTAGAAAGTATACCAAAAAACCCCAAAACAACCCCCCCCACAAAAACCCAACAAATCAGTACATTTCACTACAAAAAGCCAACCGAATACAAAAGCCAATAATGCAGAAAATGAGGGACAAAATAAGCTACAAGGCATATAGCAAATAGCAAAATGACACCCTCGTCACAATGGGTGACATTAGAAATCAAAAACTGAAGGAAAACTGTAAAATTCACAAACCTATGAAAATTAAACAAATCATTTTTAAACAACTAATGGGTCAAAGAAGAGTCACAAGGGAAATTAGAAAATACTTAGATTTAGAGACAAATGAAAATGAAAAGACAGTATCAGCAAAAATTATGTGAAGAAGCAAAAGCAGCACTAAGGGGGAAATTGTTATAAACACTTACATTAAAAAGGAGAAAGATCTTGAATCAACAGCTTAACTTTACAACTTAAAGAACTACAAAAAGATCCAAGAAACCCGAAGCTAGCAGAAAAAGAAAGAAATAATAAAGATTAGAACTGAGATAGAGACAAGAAAAACAATAAAGAAAAATCAACAAAACTGAAAACTGTTATCAAAATTTACACAAACTTTTGGGGTGCCTGGCTGGCTCAGTCAGTGGAGCATGACTCTTGATCTTGGAACTGAGTTTGAGCCCCATGTTGAGTTTAGAGATTACTTAAAAAAAAAAATCTCTAAAAAAAAAGAAAATTGACAAACTTTTACCTAAATTGGCTTTTTTTTAAAAAAAGGAAAACTAAAATAGTAAAATGAAAAATTATAGTGGGAACGTAACTACCAATTCTACAGAACTAAAAGAGATTATAAGAGAGTACTAGTAAGGAGACTGAATCACTAATCAAAAACCTCCTGACAAAGAAAAGCCCTGGGGCCCCTGGGTACCTCTGTTGGTTAAATAAGCGTCTGCCTCCAGCTCAGGTCATGATCCCAGAGTCCTAGGATCGAGTCCTGCATCAGGCTCCCTGTGTGGAGTCTGCTTCTCCCTCTACTCTTCCTCCCTGCTCGTGATATCTCTCTCTCTCAAATAAATATTAAAAATAAAATAAACTCTGTTTTCCTTTGGAAAAAAACAGAAAAAGAAAAAGAAAAGCCCTGACTTGATGGTTTCACTGGTGAGTTCTGCCAACCACCTAACGAAGAACACACACCTATTTTTATAAAAAATAGACAAAGCCATTACAAGCAAACTGTAGACCAATATACTTGACAATTCATCAAGATAAAAAATCATCAACAAAATACTAGGAAACTGAATTCAGCAAAGTAAAGGATTATACACCATGACCTATTGGGATTTATTTCTAGAACCAAAGGATGGTTCAACATACAAAAATTAATCAATGTAATACATCACATTCACAGAATGAGGAAAAAACTCTATGATCATTTCAACTGATGCATAAAAAACATCTATCAAGGGGTGCCTGGGTGGCTCAGTCGTTAAGCATCTGCCTTCAGCTCAGGTCATGATCCCAGGGTCCTGGGATCGAGTCCCGCATCAGGCTCCCTGCTCGGCAGGAGGCCTGCTTCTCTCTCTCCCACTCCCCCTGCTTGTGTTCCCTCTCTCACTGTGTCTGTCAAATAAATAAATAATCTTAAAAAAAAAATCTATCAAAATTTAACACCCTTTCATGATGAAAATAGTCAACAACTAAGAACAGAAGGAAACTACCTTAATATAGTAAAAGATTAAAACCCATGACTAATATATTCAATAGTGAAAGACTGAAAGCTTTTCTTCAAAGATCAGGAAGAAGGATGCCAACATTCACTACTACTATTCAAAATGGTACTGGAAGCTCTAGACAGGGAAAAAAACGGGGGAGGAGGAGGAGGAGGAAGGAGGAGGAAGGAGAAGAAGGGTATCCAAAGGAAAAGGAATAAGTAAAATCATCTTTGCTTGTGAATACATTATACACAGAAAACTAGGCCTAAAGACTTAAAAAGCTTTTAGAATAAATGAATTCAGCAAAATAACAGGATACAAAAGAACATAAAAAAACAGTTTTATTTCTGTACAATAATGAACAATTGGGGCGCCTGGGTGGCTCAGTTGTTGGGCGTCTGCCTTAGGTTCAGGTCATGATCCCAGGGTCCTGGGATCCAGCCCCGCATCGGGCTCCCTGCTCAGCGGGAAGTCTGCTTCTCCCTCTCCCACTCCCCCTGCTTGTGTTCCCTCTGTCACTGTGTCTCTCTCTGTCAAATATATAAATAAAACCTTAAAAAAAAAAAGAACAATCTAAAAAGGAAACTAAGAAAACAATTACACTTATAATAGTATCAAAGGAATAAAATACTTAGAAATTAACCAAGAAAGTAAAAGATAGGAACACAAGAAACTACAAAATATTGCTAAAAGGAATTAAAGAAATTAGTAAGTGGAAAGACATCTATATTCATGGACTGAAAGATTTAATGCTGTTATCAATACTACCTCAAACCATCTACAGATTCAATACAATCCCTATCAAAATCCCAAATTTTTTTGTAGTAATAGAAAAATTGACCTGGAGAGGCACCTGTCTGGCTCAGTTGTTGATCGTCTGCCTTTGGCTCGGGTCATGATCCCAGGGTCCTGGGATCGAGCCCCGCATCGAGCTCCCTGCTCTGTGGGAAGCCTGCTCCTTCTCCCACTCCCCCTGCTTGTGTTCCCTCTGTCCCTGTCTCTCTGTCAAATAAATAAATAAAATCTTAAAAAAAAAAAAGAAAAATTCACATGGAATCTCAAGGACACCAAATAGAACAATCTTGAAAAAGACTAAAGTTGAAGGAGTCACACTTCTTAATTTAAAAATTTACTCCAAAGCTATAGTAGTCAAAACACTGAATTCAGTAGTGATACTGTCATAAAGACAAATATAGACCAATGCAACAGAATAAACACTCCAGAAATAAACTCTTGCATATATGGTCAAATGATTTTCTACAAGGAGGCCAAGACTCTAGTCTAGACCATTCAATGGGGAAGATCCATTAGGCTGACATTAAGGCTACTGATCCTGAATCCTTTCCTGTGAGGGTTTGAAAGAGCAGGTGTTGTGGCAATAAAGGAAGAGAAGTAGGCATGCACTTAGTACAGCTCTAGAAACCACAGCACCTAACCAGGGAATTGGGGAAGGCAACAGCCTCCATCGTCCAGATGTGAGAACTGCCCTTACAGAAAAGAGAAAGGCAGAGCCTCGCCCGGGGCACAGGGGTAGGTGTGAGGGCCTTACCTAGTGAGGATGTGAGTGCAAAGTTCTCCAGCATCACATCGTGGTACAGGCATCTCTGAGCCTCATCTAGGAGATCCCATTCCTCCCAGGAGAAATATAGGGCCACGTCCTCAAAAGTCACACTTCCCTGCCAGGATAGAGAAAGATGAAACCACGAAGAGCCTCACTCCTGAAGACCCATAATCCATATCCCCACACATCTACCCCATGTCCCTCCTTCTCCCAAGATCCCCAAATCAGAGGAGATACCAGACTCTGGTGTCACTGGGGTCTGCACTTTCCTTATACTCCCATTAGTCGCTGTGTTCACTCTGTTCCTCACTCTGCAACCAGATGGAGTGTGTTAAGACCCAGATAAGATCGTCTTCTAGGGCACCTGGGGGGCTCAGTCGGTTAAGTGTCTGCCTTTGGCTCAGGTCAGGACCTCAGGGTTCTGGGATCCAGTCCGGCTTCGGGCTCCCAGCTCAGTGGGGAGCCTGCTTCTTCCTCTCCCTCTGCCCTTCCCCCCTACCCCCCCCAACGCTCTCTCTCACACTCTCTCTCTCAAATAAATGAATAAAATCTTAAAAAAAAAAATCACATTCTTCCTCGAGCCAGACCTTCCCTTGCCTCCAGATGGATGCCGAACTTCACCGGCAGTCATTCTGAGCTTGACTCTGGCGCCCTGCCCCAGTGTGTTCTCACCAGAAAGAAAGGAGGCCCGCCATCACCTGAATGAGCTCAGCCTCACCTCCAAGCAGGTCCACGTACCAACACCTGTTTTTGTAAGAAGCTTCCACGTCTCTTTCCTTTGATGGCCCCAAATGAGAGCCACTCCATATAAACCCTGGCCTAGACTCGAGCCTGAGCTAGGATTCTTCAGGGGCCCCAAAATCAAGGGCTGGGAGAATGGCAGGTGATAAGTCTCATGACACCCCAAATACGGACAAAATGTGGGACGGGACCAGTGAGGGCCTGGGACACCTCCACTCACCTGTGCAGGTTCCAAAAGCACTTCTGCAACCATGGAAACCTGTGGGAAGAGGCAGGTCTTCGAGGGATGTGACCACGGCGACTTTCCAGGGGCTCAGGCCTTCCCTGTGTCCCTGCGGGGCACCAGAGCCAGGTAACCTCGGGCAGACTGGCCAACCTCTGCGCCGTGCGTCCTTGGGAAAAGGCTCAACCTCCCCCACCACCCCCTACAATCTGCTCTACTGAACAGACTTTGGAGGCTTTCTCAAACCCTAGCGTACACTGTGTCTCTGTTTTCCTCAAAATTCTCCATGGCTCCCAGGGCCCTCAGAACGAAGGTACGGCACCTCGGCCCGCCAGTCCCGGCGCGACCCCGCCTCACGCGCGGTCCCCTGCGGGCAGCCTCCCTCCGGCCTCCTCCCGCCTCAGGCCCCCCCCCGCCTCCCTCCAGCCTCCCTCCCGCCTCAGGCCCCCTCCGGCCTCCTCCCGCCTCAGGCCCCCCGGCCCGGAGCCCGCTCCTCACGCCGGCACGCCGGCGCTCGCACACGGGGCCCCCGCCCCCCGCCGCCGCCCCGTCCGACGCCGGGGCCTGGGCCGCAGGGCCGCGAGCCGGCGCCCCGCGCTCGGGCCTCCGGGGTCTGGGTGGGGGGACGGCGGGGAGGGCCCGGGGGACGAGCGCTTACCTGCGGCGGCTCCCTGGGCGCGGCCGCCGCCATCGGAGCCTCTGGGCAGAGTGAAGTGATGACAGCTGAGCGACCCGGGCAGTCGCGGGCACCGAGGTCTGCAGGCCGGCCTCGCAGGCGGCGGTATCCCCGACCCTAGACCCGCCTCCCCACGGGACAAAGCCTCCTCTCGTGCCTTCCCTGTCCGTCGCCTGAGTTCCAACCCCTGTTCCGGGTCCTCTGACGGAGCCCACAGACCCCCGAACCGCTAAAACAACCGCCACGGAACGACGGAAGCCCCGCCTCCAGGCGGTTCGTCCTGCCGGAACGTTCCCTTTCCGGGTTTTCATTGGGTTATTACCGCTGCCGCTCAACCCAAGGCTCTCTGGGTAACGTAGTTCCTTCGTCGTTCAGGCCTGGAAGAGGGGCGCCCAACACCAGAAACTCTCAGAGAAATGACCAAACAGCAAGGCGAGGCCTAAGGGAAACGACCCTCCTATACTTCTAGGGTCGGGGAAGGACTTGGGTTCTCCTTAAAGGGGCGGCGGGCCAACTTCTGGGGAGTCTTAAGTGCCCTTAAGTCTTTGGTGCTACTGATCACTGAAGTGTTCCCACATTATTTCAGACTCTATGAAGCCAACTCTAGTGGACATCCACTGGTAGCTGGAAGCGAATAAGCATTATCTTACTGCTCTTTAAACACATGCAGCCTGAGGTGTTAAAGTCATTTTTGTGAGCTTCAGTCGGTTGGGTCAGGGACAAAGAAACGCATTTGGCCTTTTTTGGTATTTATTTGTCAATAAAATAGCATTCTGAAACTTTCAGTCACCAATCGTATCAGGTCCAACTTGGCTATTAATATTTCCAGTGAATTAAAGAAATACATCATTTGAGGGGCGCCTGGGTGGCTCAGTCAGTTAAGCATCTGCCTTTGGTTCAGGTCATGATCCCAGGGTCCTGGGATGGAGCCCCTCATCCAGCAACCTGCTCAGCCGGGAGTCTGCTTCTCCCTCTCCCCTTCTTGCGCTCTAGTGCACAATCTCTCTCTCAAATAAATAAATAAAATCTTAAAAAAAAAAAGCATACTACAAGGTTTTTTTAATGCAACCCAATTAAAATATTGAATACATAAATTATATAGAGGAAGCTGTCCTGATAATTTTCAGTACCCCTATTAATCAATTTGATAAAAGACAAAAATTCTAGCAAATTTTATAAAAAAAAGCATTTTAGGAGGAAAATCATAAACACATATTAAAAGCTCATCTCATATATGTTTATGAAAATACAAGTTAAATAATAAATGACATTTGATATTTCACCATTAAGGTACCTAATTTTCTATAATTTCTTATATGATCCAATTTTTATTATGGATCTCCTGATAAATATTTTATATCATCCTTTGTGTCTATAAAAAAACAAAAGTGAATTAAATACAACTGCTATTTGGGGAGCCTGGGTGGCTCAGTCGGTTGAGCGACTGCCTTCAGCTCAGGTCATGATCCTGGAGTCCCGGGATCGAGTCCCGCCTCGGGCTCCCTGCTCAGCGGGGAGTCTGCTTCTCCCTCTGACCCTCCCCCCTCTCATGCTCTCTCTCTCATTCTCTCTCAAATAAATAAATAAAATCTTTAAAAAAAAATACAGCTGCTATTTAATTACTAGAGTTCTTTAAGTGAACTAAAGGGGCACCTGGATGGCTCAGTAGGTTAAGCCTTCGGCTGGGGTCCTGATCTCAGGGTCCTGGGAAGGAGCCCTGCATCAGGGTCTCTGCTCATTGGGGAGTCTGCTTCTCCCTCTCACTCTCCCTCTATGCTCTCCCTCTCTCTTTCTCTCTTAAATAAATAAAGTCTTTAAAAAAATTAGTGGACTAAAAATTTCAAAATGTTTCACAAATCTTCTGAGTACAGAATGTCATAGATTATATATTACATCCTAATCATTTATAGTTTTAACCCTCATATAGAATTTTATTGTAAGGACCTAAAATTTTTAAAGTGAAGAATTTTTAATTTTTATTTACTTATTTATTTATTAAGCATATGTGCTGACAAAGTGAACACTTTTTTTTAAGGAATCTCTTAAATAGAAACTTTTACTTGCAATTGCATTCCACTTGTATACGTTATATTAAATAAATGATAAAATTTAAAAGTAACATTGGAATTAAGAATTTGGCAAGGAAATCAACTGAATTTTGATAAACATAAGACCCTCTGGTGGGAACAGAGGGCATGAGAGAACACATCCTCCAAGCAATGATTTGCATTCTGGAACTTCAGTGAGTGTATTTTATAGAGCTAATGAGAAAATGATTAACTAAAAAGGGCAAGTAAGAGAGAAGGCACCATGTATTTCTAAGTAAACCAAATGCTTCTCAGAGAGCCCACACTGCTGACAAGAGTGCTCACCCCATGGATATAGAGGAGACACAGGGAGTGGCGGATGGCTTCAGAGAGCAGTATCTACTCCAATGTCTCTCTCTCTCTCTCTTTCACACACACACACACACACACACACACACACACACACACACACACACACACGCGGCTCATACAGAACTTTCGTGGAAGATATTTCAATTCACACAGTAGCACTTAAAAAGAGGGGCATCTGCGTGGCTCAGTTGGTTGAGCCTCCAACTCTTGATTTTGGCTCAGGTCATGATTTAGGAGCCATGGAATCGTGCTCGGTGCAGAATCTGCTTGTCCCTCCCTCCTCTCTCTCAAATAAATAAATAAATAAATAGACTCTTTAAAAAGAAAGAGGGAAGCACATTTAGGATAAAAATAAATCGAATTAATCAATGAAGCAAACTAAGTTAAGGGAGAAGGGAAAGAGTAAAATTATTCTAAATCGTGATGAATTTAGACAATAAACAGGTCAATCGACTTGATGGGAAAACGAATAAAGTTTGCATCACCTAGACCTCAACTGAGCCTGTGAATCCTAAAACTACTGTGGTTACTGATCCCATCTGTCCACTAAGGACTGATAAAGCTCAGCTCTTCTCTGCTCACAGGTATTCTACGGATAACTTCATGAAAAGCATCCTGCTCTCAGGAAGAAGGGAAAGTACCCAGCTGGTTAGAATTATTTACAGTAATAATAAACCATCTTATTAATTGTGGGTGGACAGGTGGCGTGACTCCTAGAGTGCCCTTTGATGTAGAGGCCCTGTGAGTACTGATAGGTTAATATATTACTAAATGAACAGGAATGTCAAAGCACATTTTATTTTTTTAAAGATTTTATTTATTTATTTGACAGAGAGAGAGAGACACAGCGAGAGAGGGAACACAAGCAGGGGGAGTGGGAGAGGGAGAAGCAGACTTCCCCCAGCAGGGAGCCCGATGTGGGACTCGGTCCCAGGACCCTGGGATCATGACCTGAGCTGAAGGCAGACGCTTAACAACTGAGCCACCCAGGCGCCCTCAAAGCACATCTTAAAACTGCAGTTTTTGAGTCACTTTTCCTTTAAAGAGACTTATTTCTGTAAAGGGGAGTTAGAAGTGTACTATCGTCCACTGAGGACAGAAATTCTGGAGACACTCTGTTACAGACCAGTTAGGCTTAGGCACACTGGCTCCCAGAGATGATGAAACCAAACGCCAGCACCACCAAGTATTAGCAGATGCCAGGCGTCTCCTCAGGGATGGGAGCTGACAAACACATCTCCCTGCCCTTCGTGTGTCTACAGAGAAGAGTCTTAGGGGAAATATTTTCAGGGTCAGTGGGTTTGTCAGCAACAAGGTGGAGGAGATTTCAGGGCACAGAAAAGATGGAGGGGTAATGCCTGGCAGTCCCAAAGGAGCTGGACAGTGGCAACAGCATTTCTTTAAATTCCTCAGAACCCCGCCATCCTGCCTCTGTTTATGTGTCCATGTTCCAGCCCCGGCAGGCAGAATGGTTTCATCCATACCCTGTTTCCTACTGGAAATATGGGATGATGAGATGGATTCTATTCCTCCTAAGAGTCTAACAGTTATTTGAAAAGAATAGCTACTTACCAAATTGATGGTTGATAACCAGGACAGTGACTGCAGGGGCAGCATTCACACAGGTGTAGAAAGGGGTCTTCTGGACCATAAGATAAAGGTTTGAGACTCAGTGAGCTCACCTCCTTGCCGGGAAATAATTATCATCTCTAACTGCGCTGACAGGATCTGCACAGGGATTTGAGATTATCTCTGAGAAACATCTGTGATTTGTGCATAACACTGATAGTTCTTAACGTTTATTTGTAAAGTTGCCCAAGAGGGGCACTGGGGTGGCCCAGTTGGTTAAGCATCTGCCTTCAGCTCAGGTCATGATCCCAGGGTCCTGGGGCTCCCTGCTCAGTGGGAAGCCTGCTTCTCCCTCTCCCTTTGCCTGCTGCTCCCCCTGCTTGTGCTCTCTCTCTCTGTCAAATAAATAAATAAAATCTTAAAGAAAAAAAAAAGTTATCCAAGAGGGTGAGGTGAACAGAAATAACTAGAGGACAGTCTTACTTTAGGTGTCGAAAAAAATGATAAGGTGTCACGGGAAGGGCAGCAGAAGACACTGCAGTTTTTAATTTTTAAAAAAGATTTGCTTAGGGGCGCCTGGTTGGCTCAGTCGTTAAGTGTCTGCCTTCAGCTCAGGTCATGATCCCAGGGTCCTGGGATCAAGCCCCGCATCGGGCTCCCAGCTCAGTGGGAAGCCTGCTGCTCCCTCTTCCACTCCCCCTGCTTGTGTTCCCTCTCTCGCTGTCTCTCTCTCTCTCTCTCTGTGTCAAATAAATAAATAAAATCTTTAAAAAAAAAAAAGATTTGTTTAGGGATGGCTGGTGGCTCAGATGGCTAAGCGTCTGCCTTCAGCTCGGGTCATGATCCCAGGGTCCTGGGATCGAGCCCCACATTGAGCTCCTGGCAGGGTGGGGAGCCTGCTTCTCCCTCTCCCTCTGCCTCTCCCCCTGCTCATGCTCTCTCTCTCTGTATCTCTGTCTCAAATGAATAAAATCTTTAAAAAGAAAAAAATTAAAAAATAAATAAAAAGATTTATTTATTTGACAGAGAGAGAGAATGCACAAGCAGGAAGAGTGGGAGAGATGCCCCAACGCTGATGTTTAAGAAGCAAGAGAATGAAGCAGATTACAACTCCAAGCCTCATTCCTGCCTATATTGAGTGTCTTTTTTTTTTTTAAGATTTATTTATTTATTTGACAGAGAGAGACACAGCGAGAGGGAACACAAGCAGGGGGAGTGGGAGAGGGAGAAGCAGGCTTCCCACTGAGCAGGGAGCCCAACGCGGGGCTCGATTCCAGGACCCTGGGATCATGACCTGAGCCGAAGGCAGACGCTTAACGACTGAGCGGGTCACCCAGGCACCCCCTATATTGAGTGTCTTTATTCCATTCCCCAAAATTACTATTTTTCACTCCTAAGAAACCCACACAATGGCCTTGAAGTGAGCAAGAGAAAGCAGCAAGGAAAAGTTGCCAGAGGGCACAAACCACTCATGTTTTCCTTTAGTACACATGTGGTAAGTAACTGCTCTGTGGCAGACACTTTTCTAAGCCATCAAGATATAAAAGGAAACCAACTAGGCCAAGAATCCCTCATAAAGCTCACATTCTGGTTGAGGATGACAAACAGAAACAGAGATCACTTGGTGATCATTCTAAAAAGTAATGTTGCTGTGGACAATGAATATGGAGTGAGTGGTGAGTGCTATAGGGAGGTGGGCATGTGTGGCCATGGTAACTAGAATAGTAAGGGGAGGGGGCCTTCCAAATTAGAGGGTATCTGACAAAGACCTGACGAAGATGAGGGTGAGGGGTTGAGCCAGGTGTATATCTTGTTTTCAGGCAGAATAAAGAGCCACCGCAAGGTCTAGAGGCCAAGAGCCGACCTGGCATGTCCAGGGAAGAGCAAGCAGGGTGATGCATCTAAAGCCATGCCATTAGGAGGAGAGGGTTGAGAGAGAAAGTTAGAGGGGCAACAAGTGCAGAATTGTGTGCACTGCAGAAGAAGCCAGAGCCTGTACAAGGCCTTGACCGGAAGTGGTATGCAGCCACTCTGTTGAGAATATAATGTGGAAGGGACCACGTGGAAGCACAGAAACCATTTAGAAGATTCTGAGTGTGAGTCGGGTCGCCTGGTGGCTCAGATGGTTAAGCGTCTGCCTTCCGGCTCAGGTCATGATCCCAGGGTCCTGGGATTGAGCCCCACATCGGGCTCCTGGCTCAGCAGGGAGCCTGCTTCTCCCTCTCCCTCTGCCTCTCCCCCTGCTCATGCTCTCTCTTTCTCTCTCTGTATCTCTGGGCCTCAAATAAATAAAATCTTTAAAAAAAAAAGGAATCTGGATTGAACAGATTCTTAAAAAAAAAGATTCTGAGTGTGAGATGATGATGGTTCTGACTTGGAGAGAAAGGGGTTGACAATGAAAAGTGGTTAAACCCTGGTAAATTCTGAAGGTGAAGCCAAGAGGAAGCCTATGGAACAGAAGTGAAGAGTAAGAAAGAGAGGATTCAAGGGTGAGTCTGAGAATTTTTGCCTGGGCAACTTTGAATATGAGTTGCTATCAAAAGGAATATGGAAGGGTGAAGTTGGAGTAGGTTTTTAGGGAAGATCAGGAATTTGGTCATGAGCCTGTTCAGTCTCAGGTGCCTACCAGACACCTAAGAATTATGTCAAGCAGAATTAGCTCTAAGTCTGAAACCAGGCTGAATACATAAATTTGGAAACTGTTAGTTCACAGATGGTACATCAGTCATAAGCCAGGGTGAGATCCCACAGAAATGACATAAGAGTTCAGGATATGAACACAGGGAGTGCAGAAAATACCCCTGAGAACCCACTGCACAAAAGTAAGAGACACGGAGCAGGAAGCATATTCATCCAAGGAGTCAGTGGAGAGACTATCATTTATGGAGAAGACAGTATTTAAATGCAACTTGTAAAAGAAAAAACCACAGCATTAGTAGCTCAAATCATCCAAGAGGTTTGATCAACTTCAGGGTCAGATTCAGATGGGTTCTTTTCTCCTGGAAAGTTCTATCCCTTGTGCACCTCCTGTGTGAGCTGTCTGGATGCATGCAAGTATTTTATTACCAGGTTTTCACAAGAGATTGAATTTTTAATCCCTTGAGAGCAATCATGTCTATCCTGACATGGGTTTTAAAGGATTTTTCTTTTATGATATATTACAGCTATATTCTAGTAAATATTTACCTGGTATAGCTATTTCCATCCTTTAGCTTTATGATTCCCCTGCCTTCATGCTTAATAGTATCTTTCAAAACTCACAGGACAGAATTTTGTTTGATTTGACTATGACTATATGGAACATAATGATGTGGCTATGTTTTTTGATTCTCATTTCACAGGATGCTGTCTCTATGCGGGAGCACTGACCTGTAGATTTAAATTAATAATAAATTAGTTACAGTTCTTAACGGTTCCATATATGCATACTATAAATTATAGATAGATGTAGATCAAGGCGGCCAAAGTCACTGTGAAATTAGAACAGAATATGGAAAATGCTTTTGCTGGTAATATTTGACACTTTAGTTCTCTATTTAATCCCATACCAATCAGTCACTATTGATTATATCATGTGTAGCCTGTGCATTTAATTGTCTGGTTATGCGATGTTGTTGATCACACACATGTGATGAGAAGAATTATCCAACCAGTTTATGGGGACAGACATATGACAGCCTCGATTGCATTGTTGAATGCTGTGACTTGCCTGAGATGCATGTAGGCAACTGGATGCTCTTTGAAAACATGGGTGCTTATGCTGTTGCTGTTGCTGCTGCTTCTACTTTCAATGGGTTCCAGAGGCCAATTATCCACTGTGTGATGTTGGGGCCAACATGGCACCTGACGCAGCAAATCCAGACCACGACTTCTCACCTGAAGTGGAGGAGCAGCATGTCAGCACTCTGCCTGTGTTCTATGCTTGGAAGAGGGGGATGAAGTGTCCCCTTGCTATCTGTGCTTCAGCTAGCATTAACACAGACGTGCCGCTCCTGTAGCTGTTAACTTTATCTTGAATTATGGGATTTGGGGGGACTGTTTAACTTAATTACTGCTGTTTCTTATTAACTGCTAAATGTCTTCGTAAGTAGGGTTGGCATGGATGCAACAATATGGAAGACTAGGAGATGGGGTCACTTATCTGTGTTCCTATGGAAACTATCTGAATATTTGTTTTATATGGATTTTTATTCACTTTTCAAACATGCTACTCAAGAGTGCCCCTCAGCTGCTGAGCAAGCATTTGTAGCTTGTACACTGAATGGGGCGAGAGTTTATCGTTGACCTAAAGTATTTTGAAATAATTTTTTAAAAAATAAAGAATGAGGGGCACCTGGGTGGCTCAGTTGTTAAGCATCTGCCTTCGGCTCAGGTCATGATCCCAGGGTCCTGGGATTGAGCCCCGCATCGGGCTCCCTGCTCAGTGGAAAGCCTGCTTCTCCCTCTCCCACTCCCCCGGCTTATGTTCCCTCTCTCGCTGTGTCTCTCTCTGGCACATAAATAAATGAAATCTTAAAAAAAAATAAAGAATGATTGTCTTGTCATAAAAACGCCAAGGGTTACATGGGTAAACCATTCTGTTCGTTCAGTCCAGCTGGTCTGAACTAGCCTGAGCTGTTTTGCTGAAAACAGTACACAACAGTGACTCATAGTCAAAGCATGCCACATAGTGATGATTGGTATTGCTTTGTACTTATAAATTCGAGGTGAGTATTGGGGCAGTTTCTACAAGTTTAATGATAGTGTTTATTGATACTTATCACATTGATGATTTTCACCAGGGGTCTGTGAGTGCCTGAGGCTCTCTGCTGTTGAGGCTGATTATACAGAGAGAATATGCCTACAGTACCAGAAGAGTATAAACTTCATTTTGGGTTCCCTGCTTCCCAGGTGTTCTGTCTACATGTTAGTGGTTCCTGGTTTGAGAGTAAAGTCATGCAGAGCTACTTACAGAGGGAAGACAACCTGAGCTACATCTGGCTTCTCTAGCTTTTGCTGTGAAACAGGCCTTGCTTGGAATAGATATTCTTACTTAAATGTCGTTATATTTTCTTTTCCCTTCAATAAACTGCAGTTTGGTGTCAGTCGTTCTGAATCATGTGAGGCTTCTTTAGCAATTAATCCCCATCTGACCACTACTATGCATACAAGTCTAACAAGAGACTTTTATTTTTTTTTAAGATTTTATCTATTTATTAGAGAGAGAGCACAAGCAGGGGGAGCAGCAGAGGGGGGGGGAAACAGGCTTCCTGCTGAGCAGGGAGCCCAACGCGGGACTCGATCCCAGGACCCTGGGATTACAACCCAAACCAAAGGCAGACGCCCAACCATCTGAGCCACCCAGGCGCCCCTAACAAGAGACTTTTCAAATAAAAAGTCAAACTACTTTAATTTCTAAATGCTTAAGGGTTGGATTAATTTCTAACTTGCGTTATTTTTCCATAGTCATAAATTTATGTACCTCTCTGTCCTTTCTTTCTACCTTTTGAGTTGTTTAAAATCAATTTAATTCCCACCTGTACAGAAAACCCTTTTCCTACTTTCTTTGGAGGTTACCTTGTATATTTTAACTTTCATTATTGTTGTGTATCTAAAATTAGTAATTATTTTAACAAACCCTTTTCCCAAATGCTTCAAAGCTTTAGAATGCTATTATTTCAAATGCTTTTGTTCTATTCATGTGTATATCCTATTCTTATCCAGCATAACTTTCTCATTTTGATCACTGTATTGATGTTATGATAGTTTCCATTTATTTAGGAAACATATTCATATATATATATGTATATGCCTGTGTATACGTGTATCACCTCACGAGTTAAAATGTAATTTCTATTTATGTATCATCATTGTATGCTATTTCCTAAATTTTTATTAAGGATGTTTTGCATCTGTGTTCATATGGGTACTGGTCTGCAGTTTTCTATTAATAGAATTACCTGTGTTTCATATCAAATTAAACAAAAAAGCTAAAATCATAAAACTAGCTGGGAAGAGTTCCATCCTCTCTTTTAAAAAAATAATTTTAGTGGGATTGGAATTATTTCTTCCTTAAATGTTTAAAAGAACTCACTAGTGAAGCCATCTTGGCATGAAATTATGGTGGGAAAATTTAAAACTACCAATTCAATGTCTATATATATAATAGAGGGCATTTCAGATTACTCATTTCTTCAGTGAACCTGAGTAGTTGAAGTATTTCAAGGAAATTTGTCATTTTCTAATTTTCATAGAGTTGTTTAAAATATCATGTATCTTTTTTTTTAATTTTAAGACTTTATTTCTTTATTTGCCAGAGAAAGACACAGCGAGAGAGGGAACACAAGCAGGGGGAGTGGGAGAGGGAGAAGCAGGCTTCCCGCTGAGCAGGGAGCCCGATGCGGGGCTCGATCCCAGTACCCTGGGATCACAACCTGAGCTGAAGGCAGACGCTTAATGACTGAGCCACCTAGGCGCCCTATCATGTATCATTTTAATGTCTTTAATATATCTAGTGCTATACTATCTTTCATTTCATATATATGTTGGTAATGTGTCTTTTCTTTTTTTCTGAACAATCTACCTACAGATCAACTCTATTGATCTAGTTAAATGACAGCTTTGGAGTTCATTGATTTTTCTCTGTTCTTATGATCTATCTTATTAATTTCTGCTCTTTAGTATTTCTTCCTTTTGCCTACTTTGTTTTTAATTTGTTTTATATTTACAGTGTCCTAGCTTGAGTATTGAAAGTATTTTTTCATCTCCTATTTATTTCCAAAATAAGTATTAAAATCCATACATTTTCTTCTAATCTCAGCTATAGCAAATCTTGATACATTGGGTTTCATTTCACACAGTTCAAAATATTGTCTACTTTTTCTTGTGATTTCTTTTTTGACTCAAACATTGTTTATCAATGTTTTTTTTTAATTTCCAAATATGTGGGCATTTTTTCCGCCAGAGTATTCCTTTATGATGTCTAGTTTAATTCCCTTATGGTCAGAATACATAGTTTCATGGTTTTAATCATTCTACATTTATTGACATTTATTTTATGGCCTATGTCAATTTTGATGAAGATGCTTTGTGAACATTAAAATACATTCTACTATTGTTGCAGAAAGATTCTCTAAATGTCAATTAGACCAAGTTGGTTAATGTGTTAGTCTCCTATGGCTGATGTAACAAATTATCATAAACCGAGTGGCTTAAAAAACAGCAATTTATTCCATCATAGCTCTAGAGGCTAGAAATCTGAAGCCAAGATGTCAATAAGGTCATGCTTCTTCTTAAGGCTCTGGGGAGGATTACTTCCTTGCCTCTTGCCTAGCTTCAGATAGTTTTTAAATCATTTTATTTTTTTCATCATAATAGTAAATGTAATCTCTCACTTTCCCACTAGTGTGATTCCTGGATTGTAGGGTAGTTCTCTTTTTAATTTTTTGAGGAACCTCCATACTGTTTCCACAGTGGCTGTACCAATTTACATTCCCACCAACAGTGCAAGAGAGTTCCTTTTTCTCCACATCCTTGTCAACATCTGTTGCTTCTTGTGTTTTGTAACCAGTAGTGATAAAAAAATTTAAAAGCAGCAACAGAAAAGAAGATAGTTACATACAAGAGAAACCCCATAAGCTATCAGAAGATTTTTCAGCAGAGACTGCAGGCCAGAAGAGAGTGGCATAATATATCCAAAGCGCTGAAAGGGAAAAATCTACAGCCAAGAATACTCTATCCAGCAAGACTATCATTCAGAATAGAAGGAGAGAGAGAGTTTCTCAAACAAACCAAAACTAAAGGAGTTCATGACCACTAAACCAGACCAATAAGAAATATTAAAGGGGACTCTCTGACTGGAAAGAAAGACCCTAAGTTAGAGTATGAAAAGTAAAAAACACAAAAGCAGCAAATATAAATATTTCTGTAAAAATCAGCCCAAGGATCCATGAAATAAAAGTATGTAAAATATGAGACAGTACACCCAAAATGTGAGGGGGAAAGAAGTAAAGAATGCATTTAAACTTAAGCAACCATCAACTTAATACAGACTGCTATATGCAGATGTTATACACAAACCTAATGGTAACTGCAAGTCAAAAACCAGTAATAGATGTGCAAAGAATAAAGAGAAAGAATTTCAAGGATACTGCTAAAGAAAGCCAACAAATCACGAAAGAGAGAAGAAAGGATCAGAGAAAATCTACAGGAACAACTACAAAACAGTAACAAAATGGAAATAAATACATACCTATCAATAATTTGAGGGACAAGCAGACTCCCTGTCTAGCAGGGAGCCCAATGCGGGGCTCAATCCCAGGACCCTGAGATCATGACCTGGGATGAAGGCAGACTGAGCCACCCAGGCACCCCAGAAAGGGAATGATTCTGCAGCAGGCTCAGCAGGCAGAGAGAAGCTAAAACCTTGAGGTGCCAGGGATAAAGCACAGGGGCCTGCACCTTGAGCTTGGGACCAGGTGGAAGGAGGTGGGTTATAGGGGCTAGGGCAAAGTACGCAGCAGTGCAGAAGCAGGTGAGAGAAGTAGCCTTGAGGACACAGGGGGCAGGAAGGAGGAGAGCATGGAGATAGGGGATTCAGAAGCCAGCATAGAGGCCGGGCCATAGAGGGAGTGGGTTGCCAAGGATGCAGAACAGGGCCTGGACAGCCACAGGGCTGGGTGTCTTGATAGTGCAAGAGGTCCAGGGAGTCAGTGCCGCCACCAAGGAGCCATTAGGCGAAGAGGGAATTCCTAGGGCCAATAGGGCACATGGAGAGCCCTGGGCTGCTAGGGATTGCAGAGGTGGGAGGCAACAGAACCTGGTGCCCGGGGGCCTGAGAGCCCAGAGAGGTACAGCCAGTTAGACCAGAGCTCTCTCTGACTCTGCCTGGGTACCCACCTGACACCGCACCTCTGAGCCAGCAGTTCAGGATTTAAGGCTCTGGCTTCCTTCTCTGAACCAAAGCCTCTCTGCAGGCAAGTGCTACCCTGGCAGGCCCCAGCTCCCTCATACCTTTGATGCAGTGCACCGGCCAGCGGAGCTCTCCCCCAGTCCCTGGGGCTCCAGCTGTGCCTGAAGTTGGCAAGTTGTTTCTTTCTGGAAGCTCTGGGAAATCAGATTCCTACTTGTGTGCTTTGTTGGCAGAATTCAGTTCCATGTGGTTGTAGGACTGAGGTTTCTAAGCTTCCGGGGTGCTTTCTATAATGAGGTAATCTGCAAAGTCACAGAATTTCTTCTAAGGGCTCTTTGTGTGATCAATACTTTGACCTTCTGATCTTGCTGAGCCAGAACTAAAGATGCTATCAGATGTGTGGTGCTCAACTTAGTTCCTAGCTTTATCTCAGGACCAGCAACGGGGCACCAAAGGGCCTGATACAGCCACGTCTGACTCTTCTGTCTGCCTCTTTCTCCCTACAGCTGGAAAAAGTTCTCTATTTTTAAAGACTCGTGTGAGGGGCACCTGGGTGGCTCAGTCAGTTAAGCATCTGCCTTCAGCTCAGGTCATGATCCCAGGGTCCTGGGATCGAGCCCCACATCTGGCTCCTTGTTCAGCAGGGAGCCTGCTTCTCCCTCTCCCACTGCCTGCCACTCCCCCTGCTTGTGCTCTGTCAAATAAATAAATAAAATATTAAAAAAAAATAAAAAATTAAAATAAAATAATAAAGACTCATGTGATTAGATTGAGCCTACCTGGGTAAGTCTAATCACAAAGTCCATTACATATGCAAAGCCCCATTGGCCATCTACAGGAACATTCACAGATTCTGGGGAATAGGGCATGGACATCTTTGGGAGCAGTGATTCCATTTACTACAGTTTGCTGTCTGGTCCGCAGATTCCTATCTGACCTGCTTGTAAAATATACTCTACCCATCCCAAGATCATAAAATGTCTCCTTCCATTACAGTATCAACTCAACACCCAAATCTCATCAGCTCAAAAATCCCAAATCTCATCATCTAAATTGTCTAAATCAGACATGGATATGGCTGAGGCTCTGGATATACTCCACCCCGGCACACAATGCTCTCCATCTGTGGATCTGTAAAAACAGAAAACAAGGTATCTGCTCCCAAAATAAAATGGTGGAATAGACCTAGGATAATAGTTATATACATTGTTTCAAATGGGAGAAAATGAAAAAATAAATAGCCACAAGTTCCAAGAAATTTTGAAATCAAGTTTAGCAAACTACATTAGGTATCAAGGCCTGGGAATACCTTCTATGGTTCAGGGCTCTGGCCACTGGGCTCTCAGCTCCCCACCCTATTCTGCTCTGTCGTCCACCTCCTTTTCTCTGACAGGTAATAAAGGTTTGCAGCTTAGTAATTTTCTCAGGCGGTTTCATGTGTGCAGAATATTGTAGGTCCTAATTTCATATTGTCCCTTTAAGATTCAAGGTGTCTCTACTAGAAAGGAATTTTCAAGAACTTTGTGGTTCTTCTGTATATACCACAGAGATTCGTTCCATTAGACAAGAGGTTGGTTCACATATTTTTTTCCCTGGATAATCCTGTATCAATTTTTTGGCTTTTGTTGAGATAGCCAAGGGATCCCTTTAAACTTCCTAGATGGTCTCTGGTTATACTGAGACCTGCTTAGTCACAATCTCTTCAAAGAAATTTTATGTGACTAAATACTTTGGTCTTTTGATCTTGCTGAGATATTACAAAAGGCTGTACAGCTACACCCTTGGGTATTTCTCCAGAACATGCTTTCTTGACCATGAATCACTTCATTTCAATGTCTTTTGCAATTAAGATGGAATAAGAATTTCCCAAATCATAAAGTCTTGGGGTCTTTTCTGTTCAATAGTTCTTCCCTACGTTTATCTCTTCCCTATCACATTTTACCATAAACAGTTAAGAAACAAGGCCACACTTAAAATACTTGGTTTAGAAATTTCCTCAGCTAAATGTCCATATATGGATTTGTACATTAATATTTGCAGCAGCTTTGTTTTTAATATCTAGGATTTGGGGAAAAACATGTCAATTAAGATAAAGGGGCAGCTCCTTCTGCCCACGGGGACGTGCTTTAATAAAACCACCACTTTGTACATACACACAGAAAAGATAAAGGGATAAATTGCAGTATATCCATAGACTATTACTCACCAATGAAGAGAATGAACTATCTATACAAACGATTCTCAAAATAATGTTGCATGAAAGACAGTGGACAATTAATAGACTTCTAAGGTTCCACTTAAATAAGATTCTAGAAAAGTCAAATTTATCTATACAGAAAGTAAATCAATGGTTGCCTGGGGGAAGGGATAGGAAGTATTAAGAAGGGCATTGAAATAAGCGAAATAAATCAACCAGAGAAAGACAATTACCATATGATCTCACTGCTATGAGGATCACAGGGGAAGGGAGGGAAAAATGAAACAAGACTAAACCAGAGAGGGAGACAAACCATAAGAGACTCTTAATCTCAGGAAATAAACTGCGGGTTGATGGAGTGGACGGGGGGCGGGGAGGGGAGGGATGAAATGCTTGGGTGATGGACATAGGGGAGGGTATGTGTTATTGTGAGTGCTGTGAATTGTGTAAGACCAATGACTCACAGACCTGTACCCCTGAAACAATGTTAATAAAATATATATATAGTTTAGATATTAAAAATATATATATATATTTAAAAAAAAAAAAAGACGGGCATTGAGAGGGATTAGGAAGGGCCATGAGGTAACTTTGGGGGTGGATATGTCCAATACAATAGCTGGGTGATTTCTTATGTTTATACATATATTAAGGATCACAAATTGCACACTTTACACATGTGCAGCATATGGCATGTTGACTACACCTCAATGAAACTATAAAAAATGATTCCACTGCAACATCTGGGTCTTCCACTTCTACTGGAAAACCAGACTGAGCATCAATATAGTGACTCTACCATCTTTCTCCAAACGCCTTGTAAGAGAACCTCTTCCCCAGCAGCAAGAAGAACTGGCAAGCAGTGAAGGCCGTTTCCAAGTTGAGTCACCAGAAGCTCTGGCTGGTCACAAAATCTGCATCCTTGGACCACAGTGTCCATCCCAGATTTCTTGCCCATGCAGCAAAGACACTAGGTATAGAGCCTAGGGAGGTACAGAAATCGATAAACTTTACATTCTTTGCCCTGCCACTGACCTTGGTCATAGAGTGATACAGCCCTGGAGATGCTAAGAATTCCCATGCATCCCCATCTCACAGAGCCATAGTGACAGGAATGTTTATGGATGTCTTTTTAAAATGGGCACATCCACTCTCATTTGCTGCAGTCTCCCCAAACCCAGTTATTCACACCCAGTGTTTCTGTATCAATTTTGTTTCCTTCCTGGAATGGTAAGTCTTGTGGCCAGACTTGGGTACCAGATCAGATTCTGGCCTTCAGGGCATATGGCACTTGGCAGGTCCTCAGAAACAGCTTCCCCTCAAGAGTGCTGCGAAATATGGTATATATGCTGGAAATAAGACACAGAATCCATGCTGCTCCCAAACATATTGAAGGTTGTCACCCCCAGGATGATGTCTGGGCCTTCAAAGAACTCTGAAATCCAGACAAAATCAGGCCCATAAACCCCTAAACTGGACTGAAAATGGTTCTCTGCCAACCTGCTCTTCCATTTGAGGCACACGAAACTGGAGCCCCCCCGCCACAGACACACTGTTTATCTCTTCAGTTTGGCAGGGCCTAAGTGTTTTCAAACCATTCCAAACAGTAAAAATAATGTCCAAGATTAACGATGGCTTAAATAATAAGGTCTTTATTATCACAGAAACCAGAGCAAAGTAAGACAAGTAGTTCTCCAGGTTAGGTGAATTGGAGGCTGGAAAATCTGTCACAAGTACCACATGAGACCAACAATGTCCATGAAGAAAGTAAACCTTTTCTGTAAGCCAGAACACAGCTCAGATCCTCTTGGCTAAAGATGTAAAGTCCACACCTTTTATCAGTCAGTGGGGAGGAAATGAGAAATCCCATTTAATTCAGGATTCTTGTAATTCCCTCCAGGGACTGGAGAGTACAAAATTCTACCTTCCCTGAGGATGTTATGGTAACTAAGCTGGTAGAGCTGAGATGGTTTCAGCCACAGGCATTGCGTGACAAATCTGGCAAGGACCTGTTTGAAAGTGCAACACAACCCATGAAAGCTTCCCTGTACCTGGCATTCATAAGGTATCTCCCTGGTGGTAATGCTGATATATGAGGGTTCAACATCTGACTGATGTCTTCCTCTCAAAGGGTAATCACAGAGCTCCTCTCCCTATGAATTCCGTTGTGTTGAAAGCACTCCTAAAGCCTTCCTGCAGTGTGAACTTTCTGGTGCCGGATGAGGTGGGAGCTTAAACTATAGGCTTTCCCACATTCATTGCACTCATATGGCCTTTCTCCAGTGTGAACTTTTTGGTGCCTAACAAGGTGGGATGTTCTGATGAAATCTTTCCCACATTTGCTGCACACAAATGGCCTTTCCCCCGTGTGAACTCTCTGGTGTGCAATAAAGTCAGAGCTTCGACTAAAGAATTTCCCACATTCAACGCACTCAAAAGGCCTTGCCTCAGTGTGAATTCTCTGGTGTTTAATGAGGGTGTATTTGTGGCCAAAGGATTTCCCACAATCACTGCAAACATAAGGATTTTCCCCAGTATGGATACTCTCATGTTGAACTAGTGTGGATTTGTGTCTGAAGACTTTCCCACAATTGTTACACTTATAAGGCCTCGCTCCATTGTGAACTCTCTGGTGTACAATTAGGTTGGAGTGATGGCTAAAGTATTTTCCACATTCACTACACTTGTAAGGCATTTCTCCAGTGTGAATTCTTCTGTGTTGAGTAAGGTTGTCTTTGCGGCTAAACGCTTTCCCACATTCTTTGCACTCGTAAGGCCTTTCTCCGGTATGGATTCTCTGGTGCTGGATAAGGGTGGCTTTGCGGCTGAAGGCTTTCCCACATTCACTGCACTCGTAAGGCCTTTCTCCTGTATGGATTCTCTGGTGCTGGACGAGTGTGTCTTTGCGGTTGAAGGCCTTCCCACATTCGCTGCACCTGTAATGCATATGTCCACTGTGAGAAGCCTCTCCATTCTCGGTACTCCTTGTCTTCTTCTTGCTATGGGTGGCCTTTTGCTGGTGACTGCCCAAACTGGCCTGGAAGTTCTGCTCCTCCTCACATGGAAAAGGCTTTTCTGACAGGTGAGGTTCTTCATAAACTCTACAGTTCTTCACAAACGAGGTCTTGCCTTTGTCTCTTCTTAAGGGTTTCTCTACATTGTACTGCTTTTGGTGTGGAAGAAAGTTTGCACTGAACCAGAACTGTCTCCCACATGCCCCACATGTGTAAGGTTTCAGTCCTTGGTGTGTTTCCTGGTGTTCATCCAGGTGCAAGATATCTTTCAAGATGGGGCCACATATGTCACAAGGGTGAGCCATCTGGGTTGATGAACGTGCCTTGGAAATACTATCATGTGACACTTCTACAGAAATGTTCTGCTCAGAAGGTGCCTCTTCATCCTCTTCATTTCTGCCTGCACACCAGCAACCTGAAGGCAGACAAATGCTGTTGAAGTGCATGATGACTGCTGGGAAGGGGCAACCCCGTCACAAATATGTCTAGTATACCCAGGATTTAGTCCATGTGGGTGTTGGCAGGACAGCAGCCTTGGCATCAGGTTAAAGAAAAAACTGCTGTGTAATACTGGGCCTCAAAGAGTGAAAGAATGAGGAAGTCTGCACAAGGGACAAAGACACAAGGAGGGGGTGTAGCTCAGAGAGAACCAGCAGGCAGGATGTCCAATTTACTCCTGTGCAAATGATTTTTAGAAGGGCCTTGGCTATTGGTGAGCACTTTACAGAAATATATGTCTAGGCCCAGGAAAATCTGATCTAAAATGACCAAGTGGTATTCAAGAATCATTTAAGGATATGTGTACATCTCACAACACATGAGCATTGTCCAATACAGGAGAGCACTGCAGAAGGAGCAGTAGAGAGCACTGGTGAGTGGGTGTGGACAGCCCTGGTTGGAGGTCAGAACGGAAATGACAAGTGTGTAAAGCGTCCAGAATGAGGAGAAAAAGACAGAAAGAGGTATGGTCTATAACCTAGGTACCAAACAGGAGTGGGGCCAGGACAGGCTTCTGGCACTATTTGAACCCAGCCCTGAAGTCACACCCTCCCCAAGCTCCCACTCACCAGGGCCTGTCCACGTCCCTCCTGCCATGGCTACAGTCCCTCTAAGTCAGGCACTCAGAGTTCTTCGCCCTGCTAAGTTCAGCAACGACAAAGGATCTGGAAGAAAACAAGTCATAGAGGAAAGACAGGGCAAGTAGGAAAGCAGTGGCCCAGAGCAGCCCACCCACAAGAGATTAAGACAACTAAATATTACAAAATGAACATCAGAAATGTCTTGCAGGATCAGCACACTGGGCCCACAGCAGTGACCATGATGGCAATTCATGAGACAGGTAGGCCCGAGGAAATTATAGGAAAGGGGCAGAGTCTAGACTACAGAGGTATCATGAATGTGGGTAGAGCCATACACCCAGGGAAAGGGCAAGCAGGGTAGTCCACTGGGCTGACCACTAGACTCCTGACCCTCAAACCCTTTCTGGTAACGGTTTAGGGCAGCACGGGCTGGGGAGTACAGGTAGTAAAGAGGCAATACACAGCTAAGCCCCAGTACCCAGAAAACCTATCTTAGTGAGGGAAAACAGCAGTGCCCGTGGCAGCTATGAGAAGAAAATGGCAACCTTTGAGAGAAGAAAGAATAGAACACAGCCCAGAAAACTGGGGTATGTGGGGCCTTACCCAGGAAGACTGTAAGCACATAAGCACAAAGCATAGAAAACACTGTGGGTGACACAAGTCTCTGGGCCTTATCAAGCAGCCCCCATTCCTCCCAAGAGAAATACACAAACACATCCTTGAAAGTCACATGACCCTGCATGAAGTCAACAACTGAGCACAGGGGCAGCAGCTCTCCCCTGAACTCCTGGACTACCCACCACACATTCACTTTCCTCCCCAGCTCAACTCAGACCAGATACCAGGCCCTTGTGCCTGGTGCCTACTCACTCTCCCCATTTCCTAATAATCTTTTTGTCCAGCCCAGAACAACAGGCGGGGGACAGATAAGCACTTTTTTTTTTTTTTTAAAGATTTTATTATTTATTTGACAGAGAGAGACACAGCGAGAGAGGGAACACAAGCAGGGGCAGTGGGAGAGGGAGAAGCAGGTTTCCCACTGAGCAGGGAGCCCGATGCGGGACTCGGTCCCAGGACCCTGGGATCATGACCTGAGCCAAAGGCAGACGCTTAATGACCGAGCCACCCAGGCGCCCCCAGACAGACACTTCTGCCAGCTAGTTCCCCTGGGGTCTAGAGTTCATACCTCTCATATACAAATTTGAGTTCAGAATTCTCCCTAGAGCCCCCAGGCTACAAATTCAGATTCCATCTCCAGTACACATCACTCTTGAGACCAGAGCTCCCTCATGTCTATGGATACCCACAACACAGGTATCTCCCACATGCAAATCTGCACATAGCATCCAGAGAATTCTTGGTTAATGCATCCAAGATCACATCTGGCTCCAGTCAATGGTCCCCACTGCCATTTAACTCTGAACCCAGCTTTTAAATCCTCCCTTCCTGGCCCTATTCCTTGATTCAACTTCGGCAATCCAGAACGACATAAAGATATCAGATAAACCCAGCCCCTTCCCACCTTGCTGTCATATACTAAGGATGCTTTATTCTCAACAATAAAAGACTTAACACTTAATACTAAATTCTCATTCAAAGCCCACACCCACTGTCCTACCTCAAGCATAGTTACTCTGCCAGCTGACCCAGTCTGCCCCTGAGCTCTTCTACCAGCTGGACTGAAACTCCCCACGTCCCACTGAAGGTCACCATGAACACCTGGGAAGCACACAGGGAAGGGAAAGCACCTGCGTGGGCCTCACTTTCACCTCATCTCTAATACTGCTCTACCCCAGCATCCATCTTGTGTCCACGCTCTCCGGAAGACTTTCCCACCTGCCAGATCCTACTCTCTCCCTCCAAAATGGACCCTAACCCCTCTTTTCCTGTCTCTTAGGCGACTCCTATCCCACTCTGCCAGGTCCACCCCCTTCCAGACCCTCAGTGGCACTGCCACTATGACATAAAGGTACTCTCCATAAATCGGATAAGCAGCTCTACTCTAATCCATCTACTGACTGCCACCTTGTGGACTTGAATCCCTCTGAAACCCAAACCTGTGTGCCCAGCTGTCTGTCTGTACCTCCACTCAGATTCAACACGGTCAAAGCCTAATTCTTGATATTACTTCTGAAAGTTACTCCCACCACCAACTTCACCATCTCAATGGAGGATTTTTCCATCCTTATACCTTCTCAGGCCAAAAACTTTGAGAGCTGTGGAATCATCCCTGACTCTTCCCATTCTTTTCCTCACCAACCACATCAGAAAATCTGGTTAACCCTACTTAAAGAAAAACAAAACAAAAAAAGGACCAGAATCCAAGCATTTGTCCCTCGCTTCCAGAGTGACCAGTCTAGTCCAGCCATCATCAACAGTGCTCCTTCCTCACCCCAGAGTCTTTTTTTCACTGTGCCGCCAGAGAAAGCCTGTTAAGACCACAGTCAGATCACTCCCTCCTGTTCCAAACCTTCCACGGCTCCCACCATTCTCAAAACAGAAGCCCAGTTCCACAGCTGCCCTTCCAGAGCTGAATCCTGTCCCCTGCTCTCTGATCACACTAGACATAACGGAGACCTGAGGTTCCCTAAACACTCCTAGTTCAGCCTAAAGTGATGTTTTTGCACATGCTGGTTCTTGTGCCTAGGGCACTGTTTCACACTTCATCCCTCTGCACTCAATTCAAGGCAAAAGACCGTTGGTAACACCGGCATCCCCAAACTCAATGGCAAGTAGAAGGGTAAGTAAAGTGAGTGCAGAGATCCTAAGTGCTTCTGCCACCAAAGCAACCTGGCAGAAAGAAGGAGTTGAACGTGGCAGGTTACCAGAATGGGGTATCACGGACTGAACTATTCCTCTAACTCCTGCCCTGCCTTTTGGTGAGAATGATTTCTGAATGTCTAATCTCAGATACTAAGACCTTAGTGTTGCCTCCTATCAGATGGGTGTCCATGAACAAAGATGTGTTGCAGTGTCCTAATGTGTAAAGCAAGGATAACAGTGGTACCCACCTAACAGGGCTACTGTTTGTATCGGACACGTTAGTAGATGTCAAGGATCCTTGAATCAACTTTTACTGCCCACAAGCTTCACATTTTCCCAAATGGTTTTGGAGCAAATGAAGGGATAGGTTTTTGATAGTTGGGATTTGTTTAAGAAAATGTGATATTTAAGACTTTGATCATAAACACTTACAGGCAACCACTTCAATCAATTACTAAGCATTAATATAAACTTATCATATCTATCCATTTTAAATTTTTAACTGCTTGTGTATACCTGCCAAGTGTCCATTAGTCCTCTCACCAAACGAGCCTACCTGGTACATACTCCTCTCAAGGTGAGCCTGCCGGTGGCCCTTCATTAGAGATGTTCATACTCTCTCCTCACCTAAGAGCTGGAGAACTGATGTACCAGGTCCCTGGTTTGGGCCGAGGCTGACTTTTCCTCTGTTCCACAAGCAGTGCCTTTGCTGAGTCCAGGGGGGCAAATCTCTAGGGTCTCACATCTGCCTCTGCATCTCAGGCCAGGTTCTTTATACCCTACAGCCCTCTCCTGCTGAGACCAGCCAGAACTTCCCGTGCTTCTTTCTGGAGGGAAGGAAGGATGTCCACCCCTTCTTTCCTGCCCTCCAATCTCTCACCTCAAGGGCCACGTAAGATAAACACAACCTTAATATTCTTCCTCCGATTCTGATCTCCAGGCTTTGACCTGAGGCCTCATCCCTCAGTGGTCTCCAACACAGGCCCCCCCACACCCGCCCCCCGCCAAACTCCAGACCTGCATGGCCAGATGCCCATGGGACACCTCCTCTGTGAAACACCTTAGCTTCACAATGTCCAAAATGCAACTCCTGATTCCTTCAACGGAGCTCCCTGCTTCAACGGACCCATTCCCACGGAACTTCAGGGGGGAAAAAAGGAAACAAAAGTGTTTCGGCCTCTCACTCCCTACTTTCACGTACAGCCATTATCTGACACAGCAAGAAATCCTGATGGTTTTACCTTTAAAAATCCCACTTCTCCACCTCCAACCTCCCCGCCACGGCTCTGGTCCAGCCACAAGACTCCTGGAGTCCGCGGCCTCCTCACCGGTCTCCTTGCCTCCATGCTCACCACTCCAGCCTACCGTAATCCATCCCCCCGAGCCAGATCACATCACGTTCCTGCACGGCTCCCGGCGTCCTCGCCACGAGGGCACTCGGCTCACTCAGCCTTCCCACGCAGGAACTACCCCTCGCCCTTGAGGCTTCCCGCAAATACGAGGGCCCCGGTGTCCTGAATCCTCCCGGCTCGGTCGCGCCTCCAAGCCTTTGCTCGTGATAACCGATCGGCCAGGAACACTTCGACGGCTCATCACACCGGCTGTTAGGAATGGGGGCTCCCCCCAGAAACGCCCCCACAGCCCAGGACACCGGAGCCTGCGCTGCAACGACTTCAACAGGCGCCCCTCATTCGATTCAGGGCTTCGTGATTCAGAGTGAAAGACCGAAACGCGTCAAGGTCCGGCGAATAAAGTACCCACCTACGCGGGATCCATCTCCGGGGCCGCCGCCATCACAATCTGAACCACACCGAGCGGGGAGGAGTCCCGGGTCGGGACCCCCCCGCACCGCCGTCGCTTGGCCCTGGGCGCGGAGCCTTCGCGGGCGCTGCCACCGCCGGGCCTTCCCGCAATTGGCGCAGGGTCTCTGCCCGTGCCTTCCCGCTTCCGTCACTCCGAACCGAACCCGCGTCCCCAAAGACCTGCTCCGAGGGCTCCACCAGGAGCAGACAAAATGTCCGCTGCGAGGAAGACGCTGGAAGTCCCGCCCAGACGGCTTGCGCGCCTTTAATAGTGCCGCCGCAGCGCGGCGCAGAGATTTCTGGGTAATGTAGTTTCCCTGAGCAATCGGCCCTAGTGACCGCGGACTTGCGCCCCGCAGGGGCTAGGCGGTGCGGTCCCGCGAGCGGCGCGGGGAGATGGTGCCTCGAGGCTCAGAGGACGGGGCGGGGCTTCGGCGCCCAGGTTGCGTGCTGTGCAGTCCGCTGCGGGGTGGGTCCAAAAAATGCTGGAAACATTGTTGTAGCTATTCCCAAAGCCACAAAGCCACATGGACACATCGTGTGAAATATCCTTTTGAGTCCACTCACAGTCCACTCGTATTTCCTTGCTGGTTTTTAAATCCATGTAGATGGAAGCTTTAAGTCAGTTTTGGGCGCTTTGGCTGGGTCAGGGGCCCGGGGTCAGGGGTCAGGTCAGCGACAGGGCCTGGGGATGACGCCCGGGAGGGTTATTGGGCCGACGAAGGCACTTTCCTGCCGGTGGGGGCGCTGACGGCGGCCAATCCAGGGTGTAGCACCCTGTAATTCAAAAGATCCTTCTTAGCCCAAAGCTGAGATATATTGATTTCCCTCTAGGAATATGCCGCCTATCTGAAAAGGGCCGTTATAAATGCTTTTTAATGTGCCAGGACTGGTGGCAATAAATATGCAAAGGTGACCATCTGAACCCAGAAATAAAGATTTATATAGCATCATGATCTCGTTTCTTTGCTAGGAAGTGATTTTCACTTCACTTGCAATTACAGGGACAGTGTCTGAATTGGGAGTTGAGATTATTTTTGGTAAACGATGAAGAAGAGGAGAGGGAGGGTGAAGACAGGGGAAGCGGAGGAGGGAAGGAAAGAGGAAGGAAGGAAAGCAAAGAAGGAAAACATTTATGAATTGTTTAAATTACTGAAAGCTATTAATATAATTCTGTGGTTATGCACAGATATACTCAAAAATGGCTCTGGGGGACATATCTGTGACAAGAAAACAGTTAAGATGTCTGAGAAGTGAGAGAATGAGGCTGAGCATAAATGGGGCTGAAACATCGAATACAACAGGGTTTAGTCTCCAGAATGTAATTTCTTTCCATTCTTGAAAATGCTGAGTATCTACTTTGAGGGAGAATTAAAACATTCAGAAGTGTTGTCAGAGGGCAACCCTCTCGGGTCCCCTCCCTCTTTGGGAGCTTTGTACTATCACTCAATAAACCTTGCTTTGCTGCCCACCCAAAACAAAATAAACAAAAAAGCGTTGCCAGAATGATGAAGATGAACAAGGATACTGTAATACCATGCTTATTCACGGCTCTAACAAACATTCAATGAACATCTATGCATTTCAGGCACTATCTTAAGTGCATGGAACGTATTTGAAAACAAGAGACAAAGACCCCAGCCCTCAAGGAGCTTACACTCTACAGTATTCAAGAAAGAGAGAGGAAGAAATATGAAATATATACTGAATTATGTACAATGTTAGAATGTGAGAGGCACAATAGAAAAGAGAGATGAGGGCGCCAAGAAATGGGGTATGAGATGTAGTATTATACAGCCAAGGGAGGCTGATTTGAACCCATGTCTTAGTTTATAAAGGTGACTTAGTGACAACATGGATAGGTCAATGCCATTGAGAGAAAAGCTTAATGTTACTTACCATTTCCCTAGAAATGAGAGGCATAGCATACCACGAAAGGCCACAGAGGGAACACCAGGCTTGGGTTAGGACACAAAAGCAGGAGCCAAGGGAAGGCCTAGCCCTGAGACTTCATTGTGTTTCTACAGGCAAGGCAAGGAGAACTGGCTAGTTTGAATAATTCCAGTGGGCTTTGGGTTATAGGGGTGGTCCCCAGTTGCCTAGTACCTGGCCCTGGGATGATATAGGGCAGGCAGTTTTCTTCAGGAAACACTTAAATGATTCAACATTCCTAGGTAATGGAGCTCCCCATTTAAGGTAAGCCACTGAGTGCTTATATAAAACCTTGAGCCCATGAAAAATACTAACACAAGTTAAACTCCCTAAAGAAAATATGCAGAGCAGCGCCTGGGTGGCTCAGTTGTTTAGTGTCTGCCTTCGGCTCAGGTCATGATCCCAGGGTCCTGGGATCGAGCCCGCATCAGGCTCTCTGCTCTGTGGGAAGCCTGCTTCTCCCTCTCCCACTCCCCCGCTTGTGTTCCCTCTCTCGCTGTGTCTCTCTCTGTCAAATAAATAAAATAAATAAATAAAATCTTAAAAAAAAGTGCAGATTTTCAATTAGAAGACAATGGGCTAATGAAGAAAAAGAAGGGCTCTTTCTTTGAGACACAATGTTTCTCTTGAGTTAACTAGAAGCCAGAAATTTATTTCATTATGATTTATCATTCATAACAAACAGATTGCTTAAATATATTGGATTAAAATGGTATTTAGATAATTTAGGTACATGTTTCATTTCTATATATATTAAACTGTATTTTACATGAGATACTTTCAAAACTATAATAGGGGTGACTGGATGGCTTAGTAAGTTAAGTGTCCAGCTTTTGATTTCGGCTCAGGTCATGATCTCAGAGTCATGAGATCGAGCCCCATGTTGGGCTCTGCTTAAAATTCTCTCTCTCTCCCTCTCTTCCTCTCTGTCTCTCCCATGCCCTCGCTCTAAAAAAGAAAAAATATATATAAATAAAATTAATTTTAATACAATTTTAGTTGTAGACATAATAGAAATGCAGAATTGTACATTTAACCACATATATTTTTTTCCATTTAAAAAAATTTTTTTAGTTATGTTAATCACCATACATTACATCATTAGTTTTTGATGTAGTGTTCCATGATTCATTGTCTGTGCATAACACCCTGTGCTCCACGCAGAATGTGCCTTCTTTAATACCCATCACCAGGCTAACCCATCCCCCCCCTCCCCTCTAGAACCCTCAGTTTGTTTTTCAGAGTCCATCGTCTCTCATGGTTCGTCTCCCCTTCCGATTTCCCCCCCTTCATTCTTCCCCTCCTGCTATCTTCTTTTTTTCTTAACATATATTGCATTATTTGCCTCAGAGGTACAGATCTGTGATTCAACAGTCTTGCACAATTCACAGCGCTCACCATAGCACATACCCTCCCCACTGTCTATCACCCAGCCACCCCATCCCTCCCACCCCCCCACTACTCCAGCAATCCTGTTTGTTTCCTGAGGTTAAGAATTCCTCATATCAGTGAGGTCATATGATACATGTCTTTCTCTGATTGACTTATTTCACTCAGTTTAACACCCTCCAGATCCATCCATGTTGTTGCAAATGGCAAGCTCTCATTCCTTTTGATGGCTGCATAATATTCCATTGTGTATATATACCACATCTTCTTCATCCATTCATCTGTCGATGGACATCTTGGCTCTTTCCACAGTTTGGCTATTGTGGACACTGCTGCTATAAACATTGGGGTGCACGTACCCCTTCGGATCCCTACATTTGTATCTTTTAACCACATATATTTTTAATGACCAAGTATTGTATTTATGAAGTTAGTGATAATAAAAGTCAAATGATTATTTTTTTTGAAGATTTTTATTTATTTATTTGTCACAGAGAGAGAGAGAGCACAAGCAGGGAGAGCAGCAGGCAGAGGGAGAAGCAGGCTCCCTGCTGAGCAAGGAGCTGGATGTGGGACTCGATCCCAGGACCCTGGGATCATGACCTGAGCCGAAGGCAGACACTTAACCAACTGAGCCACCCAGGCATCCCAAATGATTATTTAAAGATGAAAATAAAGGTGAAATAAAAATGGAACTCTTTGAAAGTTTCCTTTAAGTACCAACAACTGACAAAATTTTCTAAAAATCAGTTTTATTTCATAAAGAATAATAAGTTTCAAGATCTATTAAAGAAAACCAGAGCTGAACAGTAGTTAAAGCAGTAAAAGCAGGTTTTAATCAGGAATTGTGTGATAGTGGAAAAGAGATCCCAGTATAGAACTTGGCTCAATTCCAAATATAGCATGAACAATTAGGGGTTCATAGCCCAAGAAGCAGTGTGGGGGGTCAGTGGATGGAAAAGTACTAAGTAGTAGGAAACCTCAGGGGTAAGGGGGATTGTTGCTGAAAGCAGGCAAATGTGATTAGTACCATCTGGGGGATGGTAGGATGAGCAGTTTGATCAGATATCAAGGGTTTTCAGCTATTAAGGAGGGATGGATTCTGGCTAAACTAACTTAATAGAATTCTTGCTAAAATTGGGCAATGCAAAGATGGGCACAGAAGTCCAAACGTTGAGGTCTAGTTGGGAATAGGATTCTGAGGAACCCGACTAAAGTTTGGTCAAGGAGAGACTCTTTCTCAAGCTTTGACCCCTAAATATTGCTAAATTGGAAGTGCATTATTTTACCACTTATTTTTTTAAGGAAAAAATATTGTAAATAAGGTAAAAGAGTGCTAAACTATAATGTGTACTAAATTTTATTTTAATTAAATTATTTTTTACCACAGTTTTGATTATTTCACTGACAAAAATTCTCAGAGATCCATGATCTTTCCTATGAAAGGTTTTGATCATTGACATGACCTCCAGCACCTGCCAGAAGATATCACCTACTTTCCTGCCTTGCCACATTGTATACCACATACTCTTAGCTAAACATCATGAACGTCTTTTCATTCTTTGAAGTCCACCTGTGTTGTACCAATTTAGGGTATTCCCCAGCCATTTTCTTTTCCCTTGAAACATTTTTCACTCAACTGCTTTAACAATGCAATAAATCTTTTGGATGCCACTTCAGAGTTTGAATCAACAGTGAGTTTCCATTCCAGAACTCCTGAACACTGAAAATTTCCCCCATGTCATTATCATTATTGCCTGATATTCTTCAATGAATAGCTTATGCAGTTTTAGAAAGTCATTGTCATATGTACACCATGTTCATTTTTGGCAATCATATAAGCAGTATGAGGCCAGGGTTATTTTTGCTGTTATTCCATACTGATCCCTATGTGATAATACATCATCTGGCATAAAACATGAGTGTTTTATGTGTAAACACACACAAAAAAGTGATTAAATAATTTAATAAATAAATTATAGGATGCCCTATAGGGAACTTATTGTCCAGAGACCATACTTGGAAAAATAATTGTGTTCCCCAGAAACCAGAGAACTAAGAGGCACGGGTGTCACTGCCAAGGAAGACAAAGAGGCTGAATGTTGGAAAGCCAGAAAATGCCAGTGCACAGACACTCACCAAACAGTGGCTTGGGTTCACAATAAGTGTTACCCACAAAGACAAAATGGAAGAGAGAAAATAAAAGGAGATGAATATGCTCACCAGGACCAGGGTGGTACGTGTGGCTGGCTCTAGCCTCGTGGGAAGGTCTAGGAAAAACGTTGTTGCTGTGAATGTGTTGGACTCTCTGCTTGTGCCTGAGCAGGACAAAGACCATGGAGCCACTAGACCAGGCCATGAGGCTGAAACAAGTAACATCAACGAAGGGGAACATGACTGCATGTACTAAAACTACAGATTTGTGGGCGCCTGGGTGGCTCAGTTGGTTGGGCGACTGCCTTCGGCTCAGGTCATGATCCTGGAGTCCCGGGATGGAGTCCCGCATCGGGCTCCCTGCTCAACAGGGAGTCTGCTTCTCCCTCTGACCCTCCCCTCTCTCATGTTCTCTCTCTCTCTTTCTCTCTCTCAAATAAATAAATAAAATCTTTAAAAAAAAATAAAAAATAAATAAAACTACAGATTTGTTCGGAATGGGTGAATTACAATATTCATATGTTTTTTCCATACTCGTGTTTTTTCTCTTTTTTGGTCCAGTAACATGCAAAGCAATAAAATATTTAACAGGAGATGCAGGATCTACCAGAGGAAACAGCAGAAGCCAATGCACTTTGGGAATCTAATCTTGAGCTCTAACCACATAGCAGTGTTAGTGTTGAGCTTACTGGCCTGGAAACCCCTGAGAAGGCAGGTGGTGCTGAGGGAAACCCCTCTGGCCACTCAGTGAAAATAGAAGACAAGCTTACATCCAGCATCATCAATGAAAGATTCTAACCCAAATGCTGCCATTGTCTGAGGAATTCCCTTATTAAAAAGAACCAAGTTGTTAGCTATGACTAGGTGGATGAGAATCAAGTCTGCGGGTCTCCACATGTGCTTAGTGAGTGAAGTAAAGATATAAAGACAAAGAAGTGAGGAGTTTCCCAGGATCCCTATTCTAGCCTGAGTGAGGGAAATAATACCCACATTTAAATTAGTGGAAACCATTTCTTCAATTTAAAGGGGATACTGGTGGCTCTTTTTATTTTTGAATTACAGGAATCTGGAGACTAAAATAGAAAATTTTGTTATTCTCAATACACTAATAAAACATCTCTGATCACATAATTTCTCAACTCAGTATGGATATTTAGACATGCCTTTCATATATGCAAGACAATTTTTTGCAGGACTATTTGTTCTTTGTTCTGTTTTTTTTAAAGATTTATTTATTTATTTATTTATTTGAGAGAGAGAGAGAGAGAGAGAGAGAAAGAGAGAGAGAAACGGCATGAGAGGGGAGAGGGTCAGAGGGAGAAGCAGGCTCCCTGCTGAGCCAGGAGCCGGATGTGGGACTCAATCCCAGGACCCTGGGATCATGACCTGAGCCGAAGGCAGTCGCTTAACCAACTGAGCCACTCAGGCGCCCCTTGCAGGACTATTTGTAATAATAAAAATTGGAACCAACTCAATGTCAATGAAGAGGAGACCGAAGGAATCATAGTGCATTTTCACAATGGGGCACTAGGCAGCCAGGAGTGAAGTTCTTTTTACTGCTGCATTTCCAGGACATACAATTAAGTAAAAAATAGAAAGTGTCAGAATATTGTGTGCAGTTAGCTATATTTTCCTAATAAAGGGAGTATAACTAATATCCATTTATCTGTGTGTATATGACCATATTTTTTAAATGTAAGAACACATTTAAAAATTATAAAAATGAGGGGCGCCTGGGTGGCTCAGTTGGTTAAGCAACTGCCTTCGGCTCAGGTCATGATCCCAGGGTCCTGGGATCGAGCTCCGCATCGGGCTCCCTGCTCGGCGGGAAGCCTGCTTCTCCCTCTCCCACTCCCCCTGCTTGTGTTCCCTCTCTCTCTGTCTCTCTCTGTCTCTCTGTCAATTAAATAAATAAAAAATCTTTTAAAAAAATAAATAAAAAAAATAAAAATAAAAATTATAAAAATGAGCACCTGTAGGTGATAGTGATGAAAGAATAGAGGAGAAAGTATGAAGTCAGACTGCTCTCAATATATCTGGTTCATGGTTTTGGTTTCAATTTTTTTACATATTTAAATATATATGGTGCCAAAAATATTATAAAACATAACTCAAACATAAAACCAAAAAAATAAATAAACCTAAATGTGTGCCAAATTCAGGTTAAATCCAAAGAAAAGGAATTACTTCTATATTTTAAACACCATAATTTGAACATATATTCTATATTAATACATATGTAAACAAGAACAAATTACTGCACATAGTGTAAATTAAAAAAATAGTATTTTTAAAGATATATTTATTTTTGCGAGACAGAGAGAGAGAGAGTACAAATGGAAGGAGGGGCAGAGGGAGAAGCAGACTCCCTGCTGAGCAGGGAGCCCAATAGGGGACTGGATCCCAGGACTCTGGGATCATGACCTGAGATGAAGGCAGATGCTTAACCAACTGAGCCACCTTTGGAGAATGATAGAAGACCAAATCAACACATTCTAGAAGTCCATTGCGCTACAGAGCCTGCCAAAATCAACACATTCTAAAGGGAAAATAAAGGATTCAGATCTTTTTGCTATCTAAACTTTCTCTTTTTGTAGAAGTTTCAACCTGATAAGAAAAGGGAAACAAAAGTGGAACAGCACCTAAATGGAGGCAATATTCATTAAGGACTATGGAAACCCATAGGTGACAGGACCATGATGAATGTCATGGATGGGTCCAGAGGGCAATACAAGGACCTATGAATTTTTGCTGAAGGAAAGATGGGGTAGGTTCACAGAAGAAATGAGTGTGGCCTGGGGTGGTTTCTGTTGTAACCATGTGAAGGATTCATGTGGTTCATATCATTACCGGCTTTTCTTTTATAGATGTTTGAAAAGGTCTATACTAAAGTTGTAAAGTATTTGTTGCAATAACTGACAAATACTGTTTGTTCTGTTTGCCATAATTTTGTTCTTTTATTGTCTACAGCACCATTCTTTCTTATTTTGCATATTTACCCTGTCATTTTCAGATATGAGTTCACTGAAATCTATTTATATTACTTTTTTTTAGTATTTTTCCTAAGTCAGCACCAACAATTCATATGCCTTTATTACAAGGAGAGGAAAGTGATAAAAGGAAAGCCATCCACACAGGTAGAGCTGCAAAGTGAAACATGCAAGACCCAACCAGGTGGGTGGGTACTTCCCAGCTCTGACCAATTTTTACCTTGTATTGCCATATCAACAAACCCAGGTCTGTTTCTGCAATATTCTCAATTTTTATTAAAACACTATACAGGCAAGCAAAACATACCTATTGTTTAGGAGTAACATCTGGGCTTCCAATCATGGTCTCAGCAATAAAGATGCAGTATATTAAGGAGATACTACCTCAAGCACAACTTCTATTTTTTCCAAAATTACTGGGTATTGGGGGTTTTTTTGCCTTTCTTTTTTATTTTTGTATTATTGTGGATAAATATTATTAAAATTTTTTCTGAAATAAGATCACAATGCTGTATACCACTATTTTTTGCTTAATATATTTCAGGCATAGTCTGTCAATAAACCGAAATATAATCCTGGATGTATTTATGGAAATCACAAAATCACATGTATAACATTCAGAGAAGAGGCAGGAGCATAATGGCTAAATACAGTGAATAAAATGAATTATTATTAATACTAATAAGTGTTTAGAATATACACAAATACTACATTTAAAAAAAGTAATAAACTACATTTTTCTCTCTAGAGACAGTGTTGTATTTAAAAATGTAAGCACAAAATGTTATGAAGGATATGCTTATTTATATAATTTGATAATAAAATTATAGAAATGTGGAAGAAACACTGAACGAAAATGCATGAATTTTTAAAAAGATCTAAATAAAGCAGAGATAAGCCATGGTCCCAAATGGGGAGCTTTAACATTAACAAATGAATCCATAAAATAAATAAATGTATGCTTAAACAACCTAACTTATAACCAAATAATAATGTATACAAGTTTCCTGTGCCAGTGAAAAAGAAGAAAAACAAATGAAATTGTTTTTTTTAAAGGATTTTATTTTATTTTAAAGATTTTATTTTTAAGTAATTTCCACCCAACGTGGGGCTCAAACTCGCACCCCTGAGATCAAGAGTTGCATGTTCTTTCAACTGAGCCAGCCAGGGATCCCCAAATGAAATTGTTTAATGAGAGGATTAATTCTCTTGGTTATTGAAAAATAAATGCAATTACAGCTTGGTTTTGGTCAATAGCTAGAGAGTAAAATCAAGGTTATGAGATAGATTATAAACAGAGCTATAAACTGTTGCAAAGTATTGGACATGTAGGGAGGTAGGGGACAAATATAGATAAAATTGGATAGATCTTTTTGTATGTAAGATAGAGAGATAAAGATTTACAGGTATGAAAAATAGTAGAAACTTAGTGTGAGTAAAAATGAATTTAAAAATCAGTTGGAAAAGAAAAGTTCGTTTGATACATATTATTAAAATATTTCCACACTTAAAAAACGAAAAAGAAAAAAGAAAGAAAAAATACTGGGCGCCTGGGTGGCTCAGATGGTTAAGTGTCTGCCTTTGGCTCAGGTCATGATCCCAGGGTCCTGGGATCGAGTCCTGCATCGGGCTCCTTGCTCAGCAGGGAGTCTGTTTCTCCCTCTCCCTCTGCCTCTCCCCCTGCTTCTTCTCTCTCTGTCTCTCCCGCAAATGAATAAATAAAAATCTTTAATAAAAAAAAAAAGAAAGAAAGAAAAAATATTTCCACACTTGGGGTGCCTGGGTGGCTGTCATTAAGCGTCTGCCTTCAGCTCAGGTCATGATCCCAGGGTCCTGGGATCGAGCCCCACATTGGGCTCCTTTCTCAGCGGGAAGCCTGCTTCTCCCTCTCTCTCTGCCTCTCCCCCTGCTCATGCTCTCTATCTCTGCGTCTCAAATGAATAAATAAAATCTTTAAAAAAAAAATCACGACAGAATAAAAGCAACTACTAAGGTTCAGGGAATATCAAAGGACTTTTATAAATCTGGTTAAATGTCAGGGTCATATGGAGCTTTTAACACAGTAATATTACCTGATGATTCCTCCTCCCTAACCTCAGAAATTCAGAGAGGGCTATGACAGAGAAGGCAGAGGACATCAGCTATTAGGTTTCTACTTCTTGGGAACCCTCAGAAAATATCTCTTCTGCATATATTTGTGTCCAGGTTCTTACCCCAGGAAAATGAGATTATACTAACACATACTATTTCTTAAAATGTTTTCTTTTTTTAAAGATTTATTTATTTGAGACAGCGAGAATGAGAGAGAGAGAGAGAGAGTATATGAGAGGGGGGAGGGTTAGAGGGAGAAGCAGGCTCCTCGCTGGGCAGGGAGCCCGATGCGGAACTCGATCCCGGGACTCCAGGATCATGACCTGAGCTGAAGGCAGGCGCTTAACCAACTGAGCCACCCAGGCGCCCACTTAAAATGTTTTCTTAGCAATGTCATTTTTCTCTAAGACTCTTTTTATCTAAAAGGAAGCTCTACTTACCAACTATCACTCCCCACAGAAACAGCAGATTTTGTGGTCACATCTGAAGCATGTGTGCAAAAAGTGTATCTTATCCCTGAAATAAAGTTTTGGGGCATCAGATCTCATCTCTTCTGAGAAGTGATTATCATTTCACTTAAAATTGCAGTGACAGTGTCTGCATGGAGTTGAAATCATGATCTCACCTCTTTGTTGGGAAGTGATTTCATTTCACCTATAATTGCAGTGACAATGTCTCCACGGAGAGTTGAAATTCTCTGAAAAAAAAAATTGTAACACAAATTACTAGAAGCTGTTAGTAGTGATTAATTAATCCATTTAGAAAGAAAGAAAAGCAGGAAGCAAGAGGAAAACAAAGCTAAGTTGTCTGAAAAGTGTCAAGTGGAAATAGATGACACTGGTCTCATGTACGCATGAAGTGAAATAAGGAAGCTTCACTCAAGGCTGGTCTGTGTTTCTGGCCAACCTGAGGATTTTGCCTACCCCAATATGATTCTTACAATGTCCAACTGTATTCTGAAAGACAGGGGGAAAGAAAGAAACATTAAGTAAAAATCGCTAAAGTGTTAGAAATTAACACGAGGAAAGTAAGGCAACATTTTTAAAAAGATTTTTATTTTTTTAGAATCTCTACACCCAACATGGGGCTCAAACCCACAACCCAAGATCGAGGATCACTCTACCAACTGAGCCAGCCAGGCACTCCCAAGGCAACTTTTATTCACTACTTCAATAAACAGATGTTAAGCACCTAAAGTGTGTCACACATTATTCTTGGTGTAAGTGATCCATAGGGGGTGAGAGGAAGGGGGATGCTAGCCAAGAACTTACCTGTATTGACACAGATAGTACATAATAATGAATAACAAATTATTCACTATGCTATATGATGATAGGTACCTTGGAGGGGAATGAGCTACAGTTGGGAGCTAAGCAGGGAATAAGAGGGTGCACTATTAAATAGAATAGTAAGGGAGACTTCATGCCAAAATGAAACTTCAGGCAATACTTGAATAAAGATCAATTAAGCCATGTGGCATTTTTGAGCATATGATTCAAGCACAGGTATTGGCCAGTGTCATGTGCCAAGCAAAGCCAGGTATGTATGCCCATGCAACTAGATGAGTAAAGCAGAGGGTTTAGTCAGAGAGGAACATAAGCTAAATAACTGTGAAGGTCCCTTAAGGTCCTATGAGAATTTTGAATTCTAAGTAAAATGAGGAGTGCTTCCAGGGTTTTGATCAAATATGGACATTACCTGATTCATACTTTGAAAGGGTCATGTTGGCTGGAGAGTTGACAAAATACTGGAAAAGAAGAAGCATAGGATAAAGATCAGTTAGATGACCCTTGCAGAAATTCAGGTAGAGGATGGTGGCTCTTCTCAGGCTAAGGGCAGGCATAGTGATGAAAAGGGGTCAGATTCATGATGTTTTGAAAGTACACTTAATCAGATTTCCTATGGGACTGGTTCTGTGGTATGAGAAAAAGAATGAGTCAAGAATGAGCCTGAGATTTTTAGTCTCAGCAACTGGAAGGATGGAGTTGAGAATGGGAAAGCTATGGTCAGAGCAGAGTGAAAAGAAAGCTCACAGTGATACCACCAAATGCTGGCAAGGATGTAGAGCAACAGGAACTCTCACTCATTGCTGGTGGGGATGCAAAATTGCACAGTCACTTTGGAAGAAACTCTGGCAGTTTCCTACAAAACTAACACAGGCTTACCAGGCAATCCAGCAATTGAATTCCTTGGTATTTACCCAAAGGCGTTGAAAACATATCCACACAAAAACCAGTGCATGGATGTTTACAGGCAACTTTATTCACAATCACCAAAACTTGGAAGCAACCAAGATGTCCTTCAGTGAGTGAGTGGATAAATAAACTGTGGTACATCCAGACAATGGAATATCATTCAACACTTAGAGCACTGTCAAGTCATGAAAAGACAAGAAACTTAGAGGCATATTACTAAGTCAAAGAGGCCATTTTGTAAAGGTTACATACTGCATAACATTCTAGAAAAGACAAAGCTATGGAGACAATAGAAATATCTGTAGTTGCCAGAGGTTAGGCAGGAGGGAGGGACAATTAGTGGAGAATTTTTAGAGCAGAAACTGAAATTTTAGGGCAGTGAAACTAATTTGTATGAACTATTATGGTGGACACGTCATTATAATTTACCTAAACCCATAAAATGCACACCAAGAATGAACCTTTGTGTAAACCATGGTCTTTGGGTGGTAACAAGTCGTTGTAGGTTCATCAATTATAATAAATGTACCACTGTAGAGGGGGATGCTGATAAAGAAGGAGACTATACATATGTGAGGGCACGGGATATACAGGAGATCTCTGTACCTTGTTGTCAATTTTGCTGTGAACCTAAAACTTCTCTAAAAAAACCCCAAGATTTAGTTTTAAAAAGCTTTTTAAAGAAAGCTCAGGACAAGTTTAAAGGTGTTGAGTCTGTGATGTCTACTAGATGTCCAGGAACAGGCTGCAAGTAGATCATTAGATAGAGGATCCCAGGATTTTTACATGGAGATACACACTAAAGTTTTGAGCTTATAATATTTACAATCATGCCACTGCATAAGATGACCAACAGAACATAGACGGACTGTGAAGAAATAACTGATTGGGCTTTTATTCATTATAGTACAAAGAGAATGTTTTTTTTTTTTTTTAAGCCAGCATATTCAGTTAAGAATACAAAACAACAGCAACAACAACAAAAACCCCATGGTACAAAAGCTGCTGAAATGTTAAAGAAAATTTTAGACGTCATTATTGTGTTTTTAAGTTCATTAATGGTGATGGAGTTGTGAAGACAGAAACTCATACAAATGAGTAGAGAACTACATAGGAATTGAAGTAACAGAAACAAAAGGAGAGAAAATGCTTGTACAAGTTTAGCAATAAAGGATGAGGGAGAGCAATGGTAGAAAAGAAAATGTACTAGCTCAGAGTGAAGGGTAGTTATTTTATGAAGTATACAAACTGTATTGATGTTTTTTGTCAAGGAGATTAAGAGACTGAAGATCAGTGATGGGTGATTAGTCAAGAGATTTGATATATCAAGAACAAAACCTCTCAGAAGCTAAGACATGGGAAAGTCATTGGTGGCATGGAGGGATTGATGCTAAATTGAGGGGAGGCATCATTTCCATTTCAACACAGGTAGCCCACAAGAGATTTTAGATTTAGGAGGCAGGGATGTTGTCAAACAATATCAAATAATGATCTTCTGTTCTCTGTATAAATGTGGCAGAATATTAACAGAGACAAAAGTAATACCGGAGGAATTTCGTAAAGTAAAAAACAGATTTGGCATTCTTGAGATTTTAGTGAATATATTGAACTAGGAACATCAAGATGGACAGGCAAGTAACAGAAGAGCAAAAGGGGCTGCAGGAGTAGAGGACAGCTGGAAGATTGAGGTAAGGTCCTTGGCTAGGATTTGGGAAGCTTTTAAGTGACAGATCAGTAATGACAGCTCTTTAAGTATATGGACTGACCTCTTTATAGCTAATTATTAGGACAATTCAGGATAGAAGAGAGGTCCTAGATTTTCTGGATTCTCCAACTAAACGATGTGAGGTTTGACGGTGGTGGCAATAAGGCCAATTAGTAATCAAAATATGGAGTCTTCTTTAGCCAATGGCAACAGTGGAATGTTAGAGCAGTAATTGTTGAGCACAGGGATGTACATGGCTCTAGAAAACGTGTTTGTGACCCCAGACGGTGGATCTGACTTTCCCCTCTATCTGCAACCAGCTTATGCTCCATGATATAAATGGCAGCCATGTGCCACTGGGCCAAGGGTTATTGGGGTAGGGTGCAAGTACACTTCCCTAATTTTTTGGATCTAGTGGTTTTGCTGTAAGGAAAGTTCCCATTAGAATCATAAATAGGAATTATGTATTCTGCTACAAATAGCCTATAACACATCATACCACTGAGTCCATATATGAATTGAAGTGTGGTTAGTGTACAAAGCAAAAATAAGATTTCAAGAAGCTCTTAGCATCTGGATGTCAGATCAAAGATTGCAGATTGGGGTATAAACAACAAAACACCTTAGAATTGTATCTCAAAAAAAAAAAAGAATTGTATCTCAGCTTTGCAAGTGAGGCTCTTTTTTGAGATGATGACTGAGCAAATGGAATATGGAGAATGCTGCAGAGGTTCTCTGGGCTGATAAAAATCTAAGTGGACATTGTGCAATGAGAAAGTCACCATCAATGGTGTCAGTAAGATTTCCATTACTAATGAGACCTTTTATTTTTTTTTCAAAGATTTATCTGAGAGGGAGGGAGGGGGGAGAGAGCGAGAGCACACAAGCGTGGGGGAGGGGCAGAGAGAGAGGGAGAAGCAGACTCCCTGCTGAACAGGGAGCCAGATGCAGGGCTCGATCCCAGGACCCCGGGATCATGACCCAAGCCTAAGGCAGACGCTTAACAGACTGAGCCTCTCAGGCAACTCCCCCGCCCCCATGAGGCCTTTTAAAACTGGTCTTAAGCGGTGCCTGGGTGGCTCAGTTGAAGCGTCCAACTCTTCATTTCAGCTCAGGTCATGATCTCAAGGTCATGAAACTGGGCCCCATGTCAGGCTGTGCGCTCACTGGGGAGTCTGCTTGGGATTCTCTCTCCCTCTGCCCTTCATCCCAATCATGCACATGTGTGTACATCCTCTCTCTCAAATAAATAAATCTTGAAAACAACAACAACAACAACAAAAAACAACCCTGCGGTGCCTGGGTGGCTCAGTCGTTAAGCGTCTGCCTTCGGCTCAGGTCATGATCCCAGGGTCTTGGGATCGAGCCCCGCATCAGGCTCCCTGCTCTCGGGAAGCCTGCTTCTCCCTCTGCCTGCTGCTCCCCCTGCTTGTGTTCCCTCTCTCGCTGTGTCTCTCTGTCAAATAAATAAATAAATAGTGAGAGAGTCTCTGATATTATACTGTCCCCTTGAGGTCCTCAAGAAAGCTGTCTACCTCTCCACAATGGCAAAGCCCAACTGTTTTCAACCCACTCCACACAATGAATAAAAATCTTAAGATTAAATGTGACTTAATAAGACCTTTATTATTGCACAAATCAGAGCAAATGTGAGGCAGACAGGTCCCACATCAGTGACTTGGGAGGCTGGAAAATCCATAAAAAATATTGCATAAGACCAACAAGGCCATGAAGAGGTAAAACTTGCAAAATATCAGTGGTTCCTAGACTGAGTTCTTTGGGCAAAAAGTGGATCAGGTCCATGCCATAGTCAGAGAGAAGGGAATGGGAACCTCCCACCCCAGGGGTTCAGACTGATTTCCAGCAGAGAACGGGAGAGCACAAACATCTGTCTTCTCTGAGCATGCTAAGGTGACATGCATGCCATGAGGAGGACCTGCTAGGTGTCAGAGGGAGATAACTTCTGCCACAATTGGCAGTGACACAATTCTGGCAAGGTCTGAGCAGGTCAAAATATGAAATGCAGCTCCTGAAAACTCCTGATTGGAATGCATGGTAGATGGCTCCTCACAGAGGCTCTCTAGTGCCGTCACACTGAACAAAGAGACAGCAAATTCCCTGAAGGTTTAAGGCCATTATCTTACGTGGAATTTCTTTTTCAGGCTGAATGGGTTTAGATCTTGGCTGAAGGTTTTTCCACATCTCCTGATTCATAAGACTGATGTGAGTCATGAAGTTTTTGGTGTTGAATCAAAGACTGTTAAATGAAAACTTTCTCAGGCTGGCTGCACTCCTGAGGCCTTTTTCTAGTGTGAAGTTTATGGTGTTGAATGAGGCTATAGTTTTGGCTAAAGGATTTCCCACATTCACTGCATTTATAAGGCCTTTCTCCAGTGTGAATTCTCCGATGTAGAATGAGGCTAAAACTTTGGCTAAAGGATTTCCCACATTCACTACACTCGTAAGGCCTTGCTCCCGTGTGAACTCTCCGGTGCTGAATGAGGCTGGAGCTTTGTCTAAAGAATTTCCCACATTCACTGCACTCATATGGCCTTTCTCCAGTGTGAACTCTCCGGTGCTGAATGAGGATAGAGCTTTGGCTAAAAGACTTCCCACATTCGTCACATTCATAAGGCCTTGCTCCAGTGTGAATTCTCCGATGTTGAACAAGGCTGGAACTTTGTCTAAAGAATTTGCCACATTCAGCACATTCATAAGGCCTTGCTCCGGTGTGAATTCTCTGGTGCCGAACAAGTTTGGATTTGCATCCAAAAGCTTTCCCACATTCACTACACACATAAGGCCTTTCTCCAGTGTGAGTACGTTGGTGCTGAACAAGTTTATATTTGAACCTGAAGGCCTTTCCACATTCACTGCACTCAAAAGGCTTTTCTCCAGTGTGGACTGTCTTATGCTGAACAAATGTATGCTTGTAGCTGAAGGTTTTCCCACATTCAATGCACTCAAACAGTCCTTCTCCAGTGTGAATTCTTTGGTGCTGAACAAGTGTACGTTTGTGACAGAAGGCTTTTCCACATTCACCGCATTTGTAAGAACTTTTTCTACTGTGAAAGGAACCCTCACACTTAGTACTGTTGTGTATACTCAGTACTGCTTTGGGAGTGGCCTGATGCTGGAGAAGTCCCAAACTGGCCAAGAAGTCCTTTTCAACCTCACAGGTGAAAGGCTTCCCTAATGAATGACTTCTATAGGTCTTCACAAAGGAAGCCCTGTCCATGTCCTTGGTATTGGGCTTTCTCCCACTGTGCTCATTCTGGTGTTGGTGAAGATTTGCACTGAAACAGAAGTGTTTCCCACATGCCACACATGTGTATGACTTCTCCCCAGTATGTGTTTCTTGATGCTCAGCCAGGTACAAAATATCTTTCATGACAGAAACACACATCTCACAGAAATGAACCTTCTCAGTGGATGGATTTGGCTCTGAAGACCTGATTTGTGGCATTCTTCCCAGAGAAACATTCTGTCCAGAAGGCACCTCCTCATGCTCTATGCCACACAAACAATCTGAAAACAGAGAAATGCTAGTAAAGTACGTTGTCTCTGGGGACAGGTGGCAGCCACATTATAAATATGTGCCTGACATACCAAAGAATGAATACATGAGAGTGTTCTCAGGATGAAGGAGTTGGGAGGCAAGATGAGGAAGGGGCTGTTTTGCAGTACTGGGATTCTAAAAGGCTCCTCTAGGAAGTAGGGAGGCCTCACAAGATGAAAGAAGTTAAGAATGTGACGCAGCGGGCCCCTGGGTGGCTCAGTAGTTAAGTGTCTGCCTTCGGCTTAGGTCATGATCCCAGGGTCCTGGGATCAAGTCCCACATCGGGCTTCCTGCTCAGCGGGAAGCCTGCTTCTCCCTCTCCCACTCCCCCTGCTTGTGTTCCTGCTCTCACTGTCTCTCTCTGCCAAATAAATAAATAAAATCTTTAAAAAAAAAAAAAAAAAGAACGTGACGCAGCACAGTTAAGGAGAAGCAGGCAGAGTTTCCAACCTACTCCTCTCAGAATGACCTCCAGGAGGGGTGTTGCTCACATGTGAGTATTATGAAGACGTTTTTGTCCAGGAAGAGAAAAATGATTGCTAGTGAGTAGCTAGTGTTCAAGGACTATTGAGGATAGTGCTCACCAGCTGTTAAGCATGAGCCAATGCTGGGAACACTGCAATGGCAGCAGTGGAAAGGAATGGGCAACTGATAGATGCAGGGAAGTTGCCAGCAGCCAGGGACTAGAGGTCACAGTAAAAATGACAAACTAGTCAAGTATCAAGAATAGGGAAGAAAAGGCGAAAATGAGGTGTGGCCACTGGAAATGGCACCAAAACACTAGTTTGAAGAAGTTCCTGGTATTAGGTGAACACAGCCCTGATGTCATGTCCTGTTTCAGCTGCCAATCAGCAGGGCCAGGCCTCCTCTGGCTCCTCCTGCCATGGCAGGAGTGATATCATTCTGTGAAGTGCCCAGAAGTCTCCCCCACAACCCAAATTGAGCAACTACATGGGACGTGGATAATGTAAGTCCTAAGAGAAAGACAGGACATGTAAGTGGCCACTATCAGCCCACATGACAGATCACAGAAAACTAAACATTACAAAAGAAACCTCACACAAAGGTCTCCAAAAACAACCCATAGTGCACATAGTAGTGTCCATGTCAGTGATGGCAATTCCTGGCACATGCAGACATGTAGAACTATCAGAAGGGCGCAAAACCTGAAGTAAGTAGGTACCATGGAACTGCAGAAATCACCCAGCCAGGGAGGGAGCAACCAAGGTGGGATCCATCTGACTGACTGCAAAGACTTAGAAGGATTACCTAGAACCCTTTGCTACTAGACTTCAGGGCAGCAGGTGTTGAGGTAGTAGGGAGAGAAAAGGGCAGGGCGAACAATCCAGTCCTAGCAACAACAGCACCTACCCAGGGAACTAGGAAAGGATGTAATGCCCATGGTCTGGATGGAAGCACAGAGCAGCCCGCAGGCAAAAGCAGAAAGGCAAAGTTGCTACCCAGGTCATGGTGGCAGGTGTGATGGACTTACCCAGAGAAGTTATCAGCGCCAAGTTCTCCAGCATCACATCATGGTACAGGCGTCTCTGAGCTTCATCAAGGAGACCCCATTCCTCCCAGGAGAAGTACACGGCCACATCCTCCAAAGTCACATTGTCCTGTCATGTTGGGGACAGATGAAACCACAGCCTCCCTCCTGAGGACCCACAATCCACTCTCACACATCTACCCCATGCCCATCCCCTTCCCAAGCTCCCCACCTGAGAGGAGAAACCAGGACCTGATGCCATTGGTACTGCTCTTTCCTCATGGTTCTATTAATCAGCATGCCCAGCTCTCAGCAACTGCAGGCAGGTAGGCAGAGAGACACCATCTACATTCAGGAACTGAATTACAGGGCTGCATCTCTTCCTGCCAGGCAATTTCCCTGGAGTCCTCCATATCATGCCTCACAATAAAATCTGGGGTCACCTATCATCCTTAAGTCTCCAATACCAGGGCCCAGGACCATCCATTCACACTCCCTCTCTCCACATGCACCTCTCACATCCTCACACCCCATAGATGCATCCCCACAGCCACTGCCAACTCCCTGCCCCACACCATATGCATCTCCCTGGACTTGCTCCACGCTACTTGGCACATGGCATGCAGAAAGAACTTGGCAAATTCAAATAGGATCCAGTACTACTCCAGACCTCCGATGGATCTCAACACCAGGGATAGCCCTGGATGCTGCTTCAAAGGCCTTCTCTGCCTGTCTCTAATTCTTGCTTCAACATTAATCACATGGAACTATATGTGAATTTCAGATACACACAACCCTCTCCCACTTCTGTGTGCACTTGCTGTCCCCCAGCAGCCACAACCCTCCTCTTTCCACCTGACCCTCATTCAAAGCTCAGCCATACTGGTACCCATACCAAGCACAGTGATTCTCACAGATGACCACATTTGCCCCAGACCTTACACACCAGCAAATACCCCAGAACCCACCAAAGCTCACCGCAAAATTATAGTAAACCCATCTTATCTCAAGTAGTTCTCTTTATCTATCTCATGTCCACTCTTCTCTTGGAAGTCTTGGCCGCCTGCCAAGACCAGCCTCCCCACATACTCCCTTTGTGGGTATTTCTCTCCTACATCTGTATTTATGATACCCATAACCCCCAAACAGGTACCCGAGCAATAGATCCAGCCCTTGGAACTCTTATTCTTCTTTCTGACCCACTAATAACATTACTGCCATGAGCTGAATTCTAATTTCTAAATATGATCCACAGCTCCACCCTGGTGCACATACTAGTCACCACTTTCGGATGCCTCCATCCTAAACCCCACTCCAGATTTCCAGACCTGTGTCCAGTGCCCATTTGATGCCACGACTCACTTGGTCTCTGAAGTATCTCAGAATCTTAACATGGCCAAAAGCAAAGCTCCTGATATCCCCAGTGGGGGATCACTCCTACTGCTGATTTTCCCATCTCAGTTGATCTAACTTCCACACTTCCTGCTGCTAAGACCAAACTTTGGTGTCATCTCCGACTCCTTCCTTTCTCTCTCTCATCCTCAAAATCAGCCCTTCTTGAAAAACGGATCCAGAATCCAACCACTTCTCCCACCTCCACAGCCAGCACCCTGGTCCATGAACACTCACCTAGACTATCGCAGTAGCCTCTCCCCTGGTCACCCTTCCTCCTCCCTCAGTCCCAAAGTCTGTTTTCGACTCTACAACCAGATGGAGATATTTAAACCTGGGTAAGATCACCTCCCTCCTCTGTTCCAAATCTCCATTACGTCCATTATAGTTGCCCAACTTCTCAGGCAGCCATTTCCAAAACTAACTCCAGTCCCCCTGCTCTTTGTTCCTAAGAGTTCCTACAGGCTGCGCCCTGTTCCCGGGATAAGCGTCTACACTTCTTTCCATTGGTGGCCAGGAATAAGAACTCCATATCATCCCTGAGTCCACATAACCTGGAATCAGGGTCACCCCCTGCCCTTGGGATCTCTCCCAGATCCCCAAACCAAAAGGGCTGGCAGAAAAGCAGGTGAAGAGTCCCAGGACACCACAATCCCAAAGCGGACATGGGTGGGATCCAAACCCGTGAGGGGAGGGACACCCTCCACTTCACCGCGTCGGTTCCGTAAGTGCTGCTCCAGCCTCAGAGAACCAGGAACAGCAGCAAGTCAGAGAGGCTGGGGGCCATGAGTATTTCAACAGGCTCAACCTCCCCTGTACCTCTACCCGACCCTGGCGGCAGCCCTTGGGCGAAAGGCTAAATCAACTCTGTACTTCAGTTCTCAGGACTGCCTTCTCCCAGTTCTGTGTCTTGGACCCAACCTCCCAGTGCCTCACCGTCCTCATCACTCCCGGTCCAGCCTGTTCTCCCTCTGAGCAGCCCTTGGAAACCTTTCCGGCCCTAAATCAGACCGTGTCCCTCTTCTCGTCACAACCATCGACGGCTCCCAGGGCCCTCGGGACAGAGGTACGGCACCTCGGCCCGCCAGTCCCGGCGCGACCCCGCCTCACGCGCTGTCCCCTGAGGGCAGCCGCCTCCCGCCTCACGCGCTGTCCCCTGAGGGCAGCCTCCTCCCGCCTCACGCCCTCTGTCCCCTGAGGGCAGCCTCCTCCCGCCTCACGCGCTGTCCCCTGCGGGCAGCCTCCTCCCGCCTCACGCGCTGTCCCCTGCGGGCAGCCTCCTCCCGCCTCACGCGCTGTCCCCTGCGGGCAGCCTCCTCCCGCCTCAGGCCCCCCGGCCCGGAGCCCGCTCCTCACGCCGGCACGCCGGCGCTCGCACACGGGGCCCCCGCCCCCCGCCGCCGCCCCGTCCGACGCCGGGGCCTGGGCCGCAGGGCCGCGAGCCGGCGCCCCGCGCTCGGGCCTCCGGGGTCTGGGTGGGGGGACGGCGGGGAGGGCCCGGGGGACAAGCGCTTACCTGCGGCGGCTCCCTGGGCGCGGCCGCCGCCATCGGACTCGGTGTGCGGAGCGGACACCCGGACCGGCCGTCCCCGTCTCGGCCCCGGCGCGGGGCAGCCCGGGCGGCGTCCCTAGCCGGTGGCCCCAGTCTGTGCGGCAGGGACAGCTCCTCCCCTCGCGCCTTCTCGGTCCCGTCACCAGAGTCCCGGACCGGCCTGACGGTGCCGGAACAAACCCAGGAACACCCAAAACCACCGCCGCAACGAGAACGCCGGAAGTCCCGCCCACAGCGCTGTTAAACGCACGGAAGAGCTCTCACGTGAGGCCCACGCTCTTGGGCCTTAATTGGCTCAACCCGCAGCTTCTCCGCGCGGCACCCTCCGGGTAATGTAGTAGAGGCGGAAGGGAGGACGTTCCCCACCGGAACCATCCCAAGGGCTCTGAGGTTCTGTGACGGTCTAACAACGTTCCGGAGGCTTCCTTAAGGGATTCCCGCGGATCTATAAGGGGTTCTGTCTGCAAGTGCTCAAAAGGTCTTAGAAACATGATTTCAGACCCCATGAAGCTCAGCAGCCTCCCAGAGAATAAAAACAGTATTTCTGGTGTCCCCAAAGTCTGATATAAATGGACATATCATTCCCTAAAGTCATTTCGACATAAAATATATACATTCTTAGCTGTAAACTAATAAACATCATTTATTGTTCTTCACATGCATGAAACCTCAAGAGGTCGAAGTGAGTTTTGTGAGTTTTCGTACGTTTGGTCAGGCAGAAGAGGAGAAGACTCGAGACAGGTTCATCCGATGAGGGATGTGGGGGCTGCCCTGAAGCAACTGCACAAGGGTGAAGCTCTGCCTCTGGTTCTCACAGAAAACATCTCTCCCGCCTATATATACTGTGATTGTGTCCTACCCATTGAGGAACAGTTTAATCCATAGGCTATTTCTTTCCCCATATTCCAAGATATCCAACTCCTTTTAGGAACCTGACATGTACCTCAAATGGAGAGCAACTAAACAAATGCTGTTTTTAAAAAAATATTTTATTTATTTATTTGAGAGAGAGAGAAGAGCACAGAGGGAGAGTGAGAGGGAGGAGCTGACTCCCCGATGAGCAGAGAGCCTGAGGTGGGGGCGTGATCCCAGGACCCTGAGATCATGACCTGAGCAGAAGGCAGATGCTTAACCGAGACACCCAGGTGCCCCAACAAATGCTACTTCGGTATGGGACAGTAGCTGCAGTTTTCACACTTCCAGCACAAATGCAAAAGGAGCATCTGAACCCCAATACTAAGGGGGTATCTGAATCTCAAGAGGAAGGAAGCACCTGAACTGCATGGTCTCATCAGTTTGCTGGGAAATGATGATCATTTCTGTTACTGAAGGGAAAGTTCTGCAAGGGGAATTCAGATTATCTCAGAAAGACAGTAGTGAAATAGAAATGACAGAGTTATTGATAATGTTTATGTAGTTCTTTAAAGATAGTGGCAGGAAGCTCTGGGGAAACATCAGGGAAGGGTGAAAAAATTTAAGACCTCAGTGACTTTGAGAAGTCATTTAGGGGTGAGAACATGTGTCTCTGTTGGAAGCTTGGTCACTCTGAGGATATTGTCTTCTTTTTCATTCATGAGCACAGTGAGCAATACCAGCTTGGAGAGACAGTTGAAGAGGACATTTAGAGTAGCCGGAAGAGTAATCATAAACAGGGAATATGAGGTGTCATGTTTACGCACTGCTCTAACAAGTGTGTATGGAGCACATGAATAAACCACTTAGAAATGTGTGTATTTCTTCCAAGAGTTATGGCAAATACTTAGTAAGCAATGCCAAAAATAGAAGCTAAAAATTACTTAATTCAATGAGTATGTAAAAGTGTACAATTTATGTAAGATGAAAGTCATCAAAAAATTTAAAAATAAAAAAGGTGAACGGAGTCTACAAATGTTCTGTGAATCTCAGTGAATTCTAGATTAACATGCTGTTGAAGAACTGCAGTCATTCATGGACAAATAAAGTACTAACTCATTTCCTCATGCAGGCACAATTAGGGATTAAGCTGGGTGCATCTCTCAGGGACAGTAATAGGAAAATGCCCACCCCAGTTTTTCTGGCTGGAACTTAAGCAGTTAGACAGACTAAGTTATCACTAATCAAAGGCTGAGAGGGGCGAAAGCTTTAGAAATCCCAACAAATTCAGCAGATCCAAAGCGAGTGCTGAGTTCAGAGTCTATCAAAGCACTTTTACATCTGGTTACATGTCGGGGTCACATGGAACCCATCTACAATTCCTGGTCATTCCTGCTCTCCAACTTTTGCAACCTTTGTATCACTTTTTATTTAACATGACTTCTATTTCTCTAAATAGGAGATGAAGTTTACTTTGCATCGCCACAGATATTTACTAGAAATCTAATGTCACAGGCACAATAAAAAGAATCCTGAATCCGGGCGCCTGGGTGGCTCAGTTGGTTAAGCGACTGCCTTCGGCTCAGGTCATGATCCTGGAGTCCCGGGATCGAGTCCCGCATCGGGCTCCCCGCTTGGCGGGGAGTCTGCTTCTCCCTCTGACCCTCTTCCCTCTCGTGCTCTCTATCTCTCATTCTCTCTCTCTCAAATAAATAAATAAAATTAAAAAAAAAAACCTTATAAAAAAAAAAAAAAGAATCCTGAATCCACAAAAAGAGAAGGTGGTTTTCAGTCTCACGCTTATCACTCACTATTTTTAGAGACATGCTATTAGAGACACCCAAACACAACGTGATTCATAAGATAAAACAATCAAACAACACACACACACTCAGTAAGCTAAAATTTTTAAACTTCCCATGTCCCTGATGCTTCAGCATCCCCACAAACAGGTTGTGAACACCAGGTGACCAATGCACCAGTGTGATAAGGCTGGCTCCTGCCACAAGTGTCCCTTCTTGCTTTCTCCTGTCTCCTGTCTGTTGGTCTTTGTTCTGTGTCTGTCTCTCTCTGCTCCCCTCCTGCTTGGTTGAACCGGCTTCCTGGGCTCTCCTCCATCTGGCCCCTGAGTTTGCATCTGGCCTCCCTCTTCTAGGACCTGTGAGTATAATCAATTCTTTTTTTTTTTTAAGATTTTATTTATTTATTCATGAGAGACAGAGAGAGAGAGAGAGAGAGAGGCAGAGGGAGAAGCAGGCTCCCAAGGAGCAGGAAGCCCGATGCGGGACTCGATCCCAGGACCCTGGGATCATGACCTGAGCTGAAGGCAGACGCTTAACCATCTGAGCCACCCAGGCGCCCTAATCAATTCTTTAATATGCCTCTCTGAGTGTAATTTCTGCTGCCGTGTTGGAATGATCCTTAAAGACTCCACAAGGGGAATTATTCCTCCATTTGGCCAGGGGGAGGGAATGATTCTGAACTCTGGGGAAAGTCCCCAAGAGATGCCTTTGACTGAGCACTTACTGCGTGGCTTGTTTACTGCGCCAACTGCACCATCCGGGAAGGCTCCCTGTCTTGGTACTCAGTGCCCTACTCGGAGCTGCTTGGTGTTGCCCCTTCCTTCCGAGTGTAGCGAAGTCTGCCTCTCAAAGTGCAGACCCTGTCCCCATCCCAACAATGCACCCGGGATGCCGCTCTCCAGCTGCGATCCTGACAAGAAGGGGTAATTATCCTCTGGCTCCCGGATTCCCAGCCACCCGGCATGTGAAGCGATACTTCTCAGTGCGCCTCTGGTGACAGGGATTTCAGGTCTCCAGCCACTGAATCCTGCATCTCCCCGGAGGCGCACAGCTGTGCACTGCCCGGGGGGCTGGGCGGAGAGGGAGACCCGTGGGCGGTGCTCAGTGCTTCACAGTAGCCCTTGGGGAAGATCACTTGCACCCCTCCCTCTGGGGGCAGGCTGCATGTTCCCCGCACAGTCCTCCCCGACCCCTCCTAAGGGTTCTGGCTGCCCCCACCCCACCCCTCATCCCTCCTGGGGTCGCTCGTGGTCCCTGCCCCTCTGAGGTTGATCGGGACGCCCTGGAGAGGGAGAACACCACTGGGAGAGATGGTCAGGTGGACAGCCCACGAGGGGGGTAAACAATTAGCTGCCTACAGATAAGAGCCATTCTAAAAGGTTTTGCGAAGAGAAGAGGGAAAAGAAAGAAAAAGAAAAAAGGCAAAAAAGGGCTGATTATCCGCGGTTGGGGCCTTACCAAGGGAGGCTACTGCCTGGAGAGACCAGGGCCCTTTCTCCTCCCACTTTCCGCCTATCAACCAAAGACAGGAGCAAAGCCTCGGGGGGGGGGGGGGGGGGGGGGGGGGGGAAGCGTGCCGCTCTAGGGGGCACAGGCCTAAGATGTAGGGGGAAAAAAGAATTTTACTCCCCAGGTACTAAGCAAATGCAGGTGTGGTGAGCATAATGCTAGCTCTAAATTACTTATTGATTTGAAAACAGACCCCTTGATGCAGGGGGAGAAAAATTAAAAGGTGATTAAATAAACTGTGCATCTTATGTGTATATAACTAAATTAAAGCAAGTTTCCATAATCTGATCTAATAGAATAAATATGTTACATACTAAAGAATTTCTATAACAAACACAGATTGAACTGGCACAGACTGGCTTTCCTGCCTGTACAATCGAGTCTCTAAAACAGAATTCACATTTGCTTACATGTGAGAGGATGAAGACTTTGAGTTCAGTGTATTTACTTAGGAAGAAGACTCCAGATACAGCATTAAGAGAGAAGACAGAGGTTAAATCTCATGCACCCCTGGAGAGGAAGATGAGGACTAAACATTCGAGGAACGCTTGGAAAATATGCCTCCCACCCATACTCACCAGGGCTCATATTGCAGCCTCCAGAGAAACAAGATCATTAAATTTCCACACACTATTTACTAGGTTTTCTTTTTTCTTTTTCTTTTTTAATTCCAGTATAATTAACATACAGTGCTATATTAGTGTCAGGTGTATTAGGTTTTCTAGTAAATATTCTATTTCTGTGTTTTGCCTAAAGAGAAGGTCTAGTCACCAAATTACATTTCCTTGGGGGGACAGCGGCCATCATGGTCACAGAGCACAAATGAAAAGGGGGCATTTTATCCTAAGGATAATGGTTTGGCCCACCATGAGGCCAGCCCCCTTGCTGGGAAGTAATTATCATCTCATCTATAACTGCACTGACCATGCCTGTATAGGGGCTTCAGATGATCCCAGAAGAACATTTGAGAAGGGTTTAAATTCTGTATGCTGTAATAAGTACTACTTACTTTATCCAGAGACTTGAGGCAGGAGCAGCTGTGTTTGTGGTCAACCTGAGGGCTATGTCTCCCAACCAGGATCACATTTTATTTCAGAGAACCATGTGCAGTAACCACCTTGAAGAGCAGAACAATGAGGGGGAAATGAGAAGGAACTGCCAGAGTGTTAGGGATGAACCTGTAGAAAGTGGAGAAAACTTTAGGCACTGTTTCAATCAACAAATCCGTGAAGCACATAATATGTCACCCATTATTCTCAGTGTATGAGAAAGATCATGGAAGAAAGACAGAAAACCAGCACACCAGTTAGGGGAGGGGCTCCTGTGTGGCCCAGTTGGTTAAGCATCTGCCTTCGGCTCAGGTCATGATCCCAGGATCCTGGGATCGAGTCCCCCAAGGGGGGGGGGGGAGGTCCTTGCTCAGCGGGGAGCCTGCCTCTCCCTCTGCCTGCCACTCCCCCTACTTGTGCTCTCTGTCAAATAAATAAATAAAATCTTAAAAAAGAAAAACAAAACCAGTTAGGGGAAAGAGTAGGGTAGGGGTGGGGATGGGATGAGATATAAGGAGAGGCCTTACCGTGAGGCAAGAGTTGAAAAGAGATGAGGCAGGAGGCTCACGTGGGTAGTTGGGGAGGTGAGATTAAAGCAGAGGGAAGAGGTAGCAGTTGTGTTCCAGCAAAGCCAGCAGACAGTGCATATGGAACCAGGAGAGCGGAAGGAACTTGTCAGAGAAGAGCTTAGAGAGGCAACATGGCGCCGAGTCTGGCAAGGCTCCCCAGGACTCTGCAAGGATTTTGCCTTTTCTCAGAAAAGCTAGGGAACATTGCAAGGTTTTAACCAAATGATTGACATTTTCTGACTCCTACATTGACAAAGTAATGTTGACTGGTGAGTTGAAGAGCTGACCATTTATTCTGTCTCCACTTCTTGTGCACTTCAATTAGTTGTACAGGGGGACTTAAAGGAAAGGTTTTCATGTCTTTTCCTTTTTTTTTTTTTAAGATTTTATTTATTTATTTGACAGAGAGAGAAAGAGCACAAGCAGGGGGAGCAGCAGGCAGAGGGAGAGGGAGAAGCAGGCTCCCTGGGAGCCCGATGCGGGGCTTGATCCCAGGGTCCTGGGATCGTGACCTGAGTCAAAGGCAGACGCTTAACTGAGTGAGCCACCCAGGCGCCCCATGTCTGTTCCTTTCAGAGCTAAAAGTGGGTATCTGAGGTCTGTCCCTGTCTCATGGCAGGCTGCCCCCTACTACCCACAGGCTTCGGCCTATACGTCCTGCAGGACTGCTGTCAGCATGGTCAGCTAGTTTACTGTCACTAAATGCAATGGTCACTTCCAGGTCTTTTAAAAGTAGCCACTCTAGTATCTTTGGATGCTTTTAGGCTCTTTCTTTTCTTGAAATCCAATCTATACCCTCCCAGTCTTCCTTTTCCTCCTTATCTATCCACAACTCATTTTCTGGTTCTTTTGTAAGATGTTATTTCTCTGCCCACATCATGAATAAGGATGCTTCTCTGAGGTCTGAAGAATCGTTAATATTAATAATAAATTTGGGGGCGCCTGGGTGGCTCAGATGGTTAACCGTCTGCCTTCGGCTCAGGTCATGATCCCAGGGTCCTGGGATCGAGTCCCGCATTGGGCTCCCTGCTCCTTGGGAGCCTGCTTCTCCCTCTGCCTCTCTCTCTCTCTCTCTCTCTCTGACTCTCATGAATAAAAAAAAAAAAAAATCTTAAAAAAAAAGGCTCAGATGGTTAAGCGTCTGCCTTCGGCTCAGGTCATGATCCCAGAGTCCTGGGATCAAGTCCCGCATCGGGCTCCCTGCTCCTTGGGAGCCTGCTTCTCCCTCTGCCTCTCTCTCTCTCTCTCTCTCTCATGAATAAATAAATAAAATCTTTAAAAAAAAAAAAAAAAATCTTTAAATAATAACAATAATAAAAATGGATAGAAACCTTATCATGGACGCACATAGTCCACTTAGACTATCTCCTTGGGCTGCAGTGTCTCCTGACCCAGATCTCACTATTTATTGCCCTCCTCTGGGGAGACTCTCAGTCTCCACAGATCACAGGAAAGTTTCTCTCACTAATGTTTCCCCTGCTCCTTGGAGAAGCATTATTAATCACTACTGTTTCTGCTAATTGATAGAAGAGACAGAAAGCGTTCCAGTTATTCTCAACTCCCCAAGCAGGCACTGTCATTACCGCACCAGGTGACTGGATAATTTGAGGTGAGATCAGAGAATTTTAAATTATGTCTTAGGGTTCTGCTGATTCCCCACCACCCATCCTCTGATTGTGGTGACTGTCACCACAGGCCCAGGCTCCTGAAAAAAGACATTTTGGATAACTCTCTCCTCGTTATTCAAAGTTTTTAAGAAAATGTAAGGATGTTGTAAAATAAGTATTTAAAATATATGTATATTAATTAATGCTGAGATATATGAAAACTATTAATTTTGTATGTTTTTCTTATATTTGGGTATCATTAATTCTACTACATTTTGAATTAATCCTCTACATATAAAAAGAAGGTAATTATAACCTCTACAAATGAGATCCTTTAATGTTTTTGCTTTACAGTGTTTTTATTTTAATTTGCGTGCCCTATTGTTTGGGGTAGTAATAGTGTGGTAGTGGCCATTGTACATTTGCATCTGAATGAAACAGGAGTAAATCTCTGACTTTGCCATCCTTATATGGAACTGTACTCACAGAATAATCCAATTTGCTTATGGTGAATTATTCTGTTACTATCCTACTATAAAATAGGTCATTGATATTATAATTTGGATTCATTTTCATACAAATAGGAGACTGCCCTCTGCAATGACTACTTAACCAACAAAGGACAGAGAGAAAGTGTACAAGCAGGGCAGAGGGAGAGGGAGAAGCAGACTCCCCACTGAGCAGGGAGCCCGATGCGGGGCTCGATCCCAGGACCCCAAGATCATCGTGACCTGAGCCAAAGGCAGATGCTTAACAGAGCCACCCACCCTGCAGGTGCCCCAGTTCGGCAGTTTCTTAATAAGAGAAATATCTACCTACCCCCTGACTCAAGACACTCTACTCCTAGGTATGAACTCAAAAGAAACGAAACATATTTCCATGAAGACTTCACGTAAACATCTGTGGCAGCTTTATCTGTAAAAACCAAGAACTGAAAAACAATCCAGATGTTAATTAACAGATGAATGGATAAACAAATGGTGTTACATTTGTAGAGTATAAAATATATATCTATATAGTATACTAATCAAAAAAAAAATCCTAACTATTCATGACACAACAGAGATAAATGCCAAAATATAACTGTGCCACATAAGAGAAGCCACACAAGGAGTAAGGATTAGAGTTATGTGAAATTTTAAAAAAGGCAAACTAATCTATACTGAATAAAATAAACACATTTACCCAGACACCAAGTATCGTCCACTTCCCAACATTTCCAAAAACACTTCCAACACTCCTAAAGAACCCTTACCACCAAAGCCAGAGGCATGTCATCTACAGTGTGTGAGCTCCGATGTGAGGCATTTCCTGCAGTGGGCGCATATTCCTTACTTGGCTGAGGTGACAGATATGGGGAGGATTAACTGAGCGAGGAATTACTGGGGCCCTGAACAGGCCAGACATGTGGTTGGTGTTCAGGGGATGTTTGCTGTTTTTTTGTTTTTTTAATAATTTCTTCCCTAGGGGCGCCTGGGTGGCTCAGTTGGTTGAGCAGCCAACGTCATTTTGGCTCAAGTCATAATCTCAGGGTCCTGGGATCAAGCCCCGCATCAGGCTCCCCACTCAGCAGGGAGTCTGCTTGAAATTCTCTCCCTCTCCCTCTGCCCATCCCCCCACTCACTCACTCTCTCAAAATAAATAGATCTTAAAGAAAAATAATTTCTTCTCTTTAAACTGATATTTTTTCTTTTTTTTTTTTTAAGATTTTATTTATTTATTTGAGAGAGACAGAATGAGAGATAGAGAGCATGAGAGGGGGGAGGGTCAGAGGGAGAAGCAGACTCCCTGCTGAGCAGGGAGCCCGATGCGGGCTTCGATCCTGGGACTCCAGGATCATGACCTGAGCCGAAGGCAGTTGCTTAACCATCTGAGCCACCCAGGCGCTCCACAATTTATTTTTCTTAAACTATTGTAGTCTTTACATCTTTCTGGTAAATGGGGAAAAGTTTTCCTTGCCATAAAGGATAGGTTACCATGAAAACACAACAATAAAATCAAAATAATGCTATTACATCCTAGCAAACTCATGGGGCCTGCTTAGGACTGCTCCCTGTTTGCCAAAGGGGAAGTCAGTAATATTTAGGGGGGCATACAGATTCAGCACTAAACCAAGACTTCCTCCCGATGCCAGTCAGGAAGAGAAGGGAAAGAAGGACTGGCTCCCAGAATGCCCACCTATGCCACCTGATGCCATGTCAGCACGCCCTCTAAAACCATCTCCCCTACCTGAGGACTGTGACCCAGGCCTTAAGGAAACAGGGATGACTATAAAGGCGCCTCCTCTGCCTCCTTCGGTGCACTGTCAAACGTGCAGTGACAGAGGAGAGGGTTGTTCCCTCCAAACCAGGCTGCCCCTGCCATATTGTACTTGGTCCAGGGGGACCGTACAATGACTGTGTGGCCCACATACCAGACTCAGTAGTGTCCCTATACCATATGCCTGTCCCGAGTCTCTGTGGGGTGTCTGTGCAATTTGTGTCCCCGTACTTGCTAGGAGGTATCAAGACCTCATGTCTACCTCTCAGGTCCCCAGTGAGTTTTACATATACCAGCTGTGTGTGCCTCACATCTGTCACACACCATCAGTGTCATGGACATAGTGTCTGCATGCATGTCCATGCAATGCCAAGGATGTCAGCATTGCACATTTGTCACGCACGTTCCCAGAGTATATGTCAGGTCTCCCCAGGATGTGCTAAGGGGAGTCAGTATCACACGCCTGCCAGACAGGGCTCCCTGTATCTGAGTGTGTGTGTGTCCCCAGGCTGCACTGCAGTGTCATCGCCACGCATCCATCCCATCGAATACCTGAATGTGTTTCCAGGTGGTGCCACCACCATACACCCATCTGCTGGGACTCATCATTCATTGATATCTAGTGCACAGGAAATTTGGGGGAAAGGTCAGCATGTTATGAGATACAGGGAGCCAAAGCTAGAATGCTGCAAACTGTAATGGACACACGGCTCATCACTTTAACAAGTAATACTAAAAAAGAGATGTGGCACCTATAGGTTAACAGACCGACAAAACACATTTTGTATCCTTTTGTTTTTTTTTAAGAAAAGATTTTATTTATTTGAGAGAAAGAGAGCACAAGCACAGGGAGTGGCAGAGGGAGAAAGAGAAGCAGGCTCCCCACCGAGCATGAGCCCAATGTGGGGCTCGATCCCAGGACCATGGCATCATGACCAGAGCTGAAGGTAGACACTCAACAGACTGAGCCACCCAGGTGCCCCATATTTTGTATCCTGATTGTAACTAGTCTACCTTTTTATTAAAGGTTTTATTTATTTATTTGACAGAGACACAGCAAGAGAGGGAATACAAGCAGGGGGAGTGGGAGAGGGAGAAGCAGGCTTCCCGCCGAGCAGGGAGCCCGATGCGGGGCTCAATCCCAGGACCCTGGGATCATGACCTGAGTGGAAGGCAGATGCTTAACGACTGAGCCACCCAGGTGCCCCTGTAACTAGTCTACCTTAAAGAAAAAAGACATTTTTGAGAAAACTGATAAAATTCATCATTGAATTTTTCATATTTATAATTTAAAATATTTTTATTCTGGGAGGAAGTTATTAGCATTATGAAAAAGCTCTTACATTTTAGAAAAGCATTCTTCAGTATGCATTAAAAAACATGATGTCTATGTTTCATGGGTAAAATAGCCCACTAATATGTATAAAGGAAGATGAAACCAGAAAGACCATAAATAACAATGGAAGACTGAGGCTCCATGAGAGTCTTTTCCACTTCTGTTTATATTTGAAAGTAGCCATTATTATTCAAAAGGTAGAATATGTCCTCATATCAGTAATTCTATATGCTGGGAAGAACGAATTTAAAAAGGGCACATGGAAACTTTAGTTTTTTGTTTGTTTGTTTTAAAGATTTTATTTATTTGACAGAGAGAGACACAGCGAGAGAGGGAACACAAGCAGGGGTAGTGGGAGAGGGAGAAGCAGGCTTCCCGTGGAGCAGGGAGCCTGATGCGGGACTCGATCCAGGGACTCCAGGATCATGACCTGAGCCCTTGCACAAGCAAGGGGAGCAGCAGGCAGAGGGAGAGCGAGAGGGAGAAGTAGGCTTCGCACCGATCAGGGAGCCCCATGTGGGACTCGATCCCAGGACCCTGGGATCATGACTTGAGCCAAAGGCAGTCGCTTAACCAACTGAGCCACCCAGGTGCCCCCAATGCTTATTTTAAAACAGTAAAATTTAAAAGTCATCTTACCAGGCATTGACAAGGATGTGAAGGAATTTGAAGTCTCACACACTGCTGGTGGGAGTACAAAAAGACACAACCATTTTAGATTACAGTTTGGCAATATTTTTTAAAAAGTTAAATATTTACCTCCCCTATGACTCAGACAATGCACTGAGTCATTAATATAAGAGAAATTAAACATATATCCATATAAAGAATTATAAACAAATTTTCACATCAGCTTTATTTCCAATAGCTGAACAGTAGAAATAACCAAAATATCCATAAACTGATGAATGGATAAATATTGTTGACGACACATGAAAGAAAAAGCATAAGAATTAAATAGTCCTATAAGCACCATTTATGAATCTCAAAGCAGTGTCAAGAAAACAGAAAAAAAGAGTAAACACTTTATGATCAATCATAAAATTCTAGAAAATGCAATCAGTTGTAAAGGAATGTAAATCAAAGGTGGCCTGGAGGGTCAAGGAGAGATTGTAAAAGGGAATAAGGAAAAGATGCAGATGACGGACATGCTCATCATCACTGATAACAGTGATGGTTTCCTAAGTGTTTACACATTACCATGTTGTACGTGAACTCTCCAGTGCTGAATGAGGTCAGATTTCTGGCTAAAAGATCTGCCACATTCTATGCACTCATAAGGATTTGCTCCAGTGTGAACTCGCCAGTGTCAAATGAGATGGGTTTTGTGGCTAAAGAATCTCCCACATTCACTACACTCATAAGCTCTTTCCCAGCGTGAATTTGCTGGTGCTGAAGAGGTCTGTATTTGTAGCTGATGGCTTTTCCACATTTGCTAAATTCATCAAGACCTTCTCCAGTGTGGAATCACTGGTGGTGAAGGGTGTAAGTGCTACTGAAAACTGTCCTGCATTCACTCCACTTGTGACTTATTCCACTGTTAAAGCGCTCCCCACACTCAATGCTGCACTCAGTGGCTTCTCACCACTGGGAGTGTCCGGGTGCTGGAGAAGGCCTGAGGTAGCTGGAAAGAAAGGGTCTTTCAAGAAAGGTCTATGGACCACATAGGGGGCATGTGGATGGCGTAGTCAGTTGAGCGTCTGACTCTTGGTTTCTGCTCAGGTCAAGATCTCACTCCCCATAGGTGAAGGGCTTCCCTGATACACGGAATCTGCAGCTTATCACAAACAAGGCACTGTTCACATCTATTTTGAAGATTTTCTCTCCACTGTCATGCTTCTGGTACTGGTGAAGGTTTGCACCAAACCAGAAGCCTCTGGATGCCCCACCCAAGTATGACTTCTGCCCAGAACATGCTGCTTGGCTCAGAAGGGTGCAAATCGTCTTTCAATATTGGGACACAGGGACGCCTGGGTGGCTCAGTGAGTTAAGCATCTGCCTTTGGCTCAGGTCATGATCCCAGGGTCCTGGGATCGAGCCCCACATCGGGCTCCAGCCCCACATCGGGCTCCCTGCTCAGCGGAAGCCTGCTTCTCCCTCTCCAACTCCCCCTGCTTGTGTTCCCTCTCTCGCTGTGTTTCTGTCAAAAAATAAATAAAATCTTAAAAAAAAAATACTGGGACATAATTCTCACAGAAATGAGTCTTTTGGATTGATGAGTCTGCCTTAGAAGTCCTGACCTGTGATACTCCTCCTAACAGAAACACTCTGCTTAGAAGTTACTTCCTCATCCTCTGCTCCAAACCAACAATCTGAAAGTAGAGAAATACTGATACAGTATATTTTAACTTTGCAGAGAGTGAAGTCCCATCAAGAATGTGTGTTATAGGGGCACCTGGGTGGCTCAGCTGGTTAAGCATCTGCCTTCGGCTCAGGTCATGATCCCGGAGTCCTGGGATCAAGTCCCACATTGGGCTCTCAGCTCAGCAGGGAGCCTGCTTCTCTCTCTGACCCTCTTCCCTCTCATGCTGTTTCTCACTCTCTCTCTCAAATAAATAAATAAAATGTTTAATCCATGGGAGTAATTTCAGAACGAGGCAGCAATGTGAAGGGAGGGCTGCTTTGCAGTACTGGGCCTCTAAAGAGAATGAGGGAGACCTTTTGAGACAAAGGGCACAAGGATGGGGTGCAACACAGGGAGGCGAGGCAGAATCACGGATTCACTCCTCTTCAACGGCCTTCAGCAGGAACTTGTTGTCTGGGGACAGGTCCGCGCTACACAGAATGATGGTTGTGTCCAGGCCGAGGGAAATGCAAGTTGGACTGAGCATCTGGGTTTAAGGCTATGTGCATACCTCCCAGCACATGACGTGTGGGAGAACAGCAGACCGTGCAGTGGAGAGGAACAAATGATACATGGAGGTCAGAAACCTGGGGACGGCCAGGGAATGGAAGTCACAGATGAAATGTCACTCAGAATCAGAAAAGTGTCAAGTACAGAGAAAACAGTGTAGATGATGTGTCCAGTGGCAATGCACCAAAACACTGGTGGACACAGGGCAGGTTCCTGGTATGCTCTGAACACAGCCCTGATGTCATGCCCCCCCCTCCACCAGCTGCCACTCACCAGGGCCAGGCTTCCTCTGAGACCATCCTGCCATGTTCACCCTGTGAAGCAAGCAGGGTGCTCCCCAGACTCCCAGTTGTGTAACTAAATGGGACCCGAATGAAGCAAGTCCTTAGGGAAAGAGAGCACAGGTGAGTGGTCAGCACCAGACCAGAGCAACTCAGGCAACATCAGAAGACAGGAAAGAACATTACAATAAAGTCTCAAAAGAGGGTCTTTCAAGAAAGGTCTATGGACCACACAGGTGGCGCCTAGATGGCGTAGTCAGTTAAGCCTCTGACTCCTGGTTTCTGCTCAGGTCAAGATCTCAGGGTCATGAGATCAAGCTCTGTGTTGGGTTCCATGCTCAGCGGAGAGTCTGCTTAAGATTCTCTCTCCCTCTCCTTCTGCCCCTCCCGTCATGCCCTCATGCGCACGTGTTCTCTCTAAAATAAGTAAATCCTTAAAAAAAAAAAAAAAGAAAGAAAAAGAAAGGTCTATGGACCACGTAAATAGTGACCATGACAATGCTTACAATTCCTGATATAGGCAATCACAAGGAATCTTTAAAAGTTCTCATGACAAGAAAAAAATATTTGGAACTCTGTATGGTGATGAATGCTAATCAAATGTAATGTGGTAAGCATTCTGCAATATATACAAATATCAAATCATTATGCTGTGCACCTGAAACTAACATGTTGTCAATTACAACTCAATTAAAAAAAAAAGGGGGCAGGGGTACCTGGGTGGCTCAGTCGGTTAAGTATCTGCCTTTGGCTCAAATCATGATCTTGCGGTCCTGGGATCGAGCCCCGCATCAGGCTCCCTGCTCAGTGGGGAGCCTCCTTCTCCCTCTCCCCCCACTTGTATGCTTTCTCTCTGTCAAATAAATAAATAAAATAAAAAGAAGGGGCAAAACCTGGGGCACAAGGTGCCATTGATCTGGACACAGTCATCCCGCCCGGGAGAGAGTGAATGAAGTGAGATCCATTACGGTGGTTGCCAGACTCCAGACTCCTAGACCTTCCCCTGCACACTATGGGGTTGCAGGTGTTAGGGCTGCTTGAAGAATGCATTGCATGGGACAGGGCACACAGCTTAGCACGGGCACCCATAACACATATGCCAAGGAAGTGGGGAAGTTAGAAGCCCAAGTTTGGTTCTGGGAGAGGGAGAAAGACAGTTCAGGATACTGAGAGGAAAATGAAGGCCTTACCCACGGATGTTGTTAAGCGCCAAGTTCTCTAGCATAACACTGTGGTACAGGAGCCTCTGAGCCTCATCAAGGAGCCCCCACTCCTCCTGGGAGAAGTACACGGCCACGTCCTCAAAGGTCACACAACTCTGCCAATAATGGGACGGCTCATTCCATAATCAGCTTCTCTCCTAGGACCCCAAGTTCATCTACCCACTCATTCTTCCCCTGCTCACCCAGCTCATGTCCCCATCTCAGAGAAGAGATGCCCTGATGCCCACTCTCTCCTCCTGGTCCCCCTTTGATCACTATACCCACCCCCAGCAGCCACAGGCAGGTGGGCAGTTAGCGATACCTACGCTCTGGGCCTGGCCTGCAGGGAAATACTTTCTCGTTAAGCAATTCTGCTAGGATCCCCCAGATCATACCTCCCAGACATAACTAAGGGTGTGGGCTCCCATTTCACCCTGATGTCCTCAATGCCAGGGCCCTCGGGCCTTCACTTCCCACTCCCTTCCCCAGTTCTCCTTGCTCCATGTTATTCAGCACATGGCACAGAGAGTCCTGCCAAATTCAAACAGGATCTAGAACTACCCCATCTCCAGTGGCAGAGGCAGCCCAGAATCCTGCTCTACAGGTCTCCCTGCCTGACTATTCCTTGCTTCAACCTCAGCCACTCAGAACCACTTATGGATCTCAGACACCCATGACCCTCCTCCACTTGTGCTGCACTTGATGGGCTCTCGCCTGTCAAGCCTTCCTCTCTCTTCCTAACCCTCATTCAAAACCAGTGCCAGAGACCTTCCACCCCAGGTCCAGCAATTCTCCTACATGACCACGTGGCCCGAGCTAATCCACGTGCCTGGCTGAAACTCCCTAGACACACCAAGGTCATGACAAAATCCTGGTGACCCCAGAGCAGTGAATAAGCAGCAGTCCTGGCCTCACTGCCTCCACTACCCCTATGCCTCTGCATCCACCTCACGTGCAGGTGGATCTCATCCCTCAGAAGCCTTGGCCATCTGTACATAGTGGCCATCTCATCCACTTCTACACTGTTCCCACCACCACTTCTCTCTTTCACTTGTGTTTATGATGTCTGCCACTCCACACATAGGTGACCAAGCAGGAGACCCAGGCCTCTGATCCCGCCCTCCCCTTCCTGGACTACTATTTACATCATCATGGCGGAGATTACCCTTCCTAAATGTGATCCACAGCAATTATGGACTGAGTGTATGCACCCTCCCAAAATTCATTCGTTGGAGCCCTGACCCCCAGTGTGATGGTATGTGGAGGCTGGGGCTTTGGGAGGTTTAGATTCGGAGGCTGGGACCCTTCTAAGGAGAGAAAGATAGATCTCCTGCTCTCTTCACTTGTTTGCACCAACAAAAGGCTATGTGAGAATACAGTGAGGAGGTAGCCATCAGCAAGACAGGAAGAGAGACTCTCACCAGGAAATGAAGCTGCCAACACTTTCATCTTGGACTTCCTGGCTTCCAGAACTCTGAGAAATAAAGGTATTTTGTTTTAGCTGCCCAAGCTAAGAAACACAGCTCCATCCTGGTCCACATTTTGCAGACCTGTGCATCCAGCTACCCATTTCTACTTCTACTCATTTGTTCTCTGAAACATCTCATATACTTAACATGGCCAAAACAAAACTAGTATCTTGAAGGAAAATTAATCCTATCACCGACTTCTACATCCCAGTTGGAGCTTCTAGCCTTCCAGCTGATAAACCAAAAATCTTGCAGTCACCCCTGACTTCTACTTTTTTCTCTCTCACCTTCAAAATCAGAAAATCGCAGATCTACTAAAAAAAACTTGATTCAGAATCCAGCCACTTTTTCTACCTCCAAGGCCACCACATTGGTCCACATCATCAACACTCTCTGGACTACTGAGGTACCCTCTTCCCTGGTCTTCCTGCCACTTTGCTCACACCCCTAGTCTGTTCTCCATGGTGCAATCACAGGAAGCCCCGTAAGAGCTTGATCAGATCCCTCCACTGCTCCAAGCCTCCCGTTGTTCCCATCACCTCCAGAATAGACACCCAACTTCTCAGGGTGTCATCCAGGTCTGGCTCCTGTCCCCTGGCTCTCTGTTCCCACAAGAAAGGACACTGAGGTTCCCTTATTCAGCTCAGTCTCCCCTCCACGGGTCTGCACACACAGGTACCTATGCTGGGGCAACCTTCCTCCACACCTCACTCTCCTGGTTGCCAGCAGTAGGAACCACTCCATATAACCTCCAGCCGGATCTGAGGACCCTGGGCTTACAATCTGTTCCAGGTCCCCAGGCCCAAGGCCTGGAAGAATGGTAAGTGAAGAGCTCCAGGACACCACAATCACAGAGATCATGAGAGGGATCAGGACCAGCGAGGTTCCGAACACCATCCACTCACTCACCTCTGTGGGTTCCCTAAGTGCTTCTGCACTGGTAACAATCTGTATGAAGAGGAAAGTTGCCAGAAGCAGGTGACCATGGCAGGGTTCCATGCGCTCCAGGCTCCCCTGCATCTCACCCAGCCCTGGAACCCAGTGACCTCAGGCTAACCTCTGTGCTTCAGTCCGCAGTGCTCCCACCAGCTCTGCGACCTTGGGCAAGAACTCCACTTCCGGGGCCTCTCTGTCTTCTTCACCCCCGTCCCAACCTGTTCACTCCCTCGAGCAGCTTCTGGAAAGCCGTTAACACCCTAACACTGACTGTGTCCCTCTTCTGTTCACGACCCCCCCGGGCCCTCGGAACAGAGGTTCGGCACCTCGGCCCGCCAGTCCCGGCGCGACCCCGCCTCACGCGCTGTCGCCTGCGGGCAGCCTCCTCCCGCCTCAGGCCCCCTCCGGCCTCCTCCCGCCTCAGGCCCCCCGGCCCGGAGCCCGCTCCTCACGCCGGCACGCCGGCGCTCGCACACGGGGCCCCCGCCCCCCGCCGCCGCCCCGTCCGACGCCGGGGCCTGGGCCGCAGGGCCGCGAGCCGGCGCCCCGCGCTCGGGCCTCCGGGGTCTGGGTCGGGGGACGGCGGGGAGGGCCCGGGGGACGAGCGCTTCCCTGCGGCGGCTCCCTGGGCGCGGCCGCCGCCATCGGACTCGGTGGGCGGAGCGGACACCCGGACCCGCGGTCCCCGTCCCGGCGCAGGGCAGCTCGGGCGGCGTCGCCAGCCGCGGACCCCAGGGGACAGCGCCTCCTCTCGCGCCTTCCCGGTCCTGTTACTTCAGTCTCCACCGGCGCATCAGAGTGTGTGATTCAGCGAACAGACCTAAGAGTAGCCAAAACAACCCCCACGACGAGGACGCCGGAAGTCCCGCCCCGACGTCATGCGCACGCACGAAGTTGCCCTTCTCGGGAGCCTTCTTAGCTCCACGCCGACGGCGACCGGCGCAGCGTCCCCTGGGTAATGTAGTTCTCACAGCTCGAAAAGCCCTGGCGCTGGCGTCGCTCACCTGGAAACCCATGGGAAAGAACTGAGAGGGAGAGATACTGAGAGGTGGTGTCTCCAGCTTCCAGGGGTGGGGGAGGGCCTTCTCTCCTTTAAGGGGCTGCCCTTAAGATTTCTGAGGAGTGTTGTCTGCCACTGATCACCTGTGTCTTCTCGCTTCTCGGCCTTCTGAGTAAGATCAAGTGATCACCTGTGTTTAGAGACATTATTTCAGCCTTCTGGAAGCTTTAGCATTCTCCTGAATTCTCAGTGTGTTATTTCAGATGCTCCCAATGACTATAAATCTGTTCTACAGAGTCACTCAGACACAAAATGTATCCACCTAATAGTTTTATCTTTTTTCAAGTGCCTCTAGCTTGAAACGTTTAGAGTCAGTTTTGTGAATTTCAGTATGCTGGGTCAAGAACAAAAAGAAAAAGACTCCACACAGGGACAGAACAGAGAAGATACAGAAGGGACGTTAGGCTGCTGTAAAACAGGAGGACAAAGGTGGAACTGTGTTTTGGGTTCCCACAGAAAATGACTCTCAGTGACCGTGTCCAACTCGGAGGAACATGGGTTTTATATCCGTATTTCTTACTCCATAGCCTTAGATACATCAGTTCCTTTTAGGAATCTGACAACTATTTAAAGAGCCACTTACCAAATGTCATTTTGGAATAGGACAGTGTCTACAGTGTTCCCAATATAGGAGCACATGTGCAAAGGGGATACCATGAGGTAAGCTTTTAGGACACCAAGATCTCATCCATTTGATGGGAAGTTATTATCATTCCTACTGTTATTGCAGGGAGGGTGTCTGTATGAGGAGTTGCAATTATCTCAGAAAAAGTTGTGAAATGAAAATCACTGAAAACCATTAATAATGATTATGTAGTCATTCAAAGGTAGTGGCAGGATAGCTCTGGGAAAACATCAAAAAAGGGTTGAAAAAAATATTCCTACCAACTTCCATTAGCAAATTGTGCCTGGAGATGAAAAAAAATGTGTCAATAATGGCTATAGAAATGCTAAAAGAATACTCAGTAGCTGTGAGTTAAACACACCTTCTTGGGCGCCTGGGTGTCTCAGTCGTTAAGCGTCTGCCTTCGGCTCAGGTCATGATCCCAGGATCCTAGGATCGGGTCCCACAACGGGCTCCCTGCTCAGCGGGAAGCCTGCTTCTCCCTCTCCCACTCCCCCTGCTTGTGTTCCTGCTCTGTCTCTCTCTGTCAAATAAATAAATAAAATCTTAAAAAAAAAAAATAAACACACCTTCTTACTGATCTTCACTTCATGCATAGTGGAGGCTTCAGACTGGTATTGTGAGGATCAATTTGGTCAGAGATGAAAGATGAACTCAGGCTATCAGAGAGAACATGGAAAAGTAGGTACCCCTAAAAGCAAGTAGACAAGGGTGACATGTCTCTGGGTCCCTCAGAAACCATCCCAGTGCCTCTCTTTGTATTTATGTCCCAACCCAAACAAGCAGAATTGATTTTCAAGATATTTATTTATGATTTGCATAATGTTCTATTCTTATAATTTGACACTTATCTGGAAATAGCACTTACCAAATTGTCACTTGCTGCCAGGATGGTGGCTGTCATGGTTGTATCCATGCATGTGTAGAAAATGAATATATGAGCCCTGAGATAGAAGTCTCTGTATCTCTGATCTCATCTCTTTCTGGGAAGTTATTATCATTTCACCTCTAATTGCTATGACTGCATCTACATGAAGAGTTGAGATGATCTCTGCAAAACATTTGCAAAATGTGCAAGGCCCTGAATGCTACTGATGTTAATGTTACCCATAAAAAGTGCCAGAAATACATATCTTTAATTATTGAGATAATTTAAATATCAATAGCAGGTGAGCAAAGGACCTTCTGTGAGCAGACTGCATTCTGGGTTCCTGGCTATCCTGAGGGTTTGTCTCCAAATGTGATGTCTTCAAAATCCTTGTGGATACTTAAAATTACCAGATTTGAGGGAGACACAGAGAAAGAATTAAGAAAACATTTCCAGTGTAGTAAAGATGAACAAGGAGGCAGTGGTGTCTCATTTTTTTTTATTTCAATAAACATTTATTGAGCATATTGGTGTGTTAGTCTTTTTGGTGTGTTATGTCTCAGGAAACAAGACAACAAACCCTATCTCATGTTGCTTATAATCATATTGAGGATATTAATCAGAATAATAAAAGTAAATATAAACAACATAGTGTCTTTTAAGGGGATAGGTGCTTTGAAATAGAAAACAGGGTAACAACAATGAGAAGTGCAGGAGAGTGCAGATAGGTTGTGATATTGAAGAGGGTTTGTCAACTATTCCTCAATAAAGCTGGAAAAAAAAAGAGAGTTGAGTAGGCTGCTCTATTAATAAAAGAATGTGGGGGGCGTGCCTGGGTGGCTCAGGTCATGATCCCAGGGTCGTTAAGGGCCTGCCTTTGGCTCAGGTCATGATCCCAGGGTCCTGGAATCGAGCCCCGCATCGGGCTCCCTGCTCCACAGGAAGCCTGCTTCTCCCTCTCCCACTCCCCTGCTTGTGTTCCCTCTCTCGCTGTGTCTCTCTGTCACATAAATAAATAAAATCTTAAAAAAATAAGTAAAAGAATATGGGGTTAACCATGTGTATAGCCTTGTGTTCCACAGAGGAAACAACTAGAATAAATGCCTTGAGCCAGTGCATACCTTTCATGTTCCAGTTAGAGTAAGAAAGCTAATGCAACCAAAAGCGTGTGAGTGAGGAACAGCTTGGTAGAAGGTACGTTGGATCATGAAAGGCACTGTAGGCCACTGGAAAAACTTTCCATTTTACTCAGATTGATAGAGGAATCATGACAGAAACTGGAACATCGTGCTAAGTGCCTGAATGAGAAATGAAGAGAAGGTGAGCTGAGTAACTGGAGAGAGGTAAGGTGAGAAGCCGATGGATGACTAGCTAGATGACTTATTACAGACATCTAGGTGAGAGGGAATGAGGTCTGCAATCAAAGTTGGAGTGGTCCTGGATACAGTGTCATTAGACACTTGATATATTCTGGTTATTTCTTTTAATCCCTAAAGGATTTTCAGCTGGGTTGCAGATAGGGCATGAACATAAGAAAGGTGTAAAAAAGGACTCCCAAACTTCATGCATGAACAGGATAAGGGACCTGCCATCAGCTGAGACTGTGGGAGAGCAGCAGAAATGGGTTAGGAGGGAAGATCAGGAATTGAGATACCAACATTGTTAAGTACGAGATGCCTGTTAAGCATGTGAATATAGCTGTCAAGGCAGCAGGCACATCTCTAGAACTTTCGAGAGTAGTGTTGACAGAAAAGTAAGTCTGAAAACTTTAGTTTGTAATTTCCTAGGAGGTATTGAAAAGATGAGACTGGATGAGATTACCAAGGGGGTGACTTTAGGCGGAGTAGATAGATGAAAGGAAAATAGGCTGGTGTGCAGGGAAAGTCCAACACTAATTCTTTGGGTAGAAAAGGAGAAACATTACAAACTATTTCTCAGTTGGATAGTAACAAGGTTCCTATGTCTGTCTCAGCCTATTGAAAATGAGGCTACAGCTAGAAATGCCTGAGGTACTCGCCTGGGCCATACTACTTGTGGTGAGCCCCACAGAGCCAATGTTCATGGTTGGGTTAGCTCCTGTAGCTTAAACTCAAAACCCTGAGATCAAGACCTGAGCTGAGATCAAGAGTCAGACCCTTGACCAACTGAGCCACCCGGGTGCTCCTGGCTCTTGTAGTTCTTACTATGACTGCAAGTTGCACTTTGGCAAAAACCATCAGCAAATTTCGAAGAACAAGATTTATTACTCACAGGTCCGGGAGGGTACAAGGCATGCCAAGGGCTGCATAGCAGGTCAAGGGTAGAAAGGAAGAGAGGAAGCTTGGACCTGGGGCTCTGCCTCTATTGTCCAAGGGTGGGGTGCCCAGGTTTCGCAGGTTCACTAATGCTTTAAATCCGCCAATAGTGATTTAAAGTTAAGCGGATTTAAAGTGTAAACGTGGGCTGGACGTTAGGGTATGAAAAGGGAAAAGGGAGGTCACTCAAGCAATCAGTTATCTAGGTTACTCATGGCTTTCTTAAAGGGAAACTTAGCTTTAAAAAAAAAAATGCCTGGGTGGCTCAGTCAATTAAGTGGCTGCTTTCAGCTCAGGTCATGACCCCAGGGTCCTGGGATCGAGTCCCGCATCGGGCTCCTTGCTCAGCGAGGAGTCTGCTTCTCCCTCTGCCTGCCGCTCCCCCTGCTTGTGCTCTCTCTCTCTCTCGTTCTCAAATAAATAAAATCCTTAAAAAAAAAAAAAAGTTCCACATTCGCTCCAGTCATAAGGCCTTTCTCCACTCTGAGTTCTCTGATGCTGAACAAGGTTATATTTGTACATAAAGGCTTTGCCACATTTGACAAACTTGTAAGGCCTTTCTCCATTGTCCTCTCTCATGCATAATGAGGTTGGCTGTCTAAAGGATTTCCTACAATGACCACACTCATAAGGCCTTTCTCCAGTGTGAATTCTGCAGGGTATGGTAAGGTGGAAGCTTTGACTAAAGGATGTACCACATTTGCCACATGTATAAGGCCTTTCTCCAGCACGAACTGTCCAATGGTCACCGAGGTAGGAATTTTGGCTAAAGGATGTCCCACATTCTGGGGTGCTTGGGTGGCTCAGTCAGTTGAGTGTCTGACTCTTGATTTCGGCTCAGGTCACGATCTCAGGATTGTGAGATCAAGCCCTGCATGGGGCTCTGTGCTCATCGCGGAGTCTTCTTGTCCCTCTGCGCTGAGCATGGGGCCTGCTTAAGACTCTCTCTCCTCCTCTGCCCCTCACCCCCCACTCGCTCTTGCTCTAAAAAAAATAAGTAAAATTTAAAAATAAAAATAAATTAAAAAAAGGATATCCCACGTCATTCATTGCACTTGTTAAGGCCTTTCTCCAGTGTAGATTGCCTGGAGCTGAACCAGTGAGTACTTCCCACAAAACGCTTTCCTACATTTGCTAGACTCATAAAGCCTTTTTCCAGTGCAGACTCTGAGATGGTGATCAAGAGTGTCTTTGTGGTGGAAGCTTTCTCACATTCACCAGATGTGTAATGAGTTTTTTCCACTGTAAAAGGCCTCCCCACACTCAGTAATTTTGTTGGGCTACTGACCTTTGGGAATGGCCTCTGGCTGGAGAAGGCCCAGTATGGCCAGGAAGTCCTTCCCAACCTCCCTACATGCAAAGGGCTTCCCTGACACATGCAAGCTGCAGCTCTTCACAAACCAGACCCTGTCCATATCCCCTTTTTTGAGAGTTTCTTTGCCCTAGAATGCTTCTGAAGTTGGTGTAGGTTTGCATATGTCCCAAACAAATATGGTTTCTGCTCAGGTAGATCAGCCAGGTGCAAAATGTCTTTCAGGAATGAGACCAGACACACTTCTCACATGGGTGAGTGTTCTGGGCTGATGGACCTGCCTTTGAAGTCCTGACCTGTGACACTTCTTCCACAGAAACCCTCTGCTTGGGGTGTCTCTTCCTCCATTCCACTCCAGCAACCTGATATCTGACAAATGCATGCTGACTAGGTGAGTGTGTATTAATCACTTTTAAAAAAACTGTCTGTTTAATATGATGTTTTGACATTTTAAAAAATTTTGCTGACCTGGGAGAGACTGCCCTTCCCAGGCCTAGCCAATTTTTAGAAATGGCAAAGGGCACAGACAGAAGCATGCCAATTTTATGCAAACCAGTTAATCAAGAGTCCATACTACAAACTACTTTTTTCTCTTTTGCTTGGACACTCCAGAAGGCAATATTTCTCAACCCTAGTCTCCTGGGGCCTCCAGGATTCTGTGCAGTATCAGGTGGTTTCTGGCCTCGGGTCTCTCTTGTCCTGACCCAACCCCCTAAGCACAAAAGACTGGTGAATCAAAGGGTGGTGGAAAAGCACTTAGTCCTGGCCTCAGTGTCATCCTGTGTCAATTACTCCTCTCCCTTCATTCACATCAATCTCCTGTCTACTCATAACTTAGAACCATTGGCCACCTGCCAGATCAGCCACTCTCTCATACCTTTACCATGGCCACTTTGCTTCCACACCTGTTTGTGATGTCAACCATGACCAGCCAGGTGCCCAAGCATGAGACCCAATCATGGACCACCCTCCCCTACCTATACTGCTAATACCATTCCTGTCATGACAAGGACGCCCCCTCCCGATCGTGATCCACAACTACACCCCAGAGAACTGGCTACTACCTAAAGCCTTCCCCTGTATTCCAGACCTGTGAGGCAAACTACCCACTTGATGACTCCTTTTTAAAGCATCTCAAACTCTTTTTTGGATGTCTTTTGAGGACATACAAACAAAACTTCCTGATATCTCCAATGATAATTAACTCTACCACCAACTTTACAACCTGGCTAATGAAGCATCTATCCTTTCAGATGGTAAACCCAAAAACATTTCTTTCATCCTTAAAATGTGAAAATCTGGGCAGCCGTACTTTATTTATTTTTTTGTAATTCAGAATCCAAACACTTCTTCCACCTCCACAGGATCCACAATGGTCTTGCCATAATCAACAACTGCCTGGATTATTGCAGTACCGTACTCCTCAGACTTCCTATTGTCTCCTTACACAGAGAGCCTGATGAGACCTGGGTCAGATCACCACCCTCCACTACTCCAAACCCTCCATCATTCCCATCATCTCCAGAATAGATACCACACACCTCATAGAGCCACTTTATATCTACGTCCTGCATGCCAGTTCTGTTTCCATGACCAGAAAAAAAAAAAAAAAAACACAAATACATAAAGTAAATAAATGAAATAAATAAAATGAAATAAAATAAAAGTGGTTCCCTGAATGAACTCTGCATCAACTGCAAGCATTTGCACATTCTGGTACCTATGCCTAGGTCAACCTTCCAGACCTCATTGCATCAGCTGCCAACAATAGGAATCACCTCCCATAACCCCTACCACGGGCTTATGGACCTGGGTTGGGGTCCCCAGGCTCAAGGACTGGAAAACTGACAAGAGAAGAGCCCCAGAAAACAACCCAAGATGGGGCCATCAGTAGGACTTGGAGAACCCTCCATCCACCTGTGTGGGGTCCATAAGCACTTCTCTAGTTATGGTAATCTGTGGGAAGAGGGAAGTCCTAAAAGACAAGTGACCCCTGCCAGGTGCCTTTGGGGTGGCTCCACGTGACTTTGGGGTGACTGGAGTATCACCGAACCTCATTCCTCGTGCTAATTCTTACAAGATGTGTGACTTTGCACAAGGACTCAAACTTCCTGTGCTTCAGTGTTTATCCCTTTGCCAGTCTGCTCTAACTCTGAGCAGCTTTCGGGAAACTGAAAAGCTTCACCATTCCCTCTGTAATACTCTCCCCCAACTCATCACGCTATAGCTTTGAGACATGGGGACCCCCAAGCCTGAAGTCCGCACTGTTCTGCACACAGGGATCTGGAGGGTAGTGACGGGACCAGGCGCCCGTCACTCGGGGCTTTAGGGTCTGGGTGAGATAAAGTTGGGTGAGGACCTGGAGGACGAACTGGGTCCCTCGATGAGGCCGCCGCCATCCGAAGTTATGGGTAGAGCGGGGTCGTGCCCGTGCCGAGGCACGGGAACCCGGGCCCAGCCACCATCACCGCCGCTGACCTTGGGACAAGTCGCTATGCAGTGAGGACATTTCCATTCGAGTCTTCCCGCTGTCGTCACCCGGGGCCCGACCCGGCACTCCCGACGCTGCGCCGGCGCGGACAGACAGAGGGGCGACCGGAAGGACCGGTCTCCGAGCGAAGCCGGAAGTCCCGCCTCGAGCCTACGCCCAACACGGACGCACCCCATGCGGAGCGCTCATTGGCTTAGCTTCTCCGCGGGGCCGAAGGCTTTCTGGGTAGTTCCGGGGCGCCGCAGGCCTCCGCGAGGGGCGCTCCACAGCCGTCCCTGCGGAGCAACTGTCACCCGCGCCGAGAGGGTCTCTGGGAAGTGGCGCCGTCAACTTCGGAGGTTAGAGGAGCGGCTTCGCTCCCCACGTGGGCTGAAGGCGGGTTTCTGGGCGTCCTGTATGCAGGTGATCACGGAAGAATCTAGAAATGGGTTGTTTCAAATTCCACCGAGCTCGTATGCTCCCAGGGGCTGCACATCCTTGCACGGAGCCCCTCGGACGCAGCGTGCGTCCCTCGGGCTGAAAGGGAATAAACTTCATGTGATGGCTCCTCAGAGTCAGTACCGGGCGCTTAGGGGCTGCGGTCGGGGCAGAGGGAACAGGCTCCAGGCGGGAAGCGACCCCGGTTCCGCGCGGACTGGGAGGCCGCAGCGAGGGCTGCAGGGTCTTGGGCTCTTCCTGCCCTGCAGGCGGGCGGATGGCGAGACTGTCGCGGCAGAGTGCGGGACAGCGGCCGGCGGCGGTTCCCCCAGGGTCCGGGGTTCGCCTGCGGCCTCGACGCCCACGCCGGGACCCTCCGCTGGCACCGACCGTCCGGAGTGGCCTCAAGGAGGATGGGGAGGTCGACCTGGGGCGCGAGGCTTGGAGCCTTCGACAAAACGTTGAGTCCGTGCCCGCCCCTCTCCGACCTAGGGCCCGAGAACCGGCTCGATCGCAGCCAACAGTTGGCAGCTCGAATCCCGGCGGGTTCGTGTGCGCCTCCTGGGGTCGCCCGCAGAGGTGCGATTTGGCCTCGGGGGCCACAGGTGCGAACTCGGCTCTCCAAGGGCCGCGCGGACGCGTCGCTGGCGGCTCGGGTCTGCGGCCAGAGTGAGGCCCTTCGCCCCCGGGACCGGCGGTGGAGACGCGGCGCCTGGAGGCCGGGGGGCCCGGGGGAGCCCGGCAGGGAGGAGCCCCACACAGTAACCGCGCGCGCCCGCAGCTCCCGGCTCTCCTACCCGGACCCTGAGAGCAGCTCCCCGGGCGGGCGCCTCCTGGAGGTCACGTGTGAAAGTCCAATTCGACCTCTTGGATTAGAAGGGGAACTCAGACTCAGAGGGGCCTGGGACGGAGACTCTGAGGTCCCCAGAGGACGTGCCCACGCCCTCTAGATGTGTCCCCTGGCCCCTCGTTGCCCTGTCCTCCACTCGAGCTTCCGTGGGGCCTGAAATTCCACCCCCACGGTGCCCAGCCAACGCTGTCCCCTGTCAGATGCGACCTCTGATCACACCTGGCCCTCTGGCTTTGCAGTATGTCTGTTCACGGAGGGAAGGAATTAGCCAGTTCCCTCAAGAAAACGGGAGCAGTGAGAGCCCAACACTTTCTTCAGATTAAGGAATTATCTGGGGACGCCTGGGTGGCTCATGGCTCAGTTGGTTAACCGTCTGCCTTTGGCTCAGGTCATGATCCCAGGGTCCTGGGATCGAGTCCCGCATCGGGCTCCCTGCTCAGCAGGAAGCCTGCTTTTCCCCCTGCCTGCCGCTATCCCCTGCTTGTGCCGCTATCCCCTGCTTGTGCCGCTATCCCCTGCTTGTGCTTTCTTTCTCTCTCTGACAAATAAATAAAAAATCTTAAAAAAAAAAAAAAAGGAATTGTCTGATACAATAAATATTAAGGTACCTTGTTAGTTCTAAGGTGTGGTCTTTCTAGGATCTTCACAGGCCATCCAGGGTGTTCAGGGAGGCGTCTTCCCTCTGGCTGGTCAAGATTCAAACATTACCTGCACCATGCGGCCTGTGCAACCTCCAGCCAGTTCTCAGCACCCTGCCAGCTGTTTTCTGTCCTTGCCCTGCACATGTACAGCTTAGTCTTCTTTCTGCCAAGCACTCTGGTGACCCCATGCAGATTTCTGAGGCTGCTTCTCTCCCCATATCCCGCTTTGTTAGGACCACACAGGAATTCCAGAGTGCACTTAACTCCTGCACAATGTAGGGGTTTAGCAGTGCAACACCCCCAATTCTATTTCCCCACCCCCTTAACCCTCTCCACCTCTCCCATCACAGCAGTCCAAATCCCTATAACTTCTAATTCCCTCAAAATTCAACTGATAGCCTCCTATTGACCAGAAGCCTTACCGATAACATAAACAGTTAACATATTTTGCTTGTATTGTATACTGTATTCTTTAAGTAAGCTAGAGAAAAAATGTTATTAAGAAAATCTTAAACAGAAATATACATATACATTTAGAGTACTGTACTGTATTTATAGAAAAAAAATCCACGTGTACGTGGACCCATGCAGTTCAAACCCATGTTCAAGGGTTAACTGTATAGCATGAAATCTCAAACCTGTTTTAAAGTAGAAAAAAAATCCTATGTAAAGAAGGAGGAATCCCTTTCATAAGGAGAGGTACTTGAGTTAGGGAAATTATATTGTGAGCTGAAAGAGGGGGAAGGAAAATCCCCAAATGACAGCCTCCACTCATTTTATATATTACCTCTGTTTCTAATAGGAGGTCAACTTTCTGTTGGATATCTATATTACTGTGTGGAGTTTACTCACTGGAAGAAAGCCAGATTTCCCTGACTTCATTTGGGGAATGGAACAGAGATAGTAGGGCAAGGAATTCAACATGTGTCCTGCAAACCTGACTAGGAGGGACATTTTGAGAAATGGGATAGAGCTTTAAGGAGGTGGTGGAGGCAGAGAGTTTCATTTGAGTAGAGTAGGCATAGTCCATGTTTACCCAGTAATGGAAGGCCAGAGGAGAGGGAAAAATGGTTGAAGAGAAGGACAATGCAAAACAGCAGGAGTAAATTACTTAAAATGTCAACATGATTGGTCATTAGGGACATTCAGATAAAACCACAATGAGCTACCCATCTACATCTACCAAGATGACTATTTTTTTTTTAAAGATTTTATTTATTTGTCGGAGGGAGAGAGAGTGCACAAGCAGGGGGAGCGGCAGGCAAAGGGAGAAGCAGGCTCCCCACTGAGCAAGGAGCCCAATTCAGGACTCTTAGATCCCAGGACCCCAGCATCATGACCTGAGCTGAAGGCAGATGCTTAACCAACTGAGTCACCCAGGCGCCCCTACCAAGATTTTTAAAAGGGTAAAATAAGTATTGCTGGGGCTACGAAGAAATTTGAACCCCTTACATTTCTTGTGGGAATGTAAAATGTTGGCGATGTGAAAAACAGTATAGAAGCTCCTCAAAAAGTTTAATATAGATATGTCACCTGACCAAAAAATTCTGTTCCTGGGTATATAGTCCAAAAAATTGAAAGCGGGGACTCAAACACACTTGTATACCCGTTAATAGCAGCATTAATCACAACAGCTAGAAAGTGGAAGCAACCCAAGTGTCCGTCAGCAGATGAATGGGTAGGGATGCTCGGGTGGCTCAGTCAGTTAAGCGTCTGCCTTCGGCTCAGGTCATGATCCCAGGGTCCTGGGATCGAGTCCTGCATTGGACTCCTTGCTCAGTGGAGAGACTGCTTCTTCCTCTGCCTGCTGCTCCCCCTGCTTGTGCACACTCTCTCTCTCCCTCTGACAAATAAATAAATAAATAAAATCTTAAAAACAAAACAAAACAAAACAGATGAATGGGTAAAATGTGGCATACCCAAGCAATGGGTATTATTATTCAGTGGTGAGAAACAGTAAAATGCTGAGACATGCCATAAAATGAATGAACCTTGAAAATGTTATGCTGAGTGATATAAGCCAGACACAGAAAGATAAATATTGTGTGGTTCCACGAATAATAATATCCAGAATAAGCAAACTCATAAAAAGACAAAATAGACTAGAGGTTACTAGGGGCTGAAGTGAGGGTTGAATGGGGAGTTACTGCCTAATGAATACACAATTTATGCTTGGGTTTCTAAAAAACTTTGGAAATAGTGGTGGTAGATGTACAACATTACAAATTAATGCTACTGAATTGTATACCTGAAAATTATTAAAATGGCAAATTTAATATTACATAAGATTACAACTCCTGTCTCTCAGAAATACTCAAAATTGAGAGATTTTCTCCAAATTCCTAAGTTCAAAATTTTCCTTCTGCTATACTGTTTCAGAATGTCACGAACTTTTCCACCAATGAAGATGAAAAAGTATGATCTTTGTACAAGCACATAAATAATGTTCATGTTAGGAATCTTACAGGATTATGGGCGCCTGGGTGGCTCAGTCGTTAAGCGTCTGCCTTTGGCTTAGGTCATGATCCCAGGGTCCTGGGATCGAGTCCCACATCAGGCTCCCTGCTCAGCCGGAAGCCTGCTTCTCCCTCTCCCACTCCCCCTGCTTGTGTTCCCTCTCTCGCTGTGTCTCTCTCTGTCAAATAAATAAATAAAATCTTTTTAAAAAAAGAATCTTACAGGATTATGATTTGCAGGATCTAACTACCCCACTCTACACAGAATAATAAATTTCTATCAAGAATTTGAAAATTACTAGTCCCTTAAATTTTACAGATGGTGGAGGAAATGATTCAATTTTATGTAGAGAATAGAGTTATATAGTCATAATCAGATTAGGAAATAGGTTTTCCTTGCCTAGCAAATGAAACGAAACTTAGAGGTACGAGTATCACTGAAAATGAGCACAAAAGGGCTGAATGTTGGGAAACATGAAGACAAAAACATAGAGGTATTCACCAGCCACTGGTCTGGAGTAACAGAGTAATCCAAATAGACAAAAGAGAAGACAGTGAGTTAAAGAAGAAAAAGGAGCTCACAAGGATCAAGATGGTACAAGTGGCTCTGGTCTCATGGAAAGGTCTGGGGGGAAAGGCTGTTGCTATAAATGTGTTGGACTCACTGTTTGTGCCTGTACAGGAAAAGGGCCATTGAGCCACTGGCCCAGGTCATGAGACCCAAACACATAAAATCAATTATGAAGAATATGACAACTACAAACTTGATAAAGCTGTCTGGATTGAGTGAGGAACCATATCCATAATTTATTTTCACACTAAATTTCTTGCTGCTCATTGGACTAATCATTTTGATAGGAGCAAAAATATTTACCAAGAGATGCAAGATCCAGCAAAGGAAACAGCAGAAACTAATTCACTTTGGGGATCTTATTCTGAGCTCCAGCCACCCAGAGAAATAGAAACACAGTTTCATGGTCTGAAAGACACTGAGAAGGGTGGTAGTGCTGAGGGAAACCACTCTGGCCACTCTGTGGAAATAGAAAAGTAGTTTACATCCAGCCTCATTCAGGAAATATTTTGATCTAAAGGCTGCTATTGTCTGAGGGATCCCCCTTAATAAAAGCACCAAGGAGTTGGCTAAGACCAGCTGACTGAGAATCAAGTCTGTGGGTCTCACCTTATGTCCAGTGAGAAGTGTCAAGTTATGAAGACAAAGGAGAGAGGAGTTACCAAGCATTCCCATTCCCACTCCCATTTCAGGAAGATAATTCCCATTTCCCACTTGGCAGCAGCCATCACATCAATACCTATGAAACACTGATTTTAGTTGATGCCAGATGAATGGCAGTTCAAAAAACAAAAAAATTTGTGGGGCACCTGGGTGACACAGTCGTTTAAGCCCCCAACTCTTGGTTTTGGCTCAGGTCGTGATCTCAGGGTCATGAGATTGAGCCCTGCATCGGGCTCCACACTCAGCATGCAGTCTGCTTGAGAATCTCTCTCCCTCTCCCTCTGTCCACCCCACTGTGCTCTCTCCCCCTCTCCCTTTCTCTCTCTCTAAAATAAATAAATCTTAAAAAAAAAGAAACAAAAAGAAATTTGTGATAAACTGTGGTAAATCCAGATGATGGAATGTTATTCAGCACTAAAATGAATTGAACTGTCAAGCCATGAGAAGACATTGAGGAAACTTAAATGCATGTCACTAACGGAAGAAGCCATTCTGAAAAACACTGCATATTCTATGATTCAACTATGGGACATTCTGGAAAAAGCAAAACTATGGAAACAATAAAAAGATCAGTGGTTGCCAGGACTGGAGAGGAAAGAGAGGTGAGAGGCAGGCACAGCATAGTGGATTTGGGGGGCAGTGAAAATACGCTGTATGATATTATAATAATGGATATAAGTCATTATACATTTGTCCACCCACTGAACTTAAAAAACTAAGAGTGAATCCTAAGGTAAACTATGGATTTTGGGTGATTATGATATATCAAGGTAGTTTCATCATTGGTAAAAAAAATGTACCATCTTGGTGAGTGATGCTAATAATGGAAGAGGCGGTATGGAGGTGGGAGATATATAGGAGATACCTGTGCTCTCCTCAATTTTGTGGTGAACCTAAAACTGCTCTAAAAAAGAAAGTCTTGGGGCGCCTGGGTGGCTCAGTCGTTAAGCGCCTGCCTTCGGCTCAGGTCATGGTCCCAGGGTCCTGGGATCGAGCCCCGCATCGGGCTCCCTGCTCCGCGGGAAGCCTGCTTCTCCCTCTCCCACTCCCCCTGCTTGTGTTCCCTCTCTCACTGTCTCTCTCTGCCAAATAAATAAATAAAATCTTTAAAAAAAAGTCTTAAAAAAATGAAATATGTCACCATCACCATCACCTGAAAACTATTTTTTTAAATATTTTCTTATGTATTTATTTGAGAGAGCGCACACACGAGCTGGGGGGAGGGGCAGAGGGAGAAACAGACTCTCTGTTCAGCATATCCTGTGATTAATTATCCTGTGTAACTCCAAAGGATTGGAACAGGCCAGAAAACTGAGCACCTCATTATCCAGGATTATTCATCATTTTGAAAGTTTATCTCAAAATATAATCCCCTTCCATTCTTGAGCTCACTAAAGGTACTGAAATTGAAGGGAGAGTAGAAAATGAGTAGAGATAAAAAGGACAGCTGGGTGCTTCAAATGAACAGGAACCTGTGATGTTATATCCATTTAGCATTCTCCAAGATATTTATTGAGGTTCTTATGTCTTTTGGGCACTTTGATGGCTACACTGGACGATCAGTAAACAAACATGGAACCTACCTTTTGGTGGAGGGAAAGAGATCATTAAATAATATTGTTATTAAATTCTTTAGTTTATTAGAGGGTGTTATGGTCTACAGAAAATGAAAAAAAAGCGGAGCCTGAATGATGAAAACATCAGTGGTCAAGGAAGGGTTGCAACATTAAATCTAATATTCATAGTAAGATTCATAGGGAAGATGATATTGAAGCAAATATTTTAAAGAGGTGAGGGGCCAGGTTTTATTCTTCCTCTTAAACGTTTAAGTGTTCATTTTGTAAATACATTAGTGCAATAGATGTGACCACAATGTGGTTCTCTAGAGACAGAGGAGCGGTGGGAAAAGAAAGCACTTGAATGCTCTCCGGTATCATTTCCTAGAAGGACAGGAATCCTTTCATATCAGTGTCCACCCTTATGACCTCATTTAACCCTAACGGAGAGGCCCTCTCTCTGTATAGCCACATTGGTGGTTTGATATTCAACTTATGAATTTAGGGGCAGGGAGCAATCAGTCAGGAGCAAATTTCCATAGGTTTGTGCTCCGCATGGGAATTACTCTAATAGGATATATTTCCACTGCCCTTGGATCATGCCACTGGTCACCACCCATGAGTTCGTAAAAACCCACGCGTAGAAGCAAAGAGCATGCAATTTAGCCTACTGCACTGATTTTTCTGTCTTCAATCAGAGTGGCCACCTTCTGAAAAGGATGCTGTCTATCTTGGAACTGCCATCCATAAACCAAGCAGCTAATTTTGCTAATTTTGGTTAATCAAGAGCAGTTCATAGGGCACAAGTAGCACAAGTGGCCATTGAGTCTGGCAACTCCTTAGGTTGTCCTACAATTCAATAGGGTGTCCTACAATTCAATCCTATTCCGACCCTCCCTGGGGTCAGCATCAGACTTCAGCGATCCTCACTTTGGATGCTAGTCAAAAGTCCTGGGCGCCTGGGTGGCTCAGCTGGTTGGGCAACTGCCTTCGGCTCAGGTCATGATCCTGGAGTCCCTGGATTGAGTCCCGCATCAGGCTCCCTGCTCAGCAGGGAGTCTGCTTCTTCCTCTGACCCTCCCCCCTCTCATGTGCTCTCTCTCTCTCAGATAAATAAATAAAATCTTAAAAAAAAAAAAAAAGTCCTGGGTCCCCACACTACCCATACTTTTGCCCAACCCAGCTACAAATTTGGGGACTCCTATGACCTGCCTCCCAGTTTTGATAATTTGCTGGACTGGAGCACAGAACTCAGGAAAACACTATTATATTTATTGGCCTATTATAAAGGTAACAACTCAGAACAGCCAAATGGAAGCCATGTATTAGGAAAGTTATGGGGGGGAGGTTGCAGCTCAGAGCTTCCACGCTCTCTCCGGGCACACCACCCTCTCAGAAAGTCAATTGTGTTCACCAGTCCAGGTCTCTAAATCTTGTTGTCCAAGAGTTTTCCCAGAGATCAATCTTGAGCTTTTCCCTCACCACCCAGTCCCCTGTTCTTTGCTGAGAATAGCCCAGCACTCACAGCCCTGCTAATTGGGCCCTGGGATACCTGACCCAACCAGGCTGGGCCAGTCAGCTTCCCTCCTGTGGAATCTGGAATACGGACCTGAGACTGAGGCCTGAGTGTGCTGGGTACTGGGGTGAGGCTTTGTGTTCGGAAGGATGTTGTTTCTATCCCAATGATCCTTGATGCAGATACAGGAGGGAGAAGAAGGAACCAGAAAACTGCAGGGTGTTTGGGGAGGAGGGAAGGTAGCTCCTCTGTCCTTCTTGATCAGCTAGAAATCAAGAAGGCTGCTTGCCCAGGGGTGAGGGGTGAGCCCTTTCCCAGTGAGACCAGGAATCTGCAGGTCTCCGCCATCACTTCCTGGTACAGGGCCCTCTGGTCCAGGTTCAGCTGTCCCCACTCTTCCTGGGTGAAGGTCATGGCCACATCCTTAAAGGTATCCAAAACCTGGAAAGTCAGACAGAGGTAGTGGTGTTGGTCTTGTGCTGTTGGTTGGGGAGCAGAACATGTCACTCAGTCTCTGGTGAAGGTGCAGAGAGACCCAGCCTCAGATCACCAAGGCCTATGCTGGGCTCAAGGGTTGGGGAAGGACACAGACTTTGGACATAATGTAATTATGGCTGAGGGAAAAAACCTTCCCAGGGGCAGCAACTTGAGATGGCAGTGGCATTTCTCTGAGGACTGTGGGGGCAGACAGTAAGTGATCTGGGACATCAGAGGAACAGGGAATATGATTATGATGATAATTCCAACAATGAGAACAGCAGCAATGGTAGTTGAGCCTCTCTGGTCCTCACGGTGTGCCTGCCACAAGCTAAAAACTTCACATGCTGTGGTAAAGGGATTAAATGTCTTCAGCTCTGAGGCCAGACTCCTGGAGTTTGAATCCATTCTAAACACTCAGCTACCCTGTCACCTTAAGGAGGTCACTTAATTTTCTTGAGCCATGGTTCCTCATGAATATAACAACAGATCTCACTTTACCAGGGTGTTATGAGAATTTTAAAATGTTGAAAAAGCAAACCCTGGACAGCCTGGCCAGGGCGAGTGGTTAGCATGGTTTATTATTTTTATTGACCCACTCACAGCCCCTGAAGTAAAACACCAACGTAATTTCCATGTCAGTCAACCATGTGAGGCTTGAGTCTCAGGCAGCTCTGTCATGTCACAGAGAGAGTGCCCAGTTTAAAAAGCAGATGTGGGATTTAAACTCAGATCCCTTTGACTAAATCTAGCTCTCCCTGGATGTGGACAGGGAGGGTGCAGTAGTGTGGGACCTGTATAATCCCACAGCCCCGCATCATCACAGTGAACCCACAGAAATGTGAATTATTTCCAATAACTGTCACCCCTAACTCCACTTCGGAAACTGCTGAACGTATTTCTGGGGACACGGGCAGAGGATGGGAACCATCGTCATCCACCTCACAAGGGAGGCTCACGAGAGCCCGTCACTGGGGATACACATCACATCCAAGCTCTCTCCAGTTCCCTCAATGCAGGGGAGGTAATGATAATATTCCCATTTCAGACTGGGGCTAGTGGAGGCCAAGGGCAGTCTCAAGTGCTGGAAGAGGTCCAGCTGGAATCCACACTGAGGTCTCCGGACTCTGCAGCCCCCCCGAGTCACTCAGAGATATCCCAATTCTGTCTGTGATGCAGCCACTATCCGTTTTTACTTTACTCATAAGTCAGAATGACCCATGTAGCAGCAGAGCCAGGCTTTCCTCTCCTTTCTTCTGGCTGTCCGGATCATCCAGGAGAGGCAACAGCATGTGCTCTCGTTAACGTGGTGGATGACAGGAAGTCTCAACTACCTGATCATGCAGCCTGCTTGGTTTCAGTTTACAGTGGAATACAGCAAGGGCCTTCTGACTTTGTAATTTGGGTGACTCAAGAGCATCGTGCTTATAATGGGCAATTACATGTGCATGGTGACTGGAAGCACCATAGTGAAACATTCTCTTCTGTGCACAGAGACACGACAGTTGTTTCAAAATGATTTACAAATCTGTACTACAGATGGGTTCGACTTCCTCTAGAGCCCCAGGAGCCCACACTCACACAAATCACAAGAATGAATCTCAGACAATTATGTGGGATGGAAGAAGCCACAAAAAAGGGAGTAATTATTTGATTTGTAAAAAATCCTAGAAAAGGCAAAGTAATTTATACTGGAATAAAGCCAATGGTTGTCTAGGGAAGGGTGGTCATGAAAGGCATGGTGAGAGGGAGTAAGAGCTGGGTGAAACTCTAGGAGTGATAGATGCTCATCATGTTATGGTCATAGTTTGGTCAGTGTATGTATATCAAATTGCACAATAAAATATGTGAAGTTTATTGTATGTCAATTACATCTCAATGAAACTTGCACATAAAATTCTGGATCTCCCATACTTCTTGGAAACCCCAAATATTTGAAAGTGCTATATTTATTTCACCATCTCTCTCTTCATGCCTTGGAAGACGCCCTGCCTTAGGGGCAGTAAAATCTGGCAAAGCAATAAGGAGCCTATTCTTCAGAGTCACCAAAAGGAAGGCTGGGTCACAAAGGGCACATCCCTGAATGACATGATCTCTCTCTTTTCAGTCCGTTTGCTTTGCCCCAGCAGCGAGCGTCTTCAGATAAATGTACAGTCGTTCAGAAAATCTTGACAATATTTGCTCTACCAGTGAACTCAGCCGTAAGGGACACAAAGCTGGACCTTCTGAACATCTGTACGCTCTCACTGGGCACAGCCACACACTCGGGAATATTTGTGGATGCAGCTTTAGAAGGGTCATGTCCTCTGTCGTTGGCTGCGGTCTCCCCGACTCTAACTTGCTCAGGGAGTGGCAAGGGCAGAGCCTCTGGGGCCAGCCTAGGGGCACTCCCCAGTGTGCGTGCGACACCCCCCGTCCGTCTGCTCTAGTCTGTACCTCCCCCGGCTGTTCCCTCCGCGCTGTGGCGCCGTGGGCCTGCCGTTCCCCGCCGTGGCGGTCCTTCCCCCAAACCCTCCCCATGCGCGCGACCTCTGCCCCTTCCCCTGCTGTCCCCTCCAAGACGCGACCTCGGATCCCATGTGGCCGCGGTGGCTTGAAGCGCAGTCCCTCCGCGCAGACCTCACGCGGTTCTCTCGAGGACAGCCCCGCTGACCAAGGTTTCCGTGCCCCGGTCCTTGTAATCGAGGCCCCACGGGGGCCGTGGACCGGTGCCCTGTTGGACTTCCCCGAGTCGTGGCTTCCTCCGGGGAGGGAGCGTGTGTGTTTGGGCCCCGGGCCACGCCGGCCCTCCGGAGTCGAGGCCCTGGTGGAGAGGGGGACGGCACACTTAAGTTTACTTTTCCGCCAAACACTTAGGGGCCTCTCTGAGCACGGAAACTCCAAACACGAGCCGACGCAGTACTCAGGGCTCCGCTTCTGGCGCCACACCGCTACCCATAGATTCCCAGAGGCACCCGCCGCGCGCGTGCGCAGAGCTGGCCGCCGACTACAGCACCTAAAGGGCCGCGCGCGGCTGGACGTCTGGACTACAAGTCCCAGAAGTCTTCGGAGCACCTCGTGCCTACCAGTTCTCAGCGGACAGCGCCCTGCGGGATTTCTGCTCGGGGGCTGCGGGGGCATCACCTTCAGTGCCCTTGGGAGATCCCATCCCTGGGCAGTTCTTACGTCAACGGCGCTTCCTGGAGAGCCCTGCGGGCCGCAGGCTACCCAAGTCCCACAATTCTTTGTTTCACTCTTTCCGCTCTGGAATTTAACCCTCAGTCCCAAATTTACAAAGACCTTGTATAAACAAGTTCACCTGGAAGCCTTAATATCCGTAAGCTCTGGCTAGAAACGCCGGGGGGGGCACCTCAGGATCATTGTCTGTTTGTCCTTATTTGTACACATAAAGTCGACCTTGTGTGGCAACTCCATGTGTAATCTGTCTATAACTCACCAGAGTGGGGAGTGGGCCCACTTTGGGTACCAAACTCCAATTTCATAGACGATAGCTCACCATGTGCACTTCTTACTCTCCAAACCACACTTTCAAACCTGTTCTGAAAATAAGCCCCTCTCTATCCGCCCCCACCCCCCCCCACACCTGCCATCTTTGGAAGAAATGGGAAAACATTCTTTCTGGTGTCTATCGATAAAACAGCACTCTGCAACTTTCAGTCATCAGTTTCATTCAGGTTCAGTTTAGCTATTAATATTTCCAGTGAAGTAAATGATTATATCACTTATTTTAAAAAATATTTTGAGAGAGATAGCAAGAGAGAGCAGAGCAGGGAGGGAGGGGCAGAGAGAGAGAAGCAGGCTCCCCCACAGAGCTGGGAGCCCAACATGGGGCTCCACTGGGGCCCCTGGGATCATGACCTGAGCTGAAGGCAGATGCTTCGCCAACTGAGTCACCCAGGTGCCCCTGATTATATCATTTAAATATAAAAGTTCCCTTTCCAGGTTCCTGCTTTCACTTCCCACGTTTTTTAGGTGCATGTGGTCCAGGAGAGATAGAAGTGTGGACAGAACACAGGGGAGCAGAGGGAAAGCCTATTCGTGTCCTGGAGTTGAACGTTCCTGCATTTAAGTAATAGTACCAACATTACAGCTTCATTTATTCAACAGATATTGTTTATTTGAAATTTGTCAGCCACTTTTCTAGGCACCTGAGATAATCTAGTGAACAAACTGATAAATTCCTCCTTAAACTTTTTAGTGAAAACAAATGGAAAATATAATCAGGAAATTATATGTTCTAAATAGGGAAGTACTACGGAAATACACATATTTGCATTGATATTCATGTATCACTCCATTGGGGCTGCACGCGAGGAAGCTTCTGGTGTGGAGGGAACACCTCTGAAGGCAATTTTCTGGTGAGTCCTCAGGTGGCGGTGGTAGGTAGACGACTGGCGGTAGCTTCTATGGCAGAGGGAACATTCATAGGGCTTCTCTCCTGTGTGGATTCTCTCATGTGCCAGAAGGTTGGTTTTGTGGCTGAAGGATTTTTCACACGTGCTGCACGTGAAAGGCTTCTCTTCTGCATGAATCTTCTGATGCACGTGTAGGTCTGATGCTTGGAAGAAGCCTTTGTTACACTCAGCACAAGTAAATGTCCTCTCGTTATTGTGTCTTCTCTGATGGGTTTTTAGCTGAGAGAAATACCTAAAGCTCTTGGGACACTTTTCACATCTGTATGAGTTTTGGGCTTCATGGCATCTTCCTTGGTGTCTCCCACATGTGGGGTTCCCCTCAGTTCTCTGGTGGGTAGGAACAGGCTCAGGGGTGACCTGGATTGACTGAGAGAGAAACCCTGGCCCCCCCTCCCCAAGGACATCTTGATATGGGGGTCCTTTCAGGGACCGTTCCTGGGACCTGGATGTGCCTAGACCTGCTCTTCCAGAGCTGAGCGGATTCTTCAAAGAAACACTGTCCTCTTCAGGCCTAGGACAGTCCTCTTCCTGGATAATGAGCAGGGAAGGTATTTCATTGCCTTGACTAGTAATACTGTCATTCATGTGATAAATGTTGTCACCATTTTCTTTATCTCCTGTGGGGGATAAAGTGACTCAGTGGAGTTGTAACCAAGAAGGAGTCCACACACAACATCCCTCTGGTGCCTTGACTTACCCCACTCACCTTGTCCTGTTTCCAAGGAAGTATCTTGGGGAGTCCAGGAGAGCGTCCCCATATTTGTCCTTGCTGGGGATCCTATTGACAGCTGTTTTGTTAGATGGACAATGACTTCTTTTAAGGGCATATTCTCAGAAAAGAGGGCTTCCTGTCCCTGCATGTGGACGTGGACCTGTTACAAAAAACCAAACAATGATCACTTATATATTCATTAATGTGTCTTTCCTAATGAAAAAAGATGAAGGGGCTCCTGAGTGGCTCAGTCAGTTAGGCATCTGCCTTTTGCTCAGGTCATGAACCCAGGGTCCTGGGATTGAGTCCCGCATCTGGCTTCCTGCTCGGTGGGAAGTCTGCTTTTTTGTCTCCCTCTACCCTTCCCTCCTGCTCTGGCTCTCTCTCTCTCAAATAAAATCTTTAAAAAATATATAAATACTAAAGTTTTCTGAGGGAAGATCCAGCTCTTGTCGAGGCATTCTCCTCATCCTTGAGGTTTTGCCCAACTGACAACTTTTCAGTGAGTTCTTTCCCACCATCTCTTCAATGAAATTCAATGAAATAAATATGTTGGTTCCTACATTATGTCCCACTGAAAGAATGACTGTAACACTTTTTATTTTTGCTCACTTTGGTTGCAAAAGATTTCCCTTGGCGAGGAAGAGTGTGATCTGACAAATAACTGCATCTACAATAACTTCTTTCTCTACTTCCGGCTATCTCCTGCTGACTACTTATTCCTTACTCTTTTTGGACCCTCACTCCAGGATAAAAAGAACCTTCTACTCACTAAGTCAGGTGGCTTCACAGAACTATCACTCAGATCCTCCATGAATTTCTCCAAGTTTCTGCCACTGGATTCCCATTTCTTTTTCAAAGTCGACCAATCACTGCAGTGCCTGTTGATCATAAATTGTTCCAGGACCACTTGAAAAATAATTTCATCCTTGCTGTGTTTTTCTGGCTGCAGCCACGAGTAAAATGATTTATAGAGTCTTTGCAGTTCCTGCTTTGCATGCGAGTTGTTGCAATTTTGAAATAAGCTGTGCCGAGGGTCCTGGAACTCAGAAATGTCCTCTGCCTTTTGGAGAGCAGATCCTTGGTTGGGTTTAAAGTGTTTATTTTTTGACCCAGGATCATCCATGGTTGGTTCACAAAGAAATGAATCTATTCCTAGTAATATTTATCAGAGACTCAACTTCCTGGATTCCGTTTGAAGTCCTGTGTTTCTGGAGATCTGTTTCCAAACAAAATCAGGACATCTATAAATATTGGATGTATTTTCTGATCTTATTTTACTAGTTAGACAACAGTCAAATGTTACATAGTGGATAGTGGTGGATGCTTAAAAACTGTAAGCTACGAATAGGAGAGATACATATTTAATTTTATCACTGGAATGATTAAAAAAAACAAAAAGAAAATAAATTTCAGGCCCATATTACTCCACTGGTGAATTTTATGAGAAATTTAAGAAAGAAAGAACGCTAGTCTTATACAAGAGCATATAAAAAGACACTCCTCTTTTACTTAATGAGGTTAATTAATTAATCAAGCTTACTGGTAATAAACCTTACTAGTACATCAAAGAAACACTACTAGGCAATAATTCTCATGAACATAGATGCAAAAATCCTTAACTAAATATCTGAAAATCAAACTCAGTCATATATAAGGAAAATAATACATCATGAATAGGTGGATTTTATCTTCTATATACAATTTGGGTTAAATCTCAAAAAGCAATGTAATTTACCACATTATTGAATTTCAAGAATATACTATCATCTTAGTAGTAGATACATTAAATAAGCTTAATTAAAAGTCAGTACTCAATCCAAGAAAGTTATTTAGTAAACTAGGAGTAGAAGGGAGCTTCCATTGTGTGAAAAGGCATTTACAAAATGAGTATAGAAAAAAATTCTTAAAAGTTTTGCCCTTGACATTTGGGCTTTCCCCATAATTTGGCTATAATACTGCTATAAACATCAGGTGCATGTATCCCTTCGAATCAGTATTTTTGTATCCTTCGGGTAAACACCTAGTAGTGCAATTGCTGGGGGTTGTAGGGCAGCTCTATTTTTAACTTTCTGAGGAGCTTCCACACTGTTTTCCCGAGTGGCTGCACCAGCTTGCATTCCTACCAACAGTGTGAGTGGAGGTTCCCTTTTTCTCCACATCCTCGCCAATACCTGTTTCCTGTGCTGTTAATTTTAGCCATTCTGACTGGTGTGAGGTGGAATCTCATTGTAGTTTTGATTTGTATTTCCCTGATAAGTGATGTTGAGCATCTTTCCATCTGTCTGTTAGTCATCTGTAAGTCTTCTTTGTAAAAATGTCTATTCAGGCAGCAGTACAGATGAAGTTGAGTTTGCCTTACTTAATATTTATTTCTACTTGCAAACCACATTGTATGAGCAACTATTAGGCACAACCCTTGGAAGATCGAGTTGGTAAGATTAGGAGAAAGGTTATACTGTTGATGGGCATGTAAACTGGTGCAGCCACTATGGAAAACAGTATGGAGGGCCCTAAAAAAATTAGCTAAATGAAATAAATCAGACAGAGACAGAAAGATAAATACCATATGATCTCATTGTGGAATCTTTTTAAGATTTTATTTATTCATTTGAGACACAGAGATACAGACAGAGAGAGCATGAGCAGGGGGAGAGGCAGAGGGAGCGGGAGAAGGAGAAGCAGGCTCCCCGCTGAGCCAGGAGCCCGATGTGGGGCTCGATCCCAGGACCCTGGGATCATGACCTGAGCCGGAAGGCAGATGCTTAACCATCTGAGCCACCCAGGCGCCCCTCACTTGTGGAATCTTAACACAAAAACCCAAACACATAGAGATGAGATTGGTGATTGCCAGAAGCAGGGGGGTGAGGGGTGGCAAAATGGGTGAAGGGTATCAAAAGTTACAAACTTTTGGAGGGTGAGTCTGGGGCAGCGCCGCGGGGGGGGAGAGCGCCTCCAGCAGCTCTCCACCCCACGCGGTGGCCGGATCCCCGCGGCCGGGAGCCGGCGGGTCAGGATCCAGACAAAAAAAAATAATTAGACATGGGCAAAGGAAATCCTAAGAAGCCGAAAGGCAAAATGTCATCATATGCATTCTTTGTGCAAACTTGCCGAGAGGAGCACAAGAAGAAGCACCCAGATGCTTCAGTCAACTTCTCAGAGTTTTCTAAGAAGTGCTCAGAAAGGTGGAAGACCATGTCTGCTAAAGAGAAAGGAAAATTTGAAGACATGGCAAAGGCGGACAAGGCCCGTTATAAAAGAGAAATGAAAACTTATATCCCCCCTAAAGGGGAAACAAAAAAGAAGTTCAAGGATCCCAATGCACCCAAGAGGCCTCCTTCGGCCTTTTTCTTGTTTTGTTCTGAGTATCGCCCCAAAATCAAAGGAGAACATCCCGGCCTATCCATGGGTGATGTTGCAAAGAAACTGGGAGAGATGTGGAGTAACACCGCTGCAGATGACAAGCAGCCGTATGGAAAGAAGGCTGCTAAGCTGAAGGAAAAATATGAAAAGGTTATTGCTGCGTACCGAGCTAAAGGAAAGCCTGATGCGGCAAAAAAGGGAGTTGTCAAGGCTGAAAAGAGCAAGAAAAAGAAGGAAGAGGAGGAAGATGAGGAAGATGAAGATGAAGAAGAAGATGATGATGATGAATAAGTTGGTTCTAGCGCAGTTTTTTTTTTTTCTCGTCTATAAAGCATTTAACCCCCCTGTACACAACTCACTCCTTTTAAAGAAAAAAAATTGAAATGTAAGGCTGTGTAAGATTTGTTTTTAAACTGTACAGTGTCTTTTTTTGTATAGTTAACACTACCGAATGTGTCTTTAGATAGCCCTGTCCTGGTGGTATTTTCAATAGCCACTAACCTTGCCTGGTCCAGTATGGGGGTTATAAATTGGCATGGAAATTTAAAGCAGGTTCTTGTTGGTGGACAGCACAAATTAGTTATATATGGGGATGGTAATTTTTCATCTTCAGTTGTCTCTAATGCAGCTTCTACGAAATAATTGTTGTTCTGTTAACTGAATACCACTCTAATTGTAAAAAAAAAAAAGTTGCAGCTGTTTTGTTGACATTCTGAATGCTTCTAAGCAAATACAATTTTTTTATTAAAAAAAGTTACAAACTTTCATGGAGATATAATAAACAGCATGGTGACTATAGTTAATATTATATTGCATATTTGGAAGTTGCTAAGAGAGTAAATCTTAAAAAGTTCTCAACACAGGGGTGCCTGGCTGGCTCAGTTAGAAGAGCATGGGACTCGGGCGCCTGGGTGGCTCAGTTGGTTAAGCGACTGCCTTTGGCTCGGGTCATGATCCCGGAGTCCCGGGATCGAGTCCCGCATCGGGCTTCCTGCTCAGCGGGGAGTCTGCTTCTCCCTCTGACCCTCTTCCCTCCCGTGCTCTCTATCTCTCATTCTCTCTCCCTCAAATAAATAAATAAAATCTTTAAAAAAAAAACAAAAAACAAAAAACTAAATCTATTTTCTATGTAATCTCTATTTTTGTGTCCTTTTCAATCTTATATATGGTAAGTAATTCAAGATTTCCATACTAGCAGTGCCTGGCTGGTTCAGTTGGTAGAGTGTGAGACTCTTGATTTCAGGGTTGTGAGTTTGAGCCCCATATTGGGTGCAGAGATTACTTAAAAATAAAATCTTTTAGGGCACCTGGGTGGCTCAGTTGGCTAAGCAACTGCCTTCGGCTCAGGTCATGATCCTGGAGTCCCAGGATCGAGTCCCACATCAGGCTCCCCGCTCGGCAGGGAGTCTGCTTCTCCCTCTGACCCTCCTCCCTCTCATGCTCTCTGTCTCTCATTCTCTCTCTCACAAATAAATAAAAATACAAATAAAAATAAAATCTTTTAGGGATGCCTGGGTGGCTCAGTGGATAAAGCCTCTGCCTTTGGCTCAGGTCATGATGCCAACCCTGGGATTGAGGCCAGCACTGGGCTCCCTGCTTGGCCGGGGAGTCTGCTTCTCCCTCTGCCTGCCACTCCCCGCCACTTGTACTCTCTGACAATAAAATCTTTAAAAAAAATTAAATAAAATCTTTTTTAAAAAAAGTCATACTATAAAACAAAAAGACAAGGAATTGGTGTATTACATGGGCACAGAAAATGAATTTATTTTTGTTAAGGTGATATTTCGCAGTGTCAGCCTCATCTGGTAGTCTGACAGGATTAACTACCTTGATCCCATCTATAAATGAGGTAAAGATGAATTCAGAATCACACAGAAGAAAGTGGAATACATTTTTTCCTCTTCCTAATCCAGATGACTTTAGTATAATGCTAATCTCCTGGAGTCACACCCCATTTTACTTTCCCTTGCCCTCAGGAAGGAAGTACTAAGTCCTTCCTGACCTCAGGAGGCCTTGCCCGGGCCGTCTCACCCCTCCAGCCCCATCTTGGTACACTGGCCTTTTATTCCCCCTGAAGATCTCTTCATCTGGGCCTCCCCACAAGTTCTTTTTCAGGACCACCCCAGGCACACAGAAACCACACGGTCACACTTGTAGACAAGTACTCAATCCCACAGGGACACCACTGTAGGGCATCGTGATTAAGACCTTGGAATTCAAAATCAGACTGCCAGGTTCCAATGTGAAACAAGCTGTTTGGCCCAGGCAAATTACCCATGAGGTCCCCATCTGTCACAGAATTCCCAGCTTTTAGAGCTGTCACTGGAACTCAATGAGTTAATATATGTAAAGCACATGGACAGACCCTACCTAGCCTAAGGTTTAAGCACTTAGTAAGGGTATGCTAAATAGCTGATACTTACCCTTTGACTCTTAGCCCCCACCCCCCACCCCGATCCGCTCTGGACCATCACTTCAAGAAGATGCCATAAAAATGTCTTACTAGAAGGGCATCGGGTGGCTCAAGTCAGTTAAGTGTCTTGCCTTTGACTCAGGTCATGATTCCCGGCTTCTGGGATCCAGCCCTGTCTCAGGCTCCCTGCTCAGCGGGGACTTCCCGCTGTTCCTCCCCACTGCTTGTGCTCAAGCTCTCTCTCGGTCAAATAAATAAAATCTTTAAAGTCTTTCTAGAAACAAAATTAACAAGACAATAGAGCCATACAGAAATGCCTTCTAGGGGAGAACTCTTTTCAGTCCGGCCAGGATTTTACAAAGTCCACAACACAGTGTGAGTGTTGTCACATTTCACTGCAGAAATCCTACTGAACCACAGCATCTGTCAAACTAGACCATCCCCAATAGAGCAGAGGCCGCTTTTCGGCAACAGGCTCGAGCAATGGAATGTAGAAAGGACCACGGCGATCCCCTGGCTGAATACAGGCGGGCCCATTGGGCGACTCACCTCAAATTATCCGAAGGCCCTAACTAATCAATGAGCTACTTACAACCAGGTACAGTTACCAAAAAACCAGAAAATTCTAACCATCACCATACCTCCTCACCTTCCTTTATTGCAAGCAGTCTCTCCTCTGCTGAGCTGCCCATCGCTGCCTTGCAGTGTATTCAATAAACTTCTATCACCTTTGTTCTGCTTCAGGTGACTCCTTTCACCTCCCAAGCCACCGATTTCCACCCGATCTGGTCGCCCTATATTTGGGGGCCCCCATCCAACCGGGAGAGACACCACACCCGATGCCTGAATAAGGCCCGTATTTTTGTTCCTAGGAGTTTTCCCCCAATGACTATACCCACATACACATGCACAAAACTGGAAATTTCCCTTTCATTCTGGAAACTCACCTATTCAGGAAGATTGAACTTCAAACTGGGCAAACCTGGGCCGAAAGCTGAGCTGCGGTGAGACACACTGCACTGGCTCTTCAGCCTTCTTAAGCCTCCTCCCTTTTATAAGGTGTGGGGTCAATGATGGATTTACGACGTGATTGGATAAAATCTTCCTGTTGATGGAATCCCTGATGGAATCTCCATCTTGCTTTAGCTTCAGCTCTCCAATATATTGAGATAATATCCCTGGGGCTGCAGCAATCGTCCACAATCAAACACACTAATATTTCTGCAGTGAAATGTGACGACACTCACACCGAAGGAGAATACAAAGATTAGCGTTAGTCTCACATAGCCAAGTTTTGTCTTAAGTGAGTCACACACAAACTTGCTAGTACTTTCTAATTCCCTGAGATTTGTGGATCGCAAGTGTGGCAGAGAACCAGGTGAATGTTCTCTCTTCCTGTGTCACTCCCAGGCTGGTGAATCAGAGGATACCCCAGGACCCCAGAGGAGAGGTTCCTAGTCCAGCAAAGAGCCCACAGCGATTGGAACAAAGATCATTTCAGTGGGAAGAGAGAAATTGGTGCTTATGTTTATGTTGAGAAAGTACATCATATCTGAGAGACTTAATGTAAGGACAGTGTGAAGGTGAAGTTACAATGGTGTGAGGCTCCTGGTTTGAAAATCTGGCTGGTGGGGGACTGTCCTGTACTGAGTAGGAAGAAAGGCAACAGGAAGAATTTCCGTGAAACTCAGCACTTCCATGTCCTGACTCATGGGGAGTGAGACCATTCCATAGAAGACAAGGGAAGAGTTTGGGGAACAAAGGGATTGTGTTCGACAAGGGACCGGTGCAGCAACATAATCATTGCCCATCTTCCCTCTACTTTCAAGTTGTGTCCCAGAATCAAACCTCTTTCACCACCCTACAGCCAGGACTTTCAGCCCAGTCCCCACTCTCTCAATCTTGGATTATTGAGGTTAACTCCTGACAGGCCTCTCCTTCAGATAGCCTTCAGCCTATTCTCAAAAATAGCCACTAGAGGGACCATATTATAACCAAGTGTGACTCATTCCTCTCGTTGTGGAACGCCCTGAGGACCCTACAGTCACTGAGGGCAGAGCTTCCCAGCGGCCTCTGGTGAAGGACCTGCCCATCTCCACCCTCCTCATTCCTTCCCATCTGTCTCGGATGATGAGGGAGCAGAAGGCTAGCTGAAGACTAGCTGAAGACGAAGCACAAGCGGACACCCTGCAACCTCCTCCCACTCCCCCCACCCATGGGACAGGTGTGACATTCTTCCAGGGATCTCCCAACTATCTTAAGGTTAATACATTGCTAGAGGGGAAAACAACCTTAACGTGACAATGGCAAGGCCTCCGATCGTGTAGGTCGGTCCTCTTTAGCATATGAAAGTTCCTTTGAAACCTCCCTTTTCCAAGTATATAATCACCACTCCTCAACTACCTGGTGCCCCAGCTCTTTCTGCTCACGGGTTCCGTCCCCGTGCTTTAATAAAACCACCATTTTGTACCAAAGACGTCTCGGGAATTTTCTGTCGTCGGCTCTGGACCTCACCCCACCGAACCTCACCTATATTTCAAAACCATATTAATGGACACACTTTCACAAATTAGCCATTTTACTTACAAAAAAAGCCATTACACAAAATGGAAGACCTTCTGATGTCATTAGATTTAAACTCGGTCAACTTGCTCTAATGGTTTCTAAATGATCGTTTACTATTTACGTACTAGCCTTGCTGTGGACAGTGGAGATGGGCAGTGTCCTCTGACCACGTGCTGAGGAGTACTGACTTAGAGTAACAGCCAGATTCGTAACAGTAGCCCGGGGACGCTGTTGACCCGGCTCCACGTCGTGTCCCCTTCGGCTCCTCTTCTCGCCCCTTTGTTCTGCTTGAGCCTCACTGGGCACACATGGTACTGGGATCCCGCAGCTTCTTTCCCATCTCTTTTATAAGCTCTTCCTTTTGGTGTGGGAAACAAAGGCAGAAGAAAAATTAAAATTTCCTTACCAACTATAGCCCACTGACAAGTCCTTGAAACAAGCAGAGTGACATTCCTCTAGGGACTCAACAGCCTCGATGTTAATACTTGGCTAAGGGCAAAAGGCAGTCTGACCTCCCCCAACCCCCAATCCTGTAAGTTTAACATATAAAAATTCCTTTGGAAACTTCCTTTATCTCTAAACCCCCAAGATACGCGTTGGCAATCATCCCCCAAGCATACGGCCCACCGATATACATCTGAAGGGTCTCATGACTAAGGTTTTATTAGATGGTAATAAATGACCTTTTCCCAACAATAGCGAGCCCCCTCAAGGTCCTGGAAACCTTGCTTCTAAAATTCCTTAGAGATCTACGCTTTCCCTAACCCCCTCCCAACTTGAAAGTATATAATGGGCACTCCTCATGACCCCAGTACAGCTCTTTCTGCCTATGGGTCATGTTCCTGTGCTTTAATGAAATCAGCTTTTTGCACCAAAGACGTCTCAGTCTCAAGAATTCCTTCTTGGCTGTGGGCTTTGAACCCTAATAACGTCTTTCCTACATCACTTTTATGGAGTACACCTCCCCACCCAGCTCTCCTGCATTCCTGTCAGGCCTTTGTTCAAACATCTCCATGGTGAGAGCTGTGCTGGACATGCTTTCTAAAATTTGAAGCTATGCCCTGAAAGTCCCCATTCACTCATCCGCTGATTTTTCTCCTTATCCCTTATCACCATTGGGCAAGCTCAACATTCTACCTATTTACCTTGTTTTTTTGCTTATCACTCCCCTGCCTCCATCATGGAATTTAATCAAATGGAGGGTGAGGATTTTCATCTATTACGTTGCCCACAGCCATCTACATGGAACCTGGCACTTGGTAGGTCTTCTTCAGTTCAGTTATGTGTCAAATTGAAATGCATGTTCCAGCAAGAGAAGGTGAAAAGCCTCCCAAAAATGGTGTGGCAGCAATAGGGAGGGGAGGATCTGACTAGACTAGAGGGAATTATGGAGTAGCCATTTCAAGACACTTTCAGGGAACTGACAGACGGGCAACTGGCTATGTCCCAAAATCACCACAGAGAATTAAAAGTTAGAAGAAACTCAGATTCTAGAAACTAACAAAGCCCTGTGAGAAAACCCTGGGAGCAATCAAGGCCTATCTCAGATTTGGCTGGATGCAAGTTAAAGGCTGCCGGGAAGGGAGGAGTTGAGAAAATCACTTTAACTGCTCACTTAAATCACCTGGCAGGCAGCAGCTACCTCATTTACTGCTAGAATAGACTGTGATGTCTAGAGGGTTTGAGGATTATCAGCAACTCAAACTGATCAGTGGCCCCTGGGCTATCATACCGTCCCCTCTCATCTTGCAGACCTGGGGGACTATGACTTGGGTTAGACAGACACGCCTCTGCCCAGTGCTGCTTCTCCGTGGCCATGTAAAGACGAAAACCGACCAGCAGGGCCATCTAGTGTGGAGGGAGCTGGATTGTCCTTCCTGATCCCCTTGTTACTACACACTCACCAGATCTAACAGCCTATGGCTGAACTGTACCCCTTCCACTAAGCACACAGGAGACAGGATTCTATACATCCACGGGAGGAAGAGAGGGAGGAAGCATACAATCCAAAAAAAAAAAAAAGTCCATATTAAACAACAAAGGGAGGAAAAGAATAATGAAGAAATTAAGATAAGCATAGAAAAATAAGGAGATAAGGAAAGAAAAAGAAAAAAAGCCACCAGAAACAAGAAGAAACGCTTTATAAAAAATGCAGAGGATATTAGTAGGAAAAGGTAAGCCTAAAAACAATAAAAAAGAGGAAGAAAAAATTTTTTTAAATTAGTAGCAAGATAGATAACCAAATTGAGAACATCTAAAAATCAAAGGAAGCAAAGAAGAAATAGCACAAAGTAGCAGGGCGCCCGGGTGGCTCATTCATTCAAGCGTCTTCCTTTTTGGTTCAGGTCACGACCCCAGGGTCCTGGGATGGAGCCTGGCGTTGGGCTCCCTGCTCGGCGGGGAGTCTGCTTCTTCCTCTGCCTCTGCCCTTCCCCCCTCCTTGTGCTCGCTCACGCTCTGTCTCTCTCTCTCTCAAATAAATAAAATCTTAAAAAAAGAACTATAAAAAAGAAAGCACAAAATAGCTAAAAGTATAACCTGGCATAGGAAGACATATTTTTTCAATCTTTATGTCCCCCAAAGTAGCACCTCACTGTAACTGGCACTGAATAGTAATTGTGTAATAAATGATGTAGTTTTAGAATGTTGGTGAGGTCTGGAGCTGATGGCCAAGAAAGAATTCTTGAGATGTCTTCGGTGCAAAAAAGTTGGTTTTATTAAAGCATGGGGGACAGGACCTGTGGGCAGAAAGAGCTGCTGCACTGGGGTTTGAGGAATGGTTGATTATATACTTGAGAGTTGTGGGACATAAGGAAAAAGGGAGGTGTCCAAAAGGACTTTCATATACTAAAGAAGACCCTCAGGATCCGGGAGATGGAAACTGTCAAACTAAGGTTGTTTTTCACTCTAGCAAAGCATTAAGACAGTTAGGAGTTTCCTGGAGGAATGTCACACATATCCCACCCAGGTGTGGTGTGTCGGGGGGAGGTTGCTGGGTGTCAGCTTGTGCTTTCTCCTCAGCTTGCCTCCTGCTTCCTCATCAATAAAGAGGGAAGATGGAAATGGAGGTAGCACAATATGGCAAAAAGGGGTCCCAAAAGGAAGGAAGGAAAATTGGGACGACCTGACGAAGGTGCATCTGTGGAGGGAGCAGAAACACTGTGGCAGGAAAGGCCATGCTGTTCTCGGGCTGCAGAGCCCTCAAGTGTGAGGTAGGAGCTAGTGGAAGAAATTCAGAGACCCAGCAGGGAGACGCATGGTGGGGGAGGCACGGGGATGAGGTAGGTGAGGAGGGGGCAGGCAGGGTGTCTGGTTTCTGGCTGGGAAAATCTGCATATCTGAACTCTGAAATGCCTAAACTTCATCCTGGTTCTAGCGAAATTAGGATGGTCTCCCTCCCTCTCTCTTCTATACCCACACCCACACCCACACATACACACAATTCTCTGTCTCATCTACATCCTGTCATTTTTCCTACGATGCTTTTATCCCAGTGTGTCGATTAAGACATTTTACAATCTTCACAATTTCATCCCTTAACTCTTTATCATTTGCTTATTTGCATATGTCATATTACGTGCAAATGTACTTTTGAACTTAATTCACATTTTTGCAGTTGCATTGAGGTATAAATGACATATACGCAATCCTTTATAATTATAGTGTTCAACTGGGCATGGTATGTTCTATGTATACACCTGCAAAAATACCCTTACAATTATGGATAACAAATTTGTCCATTAACCTAGAAAACCTCCCCAACACCTCCTCTCTAGGCAACAAGTGATCCACTTTGTCACTATAGATTATTTTTCATTTTCTACAACTTGTATATATAAATGGACTAAAACTGTATATACTCCTTTTTGTCTGGTTTTGTTCACTCAGAATAATTATCTTGGGATTCATCCATGTTGCCGTTGATATAAACAGCTCATTCCCCTTTACTGATGAATAATATTCCATTTTATTAATATACTACATTTTCCTTATCCCTTCACTATTTTATGGGCATTGTATTGTTTTAACTTTTTGTTTATGAATAACATTATTATGAACATTCACGTGTAAATCTTTGTGTGGACAGGAATTTTTCATTTTCATTGGTAGATTCCTAGGAGTGGAAATGTTGGGTCATGTTCTATGGTGAGTTTATGTTTAACATTTTAAGAAACTTTAAAGCTGCTTGGTACATTGGCTGCACCATTTTCCATCTCCAGCAGCAATGTTCCAGTTTTGCCATGTCCCTGGGAACACTTAGAATTGCCTAATTATAGGGGCACCTGGGTGGCTCAGATGGTTAAGCACTTGCTTAGGCTCAGGTCATGATCCCGGGATTCTGGGATCGAGCCCCGCATCGAGCCCCGCATCGAGCCCCGCACTGAGCCCTGCATCGGGCTCCTTGCTCAGTAGGGAGTCTGCTTCTCCCTCTGCCTCTCCCTCTGCCTGCCACTCCTGCTTGTGCTTTCTCTCTCTGTCAAATAAATAAATAAAATCTCAGAATTGCCTAATTATAGCTATGTTTGTGGGTGTGAAGCAGTATCTTGTTGTGGTTTCAATATGCAATTCCTTAATAAATAATGATGTGGAGCATTTTAACATTTACTCACTTGATAATCTATATATTTTCTTGGATTAAATGTCTTTCAACTCTTTTTCTCACTTTTCTTATTGAGCCTTAATATATGCTGAAAACAAGACAACCTCCTGAGGTTAGTTCTCTGAGTCTGTGGCTTGCCTTTTATTCTCTTCTAATGTCTTTGAAAGATGAGAAGTTCTCAATTTTGATGAATTTTAATTTATCTTTTCTTTTTCATGAATCATGCTTTTGATGGTGTACCTACAAAATCTTTGCCTAGCACAAAAAATTTATCCCACGTTTCCTCTAGATGTTTTACCTAGAGGCTTTAGATTGTATATTTAAGTCGATAATCTATTTTGTCTTAATTCTTTATCTTGTGAGATAAGCGTCTAAACTCATGTTTTTGCATGTGGATATCCAATGGTCCTAGAAGCAGTTGTTGATAAGACTATCCTCTCCCCATTGAATTACCTTGGCACCTTTGTTAAAAATTAATTGACCAAGGGGCGCCTGGGTGGCTCAGTTGTTAAGCGTCTGCCTTCAGCTCAGGTCATGGTCCCAGGGTCCTGGGATCGAGCCCCGCATGGGGCTCCCTGCTCAGTGGGAAGCCTGCTTCTCCCTCTCCCACTCCCCCTGCTTGCATTCCCTCTCTCGCTGTGTCTCTCTCTGTCAAATAAATAAATAAAATCTTAAAAAAAAAATTAATTGACCAAAATGCAAGAGTTTGTGTTTGGATTCTCAGTTCTGTCCCATCGATCTGTATGTCTGTCCTTATGACCTGACTTTGAGCTAATTCTCCATCAGCATATATGGGTAATCTGTGAGACAACACTGGGGAATATAACAATTTCTTAATAATGAATTATGAAAATATCTAATAACTTTTCCCCAAATAATTCCAATATAGTGTGGGGGATCTTTTTTCTTTTACTTTTTGTTGTTGTTGTTGTTCTTTCTTTCTCCTTGTCTTTCTTGCTGGCTAATGTCTTTTTTCCCCTTTGTCTGACTCCCTATTGTTAATTTTTTTATTTAAGCTGCACAATAGGCAAATTTAATCCTTCCTGTTCCATTGTATCTTATTTACATGCTAACATTACTCTTGTTTACTCAGTATGTACTGGATACTGATTTCCTATTTGTCTAAGCGTATTTTAAGAAATATTCATCTCTGATTACTGAAAGGGAAAGCACTAAATTTACAGTTAAGCATGGAAATGAATGCTATGGGCAAGATTTTATAAATTTCATGTAGAAATACTTTTTAAGAACATAAAAAATGAAACATAATTAATTATATGCATACATGAGTTCTTCAGAAAGAAGACAGAACAGTTTTGGTTGATCTGTTAAAACGATATATGCCTAGTGGTGCTTAGAAGACAATGTAGAAATAAAGTGTTATTCTGTTGAATGTTGCTGAGTTTGAGATGAATCTCAGGGTTTAGAAAAAGACTTTGAGTTTTATTGTTAAAGGTCAGGAAGCAGGTCGCAAGGCATTCATCAATTTAGATATGTCAGAGGTTGTTCTTACTGAATCAGAGGAACCTAGAGACTAAAAAAGAAAGTTGGGGAGGGAGTTGGCATCACAGAAGCATTAATCATTCCTTTTCTTTCCCCTTTAATTTCCAGCCAGTAGGACATCTATAACTCAAGATTCCTCTGCACCGCACACCAGCATGCTAAAGAGAGTCACACATCTATACATCTGAAGGTGGGAGGATTGGAGGCAGCAGAACTGGAGGAGCAGTGCTGCTGGTGCCTGAGACCCGGGTGGGTTCCAGGAGCAGTGGCAGTGCCCGTGACCCGTTTGGCACAGTGAATGGAGATGGGACGTGCACACAGATACAACTGACCCTTGAACAACACGTGTGAAATGTGTGGATCCATTTACACGCAGAATTTTTTAAAAAAGATTTATTTATTTATTTGACAGAGAGAGAGAGAGAGAGAGAGAGCTCAAGCAGGGAGGGTGGCAGGCAAGGGAGAGGGAGAAGCAGGTTCCCCGCCGAGCAGGGAGCCCGATGTGGGACTTGATCCCAGGACTCTGGGATCATGATCTGAGCGCAAGGCAGCCACTTAACTGACTGAGCCACCCAGGCGCCCCATATATGCATAATTTTTTTGATAAATACCATACAGTACTGTAAATATATTTCCTTTTCCTTATGATTTTCTTTTTTTTTTATTTTTATTTATTTATTTGACAGAGAGAGAGACAGCGAGACCAGGAACACAAGCAGGGGGAGTGGGAGAGGGAGAAGCAGGCTTCCCGCGGAGCAGAGAGCCTGATGCAGGGCTCAATCCCAGGACCCTGGGATCATGACCGGAGCCGAAGGCAGATGTTCAACGACTGAGCCACCCAGGCCACCCCCCTTATGATTTTCTTTTTTTTTTTTTTTAAGATTTTATTTATTTATTTAATTGACAGAGAGAGAGAGAGAGACAGCGAAAGAGGGAACACAAGCAGGGGGAGGGTCAGAGGGAGAAGCCGGCTTCCTGCCGAGCGGGGAGCCCGATGCAGGGCTTGATCCCAGGACCCTGGGATCATGACCTGAGCAGAAGGCAGACACTTAACCAACTGAGCCACCCAGGCGCCCCCCCCTTATGATTTTCTTAATAACATCTTTTCTCTAGCTTAATTTGTTATAAGAATACAGTATATCATACTTAAAACTTACAAAATAATGTGCTTAATCGGCCGTTTATGTTATCGGTAAGTCTTCCGGTAGTTAAGTAGTTAAGTTCTGGGGGAATCAAAAGTTTTAAGCGGGGCACCTGGGTGGCTCAGTTGGTTAAGCAACTGCCTTCTTCTCCGGACATGATCCTGGAGTCCCGGGATCGAGTCCCACATCGGGCTCCCGGCTCAGCGGGGCGTCTGCTTCTCCCTCTGACCCTACCCCCCTCATGCTCTCTCTCAAATAAATAAATAAAATCTTAAAAAAAAAAAGTTTTAAGTGGATCTTTGAGTGGGGGTCACCACCCTTAACACCCCTCCCCGCCATTGTTCAAGGATCTACTGTACAGCCCTGAGGCAGCGCAGGTAAGAGAAACCAAAACCTTGTGCTATAGCGCCACCTGCTGGAAAACAAAAGAAAGGCCTCTAATTCCCAACCTGTTGAACTGTTAAAATCAAAGTAAACAAAACTTCATATAAATGTTTGCTATTTCAAATGAGCTAGCAGAGGCACATCATATCACACACTATGAAAAATCACAGTAATATGGTATCACAAAAAGAAAATGACGATCTCCAGCAACCAAATTCAAAGTCACAGAGATTGGGATCTAACTGATAGAGAAAGCAAAACGGCCATTATGAAGAAATTCAGTGAATTACAACAAAACTAAAGGAAATTAAATGAACTTGGGAAAAAAATTAATGAACAAAAGGAGTACTCTAGCAAGAGACTGAAGTCCTACAAAAGAACCAAACAGAAATTCTGGAGCTGAAGAACTCAATAAATGAGAAGAAGAACGCATTGGAAATAGATCAGACCAGCGGGAAGAGACAATAAGCAATCTAGAAGATAGAACCGTAGACATTATTTAGGTGGAAGAGGAGCAAGAACTAAGATTTTTCTTAAAAGATGAAGAAACCCCATGAGAGCTATCAGGCTCCATTAGGAGAACCAACGTAAAAATAAGGGTACACCAGAACAAGAGAAAGTGGCAGAGAGGTTAATTAAAGAAATTATAGCTGAGAACTTCCCACACCTGGGGAAAGAACTATAAGTTAACAAAGCTAATAGATTACCTTACTATCTCAATGCAAAAAGATCCTCTCCAAAACATTATAAGAAGCTGTCAAAAGTCAATGATAAAGAAAGAACCTTAAAGGCATCCAGGAAGAAAAAGAAAGTTACTTACCAAGGCTCTCCCTTTGGACTATCAGGCGATTTCTCAGCAGAGGCTCTACAGACCAGGAGTGAGTGGAATAACACATTCAAAGTATTGAAGGATAAAAATTGCCAGCCAAGAATACATTATCCAGCAAAGTTACCTTTCAGATAGGAAGGAAAAATAAAGGCTTTCCCAGACCAACAAAGCTGAGGGAGTTCATCATCACTAGACCTGCCTTACAAGAAATGTTGAAAGGAGCTCTTCCACCTGAAACAAAAGGACAAAAGTATACAAAACTTAGAGTAAAAGGTGATAGATAAATAGACAGAATCAGAAAATTGTAGTTCTATTTTAGAATAGGGTGTTAAACACTTAATTATACCACAAAAGCTTTTTTAAAGATTTTATCTATTCATTTGAGAGAGCACACAAGCAGGAGGAATGGCAGGCAGAGGGAGAGGGAGAAGCAGACTCCCCGCTGAGCCCAACGTGGGACTCGATCCCAGGACCCTGGGACCATGACCTGACCCAAAGGCAGATGCTTAACCGACTGAGCCACCCAGGTGCCCCCTATAGCACGAAAGTTAAAGGAAAAAAGCATTAAAAATAACTATAGCTACTACAACTTCATAACAAACTCACAGGATAAAAAGGGATAATTTGTGACAACAAAAATGTAGAAGGGGAGGAGGAAAATAACAGAACCTATATAGGCAAATAAAGATAAGTTGCCAACTGTAGAAAAAGCAGTATTTTACCTGAGACATTTTAAACAAATCTAATCATAACCACAAAAGTCCAGAGCAAAGATACAAAACATTTAAAAAAGGGGAAACTGAGCAAATCATTGAAAATCACCAACCTGGGCGCCTGGGTGGCTCAGTTGGTTAAGCGACTGCCTTCGGCTCAGGTCATGATCCTGGAGTCCCGGGATCGAGTCCCACATCGGGCTCCCTGCTCAGCGGGGAGTCTGCTTCTCCCTCTGACCCTCTTCCCTCTCGTGCTCTCTATCTCTCATTCTCTCTCTCTCAAATAAATAATAAAATAAAATCTTTAAAAAAAAAAGAAAGAAAAGAAAATCACCAACCTGAAAAGATAAACAGAAACATAAAGAAAAAGAAAGTGTAGTACAAAACCACCAGAAAACAAAAGATAAAATGGCAGTCATGAGTTCTCATATATCAATAATCAGCCTAAATGTAGATGGACTGAATTCACCAATCAAAAAGCATAGAGTGGCTGGATAGCTTAAAAAACAAAACCCAACTATATGCTACCTACAGGAGACTCATTTCAGCTCTAAAGACAAACATAAATTCAAAGTGAAAGGGTGGAAGATGATACTCCAAGCAAATGGTAACAACGACAACAAAACCAGTGTGTGTAGCCATCCTTAAATCAGCCATTTAAATCAGACTTTATATCAGACATTAAATGAGACAAAATAGAATTCAAGCCAAAAATGGTAATAAAAGACAAATAAGGTCATTCCATAATGGAAAAGGGGTCAATACATCAAGAAGATATAACAATCATGGGGCGCCTGGGTGGCTCAGTCGTTAAGCGTCTGCCTTCAGCTCAGGTCATGATCCCAGAGTCCTGGGATCGAGCCCCGCATCGGGCTCTCTGCTCAGCACGGAGCCTGCTTCTCCCTCTCCCACTCCCCCTACTTGTGTTCCCTCTCTCGCTGTGTCTCTCTCTGTCAAATAAATAAAGAAAATCTTAAAAAAAAAAGAAGATATAACAATCATAAATATATGTTCTTCCAATATCTGAGCACCAAAATGTATTAATCAAATACTAACAAATCTCAAGGGAGAAAGAGACAATAATACAATAATAGTAGGGGAATTCAATACCCCACCATTAGCAATAGATAAATTGTCCAGACAGAAAACCAAGAGGGAAATGTTGGAATTCCATCCAACAACAGAACAACAGCAGAATACACATTCTTCTCAAGTGCACATGGAACGTTCTCCAGGATGTATCATATGCTAGGCCACAAAACTAACCTTAGCAAAGTTAAGATTAAAATCACACCAACTAGCCTCTCTGACTACAATGGCATGAAGTTAGAAATCAACAAGAGGAAAGTGAGGAGATCTTCAAATATATGGAAACTAAACAACACACTTCTAAGCAACCATTGGGTCAAAGAAGAAATCAAAAGGGAAATAAAAAATTTTCTTGGAATGAAAATGAAAATACAACATATCAAATTTGGGGGAACTGCAGCAAAAGCAGCTCTGAGATGAAAGTTTACAGCAATAAATGCACATACTGAGAAATTAGAAAGATATCAAATAAACAATCTAAAGGAATTAGAATAGGAGGAACAAATTAAACCCAAGGTTAGCAGAAGGAAGGAAATAATAAAAACCAGAGTGGAAATAAATGAAATGGAGACCAGAAAAATAATAGAAAGGATCAATAAAACTAAAAATTGGTTCTTTGAAAAGATAAACTGACAAATTTTTAGCTAGACCAAGAAAGGAGAAGACTCAAATAAAAATAGAGGGGCACCTGGGTGGCTCATTCAGTTAAGCATCTAACTCTTGATCTCAGCTCAGGTCTTGATCTCAGCGTTGTGAGTTCAAGGCACATGTTGGGCTCCATGCTGGGTATGGAGCCTACTTAAAAAAATAATAAAATTAGAAATGAAAGAGGAGACATTACAGTTGATTCTACAGAAATGCAGAGAATTAAGAGAGACCACTATGAACAACTATATGTTAACAAATTACATAACCTAGAAGAAAGGGATGCATTTCTAGAAACACCAACCTATCAAGACTGAATCAGGAAGAAATAGAAAATCTGAACATACCCATAACAAGTCAAGAGATTGAGTCAGTTAAAAAAAACAAACAAAAAACAAAAAAACCCTCCCCACACAGAAAATTCCAGGGCCAGACAGATTCACTGGTGAATTTTACCAAACATGTAAAGAAGAATTAACACCAATCCTCCTCAAACTCTTTCAAAATATTGAGGAAGAGGGAATATTTCCAAACTTATCCTATGAATCCTACATTACCTTGATACCAAAACCAGATAAGGATACCATAAAAAAGAAAACAATAGACCAGTGCCACTGATAAATATAGACGCAAAAAATTCTCAATTAAATATTACCAAACCAAAATCAAGAATACATTAAAAGGATTATGCACCATGACCAAATGGGATTTATCCCTGGGATGCAAGGGCATTTCAGTATACACAAATCAATAAATGTAATTCATCACATCATAAAATGAAAGATAAAAATCACATGAGCATCTTAGTAGTTGCAGAAAAAGTATCTGACAAAATACAACATCCTTTCATTATAAAAACTCTTTAACAAATGGATGTAGAAGGAACATACTTCAATATATTAAAGGCCATATATGACAAACACACAGCTAAGATTATACTCAATGGGGAAAAACTGAAAGTGTCTCTTCTGAGATCAGGAACAAGACAAGGTTGCCCACTCTCACCATTCCTATTCAATATAATACTGGAACTACTACCTAGAGCAATTGGGCAAGACAAAGAAACAAAAGCCATCCAAATGGGGAAGGAAGAAGTAAAACTGTCATTGTTTGCTGATGATATATATGATCTTATATATAGAAAATTCCAAAGAGTCAATCAAGAAACTGGTGAAATTCTCAATGATTTCAGTAAAGTGGTAGGTTACAAAATCAATTTGCAGAAATCAGTGGTATTTCTTTACACTAATGATGAAGCATGAGAAAAAGAAATAAAACTATCCCAATCACAATAGCAAACAGAATAAATATTGTTAAAAAGGGCATACTACTCAAAGCCATCTATCGATGCAACATAATCCCCATTAAATATCACAGACATTCTTCACAGAAATAGAAGAAACAATCTTAAGATTTGCATGGAACCACAAAATATCCCAAATAGCCAAAGCAATCCTGAGAAAAAGATCACAGCCAGAGGTATAACACTTCTTGATTTCAAACTATACTATAAAGCCATAGTAATAAAAACAGTATGGTACTGGCACAAAAATAGATATATAGACCAACTGAACAGAATAAAGAGCCCAGAATTAAATTTCAACATATACAGCCAACTAATCTTCAACAAGGGACCCAAGAACACTCAACCAGGGAAGGATAATCTCTTCAACACATTGTCCTGGGAAAATTGGAGAAACACAAGTGGAACAATGTAATTGGATCCTTACACACAACTCACAAACATTAACTCAAAATGGATCAAAGACTTAAACACAAGAACTGATCCTTAAACACAAGACCTGAAAAAAACAAAAAAGGAAGCTTATTGACATTAGTCTTAGCAACAATTTTTTGGACATGATGCCAAAAGCACAAACAGAAGCAAAAATCAACAAGTGGAACTACAACTGCATAACAAAAGAACCAATTAACAAAATAAAATGGCAGCCTACAGAATAGGAAAAAAATGTTTGCAAAACACCAGAGAAGGAATTAACATCCGAAATATATAAAGAACTAACAGAACTTAATAACAACAACAAAATCTGATTTTATTTTATTTTTTTTAAAGATTTTATTTATTTATTTGAGAGACAGAAAGAATGAGAGATAGAAAGCACGAGAGGGGGCGCCTGGGTGGCTCAGTTGGTTAGGCGACTGCCTTCGGCTCAGGTCATGATCCTGGAGTCCCGGGATCGAGTCCCACATCGGGCTCCCTGCTTGGCGGGGAGTCTGCTTCTCCCTCTGACCCTCTTCCCTCTCATGCTCTCTATCTCTCATTCTCTCTCTCTAATAAATAAATAAAATCTTTAAAAAAAAAAAAAAAAAAAAGAAAGCACGAGAGGGAAAGAGGGTCAGAGGGAGAAGCAGACTCCCTGCTGAGCAGGAAGCCCGACGTGGGACTTGATCCTGGGACTCCAGGATCATGACCTGAGCATAAGGCAGTCGCTTAACCAACTGAGCCACCCAGGCACCCCGACAAAATCTGATTTTAAAATGGGCAGAACTAAATAGACATTTTTCCAAAGAGGACATCAAAATGGCCAAAAGGCACACAAAAAGATACTCAACATGACTAACCATCAGGAAGATGCAAATAAGAACCACATTGAACTATCATCTCACACCTGTTAGAATGTGAGGCAAGAGACAAGGAGGCAAGAGACAAGTGCTTGTAAGGATGTGGTGAAAAAGGAACATTTATACACAGTTGGTGGGGATGTAAATTAGTCCAACCACTATGGAAAACAATATGGATGTTCTTCAAAAAATTAAAAATAGATCTACCATATGATCCTGCAGTTCCACTTCTGGGTATATACCCAAACAAAATGAAAATTGGATTTCAACAAGATACATGCACATGCATGTTATCACAGCATTATTCACAATAGCCAAGATATGGAAACAACCCAAATACCCATCAATAGACTAATGGATAAAAAAGGATTTGGTATATATACACAATGGGATATTATTTAACCATAGGAAAGGAGACTTTTCTGCTATTTGTGGCAACAAGGATGAACTTTGAGCACATTATGTGAGATAAGAGAGAGAAATACAAGTACTGTATGACATCACTTATATGTGGAATCTAAAAAAGTCAAACCTATAAAAAACCAGAAAGTAAAATGGTGATTATCATTGGATGGGTGTGGGAGGATAAGACTGATGGTATTTAAGGATGCAAACTTGTAAATAAGCCATAGCAATCTAATGCACAGTGTAATGAATACAGATAATAATATTATACTATGATGATGTAATATTATAAATTTTGCTTCAATGGCAATCATATTACAATATATAAATGGATCACAGTAACACTGTATACCTTAAATTTACAAAATGTAACATGTCAAATTTGTTAATTAAAAAGAAGAAAATTGGATGACTATCATTACACCTGGAAAATTTCTGTGCCTACAAAAGACATTATTCCAACTTAATATGAAAATTAAGAGCAATTATCTCATGAGTACAAAGCGATTTCTAGAATTATTTGTAATAACAACAATCAGAATCAATCCACTGCTGATCAATGGGAGATTGAATTAATGATGTCACATCCTTACAATAGGGCACTAGGCAGCAATGGACATGATCAGAGAGTTCTCTTTACTGCTGCATGTCCAGGACATACTGTTCAGTAAACAGAAAAAGTGCTAGGGGCACCTGGGTGTCTCAGTTTGTTAAGTGACTGCCTTCAGCTCAGGTCATGATCCTGGAGTCCCGGGATCGAGTCCCACATCGGGCTCCCTGCTCAGCGGGGAGTCTGCTTCTCCCTCTGACCCTCCCCCCTCTCATGTGCTCTCTCATTCTCTCTCAAATAAATAAATAAAATCTTAAAAAAAAAAAAGAAAAAGTGCTAGAAGGTCACATACACTTAGCCTTATTTTTTGAAGAATGAGCAGGGGAACAGAGACACTATGAAAGTTAGACTGCTCTAAATGTATTTTTCTTATCATTTTTATAGTTATTAAATATGTTGGCTAAATTTGTGTTCAAAAGATATTTTATAATATAATTTATAAAAATAAAGAAATAACCTACAAAGAGGAAATATTTACACTGAATTTTAAACAAAATAATTTGACTACATATTTTTTTTTAAGGTTTTATTTATCTATTTGTCAAAGAGAAAAAGTTCATGAGCAGGGCGAGCGGCAGGCAGAGGGAGAAGCAGGCTTTCTGCTGAGCAGGGAGCCCGATGGGGGGCTTGATCCCAGGATTCTGGGATCATGACCTAAGCCAAAGGCAGATGCTTAAGCAACTGGGTGGCTCAGTTTTGTCTGTTTGGATGATTCTATTTGTTATTCCAGGCCAGTGGCTGGGGGATACCTCTACTTTCTGTCTATGTTTCCCAACATTCAGTCCCTTTGTGCTCATTTTCAGTGGATACTCAGGTTACTGATAAAACTGCTAAAACAGTTCTGTTTTATCTGGTAGGCGAGTAAAACTGCTTTTGCTAATTTGGTTATGACCGTAAGACTCTACTCTCTACAGGAAATTCAATCATTCTTTCCTTCATCTGCTAATACTTAGGGGACTAATAATTTTGATTTTTTTTTAATTTTAAAGATTTCATTTATTTATTTATTTGACAGAGAGAGAGAGACAGCAAGAGAGGGAACACAAGCAGGGGGAGTGGGAGAGGGAGAAGCAGGCTTCCTGCGGAGCAGGGAGCCCGATGTGGGGCTCGATCCCAGGACCCTGGGATCATGACCTGAGCCGAAGGCAGACACTTAACCGACTGAGTCACCCAGGTGCCCCAATTTTCAGATTCTTGATAAGAGAAAGTATTATTCTGTGTAGAGTGGAACAATTAGTTTCTGGGAACCCCCACATCCTATAATAGGAGAAAATGAATACTATGTATGTTGGTTATACAAAGATTACTCAAACTGTTTTAGCTTCATCAATAGAAAACTCCATGAAATTTTGAAACAGTATAACAGAGGAAAAATTTTGAGTTTTGGAATTTGGACAAAATCTCTCACTTTGTAGGTTTTTTGGTGTATATATATATAGTGGTAAAATGTATGTAACACAAAATTCGCCATTTTAATAATTTTCAAGTATGCAATTCAGTGGAGTTGAGTAAATTTGCAATGTTTTGTATTTCCTACCACTATCTATCTATCTATTTATTTATTTTAAAGATTTATTTATTTATTTATTATTTATTCCAGGATCATGACCTGAGACGAAGGCAGTCGCTTAACCAACTGAGCCATCCAGGCGCCCCCACTATCTATTTATAAAACCTTTTTTATTGAGGGGCCCTGGGTGGCTCAGTTGTTAAGCGTCTGCCTTCGGCTCAGGTCATGATCCCTGGGTCCCGGGATTGAGCCCCGCATCGGGCTCCCTGCTCAGCGGGAAGCTGGCTTCTTTGCTTCTTCCTCTCCCACTCCCCCTGCTTGTGTTCCCTCTCCCGCTGTGTCTCTCTCTGTCAAATAAATAAATAAAATCTTTAAAAAAAAACAACCTTTTTTATTGAGGTATAGTTCACATACAATGTTATATTAGTTTCAAGTATACATCATAGTCATTCGACAACTCTATACATTACACAATGCTCACCATAATAAGTGTAGCTACCATCTATCACTGTGCAGTTTTTACAATATTTTTAAAAAGATTTTATTTATTCATTTGAGGGAGAGAACAGAGGGGGGGTGAGAGGGAGAAGCAGACTCCCCGCCAAACAGATAGCCTGATACTGGGCCCGATCCCAGGACCCTAAATCATCCCTGACCCAAAGGTTAACTGATTGAGTCGCTTAACTGACTGAGTCACCCAGGTGCTCCAGTTTTTACCTAATATTTTTGACCATATTCCCTATGCTGTACTTGTTGTGTCTGTGACTTATAGTTGGACATACAAAACTTTAAAAAAAAATCAAACCAAACAGAAAATATGTACCCCTTAAGCAATATTTTCCCATTTCCCCCTCCACCTAGCCCCTGGCAACCTCTAATCTATTTTCAGTCTCTATGAGCTTGCATATTCTAGACATTTCCTATAAGTGGAATGATAATATGTATCTCTTTGTGTCTGGCTTTAATCACTTAGCATAATGTTTTCAAGTTTCACCCATCTTGTGGTATGTATCAGAACTTCATTCCTTTTTATATTTGAATAATATTCCATTGCATGACTGTGTCACATTATATTTTATTTTATTATTTTTAGAGAGAGAGCATACAAGTGGTGGGTGAGGGACAGAGGGACAAGGTGAGAAAATGCTAGGTAGGCTCAACTCCCAGTGCAAGTCCCCATGGAGAGCTCAATCTCACCACCCTGAGATCATGACCTGAGCCCAAATCAAGAGCCAGATGCTTAACCAACTGAGCCACCCAGGCACCCTGAATGTATCACATTTAAAAAAATCCATTCATGTGTTAACAGATAGTTGGGTTATTTCTACCTTTTGGTTATTGTGAATAATTCTGTTACGAACATTGGTATACAAATGTTCGTTTGAGTCCTGTTTTCAATTCTTTTGGGTGTGTACCCAGCTAATTGCTGGACCCAATGGCATTTTTATATTTAAGTTTTTGAGGAGCTACTAAACTGGTTTCCACATTGTTAAACTATTTTTTACATTGTCCCATTTTACATTCCCATCAGCAATTTATGAGGGTTCCAATCTCTCCACAGCTTTGTCAATAATTTCCCCCCCCCAGAGCCATCCTGGTAGATGTGGATTGATACCTCATTGTGGGTTTTGATTAGAATTTCCCTAGTGACCCATATCATTAACATCTCAAGTAATTTAGACCTGCTGTTTTTCATGATCCCTTTCCTTATCTATTTTCCCTCCACAGACCTTCCATCAGTGTATAAACAGGGACTGGCACCTAGTCTCCTAAAAGGAAAACTCCTTTGTTTCCATCACCTCCTTAAAGCTCTATTCCATTTCCTGAGGCTTGCTGGATCCTCTTCTCCATTGCCCATCCCAGTCAGTTTTGCAGCCCGTACGTTAAATTCCCTCCTCCATTACCTCTCTTTCATTCCCCAAATGAAGTCAGGGAAATCCATCTTTCTTCCAGTGAGTAAACTCCACATAGTAAAAAGATCTCCAACAGGAAGGAGACACATCCTATTAGAAATAGAGGTAATATATGACTTGAACCTGTCCCTTTGGGATTTTCTTCCCCCTTTATTCAACTCAAAAAATAACTTTCCTAACTCAAGTAAATCTCCTTCCAGAAGGAGCTCCTACTTCAAATAATATTTCTTCCAACCTTTAAATAAGTTAGAGGTTTCATGCAAACCAGCCCTACAAGAAATATTGAAAGGGGTCCTCTAAGCAAAGAGAGAGCCTAAAAGTAACACAGACCAGAAAGGAACAGAGACATTATACAATAACAGTCACCTTACAGGCAATACAATGGCACTAAGTTCATATCTTTCAAGAGTTACCCTGAATGTAAATGGGCTAAATGCCCCAAACAAAAGACACAGGCTATCAGATTGGATAAAAAACCAAGACCCATTGATATGCTGTCTGCAAGAGACTCATTTTAGACCCAAAGACACCTACAGATTTAAAGTGAGGGGTGGAAAACCATTTTTTTTTGAAGATTTTATTTATTTATTTGACAGAGAGACAGCGAGAGAGGGAACACAAGCAGGGTGAGTGGGAGAGGGAGAAGCAGGCTTCCCGTGGAGCAGGGAACCCGATGCGGGGCTCGATCCCAGGACCCTGGGATCATGACCTGAGCTGAAGGCAGACGCTTAATGACTGAGCCACCCAGGTGCCCCGGTGGAAAACCATTTACCATGCTAATGGACAGCAAAAGAAAGCTGGGGTGACAATCCTTATAGCAGACAAATTAGATTTTAAACCAAAGACTATAATAAGAGATGAGGAAAGACACTGTATCATACTTAAAGGGTCTATCCAACAAGAAGATCTAACAGTTTTCAATATCTATGCCCCTAACATGGAAGTAGCCAATTAATAAAAAATCAAAGAAACACATCAACAGTAATACAGTTATTGTAGGGGACTTTAACACCCCCTCACTGAAATGGACAGATCATCTAAGATCAACAAGGAAGTAAAGGCTTAAATGACACACTGGACCAGTTGGACTTCACAGATATATTCAGAACATTCCATCCCAAAGCAACAGAACACACATTCTTCTCTAGTGCACATGGAACATTCTCCAGAATAGATCACATCCTGGGTCACAAATCAGGTCTCAATTGGTACCAAAAGATTGGGATCATTCCCTGCATATTTTTGGACCACAATGCTTTGAAACTAGAACTCAATCACAAGAGGAAAATCGGAAAGAACTCAAATACATGGAAGCTAAAGAGCATCCTACTAAAGAATGAATGGGTCAACCAGGAAACTAAAGAAGAATTAAAAAAATTCATGGAAACAAATGAAAATGAAAACAACTGTTCAAAATCTTTGGGATAAAGCAAAGGCAGTCCTAAGAGGAAAGTATATGTCAATACAAGCCTTTCTCAAGAAACAGGAAAGGTCTCAAATACACAACCTAACCCTACACCTAAAGAAGATGGAGAAAGAACAGCAAATAAAGCCTAAACCCAGCAGGAGAAGAGAAATAATAAAGACCAGAGCAGAAACCAATGAAATAGAAACCAAAAGAACAGCAGAACAGATAAATGAAACTAGGAGTTGGTTCTTTGAAAGAATTAATAAGATTGATAAACCCCTGGCCAGACTTATCAAAAAGAAAAGAGAAAGGACCCAAATAAATAAAATCATGAATGAAAGAGGAGAGATCACAATCAACACCAAAGAAATACAAACAATTATAAGAACATATTATAAGTAACTATATGCTAGCAAATTACACAATCTGGAAGAAATGGATGCATTTCCAGAGAAGTATAAACTACCAAAACTCAAACAGGAAGAAATAGTAAACCTGAACAGAACCATAACCAGTAAGGAAATTGAAGCAGTAATCAAAAATCTCCCAACAAACAAGAGCCTAGGGCCAGATGGCTTCCCAGGGGAATTCTACCAAACATTTAAAGAAAAATTAATACCTATTCTTCGAGTGTTCCAAAAAACAAAAATGGAAGGAAAACTTCCAAACTCATTTTATGAGGCCAGCATTACCTTGATCCCCAAACCAGACAAAGACCCCCATCAAAAAGGAGAATTACAGACCAACATCCTTGATGAACATGGATGCAAAAATTCTCACCAAAATACTAGCCAGTAGGATCCAAAGGATTATTCACCACAACCAAGTGGGATTTGTTCCTGGGCTGCAAGGTTGGTTCAACATCCACAAATCAATCAATGTGATACAATACATTAATAAAAGAAAGAACAAGAACCATATGATTCTCTCAATAGATGCAATAAAAGCATTTGACAAAGTACAGCATCCTTTCTTGATTAAAATTCTTCACAGCATAGGGATAGAGGGTACATACCTCAATATCATAAAAGCCATCTATGAAAAACCTACAGCGAATATCATTCTCAATGGGGAAAAACAGAACTTTCCCCCTAAGGTCAGGAACACGGCAGAGATGTCCACTATCGCCACTGCTGTTCAACATAGTACTAGAAGTCCTAGCCACAGCAATCAGACAACAAAAAGAAATAAAATGCATCTGAATCGGCAAAGAAGTCAAACTCTCACTCTTTGCAGATGATATGATACTGTATGTGGAAAACCCAAAAGACTCCACCCCCAAACTGTTAGAACTCATACAGGAATTCAGTAAAGTGGCAGGATATAAAATCAATGCGCAGAAATCAGTTGCATTTCCACACACCAACAACAAGACAGAAGAAAGAAATTAAGGACTCGATCCCATTTACAATTGCACCAAAAAACCGCAAGATACCTAGGAATAAATCTAACAAAAGAGGCAAAGAATCTGTACTCAGGAAACTATAGAATACTCATGAGGGGCGCCTGGGTGGCTCAGTCGTTAAGCGTCTGCCTTCAGCTCAGGTCATGATCCCAGGGTCCCAGGATCGAGTGCCACATCAGGCTCCCTGCTCAGCGGGAGGCCTGCTTCTCTCTCTCCTACTCCTCCTGCTTGTGTTCCTGCTCTCACGCTCTCTCTCTCTCTCTCTGTCAAATTAATAAATAAAATCTTAAAAAAAATAGAATACTCATGAAAGAAATTGAGGAAGACACAAAGAAATGGGAAAACGTTCCATGCTCATGGATTAGAAGAACAAATATTGTGAAAATGTGTATGCTACCTAGAGCAATCTACACATTTAAGGCAATCCCTAGCAAAATACCATCAACTTTTTTCAGAGAAATGGAACAAATAATCCTAAAATTTGTATGGTACCAGGAAAGACCCCAAATAGCAAAGGGATATTGAAAAATAAAAGCAAAGCTGGTGGCATCATAATTCCGGACTTCAATCTCTATTACAAGGCTGTCATCATCAAGAAAGTACGGTATTGGCACAAAAACACACACATAGATCAATGGAGCAGAATAGAGAACCCAGAAATGGACCCTCAACTCTACGGTTAACTAATCTTTGACAAAGCAGGAAAGAATATCCAATGGAAAAAAGTCTCTTCAACAAATGGTGTTGGGAAAATTGGACAGCCACATGCAGAAGAATGAAACTGGACCATTTCCTCACACCACACACAAAAATAGAATCAAAATGGATGAAAGACCTAAATGTGAGACAGGAATCCATCAAAATCCTTGAGGAGAACACAGGCAGCAACCTCTTCGACCTCAGCTGCAGCAACTTCTTCCTAGAAACATTGCCAAAGGCAAGGGAAGCCAGGGCAAAAATGAACTATTGGGCCTTCATCAAGATAAAAAGCATTTGCACAGCAAAGGAAACAGTCAACAAAACCAAAAGACAACCAACAGAATGGGAGAAGATATTTGCAAATGATATATCAGATAAAGGGCTAGTATCCAAAATCTATAAAGAACTTATCAAACTCAACACCCAAAGAACAAAAAATCCAATCAAGAAGTGGGCAGAAGACATGAACAGACATTTTTCCAAAGAAGACATCCTAATAGCCAACAGACACATGAAAGAGTGCTCAACATCACTCGGCATCAGGGAAATCCAAATCAAAACCTCAATGAGATACACCTCACACCCGTCAGAATGGCTAAAATTAACAAGTCAGGAAACGACAGATGTTGGTGAGGATGTGGAGAAAGGGGAACCCTCCCACACTGTTGGTGGGAATGCAAGCTGATGCAGCCACTCTGGAAAACAGTATGGAGGTTCCTCAAAAAGTTGAAAATAGAGCTACCCTACGACCCAGCAATTGCACTACTGGGTCTTTACCCCAAAGATACAAATGTAGTGATCCTAAGGGGCACATGCACCCCAATGTTTATAGCATCAATGTCCACAATAGCCAAACTATGGAAAGAGCCTAGATATCAAGCAACAGATGAATGAATAAAGAAGATGTGGTGTATATATATATATATATATATATATATATATATATATATACACAATGGAATATTATGCAGCCATGAAAAAAAAAATGAAATCTTGCCATTTGCAATGACATGGATGGAACTAGAGGGTATTACGCTAAGTGAAATAAGTCAATCAGAGAAAGACAATTATCATATGATCTCACTGATATGTAGAATTTGAATAACAAGGCAGAGGATCATAGGGGAAGGGAGGGAAAAATGAAACAAGAAGAAACCAGAGAGGGAGACAAACCATAAGAGCCTCTTAATCTCAGGAAACAAACTGAGGGTTGTTGGAGTGGAGGGGGGTGGGAGGGAGGGGTGGCTGGGTGATGGACATTGGGAAGGGTATGTACTATGGTGAGCACTGTGAACTGTGTAAGACTGATGAATCACAGACCTGTACCCCTGAAACAAATAATACATTTTATGTTAATAAAAAAATAAATAAAAATATGCATGCATAATCATTCTGTGGATTTCCATGTAGTCAGAGCTCAGGGCTGAGGAGGCTGGAATTCCTATGTACGCCTGATAGAAAATGGGATATGGGCACTGAAGAAGCCTCAGAAATCTGCGAGAAGTCACCAGGGTGTCTGGAAGAAAACTAACCTGTGCAGGTGCTGGGTGAGACTTCACAAGGCTGGACGAAGAACTACTCCTGGGGCTGGGAACCCGCTCCAGGTTGCACAGGCCACACAGGAAGGGTAATATCAGAACCCTGCAGGAAACAAAAGCAGCAATGACTCCCCCTGTTGCTTGCACTCAGGCTGTCACCCCATCCTACTACCCCATAAGTGTTTCTCACCCTTTGAATTAGCAAGTATTTTTCAATTTTCTGTTTCAAAAGAATTCACCATTGGGTTGCTTTTTTGGACACCCCTGCAGGAAGACGCACCCGCACTGAAGGCCCTTGTCTGGAGCCAAGGGGCGGGGGGGCGGGATGTCCCAGCTGGAGTCTTCCTTCAGTGGACTCGGACTCAGGGGCAGGTGGGTCTTGGATGCACCACGGGCCCACGGGTAGGCTCTGCACGGGGCTCTCAAGGTTCACTGGCTAATTCTTTCCCTCCTCAAACAGACACACTTCAAGCCAGCAGGCCAGGTGATCTGAGGCCGAATCTGACAGGGGACAGGGTGGGCTGGGCACAGTGGGGGTGGCACTTCAGACCCATCCGGGCCAGTGGGCCCCAGGGAAGCTCAGTGGAGGGCAGGGGAGCGCGGGGGCCAAGGCACATACCTAGAGGGCGTGGGCACCTCCCCTGGGGGCCTCGGAGTCTCCGTCCCAGGCCCCTGAGTCTGAGTTCCCCTTCTTACCTAAGGGGCCGAACATGACTTTCACACGTGACCTCCAGGAGGCGCCCGCCCGGGGAGCTGCTCTCACGGTCCCGGGTAGGAGAGCCGGGAGCTGCGCGCGCGCGCAGAGGTTACTGTGTGGGGCTCCTCCCTGCAGGGCTCCCCCGGGGCCCCGGCCTCCAGGCGCCGCGTCTCCACCGCCGGTCCCGGGGGCGAAGGGCCTCACTCTGGCCGCAGACCCGAGCCGCCAGCGACGCGTCCGCGCGGCCCTTGGAGAGCCGAGTTCGCGCCTGTGGCCCCCGAGGCCAAATCGCACCTCTGCGGGCGACCCCAGGAGGCGCACACGAACCCGCCGGCCCTGATCCGGTCAGGTCCTGTGCCCCTGCGGAGCGGCTCCGAGACCCGGGAGGGCGCTTCCCCAGGGAGGCCTCCCACCTCGCCCGCGACCACCCCGCTCAGCTGAGGGGTGCCTCTGTGGGGTTGAGCTTCCGCGAGAGGACCGTCGCCGGGCCCGCTCCCGCACACCTCCTGAGACAATGTCAGTAGCCGCAGAGCAGACGCGGCCTCGGGACTCTGCGAACCTCGTGCCGAGGGCCCCTGGAGGGGAAACCGTGGGAACTACGTTACCAGTAATGCCCGGCGCCGCGTGCCCAGGATGCAGCCAATGAACGCGCAGAAACAGGTCGTTTCCGCTTGTGGACCAGAGCAGCGGGGAGGGACTTCCGGCACCGCGGTCGCGCCAGTCACTTTGACCGCTCTCGCGCGCAGCGGCCATTTGAGTCCTTTAGCAGCGTGAAGGTGCGCCCGGGGTGATGAGAACGAGAAATTGATAGGGGAAGGGTTGTCCCCACTGCACGGCAGCTGGCGTGAGGGTCGACGGCGGTGGTTGACAACTGTGCACGGGTCCCGTCTCTGTCGCCGGCTTCTTATGACCCCCGCTCCGCCCATACAGTCCGATGGCCGGGGCTACGCCCGGGAACCCTGCTCGGGTGAACGCTCGTCCCCCGGGCTCTTCCCGCTCTCCCCCGACCAGATCCTAAAGGCCCGAGGGCGGGGCGCCTGCTCGCGTCCCTGCCGCCCAGGCCCCGGTGTTGGGACAGTGGGGAGATCATGGGTGGCGTCCCCATATCTGAAAGCCAGTGTGATGAAGTGCGAGAATGTTACAGGCAGAGGGACCGGTTCGCTGGGGGTGGTTGATCCAGCGAATGCTCCTGGAGAGTGCCAAGGTGAAGAGTTTTAACTTAATTCTCAGGATGCTGGGAGGCATGGAAGGTTGTGAATAGAAGAGACACAGGATCTGAGTTAGGCTTTTCAGTTTTCTAAAAGTTGCTCAGAGTTAGAACAGACTGGAAAAGGGATGATAACATCGAGGCACAGGGAGGTTGAGCCCTTGTCCAAGGTCACACAGCTCTAAGAGTCAGCCTTGGGGGTCAGCCTTGGGGACCGAGGCTGAGAGATAATGCAGTCATCCCAGGTCACCTGGCTCCAGGGCTCGGCAGGGATGCAGGGAGGCCTGAGCCTATGGAGCCCTGCAATGGTTACATCCCTCTGATGTCCCTCATCTTCCCACAGATTCCCATGACCAGAGAAGCGCTTATGGACTGTAGGAATGTGAGTGAAGGATATTCCAGGCCCTCAACGGTCCTGATCCCAACCTTTGTCTCTGGGATTGTGTCCTGCGACTCTTTGCCTGCCACTCTTCCACTCTTCTTGGTCCAGGAGACCCTGAAGAAACTCCAAGCCCAGGGTCATAAATCCAGGCTGGAAGTTATATGGAGAGGTTCCTATTGCTGGCAACCAATACAGTGAGGTATAAAAGATGGTTCCAGACATAGGTGTCAGAATATGTTCATGCTAGGAGGTGAGGATGAGTTTGTTCAGGGAACTGCAGTTCTCCCTTTTCCTTATCATGAGAGAGAAAGGAGAATTAAAACAGGTGGGAAGGGGTCAGGCGTGGAATGGCTCTGTGAAAAGTTGGTGTCTCTTCTGGAAGTGGTGGGAAACGTAGGTTTGGAACAGAGGGAGGTGATCTGACGCAGGTTTCATCAGGCTCCCTGTGGGTGCAGCCTGGAGAGGGAGAGCAGATACTGTTGGAGTTGGGAGGCGATGGGAAGAACAGGGAAGACGAAACTGCAATACTTCAGGTGAGAGTTGGTGGTTGTACCAGGGTGGTGGCTGTAGACGTGGGAGAGCCAGTTGGGTTCTGGATCATGTTTTTAATTAGGGCCTCCCAGAATTTCAGATTTTGCGAATGAGAGAGAGAAAGGAAGAGAGTTTTAGGGCTCAGCAGCTGGAAGGATGGAAACTCCATTAACCAGGATATTAAAGTTGGTAGTAAGGTTAATTTTCACTGGGGACATCAGTTTTGTTTTTGGCTATCTTAAGACTTGGAGATGTTTCAAAGAAAAATGTGTGGAGAACAATTAGCAGATGGCCACACAGGTCTGGAACTCAGTAGGGAGACATTCAGAAGGTGGTAGACAATAAAGGTATTGGCTGCCCAGCAAGGGGAAGGTAAGAGCCGTGACTGGGTGTCATGCCTGGGCATCTGGGTGGGGTGCTCGGCCTCATAAACATAGCTGAGGGAGAGAAATGGTTTTGGGAAGGTTATGGGAGACAGGGCCATCTGTCAGGTGGCCAAGGCATCCATAGGAAGCATAGACATAAGAGGAATGTGTCACAAGAATAATTGAGACAAGATGACACCGAGGCCCAGACTAGTGTTTATTCATGCTATGGACTTACCAGGAATTTATTGTATCCCTTGGTGTGTCTTAGGTGTTTCAGTTAGGCTGGCAAATTAGCACAGGGGCACAAGTCACCATCTAGGAGCATCACTGGGGCTGGGCTGGAAGACCTCCAGGGCTGGGCTCTGAAGGATGATTTGATGGAGAGGAAGGCAGTAGCTGATGAGGGAACATCAAGTGCACCACAAGTGGAAGAGAGCCCTTGGGTCCTGAGATCTGCAGGTGGTTCTTGGTAGCTGGGATTGAAGCAAGAACTGAGCAGGGAGGCCTTCAAGCAGGTTTTGTCCCCATTGGCAGTGGGGACCATTGGAAGTCTGGGGTAGTACTGGATCCTGTTTGAATTTGCCAAATACCACCTGGATGCCATATATGGGTAACATGTTGGGAGGACAGGGTGATGCTTCTGGGTAGGAGGGTAGAAGTGGCTTACAGAGTGAGACTGAGAGAGAGGTATGGTAGAAATAGTTACATGAAGAGAGAACATGAACTGAAGGACCTAGGGCCATGACACTGATGACATAAGGTGGAAGGGTGAGCCCACATTTGGTTGTGCCTCAGAGGCACAATCTGGGGGACCCCCAATTGCCTGACATGAGGACATATGCCCTAATGCCAGGCTCAGTGTTTAGGTGGCATCTCCCTGCCCACATATCTCTTGTTGTTGTGGGCAGTCACAACGATCGTGATACCTTGAGAAGAGAGCAGGTATCTCTGGCTCCATGGGGGGCACTGGAAGGAGGGTGAGCAGGGGATGTATGTCTGGGTGAAGAAACTTGGAGTCCTAGAAAAGAAACTGATCCAGGAATGGTCTATCCCCATTATGGCAGGGCTGTGTGATCTTTGAGGACGTGGCCATTTACTTTTCACAGGAGTGGGTGCTCCTTGATGAGGCTCAGAGACACCTGTACCATGATGTGATGCTGGAGAACTTTGCACTTATAGCTTCATTGGGTAAGGCCTTCACACTCACCCTAGTGTCCTGGGTTTTGTCTCTCCTCTTTTACTTCACAGGAAGCTCTGCCCTTTCCACAGCTAGACCATGGATTCTGTGCACTTCCCCATTTTCTTGGCGTATGTGTCATCAGGGTAGACCATAGTTGTGTGCGCACTGCACTGAGAAGACCTAAGTCCTGTTGCTCCAAGCATTCGGGAATGGTCTGGGATTCAGGAGTCTTGCAGTCAGCCTAATGCACCTTACCTTGTTTGTCCTCTCCCTGGCAGGATGACTTGTTCGGATCCATGGCACCGGATCCATGTTCCGAGTTCTACATTACTGACTGAGTCAGTGGTTTGAATATTGATGTTGGAGATGGGGTCCTTATGGATGGGACTACAACATTAAGGTTATAGTAATCCACCAGGAGGTACCCTTTAATTTTTCCAGATTCAAGAATAGGCACAATCAGGTTGTAGGATAGAGAAGTAGTGAGGATAATCACCCTTTTATTTATTAGATTTTTTAAAAAGATTTTATTTATTTATTTGACAGAGAGAGACACAGTGAGAGAGGGAACACAAGCAGGGGGAGTGGGAGAGGGAGAAGCTGGCTTCCTGTGGAGCAGGGAGCCTCATGAGGGGCTCGATCTCAGGACCCTGAGATCATGACCTGAGCCGAAGGCAGATGCTTAATGACTGAGCCACCCAGGCACCCCATTTATTAGATTTTATATAACAAGTTTTAATCCTTGGAGGCCCTGTTTTGACTTACATTGGTGATATTAACTATTTTTCCTGGGGCGGAGGTGGGGGACTGTGGAATTCTATTTTATTAGCCCAATCTGTGTCAAAGACCTACATTAATTTTAAGTGCATTATTCTTCATGCTACAGCATCTGTGCCAATATGGGATATTTTGGGGTGTTATGACATTGGGAAATTTAGGCAAGGCTATAGTTCAAATGAGGCATATTTATTTTTCTGTTTTATATCTGAGTATCCAAGTACAGTGTGTAAAAGTAGTGGGATTCCCCAGATATGATTTGAGCCCCAGTAATGATTATGTTTCTGAGGTTTGGGCTTTGGTGCCTTTTAGTAAATGAGGTTTAACCCCTTTATTGAGGAATTATTGACATGTAAAAAGCTGTACATATTTCTCGGATACAATTTGATGGGTTCAGGATAAGTATACACCATGAAACCATTACCACCATAAAAGCCATAAATATATCCATCACTAAGTTTCCTCCTATCCCTTTATTATTATTATCATCATTTGTGTGTATGGTAAGAACACTTAACATAAGATTTACCCTCTTAGCATATTTTAAGTGTACAATAGTCCCCCCTTATCCATGGTTTCTCTTTCCGTGGTTTCAGTTATCCACAGTCCACCGCAGTCTGGAAGTAGATGATCCTCCTTCTGATATATCGTCAGAAGGTCAGTAGTAGCCTCATGCTAAGTCACAATGCCTACATCATTAACCTCACTTCATCTTATCACATAGGCATTTTATCATCTCACATCATTATAAGGTATAGTACAGTAAGAAATTTTGAGATGACATTCACAATACTTTTATTACAGTATATTGTTATAATTGTTCTATTTTATTATTAGCTATTCTTGTTAATCTCTTACTGTGCCTAATTTATAAATTAAACTTTATCATAGGTATGTACACAAAAAAGTAATATTTATAGGGTTCAGTACTATCTGCAGTTTAAGGTATCTGCTAGGGGTCTTGGAATGTATCCCTCATGGATAAGGAAGAACTACTGCACATTACAGTATTGTTAGCCATAGGCTGCTGTATGGTAGGTCTCCAGGACTTATTCATCTCAATAATTGAAATTTTATACCATCACTTTTAACCATCAATTCCCCATTTCCTCTTTACCCTAGCCCCTGCAAAGGCTCCCTTGTCAGGGTTAGTTGATCTTATATTTATGGGTTTATTTCTGTGCTGTCTATTCTGTTCTGTTGGTCTATAATGTTTTGATTACTATAGCTTTGTAATATAATTTGAAATCAGGAGGTGTGATGTTCCCAGCTTTGTTCTTCTTGCTCAAGAATGCCTTGGCTATTCAGGGTCTTTCATGGTTCTGTGTTAATTTTAGGATTGTTTTTCTACTTCTGTGAAAAATGCCCTTGGTATTTGAATCTGTAGATTGTGTTGGGTCATATGGAGACTTTAAGAATATTAATTCTTCCAATCTATGAACAAAGGATATTTTTCCATTTATTTGTATTTTTAATTTCTTTCATCAGTGTTTTATAATTCTCAGTGTATAGACCTTTCACCTCTTTGGTTAAATTTATTCCCAAGCATTTTATTCTTTTTGAAGCTATTGTAAAAGAGATTGTTTCTTCTTTTTTCTTTCACAGTTCATTGTTAGTATATAAAAATGCAGCGATTTTTCTGTGTTGATTTTGTATCCTGCAACTTTACTGAATTCATTTATTCTAACAGGCTTTGGGTGCAGTCTTTGGGTTTTCTGTGTAAAAGATTATGTCATTCACAAATAGAGACAATTTTATTTCTTCTTTTCCCATTTGCATGCTCTGTATTTCTTTTTCTTGCCCAATTACTCTGGCTAGGATTTCCAGTACTATGCTGAATAGAAGTGGCAAGAGGGGTCATCCTTGTCTTGTTCCTGATCTTAGCGAAAAGACTTTCAGCTTTTCACCATTGAGTATGATGTTGGCTGTGAGCCTAGCATATATGACTTTTATCATGTTGAGGTACATTCCTTCTATACCTAATTTGTTGAGAGTTTTTATCATGAAAGCATGTTGAATTTTGTCACATGCTTTTCTCTCTATTGAGGTGATGATATGATTTTTATCCTTCATTTTGTTAATGTGGTATATCACATTTATTGATTTGTGTTTACTGAACCATCTTTGCATTCCAGAGAGAAATCCCAGTTGGATGTGGTGTATTATTTATTTATTTTTTAAAAAAGATTTTATTTATTTGACAGAGAAAGACACAGTGAGAGAGGGAACACAAGCAAGGGGAGTGGGAGAGGGAGAAGCAGGCTTCCCGCCGAGCAGAGAGCCGGATGCGGGGCTCGATCCCAGGACTCTGGGACCATGACCTGAGCCGAAGGCAGATGCTTAACGACTGAGCCACCCAGGCGCCCTGGTGTATGATCCTTTTAATGTACTGTTGAATTTGGTTTACTAGTATTTTGTTGAGGATTTTTGCATCTAGGTTCATCAGGGATATTGACCTATAATTTTCTTGTGTTGTAGTATCTTTACCTGGCTTTGGTCTGAGGGTAATGCTGGCCTTGTAAAATGAATTAAGATGTGTTCCCTCCTCTTCAGTTTTTTGGAAGAGTTTGAGGAGGAATGACATTAAATGTTTCATAGAATTGATCAGTAAAGCCATCAAATCCTATGCTTTTCTTTTGGGGGAAGGTTTTTTTTTTAAGATTTTATTTATTTGGCAGAGAGGGCACAAGCAGAGGGAGAAGCAGGCTCCCGTGGAGCAGGGAGCCTGATGTGGGGCTCAATCCCAGGACCCTGAGATCTGGACCTGAGCCGAAAGCAGACGCTTAACTGACTGAGCCACCCAGGCGCCCTGTTTTTTGTTTTTAAGGGGAAATTTTTGATTACTCACTCAAATGTCCTTACTCATTTTTGGTTTGTTCAGATTTCCTATTTCTTCATGGTTGTATGTTTCTGGGAATTTTTCCTTCTAGGTTATCCAGTTTGTTGATGTACAGAGGTTAACAGTAGTTTCTTATGATCCTTATATTACTGTGGTATCAATTATAATGTCCTCTCTTTCATTTCTAGTTTTGAGTCTTTTTTTCCATAGTCTAAAGGTCTGTCAATTTTATCTTTAAGAAAACAAAACATCTTAGCTTTGATCTTTTCTATTGTTCTTCTAGACTTATTTCCACTTTGACCTTTATTATTTCCATCCTTCTGCTAACATCAGGCTTAGTTCTTTTCTAGTTCCTTAAGATGTGAAGGTAGAATGTTTACTTAGGATCTTTCATTTTTTCTTGATGTCAATATGTATCTGTTATAACCTTCCCTCTTAGAACTGCTTTTGCTGGATCCCATAAATTTTGGTATATTGTTTATTTTCATTTATCTCAAGATATTTTTTGATTTCCCTTTTGATTTCATCTTTGACTCATTGGTTGTTCAAGAGTGTGTTCTTTAATTCCCACTTATTTGTGAATTTTCCAGTTATCCTCCTGTTATTAATTCCTACTTTTCATTGCATTTGGTCAGGAAAGATACTTATATGATTTCAGATTTCTTAAATTTGTTAAGACTTGTTTTGTAGCCTACCATATGATCTATCCTGGTTACTTTCCCCTGCATTCTTGAGTAGAATATGTATTCTGCTGCTGTTCAATGGAATGTTCTGTATATGTCTGTTAGCTCCCTTTGGTCTGTAGTGTTGTTCAGGTCGTTGTCTCCTCTACCATCAAGGTTTTAAAAGATGTGAAAACATCATATTATACAGATAGCTGAAAAAAAAGCATGATGAATACTCTACCACATAGTCAGAATGATTCATCAGTATTTCTCTTTTTTCAGTTTGTTGGCATGGGATGGAGGATGAAGAGGCACCTTTTGAACAGAGCATTTCTGGAGAAGTTTTGTCATGGGTCAGGACTCCAAAGGCAGGTCCATCCACCCAAAAGACTCACCCCTGTGAGAAATGTGTCCCAATCCTGAAAGACATTTTGCACCTGGCTGATCAACCTGGGCAGAAACTATACTTGGATGGAGCATGTGCAAACCTACACCAGCTTCAGAAGCATTACACTGCAGAGCAAAGGGATGTAGAGAGGGCCTCATTTGTTAAGAGCTGCATATTCCTGTGTCAGGGAATCCCTTCACCTGTAGGAAGATTGGAAAGGAGTTCCCAGCCACATGGAGGTTTCTCCAGCACCAGGCCATTTTCAACAGTGAGAAGCCAAACAAAATCACCAAGTGTGGGGAGGCCTTTCATAGTGGAAAAAGTCATTACAAATCACATGATGGGAAAGCCTCCAACCACAAACAAAGTCTTGTTTATCACCCAAGAGTCTCCACTAGAAAAAGGGTTTATGAGACCATCAAATATGGGAAAGCTTTTCGCTGTAAGTACTTACTTGTTCAGCTCGAGAGAGTCCACACTGGAGAAAGGCCTTACAAGTGCAGTGAATGTGGAAAATCTTTTAGGCAAAGAGCCACCCTCATTATACACCAGAGGGTTCACACTGGAGAAAAGCCTTATACGTGTGCTGAATGTGGGAAATCCTTTAGTCAAGGCTCCAACCTTATTGAACACTGCAGAATCCATAGTGGAGAAAGGCCTTATGAGTGTGAGGAATGTGGGAAAGCCTTTGGGTGCAAATCCAATCTCATAAGGCACCAGAGAACTCACACTGGAGAAAAGCCTTATGAGTGCAGTAAATGTGGAAAATTCTTCAGACAAAGCTTCACCCTCATTCAACATCAGATAATTCACACCACAGTAAGGCCTTATGTGTGTGTCCGGTGTAGGAAATCCTTTAGCCAAAGAGCTACTCTCATTAGACACCAGAGAGTTCACACCAGTGAAAGGTTTTATGAGTGTGGGGAATGTGGAAAAGCTTTTGGATCCAAATCCAAACTTAATCAGCACAATAGAAGTCACACTGGAGAAAGGCCTTATGAATGCACTGAATGTGGGATCTCTTTTAGACAAAGCTACAGCCTCGTTGAACACAAGCAAATTCACAGTAGAGCAAGGCCTTTTGAGTGTGGCCAGCGTGGGAAATGCTTTAGCAGAAGAGCTATTTCCACTAAACACCAAAGAATTCACACTGGAGAAAGGCCTTGTAAGTGTGGCGAAAGTGGGAAATCCTTTAGTCGAAGCACCAGCCTTATTCAGCACTGCAGCATTCACACAGGAGCAAGGCCTCATGAGTGTGGCCAGTGTGGAAAATCCTTTAGGCAAAAATCTGTTCTCATTCAACACCAGGTAGTTCACACTGGAGAAGGGCCTTATGAATGCAGCAAATGTGGCAAATCCTTTAGCCAATGCTCCAGCCTCAATCTCCACCGTAAATTTCACACCCTGGAGAGGGCCCGTGAATGCAGGAAATATGGGAAATCCTTCACTGCAACATCTGATGTTGTTTAGCATCAGAAAGTCCACACTTGAAAATAGGCTTAGATTTGAAGAAAACATGGCTGTCTCCTTGTTCACTCTAATGGCACTAAATAGTTTGTGTGAGGGAGCCATGTGCCTGAAGTTAAACCTCATACTTGCAAGCAACTGGAGAGTTGAAATTCCCCATGAGTTGATAGGCACGTGTGAGGTTTACAGCAGCTTCACTGCACATTCCAAACCACCCAGGACTCTTACCAGAGTTAGATCACTGCCAGTTTCTCTAGTAGAAGCCATCCCACTTCCATTACCTTGCACAGTGTTTCATTGGTCACCCCAATGTGCCTAAGGCAAGGCAGATGTTTGTGTTCTCTCCCGTTACCTGGAGGAAATTTTGAGTAGTCTTTGCTCTTACAGTGATTTCCCTTTTCTGATTAAGTAGGAATATGACCCAGTTTGGGCTAAGAATGGGCTCTGCTGGAGGCTTGCAGGGAAGGCTTACCTTCTTCATGGAAATTATTGGTTTCACCTAACACTTGTAGTTGATTTTTCCAGCCTTCAGGTCACCAACCAGTAACGATCTGCCTCATTGCTCTGGTTTGTGCAGCAATAAAGTTCTTATTGTTTAATCTATCTTTAGTCATGGGAGTTGTAGTCACTGTTTTGGGTGGAACACACAAGCACCATTGTGCTTGTGTAGGGGCCCCAGCTTTGTGCAGCTCAGTGTGGACAATACAATGACAGAGAGTAGTTCTCATTCCAGTTTTGGCCTAATTTGCATTGCTGCACAAGACCTAGGAACAAGTTCAGTGCTTCGTGGTCCTAATTTGTGGCCTAGATGCCTCCATCTATCGTGAGACCATAGGACACCCTAAGGAAGGGTCCCTTTTTTTGGCAAGCTCTGGTGCCTTTAGGAATGGCATGAATTTATTCTCTTGCTCCCAGAGGGTGTCACGTGATGCCCAGCGCTATTGAGGGAAAGATTTTCACCAGGTTCTACAAAGGAGCAAAGTGTCCTGATGTTTATAATTCTGAAGACTGGTATCACTCCTCAGACTACAGGAGCCGGTTTCAACCATAATTGGTACTGATATCCTGGATGTGATTAATAGGCAGGGGAGAGGCCTGCAGCAAACTAGATGATATATGCCTCTTCTGAAAGTGCATCCATAAATCTTCCGTTGACTATGGTTGTGAGGAATTAGAGTACTTCTAGAGCTGTATATCTCCTGTAGCTGAAATCACCGTCAGAGCAAATAATCTAAAGATTTTGTGAATTCTCATTGTCTTCCTGGGCTGTTCACCTCAGGGGCCATCCATTGCTCTAAAGAAGGCAGAGAAATGAAGACAGAATGGAGATCATGTTGTCCCAGGATGTGGCTTTTGTGGTCCAGCCAGTGTTCCATTCGTCCCAGACTGGAACAGCTTCCATTGCTCACCAGTTTTTCCTGCACAGATTCAGGGCTGCTCTTCCTCAGGAATAAGGAAAAATAGAGTAGAGTCAGTACTGGGTTGTTAAACCTTCTGGTTTACAAAAAGTGGGTGATTCAGATTTTTTATTTTGAACTTTTTGGGGGGAGTTTATTGAGGCATAATTGACATGCAATAATCTACACATATTTAAGGTGAACAATTGAAAATTTTTGTTATACATTTAAACCCATAAAACCATCATCGTCATCATGAACAACCATGATGTACCTCATGCTTTTTTATAATCTCTCCTTGTCTTTTCCAGTGATTTACTTTCTTTAAAAACTGTCTAGAACTTACATGAATTGAGTCATAAAGTGTGTATTCTTTTCTGATATTTTCCACACTGCATAATTATTTTGAGATTCCCCAATGTTGCTTATATGAATGTTTATTCTTCTTATTGTTGAGTAGTAGTATTCTCTACGGATATGCCACTATTTGTTTTATCCATTCATCTGTTAATGGGCAGTTGGGTTGTTTCCAGTTTAGTGCTGTTAGAAATAAAGCTACAGTGAACATAGGCATATGATTCTTTATGTGAATATGTGTTTTGTTTCTCTTGTACCAATACTTCAGAGAATGTGAATGTTTTAATATTTAAGAAACTGCCAAGCTGTGATCTAAGCTGGTTATACCCATCTGTGTTCCCACCCACAGTATATGAGCTTCTGTTCCTCCAAATTTTGCCAATACTTCATATTGTCAGTCTTTTTAAATTTTAGCTGTTTTAATAGAGGTGTAATAGCATTTCACTGTAGTTTTAATTGCAGTTTTTTGATGTTTCATGATGTTGAGCATTTTTTTATGTTTATTTGCCTCTTGTTATCTTCTTTAATTTGCTTATTTTAAAATGGATGTTGGTTGATACTTTTCATTAATAAATAAAAAGACATATTTTGGAACTGCACTCATTTTTCAGCAATGATGTGTCCTCTGCCAAATGGAAATATTGTTTTTGAATTCTATAAGAATGTCTTCTCAATTTCTTTTGTGCTATTCACAGTGTAACACCCACAGAGGCTATATACTTTTGAGCATTATCTACATTCTGAACATATTCTCCATCGTTTTCTGGTCTAGACATTCAATAAACAAGCCCTGTATTGGAGTGTTTGTCAGTTTCTCTCATGTGTATACTCCCATCCTAGTCAATTTCAGGTTGCCAAGATGATGTCACTGAACATGGATTTGGGAAGAAATATGCAGTAGCACAACATTATATTCTATATCCACCATACAGATAACAGTAGTCATCAATGACCTCAGGATATATATGAGTAAGACATAGTAAAAATTTGGAAGTGACAATTTTTGAGTATTTATTATATTTACTTTTTGTAAAGATTTTATTTAATTTGTGAGAGAGCACAAGTAGGGGGAGTGGTAGGCAGAGGGAGAAGCAGGCTCCACACTGAGCAAGGAGCCCGATGTGGGACTTGATCCCAGGATGCTGGGATCATGACCTGAGCCAAAGGCAGACACTTAGCCAACTGAGCCACCCAGACATTCTTAATTACATTTACTTAAAAAAAAAAGCTGTATTTAAGTACAATTGTCTTATAATATATTATGCATATTTAAAGTGTACAACTTGTGTTTTGATACATGCTTACCCCCTGAAACCAAATGTTCTGCCCATTTTAATGCATTCTTCATAAATGATAGACATATTTGCCCTTTGCAATAAATATTTTCAAATATATACATAAAAGGAAATGTGTCATGAAGCCTCATGAGTCCAACCCTAGTCTTTCAACATTGATCAATTCTTGGATGTTTTTGTTTCCTCTATCCCCATTCATATTACTAGATTATTTTACTTATAATCCAACATCTTGTTCAATGCCTAATCTCTTCAGAGTGCATTTCCAAAATGTAAGGACTCTTGTAATCCTAATAACTTTTTTAACAATATTTGAAGTATCATAAGATATATTGTCAGTGCTGTGTTCTCTCAGTTTTCCTAAACTGTTTGTTCTTTAAGACAATCAGATCCAAAATGGATATATATGACCTTTAGTAGATGTGTCTAGTCCCTACTAACTTAAAACCACTTCATCGTCTAATTCTTAGACCATTTGTTGAAGTTTCTTAGTCATTTGTCAGAATTTGCTATTCTGGATTTGTCAGGAACTTCCTGAGCTTCAGAAAGAAACAGAAATCCAGATCCAGGAGGCACAGAGAGACCCCAACAAAATCAACCCAAGGAGGTACACATCAAAATGCATAGTAATTAAAATGGCAAAAGGTAGTGATAAAGAGAATTTTTAAAACAAGAGAAAAGAAAACAGTTACATACAAGGGAAATCCCATAAGTCTATCAGCTGATTTTTTAGCAGAAGCTTTGCAGGCCAGAAGGGGTGGCATGATATATTTAAAGTGCTGAAAGAAAAAACCTGAACCAAGAAAAGTCTACCAAACAAGGCTATCATTCAGAATGGAAGGACAGATAAAGAGTTTCCCAGACAAACAAAAGTTAAAGAAATTCATCACCACTAAACCAGCCTTACAAGAAATATTAAAGGGGGTAGAAAGGAAAGAAGCAAGAGTAAGAAAAGTAGGAAGCACAAAAGCTGTAAAATTAAGTATATCTATAAAAACCGTCAAGGGATTCACAAAATAAAAGGATGTAAAGTATGATACCATACACCTAAAACATGGGGGGTGAGTAAAAATTTAGTGTTTTTAGAATGGGTTCAAACTTAAATGACCATCAACTTAATTTAGACTGCTATATGCATAAGATGTTATATATAAAACTAATGGTAACCACAAATCAAATACTGGTAGTAGATATGCAAAAAGTAAAGAGAAAGGGATCCAAGTATATCACTAAAGAAAGCCAGCAAACAGGTGCCTGGGTGGCTCAGTCAGTTAAGCGTCTGCCTTTGGCTCGGGTCATGATCTTGGGGTCCTGGGATTGAGCCCCGCATCGGGCTCCTTGTTCAGCAGAAGCCTGTTTCTCCCTCCCCCACTCCCCCTGATTGTGTTCCCTCTCTCACTGTCTCTCTCTTCCTGTCAAATAATAAAAATCTTAAAAAAAAAAGAAAGCCAGCAGACCATGAGAGAAGAAAGGAACAGAGAAAAACAACAAAACAACTATAAAACAAGTAACAAAATGGGAATAAATACATACATATCAATAATTACTTTGAATATAAATGGATTAAATGTTCCAATCAAAAGTAGGGTGACAGAATGGATTAAAAAGTAAGAGCCAGGGGCGCCTGGGTGGCTCAGTCATTAAGTGTCAGCCTTCGGCTCAGGTCATGATCCCAGAGTCCTGGGATCGAGCCCCGCATCAGGCTCCCTGCTCCGCGGGAAGCCTGCTTCTCCCTCTCCCACTCTCTCTGCTTGTGTTCCCTCTCTCTCTGACAAATAAATAAATAAATAAATAATCTTAAAAAAAAAAAAAAGAAAGTAAAGGGATGAAAAAGCATTTGCCATGCAAATGCAAGTGAAAATAAAGCCAGGTTAGCAACACTTAGACAAAATAGATTTTAGAATTATTGATGCAATAGTATTAACCAGAACAAAAAATAATATCATATATTTTCTTTTCTTTTCTTTTTTAAGATTTTATTTATTTATTTGACAGAGAGACACAGCGAGAGAGGGAACACAAGCAGGGGGAGTGGGAGAGGGAGAAGCAGGCTTCCCGCCGAGCAGGGAGCCCGATGCGGGGCTCGATCCCAGGACCCTGGGATCATGACCTGAGCCGAAGGCAGACGCCTAACGACTGAGCCACCCGGGCGCCCCTCATATATTTTCTTGTAGACTGTCTTCATGACTCAGGAGAAAAGATATTCCTTCTCCTTGAAATTACTGTCTGTATTATACTCTGCATCCCACCCTTTTCCACATTCGCCACTCATTTATTTGTCCTCCTCTTTGTCTATCAGACTTAAAAGGCATTCCCTTGCACTGTGTCTCTCTGACTTTCGTGTCCTCTAAATACAAATATGATATTTAGCCTTGTCTATTTCACATCTGACTGCAGAGGCAGCTGCAGCCATCAAGCAAATGAACTGGCTTCACTGTCAGATTGTGGCCTCTTCCCTCTAAACATCCTTCAGGCTAACTAGCCAGCCACTAAGTGCCCATATCCAACCTCAACTAAGATCTTGAGTCTGTTCCAAATGCCCTCCTAAATCCTCAATCCAATGTCTCCACTTGAATGTCTCAAATGCACCTTGAGATCATATTCCAACAACCCCAATTTCAGTTAATAGTCTTGCTATCCAAACAAGTTCAAAACCCAGATTCAGCCTTTGGCCATAATACTCTACACACAGTGCTGAGAAATTGTGACCGCCCCGAGTAAGTCTGCTCTGATGTATGGGTGTCTCTCTTTTGTGATGAGTCCTAGTGTTATTAATGTTTTCTATCAAATACCATTCTCCAAGCATCTTAGACACTGTCAGCATGCAATGGTCATCATTGGGTAGTTGATTATTTCATGTACTATTGAAACACATTTGTATCCTATTTCTATTGCTATTTCTGCGTTTATTAGCTAG